>NC_136467.1:19646925-20846925 GCF_902686455.1 Sciurus vulgaris
TGCACCTAGTTCAACCCTTGAGCTTAGGACCCAATGAAACATTGCTCCACCCTCCTCACATACTAGCAAAAAGGGTCTCCTACTATTCCTGGGAAACTGAGGTGGCTCCACTTACTTTAACCAGTCACTCACGTAGGCTGTTTTCCACATTGTCCAGGGGTTCCATGCGGCCCTCTTTTTAAATCACACACATCCATATGTTAAAAGTATTACTAATGATTTTGCAGCAGATAAAACCATAATTTAATTCTGCTTTAATCGAACCCAATTTTTATTCTTGTGAAGGGAAATTTTCACCATGGTTGTCAAAATTAGCAGTTTTCCTTCTCCTCAGAGTCTTGCTCTAGTTTTGCTGTAAAGTCCTGTTTAATTAGGAAACAGATCTCATGCCCCAGGGCGTTTATCAGATTACAAAAATTAGAGTAACCTTATTTTTCTCAAGGACAGAATAAATTGCTTCCTAAAAACCAGAGTTAGTAGAGGAAATGCATCATCTCAGAAATTGGAGTGCAGAGTATATAAACTCTGGTCCTTCCGGATTACTCATTCCTCGCCTGTGGTCCACAAACAAACTCAATGGTCTATGACTTCACAAATGCATTAAGCATTGTTTTTAGAAAGAATACATAGTGTGTCTTCATAAATAATGTACTGCTATTTCTAAATGATGTGGAAGCTGTAACCATAAAATGTAAATAAACTCTGGGAAGCTTTGTTGTGTTCTATATCCAAATGACCACTGATAAAGGTACCTACTATCATTGAGGTAAAGGTTTCATAGCTATGTTGATGTGAAGAGAAAGTATCCTACTTGGAAAGGTTGGGAACCTATTGCTGTGATGTTAAGAAGAGAAAAATGTATGAAATATGTGACACCATAAGGCAATAAATGCATTTTTAAAATGCAAGAATACTCTGAAACAAGACTTCTATTTCATTCCAGGGAATTGTAATATCTTCTCCTTTGGCCACTAGCTTCTTCCTTGTATTGTTTAATTTTACTTAGTTTCTTAATCTTAAGAAAAGCAATCTGGTTTAGTAAGCACCACATTATTGTCATAAAACACTATCTTCTTGCTTTAACTTCAAAAGACACCTCAGGCCTACAACAATCTCCTATTTTAAGATCAAATGTAGTACTTTGGGGATAAATACCTTAGGTAGCTAAATATGTTTACAGATAATAGAATTAGTGGAATTGGTAGACCGAGAGGAAGCAGGGTTGTATGGGATGATGTGTGGTTATCACATCTGAGCTAGGCAGGCCTGGGCTCTAGTTCCAGCTACAAACAGGAACAGGATTTTGCTTTGATTTTTCTTTCATTAGATAAGTATCAAAATCCCCCCAACACAAAACCCAATATTTACAGCACTTTAGAGAAGAGTTGGGAGTGGGTGGTGTAAACAGATTAGTATATCTTTGGCATTCAGAGTGATCCTGTCTGTTTTATTTGTTTCAGTAAGTACTAGTTACATCTGCAGAGTACACTGCTTTCTGCTTCAGAGAGGTCTAAAATGGGAATAACAGTGGGTGGGTGTTTCAGATCAGGAGGGAAGCATCCTGCAGAAGCTGCCTGAAGGGGAGCTTACACAACACCTGTCTCCCTTATGTCCAACTCAAGTCTCTGCCTCTAGGCTTAATAGCTTCACAACAGATGTAAGGACAGTACCAGAAAGCCCATGGACAAAAACAAGACCTTCCCATAGGAAGGGAGACCAACTCCTTGCAACCAGAGGAGGTTAACTTTTGCTTTCTCTAGAAGTGAATGGTGTGGTGCTACCTCTGCTGAGAAAAGTGTGGAAGAGCCAGCTGTCCTAACACTCTTGTGTTCAGGAGCATCAAACAGTTGGTACCGGTTTGGGAGGTGGCTCTTGTAGACTCAGCCTAGGGACTATTTGAAACCGTTTGAGGCAGACTTCTGTTTTCTCAGTCAACCGCAAGGGAGTCTGCCATACAAAGGACTTCAACTGACTTTAGTTCTACTTCTTGAAAGCTTTCCAGAAAAATCTGCATATTTAGTATACATTCTTCAAGGCCTAGCTGAACATAATTAAAATTTCTTGCCTTTTGACTCACCAATAGTTGTAAGGTAGAGGATCTCTAATGTGCTTTTGAAGAGAAATGTTTTCTAATTATATGAGGTCTTGGTAGTTTCTGTTGATATTAAATCTTACATTGCATTGTGAATCCCCCACTGAGTCTACCTCATCAGCAGCTATTCACAGAACCATTGGCTTGCTGAAATTCACAGTATTATATAGTCTAAATATACAGTCCTTCCTTTAGAATCTTCAGAGTAGCTCCATCCTATATCCTCAAGCAATGTGATACAGGCCAAAAGACAACCCAAAGAGAACCACTTTGCCTTTATTAGGCCTTGTACTTTCTTTGATGAACCAATAAAGAAAAAGACATACAAACTAAATTATCTCATTGAAGATGGTGAACCCAATTGTCTTCTGGGTAGAGGATCTACTTTCCTGAGAAAAGATTCAAATCAGTTTCAAACTAAAGGATAGGATTCTGATGGCTATGAAATTTTTCCCAGTAAATTTTAAAAGGTCTTAGTTCCATCTAATCATGATTTATTGGCTGATAAAAGAAATTCTGCAGTTTATTTAAGATAATCTCTTGGATATCCTTTTAGCAGAGGTAGACCAGACGAAATTATTCCTTCACAAAATGTAGATGGGCCTGGATCATGTTCCCTTTGAAGAAATTTCAGGTCAAACAATATCATTTCTTCTATGCCCCCTGCTACCAAATCTATCATTTTAATTGCAAGTCACTTGATGTACTTCAGCTCCACATGAAGGCCTCACAATTTGCCCTGGAAATATAGGGCAGTTGCATTGTTCTGCTGGGATTATTCCTCAGGGCCAGGGTAGATCTAGACAGACCATAATGATCCTGATCCAGTTTATTTCCACCAGTCCCTTTGCCCTGCTATTCACAAATCAGTGGCAACTGAAGGTCACAGAAAGAACTAATTTTTTAATTTCGCAGGAACCACCAAAGCTAAATATATCCATTCGTAGTCTATGGTGCACAGTTTTAAAGCCACTGATCTCTCTTCCTGATCTTTTATAGTCTCAAGGAGGGAAGTTGAATAAACCCCATTCTGAAAGTTCTTGAAGACAACCTGTTGGTTTTGCTGACAGTCGTATTGTTTTGGGGTGCCCACCAAGCATGGACCACGTCTGACTTTTGTTTTGCATTTAGACACTCACCTTTGAATCTTGAAATGTCAGTTGATTCTCCTCTCTTTCTCTGGCCCTGCTGTCATGACAGGACAAGCACATCTACCCATCCCCATCAATCCTTTTTGACAGGCAGCCAGCAGCTGTCACAATTAGGATCTCCTTGCTGTGTCCTTGGTCAGACTCACCCTGATACCAGAATCACTCAATGCCTTTGGACTTGGGAGAGTCACAGTGAATGCACCCAGCTATGCTAGAGCAGCTTTGGCCTAGATGTGCAGAGTCCTCCATTCACCACTTGAAACACACTGGTGTGACTACCGTATTTGTCCCTCTAAGAATCAGGATGATTTGGTAGAGACCACACTCTGTATTTAGGCTTTTAAAGGCAACAACCAAAAGGCAGGCCATGGACTCCCCAGTGCACTCAACTGTGTGAACAGAAGAGACACCATGGCCCCATTCACCAGCCTCTGCGGCTAGTTTAGTGGAAACATTGGAACAAATTGGGCTCTTTGCACTGAAGAGCTATTCAGGCCACAGAGACCTCATCAATGGGCCCCCTCCTGCTGCAGGAATGTGTACCTTTGACTCTCCCAGGAGTTTGAAGGGCTGTAAAGGAACAGCTGAAAATGACCACAGACTCCATGCACAATGAATTGAACATGGTCTATGTTTTTTGTTAACTTAAAGAGACACTGTCAAGATCTAAAGGTCAAAAATTGGACCAGACATGCACTGTTTTTATCAGATGGGAAAATCTGATAAAAATCACTCAGAATGTTGGGAAAATGACTATTTTTTTTTTAAATCTCATTTTTTCTTTTTTTTTTTTTGTAGGACTGACAAAACTTTTGTTTTGTGCTCCCTAGGGTGTGGGAGATACCCAGCACAGGCTCATGCTGGCGCCTACCCCCTCAAATTGACATTGTGGAACTCTTCTGTGAATTTAAGCTGTGGCTTTCACTTCAATGCAGACAGGATCATTTCAAACATTTGTGCAACAGCAAAAAGGCAAAAAAGAAAAAGAAAAGAAAAAGCTCTGTTTGCCAAGGAGAAGCTGACAAATTTTTGAAGGGGGAAAATTCACTTTGGAGCTTGTGAGTGGGAGTCACAAACAAAAGTGAATCTCCAGAATTGAAAAAAAAAAAAAAATGTTGCATTAAAACATAAAAAAAAAGCAAAAAGCAAAAAAAACTATGCTAACAACTTGACAGTGTCCTTTTAAGAACGATGGACAATCAAATTAAGGCAGTCGTGCAAACCATGGCACGTACGTGAGTTCCTCATTCTTGATGGCATGCACCACATCTGTTTCCATGTTAGAAAGTGGAAAAACCCAGGAGAGAGAAAGCAAGGGCAAAACACTATATTTTCCATGCAGCTTCTCTTACACATTCACTGCAGTGTGGGGGTTTTCAAAGCTGCACATGTGCCGACGGACATTGGCTGGTGGGCGAGAATTCTGGCTGCCTCTTCCTAAAGATTAAAAAGAAAAAGACACCCAGTGAGCAAGTGGTTATACACGGGTACAGGCATGGTGACCACAGCACTCAGGCAGTGCCTGGTCATGGGCCAGGGCCAGGCCTGGCTCCTGAGCCTTTCTCCATATCACCTCTGCCTCCAGGTCCTGTATGGATCCTGCCCTGCCTGCCTCTTTCTTAGTTCCAGGTTCATTTCTGAAAGTCAAGCCAGTGAAGTGCATTAATTCTTTTTCCTTGTGCAACAATCTCTTTCCAAGTGGCAGATGCTTTTTCTGCTGTGTGTATCTCTGTCCCAGAGTGACACTTTCCCTTCACTGTTGACATGCTCCTTATTCCTCCTTGCAGTGGGCTCTACCTCTGCTCACAGTAATGTAGGCTGAATCTTCCCCTCTTAAAGGAAGTTTATAAATTGATAGCTGACACTGTGACTTTTAATTGGACTACTGATTTTCTTCCATAATGTTTTATCATAAAAGCATGGCTGTCACTTCATATAAAGCCACTCTTGGCATTCCCAAGATGTAATGTGTTTAATGGTAGGGGGCGGGGAGCAGCCAGAGACCTGCCTGCTGAGAAGAGGAAGAGCTACCACAAGGGGAGCGTGTCATTCCCTCCCCTGGATAAACGTCCCTTTACACAGCACGTAGGATAATCTTCCTTCTCTGCCATACTGATGGCTGGAGAAGGGCACTGGCTAGACATGGCAAGGCTGATGGGGAGCCATGGGTAGTTGGTCTTTCCATCATTTGTTATAATTAGGATAAGTGGTTTTCCCTGAGTCCAGGAGCATTTCAGAAAGTGGTGGGATAAAGTTATTTCACTGTCATGCCACATAAGAGGGCTGCCTGTCATAGGAAAGAATTTCTGGAGTAAAGTGTTAAGCGTGTACATGCTGTGGGTGATAGGGATGAGGTTGATTGAGTTTTCAGGAAATTTCCCATGTTAGGAAATGGCATCCCCACGCTTTCCTATAGGGCTCCCCAAAGAACTCACAAATGTTCTCTATGAATCAGCCTTTGGCCATCTGCCCCCAGGACTCTGGCAATAGCTCCGTAGTGTGAGTCAGAAGAGGAGCATGGACGCTCCCAGGAAGTCAACAACCTTTTCCCTCTCTCCTCTTCTTCCCATCAAAATGGACCGAAATGGGAACTCGGAAGAAGGAGGAGGCAATGTTGCAGGACAAGACCAAGCCCTTCCATTTCAAGTCTTTTGGGCTGAGTTCTGATAGATACTAGGAAGGAGAGATGGGAATTTAAATTTCAAGTAATAATATGCTGAAATAGCTTTTCACTAGATCTGATCTGAATTTATAAAATGGAAAATTTTTCCATAGCACAGGTGAACATAACAAGAAAACAAAATTGATCAATAAGTATGTTTCCATCAAGTCTGAGTTATTCAATAAAACTTTTTAAAAGCAGATGATGAGGGCTGGGGATATAGCTCAGTTTGTAGAGTGCTTGCCTGTCAAGCACAAGGCCCTGGGTTCAATCCTCAGCACCACAAAAAAAAAAAAAAAAAAAGCACATGATATACTCAAAACAAAACAACTTGAAATCCTTATCCAGGAAAAAGAAGTTGAGAAGTTACTTGGGGTAACTTCATTGCTGCTGCAATAATACATCTTTTTTAGAAAATTAGACAGAGACAATGTTTGCTAACTTGCCAAAGTAATATATCCCTGACATTCAATTTGCCCACTTGAAATCACAGGGATCATTAAAATAATGAAGAGATGATAAGGAATAAAAGCATATTTGAATATATAAATGAGGTTAGTAGGAAGAGATTTAATCTGTAAAATATTGAAACAATTTCATTTCTCATAAAAGGAAACATCTTACTCAAAGCATTTGACCCTGTTTTGCCAAACTGCCTGCACATCCTTGCATTTTCTAATTCATTCTGGTTTTGGATAATGTCTATAGGTGGCTTGGTCAAATGGTGCAAAGTATCAAGGGCCCTGAAAGGGATGGCTTCAGGGATCTATGTTCAACACAGACAGACACATTGTCCCTTCAAAAGTCCTTTGATTGATGTTCAGTGATCTGTGATCATCTTCTTGAAAGTCTATTATTTTTGTCTTTTGTGCTTTGTGAGTGACGGTGGATGGGAAAATGGAACATGCTCTGAGGACGTGGAACCTCAGCTCATAGATAGTCCCGCATTTCACAGCCTCCCTGACTTCCCTGGACAGGTCCTTGACTTTCTGTTCCTCTGCCACTGGAGTCCCAGCCTGTCCAGTGTCCTCTACCTACCCCTGCACAAGGATCACCATCCTGGACTGCTTGAGGGGTTCTGGGGACAAGACCCAGGAAGATAAAGGTCTGGTCCACATGACTGGTAGCATCTTGAGGAGGTGGATGGCAGTGGCCATCTCTCTCTCGACTTGCAGTACCAACACACATTTGGCAGGCAACAGGCAACAGCAGAGGCCAGTCTCTTGCTCATCTTTGATCCAGATAGTTCAGATGTTCCTGTGCTTTTGTTGCCACACCTGTCTAACATGATCTGGGGCAGGAGGTGTGTGGGAAAGGGAAACAACTGGTTCAATTTTCAGTTGCTCCAGCAGTGACTGACTGGAGGGGACTTAGCAGTGCTGTCCATGTGCAAGGTGTGGGATAGGAGCTGTATGACTATGAAGAACTGCTTTTGCCCTGAGAGTGCCTTGTACAAGGGAACACGACATTCAATGGCAAACATAAAAAACCCCATGACAGCGGTGGGGGCAAGCTCAAAGGTTAATGAAAAAATCCCTAGGCAGCATCTGCATTTCTGTGTCTCCAGGGGACTGGACAATAAGCTTCATTGGCCTCTGGTTTAGTTTACCTTCGCTGTGACCAAAATGCCCAATAAGAACAACTTAGAGGACGAAAAATTTATTTCGGGCTTATGATCTCTGAGGTCGCAGTACATAGAAGGCCAACTCCATTGTTCTGGGTCCAAGTTAAGGCACCACATTGTGGGGAAAGGGCCGAGTGGAGGAAAGCTGCTCAGCTCATGGTGGGGTCAGGAAGCAGAGAGGGGACAAAGAGGGGACCTGCAGCAAAGATGCATCCTTCTGGGGCAAGCACCCCCAGGGATCCCCACCTGCCTACGTTACCACCCAGTCCTTTCAAATTAGGATGGAGGGATTAAGTTACAATTCTCACAATTCAATCATTTCAACTCTGAATATTCCTGCAGAAACAGGAACTTTTGGGGGACACCTCTTATCCAAACCATAACAGCCTCTGTCATTGATGCTCTCTTTTGGAACCATTCCTGCAGTTCGTGACAGTTCTGCGATTCCTTTGGGGTCTTTAGCCGTATTGACAGCCAAGTTTCACACAGTCATTCTAAGTAATCCCAAAGCTATCCTAATTAACTATTGATTGAGGTAGTTGGAAAGAATAGAACATCTTTTTCATGGTCCCAAGTCTTTAGTCTCTGACTTTTACTTTGCATTGAAGTGAAATATAAATGAGCCCTGCATACAGATTTTGCTTTTAGAAAAGAAGTGGTTTATTAAAGGTTACAGGCAAAGACTTGGAAACTGATGCCCAAATGGCCACTTTTTCAAACTACATAAAAACCAAGAGAAGAGATTGACTTCAGGGTATTTTTAGCAATTATAAAACCACATATTCAACCAACCACAGATTCAGCAAGCCAGAGTAAAATCTTGGAGGGAAAATGCAGCATATGGGGGCTTGTCAAATATAAGTCCCAAATCTGTGCTTGAATCTTTTGGCAGAAACTGTGGATTTAAAGAAACCCCATAAGTTTAGCAAGAAAGATTCCTTTTCAATTTCTTCTGAAAAGTGCAAGGGTCTTTCTCTCCTCTCTCTCTCTTCCTCTCTCTCCCCTTTTGTCTCTATTTTCTTTTCTTTCCTCTTTGTGCAGACTCACTGTTTTTCAAACCCCAATGGAATGTACACAGCTTTTCCCATCTATTTTCAGTGTCCAGATATTCTTCTGCATAACAGCCTATCACTTCTGGGGTTACTTAACTCCACATGACTCTGTCTTAATGTGTCATTTTGTTAACATTGGATCACCCCTACATCAGTCTCTGTGTCAGGATTCAGTCTTTAAATGAACTTGAGAAGGCGTTAACAAACAAGTTTTACACTGCGTGGTGTTAGGAACTCTCACTGGACAAGGAGCTGGGGACCTGGCTCTCCAGTTGTATAATCCTCTCTTTCAGACTCAGTCATGGCATGAGGAAGAACTCTTGGAATAGTACATGTGAAAGTGTTTGCAAATGGCAAAATGCTGCCCCAGCTGAGGCCCTCACCGTGCATATCCTTCTCTGAAGGTCGTAGAAGCAAAGGCACTGACAAAGACCCAACCATTTAACCTCAGTGTGTACTGAGATTACGCTAACTCAGCATCTAACACTTGGCCTTCCCTTTACTCATTGACTTCAGCCACTTTCCTTACTCAAGATTTTTAGCAATTTCTTGTAAAAAAAAATAAACTGAATTTGGTTTTCTCTTTCTGCCAGAACTTTTTTGTTTCCTGGGTGAAATCAATGACATTGAATGGATGTGTCAGGAGCAGGCAAAGGCTCAGCACGCAGTCAGGTAAGCTGTCTGTGTCCAAAGCTGCAAGTTTCTGGCAGGGTTGGAGGTGAGTCTTCTTTCAGCAGAGATAAAATGGTCTAGACAATTCCAGATGGTCAGTCTAAGGATATATAAAGCTCACCATGGAAATACTAATGTGGCTGCTGTCCAAACTAATCATAAAGAATGACAGCAACCGCTCAAGACCATTTTAGCAGAGGATGGTCTCTTTTTTGTTGTTACAGATAAATAAGATAATCAGTGCCTCTGACTGCTTTCCAAAACCAAATGCATTTTTTCAAATATTTGAATTTTAGTATTTATTTCTCAGCACTTGCTCCTCAGATTGGAGAAGGGAGCTCTGACTGCGTATATAGGGGCTCTGTAAATACTAATTTCTTCCACGTTTCCTTTTAACACATGAATCTCTAACACAGCATATTAAGGCTCTTTATATAAACACAAATGCAGTCTTTCAATTATAGGGGTCCAATACTGTTCCATTTAAAATTCTTGATTATTAACATTTGAGAGCTAATAAGAGACTATAGAGAATTATTTTTAAAAATTCAATTAAATTACTATCCACAGGTTTATCAAAAATTAACCTTTGTTGCATTAAAATTCTCTTTCTTTTGAAAACATTAAGGTCAAATTTAAAGCTTTCTATATATTATTATAAATGCTAATTTGCTCCCTTTAAAAAGAAAAGTTGGTGTATTTTATCACTTGTAATATTTGAATACTTTTACAACATGCATATGCCTTAAAAGTAATATATGGCACTGTTTATCATATTATTAGATTTTACACACATAGTATCACACTCCTTTCACAGTAGTTCATTGATAGATATAGCTGTAGTTCATTACTTACACTAAATTGAATAAATAGCACATCATTGAAAAAAACACTCTTCTCCCACCAATGGCCTTTCAGGCTGTTTCCTAGACTTTGCTCTTTTAACTAGTGCTGTGGTGAACGTACTAAGGTAGGTCTCCTTGCACACATATGAGAATTTTTCTAAGTATGCACCTAGAAATAGAATTGATAGACTGTTGTATGTGCACATCTTTCTAATATTACCAAATTGCTCCAAAAAATGTGTGCACGATTTACACTAGTGTGTGAGAATCCATATTATTCTTTCCAATTCTATTTGGCTTTCAGGAATTTTTAAAATTAACATTTTATCATGAAAGTTTCAAAAACTCATAAGGGTCAGTCTGATGCACACATTCTAACACTCCCATCAGTCTTTCATCTAACCGTGTTAACAGTCAATAATGATCATGATCTATGTCAATTGTTTTGTTACAAAACTAAAAACCATGATGAAATTCAATCATCCTTTCTGTATTTGTCACTGGATTTCTTTTGTTAAAAAAAAAAAATACTTTTCCTCATGGGTCGTTTGGTTCCTCTGTGACAGAGCTCAAGCAGAAAAGACTGGCCACAGAGATGCACTTTCCTCCCCTTTATTTACCAATGTTCTAAATGATGAGCTGGTTGTGTGACATCCTCCAACAGTGATCAGTGCATCACCTGTGGGTCTGTTTCTGTTGTCCTTTTGTTTCCCTTGGTTTTCCAGTTGTATGGTTCTAACTCTTGGCATGATATAAAATGTCTCATTTTATATCAGATGAGACACTGTGTATGTATAAAATAAGATTACATAGAGACTAGGGAGCATTAACTCACAAGAATTGCTTTACCATTTTCTCTGTTAGGTAGAGGGAACTTATCAACTTAATCTAATCAGTGACTGAGTTCAAAGTCTTTTTTGCAACTTTGATAGGAATCAGTCTCCCATAGGGCTTTATCTGTTCAGGACTTTTAACAGAGTCTAGCTACATACTAGTGAGCTTCATCTGGTGAGTTTCTATCTCCTCCTTCTGCTTTTCAAAGATTTTCAATTTAGATTTTTGGCTTTCTGCCACTCACGACTTCAGAATTAGGCAAATGTCCTGACAGGGAGCCTTGACCATGTGTTTGTGGCATGTTTGACTCTAATTCTGCCACTCCAGTCTCATGTGATTGCTGAAAGGGTCTTGTTATTCTCTGTTCAGGTTAGTCTGTCTCCTCAGCACTGAAAAGCTCCAGGAAGATCTGCTCTGCATGTCAGGGGTTTGCAGTTTATCTTATAACCAACTGCAGACATTAGCAAATGTTTTGAGGCAGAGGTTGGACCTGCATGGAAACCTCTCTTGCTTTTTTGTTGTATCATCCAGTACTATGACCACATGATTTCTTCTGGCTTCTCTGTTTCCTCTCTCTTCTCTGCCTGGGCCACTCCCAGGGACTCCACCTATAGCTGTGCTCTCAGTTGGCAGGTGCTCCATGGAAAAGCAGTTGGCAGCTGCTCACTTCTCAGGGCTCCTCTCTGAATTTCAAGACTCATTAATCCACATCATTCTAGCTGCTTCCTGATGCTGTAAACAGATCATTTTTGCCATTCTTGTTGCTTTTCCAATTTGTTGAAAGCTGTTCTGTTGCTATCTATTCCATTCCTCAAAGATGAAAAAGTCCCACCAGAGTTTTTAATTTCTTAGTTATTAAAATCTTAATTAAGAAATTACAGCCAGAGTGATGTCAGTAAAGTGGCATCTTAATGTTTTTCCTATCTCTGTTCCTTTGAGCCGTGTTTAGGTTCTTATTGTAACAGGTAGGACATGGTCTCTGGAGGGCAGGATCTATTATCAGATTTATCATTATGTGTCCCCTTATTCTTCTTTTACATGCCTCAATATTGCAAGTAGTTAAGGAAACCATATAATTTCTCATACAAACCAATTATTTTTAAGAGTTAAAAAAGCGTTCTTAATAATTATGTCATGAAAAAGCCATAAACCCAGACTACTCTGGGCTTGCAAACATAACAGTTATTTTATTTACTGTAAATGTTGAATGAATGATCAAATAGTTCAAAACAAGATAGAGAAATATTCTTAATATGAAACTAAGCCAGAAATAGTCCTGAGCTTTTCTATCTCTATTCTAATCATAGAGATATAAAAAGCACTGAATATATTTATTAATAATTCCTAAGCTAATCTTAATACTCAATATTGACTCATAAAATTCCTAGTGAAACTCAAATTTTTTAAAATGTAGGAAACATATGGGTATTTGTACCTACCTATGTGCTAATATGAAGAAATACATATTAAAGTGTTAGCATTGTTGTTTCTTTGGGTATTGGTATAGTTGTAGGTAATTCTTATTAGATTCCTTGTGTTTTTCTATATTTTCCAAATTGCCCACAATAAATATTTATTACTTTTTTAAATGAAAGTAAGCAATAATTATTATTGCAAAGAGAAATGTATCATAGTCTATAATTCAATATTCCCTCTCTTAGTTATACCCCAATAACTTATTATATAGGAGAAATGAACATTTGGGTGTTTGGTGTTGTTGTTGTTGTTCAATAAGGCAATAAAATAAAAATAATAAAAATATACATTAAAATATATGAGCAGCTAATAAAGAAACATTGAAATAATAGAATTTGGCAATTAATACTAATACTTTCATGTCAAACAGTACTGAAATCCTTATTTTCAAATTGTTTTATATTTAGCTTTATGCTTCAAAAAATTGTTTTATTGTACACATATTATGAGCATTCTCACATATAGACATCTTTACTAATGAGAAGGTAAAAACTCAAAATTTGGGAGAAAAAACAATTCAAGTTACACAAAAGGGAAAAAATATCCTGCTGTTTTTCCAGAGAGACTGTAGGTGACAAACTGCCAGGGTGAGACTTTTTATTATTTTACTCTGATTTATCACAGAGGGAATGATGAAAACAACTCACCAAATGCTAAAATCTTCACCTTGGGAGATTTTGAAAAACAAAAAAAAGAAAGAAATCATGACTTAGGTAAGATGCTTAAATCAAAGATGTAATGATAGCAAGACAGGACTTGGATCATGTCAATCTAGAATTTTGCAAGAATTCTGAAATTCTTAATTATCACACAGCCTCAATTCTCAATGTATGTTTTCAATAAGGTTTATTTTATGCTAGTACTTCTCTTTAAACAGAGACATTACCCTCGTGCCATCAAACCTGCAAAAGAACTGAAAAGCAATTATCATAGAATTTCTCTTACAGTGTTAGAAGTCACCAAGAGCCCTAACAGAAATTATAGTCACATCACAACCTACTGAGAAAGGTGAAGGGTAGAAAGTAAAAATGGTATAAGATTCCCACTTTCAGTTAAGATAAAGTACCTTGGGGCAAACCAACTCTCCCTGAGAAAACAACTAGAAAAAACAGATAAAACACTTTTAAAAGCCACTTGAAGACATCAGGATGTTGCCATGGCAACCAGAATCCAAGGGATCAATAAGTCAAAGGAAAAGAAGTTCAGAGAAGTAAGCAGATAATCTTTAAGCTATTTTTTTCCTGGTAGACATTTGATGATTCTTGATGTAGGGCAACAGACTGAGAAGATCTTAACAAAGCGGCAAGGAAGGATGAAAAACTTATTTTTTTTCCCTTTGGTATTGGGGATTGACCCAGGGGCACTTTACCACTGATCTGCATCCTCAGTCCTTTTTTCCTTTTTTTTTTTATTTTGAGACAGGGTTTCACTAAATTGCTGAGGTTGTGTCAAGAAAAACTTTCAATAAATTCATAGGACACAGACACAAAAGTTTAAGTTCAAATTTTCTGGGTCAGCCAGGACTTAAGGAGCCAAGATCCCAGACAGAGCAAGGTAAAGAAAAGTGAGACCAATGCTTGGTAGATCCCTCTAGGAAATTTTGTAAATGTTAGATTGCACAAAGCACAGAATACAAAGCTAACCATGAGGTACTGAAAAGTAAAAGGTCAAATTTTTGGAATTCTCCCAGTGCTGAGTAATCACAATAGAATTAAAATATGCATGAAATGAAGGATCCAAGTCAGCAACAGGGACCCAGGTTCTCATTTGGGACTTCTGAACAGCTATGCTCTTGAAACAGGATATACCAGGTGACACAGAACAAATTCGTAGAACTACAATCCACATTCAAATCAGTTTAGCCTATAATTGGATTACAACATAAAGGAAAAACATATGGGAATATACAAATAAATACAGATGGCTCCTGGCTTATGAAGATTTGACTTAAGATTTTTTGACTTTAAAATGCATGATGGTACATGCCTGTAATTCCAGTGGCTTGGGAGGTTGAGGTAGGAGGATTGCAAGTTCAAAGTCAGCCTCAGCAATTTAGTGAGGCCCTAAGCAACTTGATGAGACCCTGTCTCAAAATAAAAAATAAGAAGGGCTGGAATGTGGTTCAGTGGATAACCACCCATGGGTGCAATCCCTGGTACCAGAAAAAAAAATGTTGCAAAAGTGATATACGTTAAGTACAGCTATATATAAATATTATATATATAATATATATTATATAACTATATATATAGTTAAAAATTAAATAGTTTATAGTTTTATAGTTATAAATTATATATATATATATATATATATATTTAATTTTGAGAGGGCATAGTAGACAAAAAAAGTGTTCCAGAAGTTTTGGGATATTGTGTTTTCCCATTCTATCACATCCATGAAATACTCTGTGTATGCAGGAGAAATTCCACACCATATAACATAGGTTTTGTGTGAGATTATTTACCCAACTGCAGGTTATGGTGATATTTCTGGGCATGTTTAAGGTAGGCTAGGCTAAGTGATGTTTAGTAGGTTAGGTGTGGTAAATGTTCAACTTATGATATTTTCAACTTAGGATGGGTTTATTGGAATGTAACCGTATTGTACATCAAGGAGAATCTGTATTTGTTGTGCAAAATAGAGTAATGTAAAATATGCCCCAAATTAAAATGCATAACAAAATGTACAAAACTGACACATGATAAGTATAATTAAAGTGTTTTACAATTTTCACCTTGTTTGGAAAGTGATAAAACTACTAATTTATTTGAGATCATAAAAGATTAGATAGCTTTTGTGATTTCTACAATAATCATAAAAAAGAAAATGTAGAACTAAAAATTAAGAGGAGAAATTGAATATTAAAATACTAGATTAATCAAAAGAAAGGAAGGAAGGAAAATAATGGAACATAAACCCAGTAAGATGTGGAAAACAGTTAAATACTAGATATAAATATGATTATGTCTAGTATAAGTAAAATGGATATTTTAATTAAAAGGGAAATATTTTCAGACTAAAGAACAAAATCAAACTAGGTGCAGCTTAGGAGAGATATTCCTTAAACACAGGGACACAAAAAAACTGAAAAGCAAGGGATGGAACATGGTTTACCATGCAAACACTAACCAAAACATAAAAGCTGCTGTAACAATATCAGAGAAAGTAGATCTAAGGAATAACAGATGACACACGAAAAGGAGAGTTTACATCAGAAATTCAAGGCTCAATGATTATTTGATAATAATTCAATATTCCCTCATGTTAGTAGAATGAAATAGAAAAATATGATCAACTAATACAGAAAAAATTTTTTGACAAAATTCAATGCTGACTCATGACAAATTTCTCAGAAAGTAGGGGTATACTATGGGTATAAGGGAAAGTCATTAGCCCAATAGTGATTTATGTGCATAAGACCTAACAATAATATTCTTTATCATGAAGAAAACTTGAATAAGTGTGATAACATCCTATACCTAGAATTTTAATAATAATGATTATAATAATTATTATTTTAATAATAACGATTTGGTAAAATCAAGACAATCTAGAATCTGTAGAAAGGTAGATGTACACATCAATAGAACTGAATAGAGTGTCCATAATTGGGACTACACATGTGTGTTCAGTTGAATTTTAACAAAAGCACAGATGTCATTCAATGAGGAAAGGCAAAATCTTTGCAAAATTGAGCCAGATGAACTGGAGTTTTTAAATTTTTTATTTTTTTTTAGACAAGATCAATTTGCCAAGGCTGGCTTTGAACTCACAATCCTTCTGCCTCTGCTTCCTGAATAGCTGCTCTGGCTTTTAATTTAGAAAAAATGAAAAATGAATCTTGATTCACTCTGTGATGGATTGAATGCTTGTGCCTCCCCCAAATTCACATGTTGAAATCCTAACACCCAATGTAATGGTATTGAGAGGAGGGAGGTCCTTAGGAGGTAATTAGGTCGTGAGAGTAGAGCCTTCCTGAATGATATTAATGGCCCCATAAAAAATTCTCTAATCTCTTTCAGTCTGATCCCAGAAGATAGCCTTCCCTAGAATCCACCCACACAGCACCTTGATCTATTTCCAGTCTCCATAATTGTGAGAAATAAATTTCTGTGATTTCTAAGCAACCCAGGCTATGGTTCTTTGTTATAGTAGACCAAAGTGACTAAGACACATTCCATTCATCATACATAAAAATTACTCAAGATATATTACAGTAATAAATGTAAGAGCCAACCCCATAAAACTCTATAAGAAAATGGGGCAATATCTTTATTAACTGGGGATACTCAAATATTTCTGAATGCAAAAAAATACAAATAGTAAAAGAAAAGTTGATACATTGGACTTCATCAAAATTAGAAACTCTCGGGCTGGGGATATAGCTCAGTTGGTAGAGTGCAAGCACAAGGCCCTAGGTTCAATCCCCAGTACCGCCAAAAAAAAAAGAAAAAAAAATTTAGGAACTCTTACTCATGAAAAGATTCCACTAAATATGAGAAATTAAGTCCAAGACTGAAAAAAATTGCAATACATATATCTGAAGAAGGACTTACATTCAGATAACAAAAACAATAATAAAAAATGAATTACAGGATAAAAGAAAGAACAAGAATTTGGATAGGCATTTCACAAAATAGGGTATACAGATGTCCAATCAGCACCTAAAAAAGACTCTCAAAATCATTAGTCATCAGAAAAATGCAAATTAAAACTATAATTAAATATCTCTAAATACACATTATAATGGTTAAAATGTAAAAGACTATCAACACCACATGGATTTATACATTCTTGCTAAGAGTATAAAATGGAAAAACTAATATGGAAATCTGTCTGATGGTCTCTCATAAGTTAAACATACACCTAGCTTATTATCCATCAATCCTGGGACTATAGCCAAACAAATGAAAATAAATATCCCTAGAAACTTGCACGTTTATTTATTGTACATTTATTTATTTATTGTTGATTGTGCCTTTGTCGTAGTGAGAGCTGGGAACGATCTTTACATGGATGGGAGAAAAGGCATTGTATATTCATACAGTGAAACACTACTCAGAGTTTGAGGAAAAACTATGGATGCCTGCGAGAACATGGATGTATCTCGTGCCATGTGAAAGAACAGATAAAAGTGACAGACGTGGCCTGCTGCCACACCAAGCATCATTCCCGAAGAAAGGTCTTCCAAGAGTGGCCAGGATCTGGTTCTCTTCTTCTTTCCACCACTCACCTCCCAGGTTGATGTAAAGGGCAGGGCTTAGTCTATCTGCCCAGTCAATGGTGTAACACCCAGGGCAAGACTTACATGACATAAGTTCATGAAATAAGGTAGCCACACACCAGAATCCCAATTTCATTTGCAATGGAAATAATGTACAGGAATATCAGAATCTATATGAATAAACCTCTGAGGGAAGGCAATACAGGAGAGTTGCTTACCCACAGGAAGTCAGAAGAATGGGGTGTGTTTCTTTGAAGTTCAATGACTGAATATTATTTTCCTAGCTATGACATTAACCTAAAACAGTTTGTTTCATCCTTTTAGAGTTGCCGTATGACTTAACTTTTGAAAAAGTCCATCCATCCTAGCTCCTTCACCCTTCTCTACTGTAGAGGAGTCTGGTCATTTTTGGTGTTTGTTTCAATGACTGCTTTTCTCTGTTTTCATGTCTGATCAATCCCATCTTAATCAATCATAAGAAACGTAGTATGTTCTTACATTTACTCTAGTTATGGTTAAACTTACATAGGCCTTGGAGCCCAGCAATCTCAGGCAAAGGCAAATCTCTGTTTGCTCTGTGTGATCTTAAAATTGAATTTTGTGATTGATCTTACTTTTACTTTGGTTTCACCCCGTTAAGTACTTCTGTGTGTTCACTCTCTTCATCCCCGGCTGTCCGCTCTCCCCAGTCCCTGCGACAGTCTCCTCCAAGAACTCCCAGCCTCCCCTCTTGCCCTCCTCCAATGCGTCTCTATGCTAGGAGAGCGACAGCTGGGAGACATGCATGGAAGTGATCACAGTGCAACCCCCTTGGTTACTTGAGTGGCTTTCTGTTGTTCACGAATGAGATCCAAAACTCTTGTGGCCTCTAGTGCAGCCCTGCCTGATCCCCTTCTAGCAGCCCTGCACAGTCTTGCTCCATCATGCTTTCTTCTCCCTTTCTCTGCTCTTAGGCATCTTAGAACTGCCTCAGTTCCTTCAGCCATTGGTGCCTTTTCCTGCTAGAGACTTGCATTCTGACTCCTTCCTCCTGTCTTCCTTTCCTAGCCAAACTCTTTTCCTTTTTTCTGAAGTCTTAGCTTAGGCAATGCATTCTGGAAACATTTCCAGCCTCCTTGCACTGATAGAGACCCCTAATAAAGCTTCTGCAAACCCTGTGCTTTTCCTTAGAAATGCTCACCATACTCATTCAACGTCTGGTCTCCAACTAGATTTCAAATGCCACGAAGGACAGGACCAGATTTCTTTTTCCACCACTGTATTCCCTGCACTTGTCCTAGTGACTGGCACATAGTAGGCATATGAAAACCATTTACTGAATGAATGAGTCATGAATGCATCTGTTCTGGATCTCAAAAGGTGTGTCTCAGACCTTGAAACCATTCTAACCATCAGAGCAAAAGTGTTTTTATATTCAGATCAGTTCTGGAATAACTTTTGACTTTACACATTTGGAGCTAAACAAATATTCTTATCAGCGGTACTGCTATGGTTTGGATATGGTCTGTCCTTCAAGGAGGGTTCATGTGTAAGAGGCTTGGTCCCTAGTGTGGCAGTATTAAAAGGAAGTGTAATCACTAGGAGTTGAGGCCTAGTGGAAGGAGGTTAGGTCATTGGGGGCATCCCTAACTGCCCTAGTTAGGAATTAGGGTTGACCCGTTGAGGGATTTGCTCTCTCAAGAATGGGTTTTTAATCAAGCAATGCTACCTGATAGGCTAGGCTCCCTCCACATGCAGCTGATTCCCTTTCTGTTACTCTGGTAAGTTGTGATCCAGCCAAGTGGGTCATCACCAAAGGTCAAACAGATGGGACCACCCAATTTTGAACTTTTATCCTTTACAACTGTGAACTAAATAAACTTCTTTCTTTTATAAATACCCAATTTCAGCAAAGAAACTGTACTAATGCACCTACTGATTTCCTTTCTCATTTCCCTTATATGCTGTATTCTCTCCTGCCTCCAGAGCTCCATGCATAGAAGTCCTGCTGCCTGGAACACTCTCTGTGTCTTTCCTTCCTTAACTCATTCTCCTCTACTAAACCCCCCTTTTGGGATAGATAGTGGGAATCACTGTCCACAGATTTTCTTTGATCTTTCCTGCCTATGAGGTCTATCCTAGAGGCCCCTGTATGTGCCTCCTGACCATTTTCTAGGACCGTCATAGGACTTTACCCCACCATATTGTTACTACTGGGTTTCCTCCTGCTGCTCCCTGACTCCATCCCACCCCTCATGGAGTTCTGTGAAGTAACAGACTATTTTCTTCATGAATAAATTATCCACAATTTATAAAAAAGTAATATCTCACCTCTCTCTCTCTCTCTCTCTCTCTCTCTCTCTCACTCACTCTTCTCTCTCTCTCTATATATATATATATATACACACACATACATACATTTATATATTTAATACATACATACATATATATATATATTTAATGAAGGACTGAATCATAAAACCTTACTGTCTATTGTTTGCAATAAGACACTAACAGAATCAGCAGTTAAGTTTGCAGAACTGGCTGGTAGTTTCCCTTCTCCTCCCTCACTTCTACCTTGGTACCATGGTATAATTTCTTTCATTGTACTTTGATAAGGTCTATATGACTTTTTCTCCATTAGCACCTTTCCTATTCCCCATTCCATACTCATCTAAGTCAAATAAAATAAATAGTGCCACATTTGATCAAGTACACAGTCATATTAAGTCTCACTGTGTTTGAGAGTATGTACTAGGAGCATGGTAACCAAGGATATATTGTTAAAACTGAAAAATCAGGGAAAGGAAGGTGTTTCTTATTGTTATTACTTTCTTCTAAACAGTTGTTTCTCAGTATCTTTAGCAGCAGCATCTAGCATCTTGGTCTAATTTTTTTAAAATTGGGGATTGAACCCAGGGGTTCTTAATCACTGAGTCACATTCTTATCCCGTTTTTATTTTTTATTGCGAGACAGGGTCTAAGTTTCTAAGGGCCTCTCTAAGTTTCTGAGACTTTGAACTTGTGACCCTCCTGCCTCAGTCTCCTGAGCCACTGGATTACAAGTATGTGCCACTGTACCTGGTGACTCGGACTAATTTTGCTAGCAGTCAAGTTCTCACTTATCTGTAAGATAATCTACTTAGAGGGTATTATTGGCTTGCCTTTAGTTATAGACAGTTTCCCTGTACCTTTGAAATAAAGTGAAAGTACGGACACGTTGTTCACAGGAACTTAATTAAACATTTGCTGATTTTATTTTTCTATTAACTAATGTTAACAACAAACAATTTTTTTATTGTTGACATGTAACCTAGGGGTTTAATTTTAATTAAATCATAAGGCAATGTCCTAATGATCTATTAGTCTTTCCTATTTTTCTTAGCAAAGTAAAGCAAAGCAAAACTAGACTTTCTTCCCTTCTCTTTCTCCATTCTGAGGCAACTAAGAAGCATTTTATAGTCAAGCAATCTGGATAATAAAAATAGCAAAGGTAGGTTCTAGTTTTTAAATTTGGTCAACTCTACCCTCATTTATACCTTCAAAATAAAGGCTGCGTCCATGTTACAGAGTTTTGTTCCCCTTCAATTTCCCATGTTTCTCTATGTGATATGAAATCATCTGGACAGAGGGAATTAAATCCATCTTTTTTGGTAACTATACCTAAAACAACAGGCAAACTCAGGAACATTAAGACAGCTATTCTCAGACTAACCGGTAGTGCCCAAGAAATGCAGATGAAAGAGCCATAGAGGAAGGTGAGGAAGGCATGCACAGACAGATGACAAGACAAAGACTCGGGCTCTACTCAGGAGCTCAGGCCTCCAGGGGGTGCAGAAGCATTCACAACCTTGTAACAGCAGCTCCCTGATATTATTCCTCATATTCTTTATATTAAGCCCTTTTGCTTAGGCTAACTTAAGCTGGCATGTATAACTTGCAGCCAAAGAGTTATGATTAATGAAAATGTAAGGTCTGGCCTCATGATCTGAAGCTTCCAAATTCATTGATACTTCAGTTTCTTCATTCTACAAAAACTATCAGTAGTTTTACTCTTGACTGGCTTTATGAACACACTCACACGGCTTGCTTCCCCATGAGCAGATAACACTTCATACTAGTGGCTAAGATGAACAGATGGAATGCAAATGACCTCATCTTTCTTTAGTTGAGGCCAAGCACAGACAGGTTGCCAAACTGTGCCATTGGGTGTCCTTGCTCACACATATCTCACACTGAGTAGCGCTTGCACACACCCATTTCCAGCAGATATACAGCTTTCCCATTTTACACAGCATGAATACAATGAACTGGTCATAATAAGGTGTATTTTCAGTTTCTAGAACTCTCTTTACCTGAAGGTATAATGGAAAGTTTTATGTCAGTATAAGAATTTCCATATGCCCTTTCATATTTTCATAATTTTAATGTTGCTTGATAAGAATGATTGATATTTCACTCTGTATGAGGCACTATGCTTTGCTTTTTACATAAATTTTCTCATTTAATCCTAATAACCCTATGAGTACAGTGATTCTGTTTTTATAATTAACTACAGAGAAGTTAAGCAATTTTCCCAAGGACTAGTAGCTTTAGCAAAAAACAAAACAAAACAAAGACATGAAACATCTGCTATGGACTGAATGTTTATGTACTCAAATTCATATGTTGAAGTTGTACCCTAATGTGGCATTAGGAGCCTGGCCATTGGGAGGTAATTAGATCATGAGGGTGGCACCTTCAAGGGTTTAGCCCTTGTAAAAATAAAGAATAGAACTTCACATTTCTCTATTCTCTATCATGTACAGATATGGCAAGACAGCTATGTTTGAAACATGAAGAGAACTCTTACTAGAACTTAACAATGCTGGCACCCTGATCTAATATTTTCCAGTCTCCAGAGTGTAAGAAATAAAATTCTGCTGTTTGAAGTCACTGTCTATTTTGTTTTTGTTATAGCAGCTCAGCTAAGACAACATCGGACTCTGAAGTTACCGATTCACATGAATCAAATTTTACTGTTTATTTCATGCACCTAATTTTATTGTAAGGATGTGTTATACATCAATAAACTATAAGTTCCTTTGGGGCAGGCTCCATGTTTTATTCATTTTATTTAATGCATGTGTGAGTGAATACATTATTGAAGTAGTAGACATAGGGAGCTAGCAAGAGTAATGAAAATAAGCAATTTTATCCAGAGAACAATGAATTTTAGATCCATTCTTTCTTTCTCTTATACATGTGGTTTTGAACTTTTTAAGCCTCAGTTTCTTTATTTACACAAAAAAGTTCTGAATGTGCCTACCTTAGACCATTATGGGTAATGACATGAGGATACTGGTGAATCCAGTTTAGAAACCACATGTTGTTAATATATGTGCATAAAATACTGTTTGAAAACTTGAATAAGTGTCAATCATATGGACTTATTTGCATTTGAAAGAAATAGGAAATGTAACTTATACTCAAAATGAATTATGTTCTCTTTGAAGTTGTTGCATAATCTGTGCCCCTGGTCTTTTAGAATTCAAAAAACAAAACATGAGTATTTAAAGTAGCTGTTTCTGTGTTGTTATTATTATTTTTAGATCAGGTGTGTTATCTACAAGAGCAAAAGCAAGGAATTGGTGGTGACTGAAACTTTGCAGCCTCTGACGGGGGGCAAGGTGTGTCCATGGCCATTGTACTGAGGTCACTCACTCCTACACTTGGGCCTGTGCTTCTCTGCATGACCGTTCACAGTAGCATCCTCTACACACGAGATACCCATGAGGTTGTGTTCATTCTAAATAATGCCTGTATGTAGTTTGTGCCAGGCTAGCTCAGACACTGGTGAGGACACAGAGTCAAGACCCCAGACTCCGGGAGCTGGGTGGAAGCAGGCTTGTGGCAAGAAGCCTGCAAACTCATTTATTGAAGGAACAGCTATACATTTTGTAGGTTTGTTGACCAATTACAATGTGCCACAGGGGATCAGACCACCAGGTTCCTATAGGGGTTCCCTTGGTAACACTGAGTCAACTTGGAGCAGTTGTTTACTTTCCCAGGTAGGAGAAGTGGAATGTTTCTCCCTGCAAGTTTTCCTTACACACTTGAGATGTTCACTGCTGCCAGCCAAGAACTAGGATTTCTCCCAATACCTGCAGCTTCTCAAGTGATGGTAAAGCATTATGTCTTCAGGGAACGAAGGCATTTGGTCTGGCTTTTTCACCAGGCACAAGACTTTACCCCAAACAAAATATCCTCATGCCGATAACCTCAGGTGCCATGATTGGCCTTCAGGGAGGGATCCCAGATTCTCTAGCACTTCCCAATCACATCTTGACAAACGTACATGTTTCATCCCCACTTAACCTAACTCCATACACACAACACCTGCCTTTCTTGTACAAAAAATAAAAAGAAAATTAAAAATACCTTACAGGCTGAGAATCCTCCATACTGCCAATAATTCCAGAAAAGCACATTCTGTTTTCTATGCTTTCCATCACTGGTCTCTTCTCAAATCTCACAATGTTTATAATAACAATGTTTATAATTTCAGAGTTCTTGTAAAACCAGTAATAGAAATTTTATTACAGCCCTTATAAGTTTCCAACTTGATTCTCCATCCTGTTGTAATGTCAAACATTAAACACACAGCTAAGAGAGAACCAGCATCGACCACACACATGCCATGTTCTGTGGGGTTGACGCTTCATTGTTACAGTTGTCATTTGTTGTCAAATGGCTCCATTGTATGGCACAGGTCTGGGTCTGGCTCCTGGCATAAAGAATATGTTCTCTCTTTTATGTTTTCAATTGTTCTTTCTCTGTTGGCTCCTTTCTCAGATATTACAAACATGATTAAACTTCTCCTCTAGTACACCATTCCTCCCCCTTCCTCAACTTCTTAAATATTAACTAAACTACTTATTTCCTTTAATGCCAAACTCTTCAACATATAGCAATATAATTTCTACCCACATTGTACCACTGATACTGCTCAACGTTAACTATAATGTCTCCATCCTTGGAATTCCATGGGTTGGATCGGATGGATCCATTAAAACAGACTGTTACAAACTGAATGTTTCTGTTTCCTCTTTGAGCCCCCAATAAGATCCACTAAGCCAATATTTGGAGATGGGGCTGTTGGTAATTAGGTGATTCCTTTAGATAAAGTTCTATGAATGGGGTCATTAGGATAGGTTTTGTGCTTTTGTAAGGGAAAACAGAGTGTTTATGTCCCCCTGCCTCTCATACAAAAAACAGAGCTCGTAGTTCACATCAGAAAGGTGTTTTTCTGCAATTCAAGGGGAAACCTTTCATCAGAAGTAGATCATGGTGGCAGCATGATTTCAGACTTCCAGCCTCAAAACTTTGAGAAAATAAATCTTGTTATTTGAGCCATGCAGTCTGTGGCACTTTGTTATGGCAGCCCAAGACAGACCCTTCTTTGGTTTCCATGATGCTATGTCCTCCTGTTTCCCTATTCTTATTACTTTTTGTCTTTTGCCCTCAATTTTTTTCCTTTTTACCATATCTCTTAAGTGAAAGTGTTCCTTAATGTTCTTCCTTTTACTTTCTTCTTTTCTCACATTGTAACTACTCTCTTGGCTACTTTCAAAGTCCTGGCAATTGAACTTCAGCTCTTGACCTCTAGCTGAGACCGCTCTTGAGCTCCAGTCTTGAATTTCTGAGTACCTTATGGATGCCTCCATTTAGCTACCTTTATAGCATCTTCAACAAGAAAATCTAAAACCCAGCTCTTCAACCTCTCCTGTCCTACTCTACTCCTGTCTCTTCTATCACCAAGACACAGATAGGAGGGTCATATTCTATTTTTAGTTCCTTCTTTCAGCTCCCATAACTGGCATTCTAGTTCTAATAAATCAAACTCAGAATTTTTTTTTTTCACATTCATACCTTGGGTTCAATTCTCATTTCACTGCTCTAGTTTAAGGATCTTATTTTTAAATTTTAAAAACTTTAAATTTTAAAATCTTTGCCACTCCCACTTCAGATAGAGCAGTAATTTCCAGAACTCAAAAAACTACACCAAGAATACAAATAACCCAATCAACAAATGGGCTAAGGAAATGAACAGACACTTCACAGAAGAAGATCTACAAGCAATCAACAGATATATGAAAAAATGTTCAACATCTCTAGTAAGAAGAAAAATGCAAATCAAAACTACCCTAAGATTCTATCTCACCCCAATTAGAATGGTGATTATCAAGAATACAAGCAACAATAGGTGTTGGAGAGGATGTGGGGAAATAGGTACACTCATACATTGCTGGTGGAGTTGCAAATTAGTGCAGCAACTCTGGAAAGCAGTGTGGAGATTCCTTAGAAAACTTGGAATGGAACCATCATTTGACCCAGCTATCCCATTCCTTGGCCTATACCCAAACGACTTAAAATCAGCATACTACAGTGATACAGCCACATCAATGTTCATAGCTGCTCAATTCACAATAGCCAGACTGTGGAACCAACCTAGATGTCCTTCAATTGATGAATGGATAAACAAACTGTGGCATATATATATACAATGGAATATTACTCAGCCATAAAGAATGATAAAGTTATGGCATTTGCAGGCAAATGGATGAAATTGGAGAATATCATGCTAAGTGAGATAAGCCAATTTCAAAAACCAAAGGACGAATGATCTTGCTGATAAGCAGATGATGATACATAATGGGGGGTGGGAGGTAAGCAAGAATGGAGGAAGGAAGGACTGTATAGAGGGAAAAGAGGGGTGGGAGGGGTGGGGGGAAGGAAAAAATAACAAAATGAATCAAACACCATTATTCTATGTAAATGTTGGATTACACAAACGGTATGCCTCTACTTCATGTACAAACAGAGAAACAAGTTGTACCCCATTTGTTTACTACAAAATTTTTTTTTTAAAAACTTTAAATTTTAAAGTCAATTAATAAGTCTTTCTACAGCTGACTTTCTCACATAAAGCTTACAAATGATCATGAAACTTTACAAAGATCTTTACTGCACCCTGTGGTTCACAGAAATGGCCTAAACTTCATCTTAAAATACTGACTATAATTTCCTTTCTCTGCATCTAAGAATTTACCCACCCTTGTAACAAGTGCTTCTTGAATTTGAAGGAAGACCAAGTCATTGCCCAAATCAACTCCATGTAATTTTTCTGAACTGTACTGTCTATCAACTTGTTTTTCTAGTTTCTCTCAAGTCCCAGGAATGGCAGGTAGCCTTGCAAACAAATACCCTGTGATGGGAACTATCATGCACCCTGAGCAGCATAGCTTCCCTGACACCAGTGGGATTTCACATAACGGAACCTGAGACAATGATCAACTGGAGCACAGACTGACCAAGATTGCTAACTACATAGATTTCTCCACCATTGCCCTTTGTTCTCCCCCTAAAAAATCCTTGAGCTATTGTCAGTTCCTGGAAGATGGTGCTTCAGACACTGGACACCCTTTCCTGGTGTTACTCATGCTGAAATAAAGTCCTTTACTATTTTATTACCACTGCTTGGATTTGAATTTGGATCCTTGTAAGAAAGTGGGCAGACTTGGCCTGTCGGGATCACGGACCTGGGCCTTTAGCTGAGGATTCCAGTCGCACCAGTACTCCTGTCCATGTTCTTCATTCATAGGAGTCCACACTGTGTGCTAACATTTTGAATCTTCGCCTTTATTATTACGTGTGAAATGATCTCACCATGGCACCATTTCTCTTGTTGAAAAATATCTCTCAGGTCAAGTTCAAATGCTGTTTTTACTAAGATATTCTTCTTATCTTTCCACAGATATGACTTCATAGGTAGACTTAATCTCTCTCTTCCTTGGACACTCAGAATGCTACATTGGTCCTTCTAATATGGCACTTAGCATGGGATATTTACTTAGGTTTTGTGCCTCCGTACTGCAGAGAGGTACAGTCAGGGCCTTGATCTTCTACCTTTTTTTGCCATGAATATTATCTAGCACCATGTCAATTGCCTAAATACTTTAAGCTTACTATTGAAACAATGACTGAAATGAATTAACAGTAGATCCTCAAAAAATGTTTCTATCAAGTGATAAAATTCTACAATAAATATTTTAATAAAACTCCTGATGGTTTCTATAAAATCAAGTGAAGAATTACAATAAATTTCAAAACCATATATTGTATAATTAAGAAAAAAATAATTTCAAGATGACAGATTTTCTCATTTACAAGTCAGAATAGTGATTGAGTTCCTATTAGAGAGAAAAAAAGATGTTACTGCTATTAGATTGTGATATCTGTTGGCTCATTATCTGGTTTCTTTTTCTAATAAAAGAAGGAAAGACAAATCAAAACGCTTATCCAGGACATCATGACTAGTGCTGCGGGCTTATTTACTTCTACTTACGGACACAATATGTTTTGTAGCAGAAATTCTGAGGGGAATTTCCTCAGAGCATCATTCCACCTAATATTTCACTGAGCTCTTGCATTCAAATCATATTCAACTGTGTAAGAAACAACTACAGAAGCAAAATAATGTTGTATTCACTTAGGACTCTATGTTTTAAAATCACGTCCTTGTATTAATCTCATATCTTATCGTGTGGTGGCAACTGCTTTCAGTTTTGCACATGATTACCCATGCAAAAGGTCAAAGGAGTATATTGTCACATTTTAGCCCCAGGTACCACCAAATTATTTGGAACTCATTGAGTTTATTTATCCAGAAAATAACTAGAAATATGAATTTAACGTTGTCATTGATATAATTATGTTTCAAAGAAGCATGTCATTTACATAATATTTTACTCTTTCAGTTGAATGATATTAATGCATTTTTCCCTGAACAGAAGTGGTAAATAACTTGAATCTAAAGAATTTACTTCTTTATAACTGCCCATGAATTTCTGCATCAATTTGCCTAAAAGAAATTCTGTCTATAAATAACTCAAGTAACCCAAACTTCAAATTTACAGATTAAACTCTTCCCCTATTACAGCTCAGAAAATGTAAAGTAAGGGCCTAACCCTTTGGTTGTGTCAGTTATTCAGATATGAGTAAAATATAAAATTCAAGTACCCTTTGCAAAAACACATGCAATATCATCCCTCCCCGTACATTTCAGAAACAGCCTATCATGTGAATGTTGTTGGGTTTGCAACTTCTTAGAACTATATTCCATCAGATAGATCATCTGAAAGTCCATTACAGCATCTTCTCTGTGTTTATAGCTACATATGTAGCCTGCTGATCACCCTTGGTGCACCATGAATGTGGGAATTACACGTCCAAAATGGTAATAAACTCATTGGGTGATGATTTCTCTAGCGCTTCCAAACCCCTGGATTCAGCTGACAAAACTCTGCCAGATTTTTATTGCTGCAGAAAATATTAGATTGCATTTTTTGTAACTTTGGAGACAAATCAGGAAAACATAAAATGGCAATAAGAAAAGGTAAAAGCTGAGGCACTGAGATTTTTGTTATATTTTAAAATTAGAGTCTCAGAGAGAGTTACAACAGAAGCAACAGCAGAATAAATGAGTAAACAATTAGCTCCAAATACCCTCTGTGGGTCAGCTCACTGGCATGGTGCATATCAGAGAAGCTACAAATTGTACTAAGAAAGATGCTGTTATAATTGTTAATTAGAACTAGATTTCTCAACATAACACTAAGACAATGCTTGATAAATTACAGTTGATAGTTAAACAATTTATTAGTGAAACCAGAATTTCCTAGACGAACAAGCAGTTCATTTAGACTGAGGTGATTTTTCTCTCAAATGCAAGATACCAAGTAAAATTAATTTATAAATTCATAATTGCGAAAAAAATTTTCTTAGATTATAAGGAAAGTCATCCAGCTGTGGGAAGGTGGTCAAAAGTGAATAGCAAAATCTGCCTGATCAAGAAGCGCTAAGCATCATTGGTGTCAGGTCAGATGGCTCCATCTCATTCCAGCATCAAACACTGCTTACCACTCATTAATCACAATTCTCTTGGACAGGTGCCCGATCTAATTGTCACAAATGCATATTCCTGGGCACCAACCCAAGACATCCCAATTCTATAGGTTCTCAGAATAGCGTTCAGTGGTGACTCACTACCAAAAAAACATATGAAAATTTCTGAAGACAGAATAAAGGCAGGCAAATGAGAAACAAGGAGCTAGCTAGTGGTGGATGGATGTAACCCTCATGACAACTGCATTGTGGTATGACAATGGGAATCTCTGGCTCCCTATGAACATTCCAGTTTCATCCCATTTCATTTTGTTTTCTCTTATTTCATCCCTCTTAAGAAAAATCACTGTGATGCCATTTTACATCAGTACACTCTGATATGGCCTATTCTCTCTTTTTCCCTCGCGAGCCATGGGATTGTCGCTTTGCTTTCGTGCCTGTTAATAAGTCCCTGTCAGGAGCTTGCTGTGGAGGGAATGTTGGCTAGAATGAAAAACCACGGCAAGGGGGAAAAATTACTAAGCTACTTTTGTGATCAGCTTCTTGTAAATAACTTGAAATCGACCTAGTGAGAAGTAGGCAGAAATTATTGGCTTTATTCTAGAATCGATAAAACTTAGGGATGTCTTTTCTTGAAATAATAATAACCTTTTAGAGTCAAAGAAATGTTTTTCTCAAAACTTCCTCATCAGGTTCCAAGATTATATGATTTCTATAAAAGGTCTGTATGCTTCTGCTTGGCATAGCACAATTTTAATGCATGTAGAGTTTTTTTATTTATGTTAAGATTTTAAAATATCCTGTCAGTGTAAGACCTAGGCAAAGAATGGCTAAGTGGAATAACAATGAAAAATCATACAAATTTATAACTTAGTTTTATAACTTTAGCTTAGTTTTCTCATCTATGAAGTACAGGAAAATAACATCCTGACTGGTTCAGGTAATGAAATAGCTATTTGATGATGTGGATAGTATAATGGTTATTATTAAAATTCTTCACTTTTAAAAGATTGCTTCAGAGTAAAATTAATCATGATAAGGGAAAAATTTGCTTGTTTTTTGACAATTCAATACCTTGTACAACTTCAAGTGTCCTTGTTATTTTTTAAATTATAAATGTTAACTAAATATTTATTTTCATGGGTCTCAGATGACACAAGCAAATTTTTAGCATATGTTTCTTTTTAAAACCATCAGGGAAAAGATAGGAATTTGTTGTTGTACAAACTGCTCCGAAGAATTACCAGAATATAAGGCATCTGAACTTTGATGTTCACACTGACACTCAAATTTGAGCTCAATGCTTTTATCTGGTTCTTTATTTATTCTGGTGCTTTGTGTCTAAGAAACCATCTTGATCATGAACTTGAAGTAGAGATAGCCCAATTCACTTATAGTATTGTGGAACATCTTTGTTAAAATATGCTTTAAAGTTCAATGAAGAAGAGATGATAAAGCAGTTACTTAAGAGATGTTATTTCGGGACATGGTTGGTGCTTATCTGCAATCCAATTTGGAAACAGTCATTTCCTCAGGGGCTTAATTTCCTTGCTCTCTGCCCCCAATTAGTAACAGTGTGGTCCAAGAATGATAAAAATCAATCAGAAGCTATCTGCAACCATGGTCCAAACTATAAAGCAGAACTCATGTTTGCATCTTTGACCCAGACCCCTGAGGTATGTTGATGTGCCTAGAGAGAGGACCCATACAAAAGGAAATAAGTTACTGGTAAAACTGAAGTTTGAGGTTCTAGACAAAAATGAGGATATGATCAGCTAAGTTGTCGGTTCATGCTTCTTGCTGTGTGAAAGGAATGAAAACAAGGGAAACTTTAAGTTCTATCTTCCTACTGCAATAGAAGGTGAAATTCATGAAAGAAAGAAAACGCAAGAAAGGATGAGAAAAACTTTGGGGAAGAAGAGGGCAACAATTTGGACAAATAGAGGGGAGAAAGAGAGAGAGAGAGGGAAGACAAGCTCAGACGGAATGACTCACTTGGCATTCCCTGCCCCCGGCTTCTTTCTTCGGAAAATGTTGAGGAACGTGTTGGAGCGGCAGGGTAGCTTGCCGTCGCCCACGTGCATGCGGACCACATCAGAGGTGGTGAAGGCACTGCGGACATTCCTCTCGGGCTTGGCAATGATGATGTACATCTTGGGAGTGAACATGCACCCCAGGGCCACTGTTACACTGAGGCTCACTGCAAAGCAGGTAGTGATGATCTTGTAGTTGCTCCCAAAGTAAATGGGCACAAAAGCCAGCCAGATGATGCAGGTGGTATACATGGTGAAGGCGATATATTTGGCCTCATTGAAGTTGGCGGGCACGTTGCGGGTCTTGAAGGCATAGTAGGTACAGCTCATGATGAGGAGTCCGTTGTAGCCCACAGGGGCCACCACACCCAGGTTGCTGGTATTGCAGATAAGGTAGACTTCCTTGATACTTGGGTAGGACAAAATGGGCATGGGAGGTTCCATGATGATCAAGGTTACCACCAGTGTTAGTTGCACACTAATCAAAATTGAGGCAATGATCACCTGGGCCCAGGCACTCATGAACCTGGGCTTGCGGGTACAGATCTTCTTCTTGCTGCCAGCAAGGATGCGTGCAATGCGATTGGTTTTGGTCACTAAAGCGGAGTAGCACATGGCAGAGGAGAGGCCAACCAGAAGGCGCTGGAGGTAGCAGGATGTGGTAGTAGGTTTGGCAATGAGAGTGAAAGGGCACACATAACCCAGGAAGATGCCAGCTAGGATGATGTAGCAGAGCTCCCGACTCGAGGATTTGACCACCGGTGTGTCTCGATACAGCACAAATATGAGAGTGACAAACAGGGTAACCAGGATGCCCAGGCAAGAAAAGGCGATGGCTATGATGGATTCTATGTTGCTCCACTCAAGATAGCGGACAGGAATGGGCTCACAGCCTGTAACGAGAGAAGTCATTTGAATGTGAGCCTGAGATTTCTGCTGAGCCATAGTGAAGGCACTCAGTAGTTACCAGAGACACAGCTACAACCACATTCTTCCTGATTCACATTATTTTATGTTTTTCACTAAATTCTTCAATATTACATAAAGGTACTCCTAGGTCTTCCCTGGAATATCATGTCCCCAAACCTAATCTCATTAAAAGCATGACATCCTAGAGCCTATAAAAATTACATTTTTTTTTTAAATCAGCATGATAAATGAATGTCACTCTATAGCTGGAACTTACTTCTACATTTTCAGAAAAAGAAAGAAAAAACCAAACTGCTTCCAGTTATAGTTTAATTATGATAATTTAATAGAATAAGTTAGTAAGAAATAAACTGACAAATCTTTTATTTTATACACATTGTCCATAAGCAAGTACAACTCATAGACAAGTATTTTTGCAGCAGCAGAGCATTTTAAACATAAATTTAATTTGGAGTGTGCAGAAGAATCTGCATTTTTCTGTTTACCACACAGTTCTACAGCACTTTCTTAAATTCCTGTTAGTCATGTCTGATGTGCATTCAGCCTTGGTGGGTCTTTGAGTTAGTAGCCTCTAACAGACCCAAGAAGAATGAACTCTCTCTTCACTCTTCTTTTGCAAGCAGAGACCAGCACTGTGTTTCTAAATGTTGCACTCATTTATTTCCTCTAGATGGAGAATAAAATCTATTTTGTATTTTAGAGTGAGAGAAAAATATGTCAGGCCCTGGAGACAATCCTTTCACAGGATTTTGTATTCGGTCTGGGCCAGTATTTCCCAAACTGTGAAAGTAAAAACATTTCCACAAATGTAGGAAAAGATTCATTGTTCTGTGGTCCTGGCAGCCAGGAAACCACCAGAGCCTATTTTAGGGCTGTTCAGTTAGTCAGCACCAACCCACCTCCGTGAACATGTTTTTGCATGCCAGCCAATGAATGTTAGCTCTCACTGCTGATGATCACACAGCTAGGGAGAGACTCACTTCAATAAATGCATACCGACTAACCCACAACAGTCTCACATGAGTATCATGTTTCTACAGATGATGCCAATCACTTCATGTTCTGAAGTTTATCAATCTCTGAAGTCAGTACTTTACAAAAACCACATAGAAAATAAGCAGTCTCTTTAGCTCAGAGAAAATTTATCTGACTGGCATAGCTATCCCTTACTATACTTAGCAATAAATTCAGTTTTTGTGCTTTTAAAAATTCAACATAAAGTTGTCCCTCCATATTGATGGGGAATTGGTTTCAGTACCCCCACTGATATGAAAATGTGCAGATGCTCAAGTTCATAAATGGTGTAGTATTTGCAAATAACTTATACACATCCTTCTGTGTACTTTACATAATTTAATTTCTAGGTTATTCATGATACCTAATACAATGTAAATATTATGTAAATACTTGTTGCACTGTATTGTTTAGGTAATAGGACAAGAAAAAAATCTGTAAGTGATGAGTATAGACTCAAACCATTGTTATGGTTTGGATATGAAGTGTCCCCCCAGAAGTTAATGTGTTGGAAATATGATATCCAATATAGCAATGTTCAGAAGTAAAATAATCAAATCATGGATCTGCAACCTCGTCATTGGATTAATTCATTTGACGGATTAGTAGTTCGAAAGGACTAATTTGGTAACTGTAGGGAAGTGGGGTATGGTTGGAAGAAATAGGTCACTAGGGGCATACCTTGGAAATTATATTATGTCCGTGGCTCCTTGCGCTCACTCTCTCACTACCTTGCTCCAGTTTCTTGTCCGACACAAGTCGAGTAACTTTCCTCTGCCATGTCTTCTGCCTGGTGACCATGGTCTGAGACCTTTGAAACCATGATCCCAAATACACTTTCCCCCTCTAAGTTGTTCCTGTCAGGTATTCTGACCTCTAACACAATGATCAGTCCTAACTATATAGTATGCATATATGTCTATAGTACAGATTAGCAACAGTGAAACTTTTTTTCTAATATTTTCCATCCGTGGTTAGTGAATCCAAACAGGCAGAACCAGCAGATCCAGAAGGCCAACTGTATTTTGTCTTACCATCTTTCATATTTCTAGAGACTTCTAGAATTATTTATTTCTAGGATTATTTTAAAGATCCTCATTTAGTATGATTTCTGAAGATGACGTGACCAAGTTTCACTTGCTAGGCCCCCTCAGGCCCAAACTGTCCTTCCCACATTCTACATGCGAGTCAGTCTCAACAGTCTACCAGCTCCAGCTAGTCTTACTGAGTTCTTGCTGCTGCATTTATTGAGTTGTCCTAGGATTTGTAGTAGTGTCGGTCTTTGTAGAAATTCATTCAACTTCATGTAATAATATCTGTCTTTAAGTATTTCAACCTTTTATTTTTGAGGTAACACTATTTGGTAATTAGACACAAATTTTTAATGAAGTCAACAAAGATTTTATTTAGAGGTTCCCACTTTTCTAAAAAAAAAAAAAAAACAAACAACAACAACAACAACAAAACCCCCAAAACCCATATCCCCTATCTATTTACTTTCTTTGCTTTGGAATGCACAAGTGGACCATTGAGAGCCGATGAAGATATGGGCCTGGGAAGCATCCAAGCTGAGCTGGCCCTTAGGAGCTAATGTTTACTGACCTGTTAAAATGATGACTGGTTTGTAAAAAGTGATTGGTCACTCTTTCTAAGGTCACTCAGAAAATCTTTGTGAGGTTAATTTTTATGTCATCAATTGGTAAAATTAGTGATTTGGGGGTGGCTTTCTATACTCTTTTTGCTTCAGGAATCTAAAACATCATTCATAACCACCCATTCCTGACTCTCCTTGGTGGTCACTCTTCCTTGTGTCAGGTATTTATCTATTTCTAAGTCTGAACCTCTTCCTGGGAGAACTTTTACTTCTGATACTGAGACACACTTTAATACTAAATCTTTTTGTTTCTCTGATAAAGCCTAGGTAGATGATACATAGATAATATGTAGATAGATATATCCATAAATGGATGGATGGATAGATAGATAGAAAGAATTTAGGCATAACAGTGCCCACTTAGGGGACTGTTGATATGACACAATCAATAAATTAGTTAAGAGGTTCTCTAGACAAATTAGGAGGTTAAATACCAAGAGGTCAAGAGTCAGCTTCTTTAATTGGCATGCTCAAATTGGGAAAAAGAAATCAAATTAACATGTAGCTTTTGTCAAAGTCCTTGTAATCTCTGGAAAGCTACTATCCTTGAACTTCTCTCATTTTCCCTGTAATTTTGCTTGACTTTCTAAATGAGCTACTCTGTCCACAGAGGTTTCACTAAAATAATAGCACTTCTTAAAATTTCTAGAACACATGTCAGATCTATAGACGTTCAATTAAAACCCTGGTCTAGAGCCTAATTAAGACCTATAGTTAATGGCTTTTCCTAACTTTAGGGGTACAGAGCACAGGATTTTTATTAGTGTCCTGCACTACATATATATTCCAATTAATTCAATATTTGCTTCCTCATGGAGGGAAATGTTTCAAAGTAGTAGAGTAAAATAGAAAAGACTTGAATAACCCAGCAGAGTAAAAGTTTAAAAAATAAAAATAGAAAATGCATTACATGGATGCATGTACTAAACTTCTTTCAGAAGCTTTTCTTTTAGTAAGTTGTAGACTACATAACGATGAAGAATAAATTTCAGGAAACTTTCAAATAGTTTTGGAATAGGCTCAACTGACATAAGCAGTGCAGATCCTCTTCTGTAAATGGGCTTAGACCTCCTGAATTAGTGGAATTAAAATATTAAAATGTAAAATTATCAGTTTGAAAAATATCTGATATGTGACTAGATATTTCCAGATGATTTAAAAAGTCTTTAAGCCAGGTGTCAACAAAATTATGACTCTTTAAAGAAACCAAATAAAATAGCCTATTTTCCTGAAGATAACATGTCTACAGATAAAAGAATCTGTAGAAACTGCAAGACAAAGAGTCACTTAAAGAACATTGGCTAACTCTGGAAAGCAGTGTGGAGAATCCTCAGAAAGCATGGAATGGACCCACCTTTTGACCCAGTTATCCCACTCCTCAGTTTATACCCAAAGGACTTAAAATCAGCATACTTCAGTAACACAGCCAAATCAATGTTTATAGCAGCTCAATTCACAATAGCTAGATTGTGGAACCAACCTAGATGCCCTTCAACAGATGAACAGATAAAGAAACTGTGGTATATATACACAATGGAATATTATTCAGCCATAAAGAATAATATTATGACATTTGCAAATAAATGGATGGAATTGGAGAATATCATGCTAAGTGAAATAAGCAAAGCCCGAAAAACCAAAGATTGAATGTTTTCCCCGATAAGTGAATGATGATATATAATGGGGGTGGGGGAGGGTGGGGAGTGAGAGAAGAATGGAGGAACTTTAGATTATGTAGGAGGAAATGAGAGAGAAGGGGGTATGAAAATGATGGAATGAGACAGACATCATTACCCTATGTACATGTATGATTACATGAATGGTATGAATCTACATCGTGCACAACCATGGAAATGAAGTGATGTACCCCATTTGTGTACAATGAATCAAAAGAAGTCTGTAAAAAATAAAAAAATAAATAATTTAAAAAATAAAAAAAGACCATTGGCTAAAACCCAGAAGGATATCTACTCAAAATCTGTCCAATTACTTAACTCTATGTGAGACACTGACACACACGAATTTCCCATTATTCCTCCAAACTCCTATGGGAAGCAATATTTTTTCTAATATTTATAAGAAATATTGGGTTTAATATTACACTTGGGTTTAGTAAAAACAATCCTATGTCCCAACCTATATCTGATACTTTGAGATTATTAGAAAAATATTTCTTTATTCTCTGTGGCAAAAACTGCATGAATTTAATAGGATCTAGACTAGATATACTATAGTTCCTACATATGATCAAATTATAGCCAGATCTAGAAATGAAAATACCTACACTGTGTATAATTCAAGAAATAGCTATTGTTCCAGCATCACTATGAACAAAAGACTCCACAGTAATAAGAAGGAGGATCAGAACAGAGCGCGTAAGTCACAGATCATCCTCGGTACCTGGGTAATCATGAATCTTTCCTTTTGTTTGGTATGAAAGGTCTATACCATGCTATGGATAAATTAACAATAAGGCACATATTGAAGAACTACTGTCTACTGTTGTAGGAAGCTTCTAAGATGTTCTCCAATGATCCCCACCTTTTAATATGTATGTCCTGGTGTAATCCTCGAAAGTATAACCAAGGCCTTTGAATTGCTTCTATTTAAAGAAAACAGCAGCCCAATGAATGTTGCTTTCAAGCTTAGGTTAAATGAAGTAATGACTTCCATCTTGCTAGCAAACTGTTTCTTGCTAACTCTGATGAAGAAACCTGCCATGCTGAGGTTCCTGTGACAAGGAACTGAGGGCAGTCCTTGCCCAGGCACCTGCAAAGTGCAGGTCCTCAGTCCTTTGAGGATTTTACTCTGCCAAAAACCTCAAAAGTGAGCTTGGAATGTAAGCTTTCAGATTAGACCCCCATCTCTAGTTCTGTGAAAGATCCCAAAGCAAGGACCCAGTTAAACTGATTCCTGACCCTCAGGAGTTGTGAGATAATAAGTGTGTGTTGTGTTTAGTTACTAGGTTTTAGGTCATTTGTTACAAAACAAGAGATAACTAATTCATTCACTAAACCCAACCCCTTGATTTAGTAGGCAATGCCTTGCCTCGTTTCAGACATAAAGGAGTCAAAATATCTTTAGGTTTGTAAATGTCTTTAAATCTAATGTTACCACATAATACATCCCTTTCACAGCAACTGCCCAACATTGGGTACTAGTTAATTAATTACAAATTATTGCTATTTCTCCTTCCCATATTCTATCGACTCATGTGCTACCCATAATAGCAAACTTATAGACCTTAATCAGTTGAGGAGAATCTCAGGTTGGTTTATATCATTCAAGAAGTGCTCCTACTCAGAATAGAATTTGAGTGTTCAAGTATTAAATTTTGATTTAATACTGTTTTACTATGGCTTTTTATACTTAATATTGCCTTACTATGTTTTTATACTACCATTAAAAAGGAAAACTTCTAAGCTTGATATATAATAAATAGTCTAGTCAGTATTATAAAGTCCAATACTTTACCCCAATCTAATTTTTTCTAATAACTAAAGTATAATCTTCTTTATGATATATTTTTAGATATTGCTAAATTAATGAACTTACATAAACTAATGGTGGGTATGGTTCCAAAATAATTCATTTGTTTGAAATTATGTTCATTTTTTCTTTCTTCCTTTTTTTTTTTTTTTTTGGTCAATCCTAAGGACCAAATCCAGTACTCTGACACACTACAGACAAGTACACTACCACTGAGCCACAACTTCATTTAAATGAAATGTTTCTCAGAAACATTTTAAGTCTGCAGGTGTTTTCTGAAAATAAGCAATTATATGAATTACTTGATATCATAATGTTACCTAAAATAATTCCTCTCATGAAGGTTGACCAGTAAAAGAGGTACTATAGGAAGTATAGATAGTGCAAAAATAATAAAGATATAGAAATGCCAATATTTTAGACATGCTCTAATGAAAAGTCCTCATCTTACCCAACTACTCATCTAAAACAACAACAACAAAAAAAACATTTTAAAACAATAAAAACTCGATGGGGCAGTTCATAGATTCAATTTCAGATACACAAAATCAGCCAGAAAATGTTCTAAAAATATCCCAGAATGATCACATTTTATGATCCATAAAGAAAATATTGGCAAAACCATAATGCCTGTCTGGTGGCACCACATAAACTATCCAATGGACACTGGAGAAAATCCTCATGAACAAAACAAAACAATTTATTCGAAGAGGAACAAATTGACGATCTGATTAAATACTAATGGGAAAACATTTCCAAAATAGCAGAAGATGCAATTGGTTCATCCTTAATTTCTGTGTTAATTCATAAAAAGTTGTAAAGATGGGTATTGAGTGATGAAATTGCAAAAGAATCCTCTGAACATCTCCAAATGGGTTGCATACATTGTCCCCCTCTATGATTTACAAATGTAGACTAGATCAAATAGTCTGAACAGGTTAGAGAATTTCCCTGTTGAAAAGAAACAATCCTCACAATTGTTAAAATATGATCACATTTGTATTTCTTAGCTAGAACATTCCAACTTATGAATCCAGTGATATGGGAACAAACATTTTGTAACATTTATTCATGAATTTAAACTTTGTAAGGTTATCTTCATCATTTCCATCCTGTAGAAAAATAAAAAGTAACCTTAATATTACTCAAGATTACACTTTGCAGTAATTTTAAACTGAGATTTGCTGAGAGTCTGTAAAAACAGAAGGCCCATGACCATTGATTGCTAACCCAAAGACCTTACAGCAAGCTGATAACACAATGGCCTTCTGTAATATTCTCATAAGAAGATTTTTACATATATCATACCCCATTTTGTGTACTCTTGCTTATTCATATTTTTCTTTACTGATTTCAAGATATAAATCTGAGCCCAACTTGACTATTATAGTTACTAGTTATAGGAATTCACCTAAGCCTAGATTTTACTAGAGGTAGTCATTACTCCAACTTAATAATTCATTTATAAATGAATAGTTCATTTATAAAATTGTTGATGAGATAATTTGAGGAATAATATAAAAGTATGTTACAGTAACTTTTCCCATGTATCTTGTATATGCGAGGATTTGAAAGGATATGAGTTCAGATATTTGAAAGAATTCAGAAGACTCACTGAACATATTACATAGTGTTTTCATTTAAAGGAAGATGTTGTAACAAGATGAGTACAGGTCACCATGAACCCAAGAGATATCCAGTGCAAGCTCTCATTCATGTACAAATATACTTGATATGCAGATTGACCTACCAAGAACTGTCTGATTGCTTTGAAACAGCTCAAAGCAGAAATTCTCAGTGGAGTCTTTTTATCACCCTCAAGATATAAAGCTGAGTCAGGCTGCATAATTGGCCAAATGAAATTCATCAGTAAGAAAGCTGGATTTGTTTGTCACCAGTGAAGTTTCAAGTTTTAAACTACATATCACAAATCCCAGTTCCTACAACATGGGCAAAAGTCAAAGACAGATACTAAGGGCATCTCCATAGGTAATCTAAAGTTGCTCAAGTCTACCTGCAAAATCTCTCTATCCTACACATGGTATATCATATATAGATAAGAAAAATGTCTTTATGCTAGAAGGAGATTAAGTATTCTTGTGTTTTAACAGTAGCAGTTTGTCATGGCAACAGCCAGAAACATTCTGGCAACTCCACCATGATTGCTTTCTCTCTAGGGAAGATCCTAAATCTCTTTTCTTCTCTGGAAAACCAGACACACCCAAAACAGAAACACGTGGAGATTAGGGCAGATAATTTACGTTTTGAATAAGCTTCTTTTAAGTGGACTTTTTTCTTTTTCTCTTTTTTCCTGTATATTCTTTAGACATCTAAATTTGAAAAGCATTAGTTTGTCATCTTGATAGAATTAGCTGTAATGTCCTTATTGTCCACACGTATAATGTTATGAGATTTTTTTTTTTTTTTTTGGAGGGGAACATTAGAAAAAGGGTTAACCAACCATTTGGATGGTTTAGGGTCTCCCAAGACTAGAAGGGGTAGGAATTACCTTCAACCAGTGGCAAGTCATGTGCTGAGCCTACCTGATTCAAAAGAAGACTTTATGGGAGTTGTGCATAGGATATTTAAAGCCTGAGAACTTAATGACTTGGCAAATATCCATGGTTAACGTTATCCCAGAGAATCCAGAGCCCAGACAAGTAAGTTTCCTCTTAGCAGAGTATAAATTACTGAATAAAATCTGAGAAGTGCTAGTAATGCTATAATTTGAGAACAAAGGGCTACTTCTAATCTTTGAATCAAATATTTGAGAGGCTAAAGTTTAATATGGAACTTCTTTTGAATTAGGTCAAGTCAAATTTAACATGAATCAAGAAATAAAGAAAGGCAATAATTATTTCACACAAAGGGTCTTGGGGCAATTCATAACATTTATGACACTATCTTATGCTTGTACAAAGCCTCATAGAAATATGGTTTTCTTAATGTTATTTCATTAATATCAATTGGCTATAAGGTGAAATTCTATTTATAATTCAATGTCCTGCTTAAATATTTATTCTTTTATTTTTTTTCTTCTGTGAAGGCTTTTCTCTTCCCAAGGAAAAAGAATTGCTTCTTTCTCTGTGTTCGTATGACATTTTGTACTTATCCTTATCGTAGGTCATTATTCTAATTAACTGTTTGCATGTGAAGTTCCAAATGATGTTCTTCATATTTGTTTCATTTGCCTGTAAATCCTTAGTCTCCAAACAGACCTCACACAAAACAAGTGACAGGGTATCTTACAGAATTAAATAAGGAAGTAGGTAGTAGTGTGAGAGGTGAAAACAAATGCTGGGGTGGAGAAAAATAGTTAAATTAGTAACTTTCTGAAACCATTCATTTCTGTTTTATAATGAGAAGTTTCAGTGTAGTCTGTCTTTCTGAGGAATCGTCTTATGCTATTTGACATTTTAAAAGAAATACGTAGTATCAGATTACTTATAATTGGTCTGTGAATTATTAAACTACTCAAGTTATATATCATTGCAAGAAATAAAGCATAAAAGATGCTGAATTCAAATGTGCATTTTCCAAAGAGGAAAGTATGAAAAACTTAACAGCTTCAAAAAACACTTCCTCTAAGAAATGCAGTGATTTCTCTTCATAGCCAAAACACAACACATTCTGATGAAAATTTTAAAGTCACTTAAGCATGTTTTTATTCATTAATATTAGGATCTTCAAAGTGTGTTAAAAAAAAAAAAGTAGCTCTCTGAAAAAGTAATTTAAAAATATTTTCACAAACTCCACCTTCAGGAAAAAAATCATTTCTCAAAGAATGATTTCTCATTTGAACTGAAATTTAATCAGAAAAATCCACCATTGAAAACAAAACACCCACTTAAAGGCAATGCGTTGGCTCTTCTGAGCATTTCTGTGACTTCTGGTATTCTGTGCCAGTGGGTTTTCTCTTCACAGCTACCACTACCATGGCAACACCAGCGACACATTGTCATGTCCCCTGCCCTTGCTCTGTGCTTGACATGGCACCAAGTAAGTGGCAAGTGGGGTCTGTTTTTCCACTCACGTCTGAGAGCGAAAGGAATGCAGAAACAATGGGTGTCATTAAAACTACATACACATTAGTATGCAGGGCACATGTTCTGAAAGATCCCAAGGTAATATTTGCAGACTGGTTTGGATATATGATCGAAGAGTAGCTGTTTGGCAGAGATAAAGGCAGAATCTGAGCCATTGCCTGGCTCAACACATTTGACTGTTAAATGGAGATTCCTCAGAAAGCTTGGAATGGAACCACCATTTGACCCAGCTATCCCACTCCTTGGCCTATACCCAAAGGACTTAAAATCAGCATACTACAGAGATACAGCCACATCAATGTTCATAGCTGCTCAATTCACCATAGCCAGATGGTGGAACCAACCTAGATGCCCTTCAGTTGATGAATGGATAAAGAAACTGTGGCATATATATACAATGGAATATTACTCTGCCATGAAGAATGATAAAAATATGGCATTTGCAGGCAAATGGATGAAATTGGAGGATATCATGCTAAGTGAGATAAGCCAATCTCAAAAAACTAAAGGACGAATTATCTCACTGATAAGCGGATGAGGACATATAATGGGGGTAAAAGGGGTTAGCGTTAGGGTTAGGGTCAGGGATGAGGAGGGTGGTAAGAATGGAGGAAGGAAGGACTGTATAGAGGCAAAAGAGGGGTGGGAGGGGTGGGGGGGGAAAGGGAAAAAAATAACAGAATGAATCAAACAACATTACCCTAGGTAAATTTATGATTTTTAATAAAAAAATAAAAAATAAAAAATTTAGAAAAAAAGAATGGCAATTATTCTCTACAATATATACAGTAAATTTGCCAAAAGGGTTTACAATTTCAAATGTTGGACAAAGAGAGAACAGAAGTGTTGTATGACACTGTGTCCATGAGGGAGGAGGAGAGAAGCCAGAAGTAAAAATCTATAGGAAGAGTGGAAGAGGAATTGATAGAGATTGGCCATTAGTGGGAGAAAAGATAGAGAATCCAGGAAAAAAGACAAGTGAGACAAAGAATATATATAAAGAAAAATATTAAAAATATAAGAATACATAACAAAACTGCAAAATACCATTAATATATCACAGTTTCAATAAACTGATGCATGAAAAATACTTGGTTTCAAAAATGGTAGAGATGCTAGAGAAGAAAAGAAAAAAACCCTCAATGGAAAATTGAACAACTGTTTCTGTCAGCATTCAGCAATGTTTATAGCAGCTCAACTTACAATAGCTAAACTAGGTGCCCTTCAACAGATGAATGAAAAAAATAAATGTATAAGAAGACAGCAGCATGATGGACTATTACTTAGCCTTAAAGAAGAATGAAATTATGGCATTTGCTGGCAAATGGATGGAACTGGAGAATATCATGCTAAGTGAGATAAGCCAATCTCAAAAAACTGAAGGATGAATGATCTTGCTGATAAGCAGATGAGGACATATAATGGGGGGTAGGAGGGGTTAGCATTAGGGTTAGCGTTAGGGTTAGGGTTAGGGATGAGGAGGGTGGTAAGAATGGAGGAAGGAAGGACTGTATAGAGGGAAAAGGGGGGTGGAAGGGGAGGGGGGGAAGGGAAAAAAATAACAGAATGAATCAAACAACATTGCCCTAGGTAAATTTATGATTTTTAATAAAAAAAATAAAAAAGTTACTCACATTATGATACCTCAAAAAATGATAGATTTTTCAGAAAAAATAATTACATTATTATCCATCTATGTATAGTCACGAGGATTTCGTTTATGCTTTACCAAGTTCAAGAGTCCTCATCAGTGGCAGTCATGATTTGACAGTGGGATGACGATATGCCCACAATGGAAGATCTTCAGGGAATAACGTATATGACTTTGAGTTCCATTCTGATGATATATTAAATCTTTTACAACAATTTCTTTTGGTATCTTAATGTCTTAAAATAGGTTAGAGTTCTTTTTCGCGTATGAAATAAACTCTGGTTCAAGTGAAAACAGAGCAGTAGGAAGTTTGGGAAAGTACAAAAGAATGTAGGCAAGAGACAAACTCTTGCACCTCAAAGCCAGGACTTCCGACTTCTAAGGCGGACCTAAGAAAGGGACCACTTTTGTCTGTGTCTCTTCAGTCACCTGTGATCTCAGTCAAAGAGCAGAGCGCGCGGACCGCTAAAGCAGCCTCGGCTTCAGACGCAACGGACCTCTGTGGGGCCTGCTTCTACAAGATAAGGATGCCCAGCAGGAAGCTCATATTATAAAGGGAAATAAAAATTAGAGAAGAGACAACAGAGTGAGAGGGGAGGCTTGGGTCCAAAAGGAGGCTGGCGAAACTTCTCCATGCCGCCCACTGCGTGCAAAAGGAGGTGAATCACACAGGCAGAACCATTAGGCCTGGGGGGGGGGGGTACCCTGGAATTATATTTTGATTTTTCTAATAAACAGCTGCATTAATCTAGATTAACTTGATGGTCCTTTCTTCTATCTAATTCTCCAATTTAACAAACATTTACTAGGTAACTATTACATCTAAGGCATTAGGCTTTAGCGAGAGAGCAGTGCTTCTTATGGGTAAGGCAGGAACTAATTGCATCAGAATCTGGGGGGGACCCACCCCAGAACTAGCAAATGGGAATCTCTGGGGGTGGCTAATTCCTGGGTAATTTTTAGGCACATGAAATTTTGAAAGCCAGCTTTTAGCTAGAGATTAAAAAAAAAAAAAAAATGAGCGCAGTATGTACCTTCAAAAATATTCTGATCTAATTTCCTTTTCCTTGAAAAGGGCCTTTGTACTAGATGATTTCTAAAAGTTTTCTGATAAGTCATTTTAATTTTTTTCTAACAGAATTAACATTTTATATGGTACTATCACTTAATATGTTTAATTTTAGTTATGTGACCTGGTTCAACTTATCCAGTCATTTTTTATAAGGTTTGAATAAAGCAGAAGAATTTTATTGTCCTATTCTTATTTAGAATCAAGTTAAAAACCTCCTCTTCCCTCTGATGCCTTTTTCTCCCATTTTTAAATTGGTTCATATTAGTTATACATAACATTAGGGTTCATTGTGACATTATTATAAATGCATGGATTATGATTTGCTCTAATTTAGTCCCCAGTACTGCTCCTTACCGAATCCGCCTCCTCCCCCATTCCCTTTCCTTTTCCCTATTATCTTTTTGCTATTTACTTATAATTTTTTAAAATTAGTCTTGTGTGCAAACATATATATATTATATATATATATATATAATGGTGAGATTCACTGCAGTATAGTCATATATGTTTATGGGAAAGTTAGGTCAGATTCATCCATGGTTTTTCCCTTATCCATTCCCCCTTCCTTCCTCTCAATCCCCTTACTCTACTCCATTGATCTTTCCTTTATTTGATAGTATCTGATGGAGTCCCTTCCTGCCACCATTTCCTTCCTTCCTTCCTTCCTTCCTTCCTTCCTTTCCTTCCTTCTTTCCCTCCCTCCCTCCCTCCCTCCCTCCCTTCCTTCCTTCCTTCCATCCTTCCTTCCTTCCTTCTTTCCTTCCTTCCTTTTTCTTTCTTTTTTTTGGTACCAAGGATTGAACCCAAGGGTACTTAACCACTGAGATACATCCCCAGTCCTCCTAATTTTTTTAATTTGAGACAGGGCCACGCTAAGTTGCTGAGGCTGGCTTTGAACTTGTGATCCTCCTGCCCCAGCCTCCTAAACTTCTGGGATTATAGGTATGCACCACCATGCCCAGAGAATTTTTTTTCTTTACATTAGCTTCCTCTATCAGATAAAACACTGGACCTTTGACTTTCTGGGTCTGGCTTATTTCAATTAGCATGATAGTCTTCAGTTCCTTCATTTACTGGCAAATGCCATACTTTCATTCTTCTTTAGGGCTGAATGATACTCCATGGATTTCAAATTCACAAATACATATCTATGTACCATATTTTCTTTATCTATCTGTTGAATGGCACCTAGGTTGGTTCCATAGCTTGTCTCTTGTGAATTATGGAGCTCTAACATCGATGTGACTGCATCCCCATGATAAGCTGATCTTAGATCTTTTGGACATATACTGAGGAGTGGGATAATAGGTCAAATGGTGGTTCCTTTCCTTGTTTTCAGAGGAATCTCCATATTGTTAATAGATGGACAAAAAATCTAAACAGACAATTATCAAAAGAAAAAATACAAATGGCCAACAAATACTTGAAAATATGCTTAACCTCTCTAGGTATTAGGAAAATGCAAATCAAAAAGATTTGCTTTGGTCCATAGAATATATTGGAGTGTGGGGAGTGAGAGAAGAATGGAGGAACTTTGGATTTTGTAGAAGGAAATGAGAGGGAGGAGGGATATGAAAAATGTAGGAGTGAGACAGACATCCTTGCCCCATGTACACGTACGATTACACAAATGGCATGAATCTACATCGTGTACAACCATGGAAACTAAATGATGTACCCCATTTGTGTACAATGAATCAAAATGCTGTCTGTAAAATATTTTAAAAATAAATAAATAAAAAAAGCATATATTGGAAATGGCAAAAAAAAAAAAAAAAAAAAAGAATACAAATAATAAAGAGTTGGTGGGGGTGTGAAGAAAGGGCACATTCATACACGGTTGGTGGTGAAACCCCTCTGAGCCTTTTTGATGGTACCCAGGGAAGCAGGAGATCAGCAGGTGGTGAACTGGGTTCTGCTTTCAGCTAGTTGCATGAACTTGGGCACAATGCACCTTCCCTCACCCCTCTAGGCTTCAGTCAATTTCCGAGATGAGGGGTTAGGTTATTCAGAAGACAGTCTGTCTGTACTCAGATGACAAAGTTCCTAGGGCTGTATGACTCTTGCAATTCATAAAACATATTAGTGAAAAACCTCTCATCTGTGAGATCGTACCAGAGTCTGTGGAAAACAAAATTCATATATGTGAGCATTGCTCCTTGGGAAGTTATAAACTCCCAGGATCAATCCGTCTTTGCCGCACTGACTTTGCTATTGAATTAGCTCTTGCATTCATTTATTCCTCTTTGTTCCCACTGCAGCTGGCCCTGTCTACGCTCTGAAATGGTTCATTGGGACCAACAGGACAGCTTCCTGAGGGCTGTGTTTCTTCTAGTCTAGTCTACACTCCGCACTTCCACCAGGCCTGTCCCTCAGTAGGCAAATATGTCATTCATCACTCCAAAATCCTTCGTAGATACATATCATTTGATCAATCTCATTCACTAGTAGCCTCATCTTCCTTCCCCTCTTCCCTCCTCAAATCGGATTGCTCGACTCCACAGATCTACTATTAATATTGTTGGTGTGATTATTTTAATGAGTACATTTTAATTATATATATATGGGATTCACTGTGGTATATTCACACATGAATCCCACTGTGTTGTATGATTATAGTGCCCCAATAAAAATAATAAAATAAAATAAAGTCCTCCAGTAGTTCTCCTGGGCTAAAGCCAGTCTAAACGCAGGGGAAGGTCATGTGGCAGTCTTGTCACCGCTGCCAGCGCCCTCCCTAGCCTTGGGCCCACCACTGTCTTCCAGCCCCTTGTGTCTACCAGTAAGTTGCATGTTCTTGTTCTGTGGTGTCCCCAGACATATTACAGACTTTCGAATTTCCCATGTTCTGCTTCCTACAATTCTTTTCATCTCCTAGTCTACCTTTTATAGCACTTCATAAGTATCTCTGTTATATTCATAAATTATATACGTTCCCATGTTCATTTCCTTCTATATTTTAAGCAAAATAAATGCTAGGCTTCTGTCTCAATCTTTGTACCTTTTCAGTCTATAGTTGTGACTCATTGTAGGAGTTTAAAAAATGGTTGCAAATAGAAGTTCGGTTAGCTAGAAATACCTCTCAATAAAATTTTATAAAGGAGAAATAGAACGTAACTCTAAAACAGAATGTCCTACAAGATATCAGCTCACTTTCATTTAGATTTAAATGAGCTTTCTTTTCAGTATAGGTCATGGAAAACTTACAAGAGGTCTGTGCATTCAGTCTGACGTAAGCAATAGAAAGTATGCACTGAATATTAACATTGAAAAGACATAGTTGCTCACAATGGAATGATGGTCATTAGAGAGGGCAACAGTTAGGGACAAGCAAGGTTTACAAGTGAGGCTGCTCGTACCTGTTAGGTCTGCGTTGGGCCACCACCCCAAGTCACAGGCTTTGCAGGTGAACTCATCCTGCACATATTCGTTCTCCTTGCAGGCTGTGCAGATCCAGCAGCAGCTCACTTCTCCTTTACGTATGACCTGTAACACGGGAATATTGCACGTCTTAAAGGTGCTTTCTCCAGAAAGGCTTCTATTGCAGATGAGGACTTGTCTTCATACCGTGATTTTTTAAAAATTATTTTTTTATTTTTACAGACTGCATTTTGATTCATTGTACACAAATGGGGTACATCATTTCATTTCTATGGTTGTACATGATGTATTTTCATACCATTTGTATAATCATACATGTACATAGGGTAATGATGTCTGTCTTAGTCCACCATTTTTCATGCCCCCTTCCCTCTCATTTTCTTCTACATGAAGTTCCTCCATTCTTTTCTCATCCCCACTCTCCCCCACCCCCATTATATATCATTCTCCACTTATCAGGAAAAACATTCGGCCTTTGGTTATTTGGGCTTGGCTTATTTCACTTAGCATGTTATTCTCCAATTCCATCCATTTATTTGCAAACACCATAATATTATTCTTCTTTATGACTGAATAGTATTCCATTATGTATATATACCACAGTTTCTTTATCCATTCATCTGTTGAAGGGCATCTAGGTTGGTTCCACAATCTAGTTATTGTGAACTGAGCTGCTATAAACATTGATGTGGCTGTGTTACTGTAGTTTGCTGATTTTAGGTCCTTTGGGTATAAACCAAGGAGTGGGATAACTGGGTCAAAAGGTGGGTCCATTCCAAGTTTTCTGAGGATTCTCCACTCTGCTTTCCAGAATGGCTGCACCAATTTGCAACTCCACCAGCAATGTAAAAGTATGCCTTTTTTCCCACATCCACGCCAACATCTATTATTGTTTGTGTTCTTGATAAAAGCCATTCTAATTGGAGTAAGATGAAATCTTAGAGTTGTTTTAATTTGTATTTCCTTGATTACTAGAGATGTTGAATACTTTTTCATATATTTATTAATCACCTGTATATCTTCTTCTGTAAAGTGTCTGTCCAGTTCCTTGGCCCATTTATTGATTGGGTTCTTTGTATTTTTGGTGTAAAATTTGGTAAGTTCTTTATAAATTTTGGGATTTTTTAAAAAAGTAACTTTAAAAAAATTTATATATGCTGAGAAACTTTAAGAACACAAATTAGATCATACAGGATTATCTTAGAATTCAGATGTGAATCTCAATTCAGTCCATTCTGAGTTTGGCAACTTTTCAATAATAATTTATTTTATAGCCTGAAGTGACTATATTACTTTGCAGTTCTTAAGAATGAGAGTTTAATTTTTTCCCTTGTTTATATTCATATCTATTCATTGCTCCAAAGGTAAAAATTTTGTTTTTCTCTGAAAAAAAGTGATGTTTAGCCACAAAAGTTCTTATATAATTAAACCTTATTAATGAGGCCAGAATTAAAGGTAGGTGGTTAGTGTAGAATTAGGAAATCGGGTCGGATGGAGAAAATGGAGGCCAGTCTGGATCCAGGAAGTCGGAGCCTCCCCTGGGAGACTGGAATGTCACTCTCTCCAGAGCCCATGCTCACCAAGATCACCTGCCTGTACTGCCCCTCCCAACAGGCTGCAGACAGGGAGTGGTTAATTAATGCCCCTGGGCTGCTGCCTGCCTGGTCACTCCATTTGGCCCTTCCCGCTGCCCATCTGCTTTCCACCTTTTGGCCAGCCCACCAGCATCTCCTAGTCACTAGCAGGAAGGAGAAAGACAGGAGTTGGAGGTGCAGAGAGCAGAACAAAGGAAACTTTAGTCTATGAAAGGAGCAGGGTGCTCCCACTTCTTGGGATACCAGAATACCAGTCATGGCCCCCTCTGCCTCCCAGGAGAAGTCTGCGCTACTACCTTTAAATAAAACCTGCTTTATATACTTGCTTCTCTAATGTTCAAACTTCAACATCTGAGGAAGCAGAACTTGTCACCAATAACTGGCGGTATCATGAATTCACAAAAAAAGGGATTATAAAAATTTGGTCGTGATTATGAAAGACAGTTATAGATCATTTCATTCTAGAGCAACTTTTTATACGTAAGGCTAAAATGGTGGCAAAGAAAACATTTCCGTGTATTGGCTCCGTCTGACTTGCTGTAGTGAATTCAAATGATCACATTAATTGTTGGAAAAAAAGTTACTAATCAAAAATCATGCTTCTTATCTGAGCAGTTTAACTTCTCCCCATTTTTAATTTGTTTGTAACTGCTTTTACGCTTACATAGTACAAAACTGAACCTCAAAACACCTTGCATTTAGAGTGAGAGTCTTGTGAATGGCACATAATTAGGTCTTGCTTTCATCTGATACCTGATAATTTCTGCCTTTCATTGTTTAATAATTCACTTATTATAATAATCAATATGATTTGCTATAACTTTTCATTTTTTTTCTATCACATTTGTTCTTTGTTCCTTTTCCCTGCTTTTCTGCATTCATTTTTAGCATTCCATGTTGTTTCTAATAATGGCTTATAGCTAGACCCCTTTCATTGGTTGCTCTTTTGTTGACAGTATGCAACATTAACTTATCACATCTATATTCAAGTAGTATTTTGCCATTATATTACACACATGAAATTGCATTATGTAAGAGCCCTAGAGTAATTTTCATTTATCCCTCCCACCCTTAGGGTTACTGTTTTAATATATTTTGCTTATACATATTTTATAGCACCATCTCCCACAACTATCATCTTTGCTTCAAGCAATTGTTTTTTAAATAAAATTTTAAAAATAAGAAAATCTGAAATCAGAAAAACATTGTTACAGGATCCAGGTGCAGTTGTGCATGTCTGTAATCCCAGCTACTGGGAAGCTTGAGGCAAGAGGACTTCAAGGTTGAGGCAATATAGCGAGTCCCATCGCAATTATCAAGAATATAAGCAATAAGTGTTGGTGAGGTTGTGGGGAAAAAGGTACACTCATACATTGCTGGTGGGACTGCAGATTGGTACAATCACTTTAGAAAGCTGTATAGAGATTTCTAAGAAATCTTGGTATAAAACCACCATTTGACCCAGCTATCCCACTCCTCAACGTTATAACAACTCAATTCACAACAGCTAAAGTATGGAACCAACCTAGATGTCCTTCAACAGATGAATGGATAAAGAAAATGTGGTACATATACATAATGGAATATTACTCAGCCTTAAAGAAGAATGAAATTATGGCATTTTCAGGTAAATGGATGGAACTAGAGAATATCATGCTAAGTGAAATAAGCCAATCCCTCAAAATCCAAAGGCCAAATGTTTTCTCCGATAAGTGGATGCTGATGCATAGTTGGGGGTGGGTAGGGAAGAATGAAGGAACTTTGATTTATGCAGAGGGGAGTGAGGCGAAGGGTGGGGCAATGGGGATGGGAAGGATGATATAATGAGACTATACATGTATGAAAAAATTTTAGAAATAACATACATGCATGTAAACATTATATGCTAATCCATTAATATGTGCATTTTTTATGTTTTATTTAATAAAAATAAATTCATTAATTAAAAAAAGAAGAAGGAAGAAGAGGATAAAAAAGAAAGGGAAAAAAAGCAAGAAAAGAAAGAAAACCTCTGATATATGTTACCTTTACCCATATATTTGCAATATCTAGTACTTACAATTTCCTTGTATAGACACAAATTTCTCATAATATTTTCTTCTCCCTGAAGAATTTTCTTTAACACTTTGTCAGTAAGGCTCCAAAAATACAACTTCTCTAGGTTTTTGTTTAAAAAAATTAGTTTGTCTTAATTTTTCAGAAACAATACTTTCACTTCGTATGAAATTTTAGGTTGATGTTTTTTTGTTTTTGTTTTTTTTCTTTTTTTCTTTCAATACTTTATTCCATTCCACTGTCTTTGGGAAAAGAATTCTAGGTTGAAAGGGATTTTTTTCTTTTAGCATCATTTCTTTCTTGCCCAGCACATTGGTTTTGATGAGAAGCCTATTATAATTGCTCTTTTGTTCCTCTGCATGGGCCTTTTAATTCTGGATATTAATATTTTTCTCTTTATTATTTACTTTCACAATTATAATATCTTCCTTGTGTTGATTTTGCTTGGGATTTATTGAACATCATTTATGTGGGTGTACATTTACATTACATTTGAAAACATTCAGTCATTGTTTCTTAAAAAAAAAAAGTTTTTTGACTTGCTTCTCTCTCCTGTCCTTTTGAAGCTTCAAGTGCAATACAATCCCTTGATATGACTCTGCAAGTTATTGAAAGTCTGCTCATTTCTTTTTTTCCATCCTGCACCTCATTTGGCTATTTTCTATTCTCTATCTTTAATTTCAATGATCTTTTACAATGTCTGAATCCCATCAATTGAAATAGTCTTTCTTAGTTATTTTATTTTTCATCTGTAAGTTCCATTTCATTATTTTTATTTCCATTTTCTTCTAATTATAAATATGTCATTAAATTCCTCAGCATGAATCTATAGTGGATGTTTCAATGTCCTTGATGACTATGTCCATCATCAATATAATTTCCAGTATTGTTTCTGTTCTTTGACTTTCCTCCTGGTAATGTGTTACATTTCCTCACTTTGTCACACATGTCTAAACATTTTTGACTAGATGCTGGACACTGTATATATTAAGGTGCAGAATGGTGTATTTCTTTATTTCTCTTTCTTGTTAAGAAGTGTTGGACTTTGTTCTGGCAATTTTATTTCCTTATAGCTCATTTGCTCCATTGAGCCTTGCTTTTAATCTTTTTGAACAAATCTAGAATAGTATTTGCTGTAGGAACTCTTTAGCCTCAAGGTCTGACTCATCTAGAGTCTTTATTTAATTCCATGCGCGTTCAGTAAGATTATCTCCACTCCATCTAGTAGAAACTGGGACAATACCTGGGTCTGTGTCAGCTCTGGGAATTCCATTCCCTAGAAATTATTCTTTACTTGGACTCAGAATTCCACTCTACTCAGACACAGATTAATAGTCAAACACTCAAGGGAAAACCTCTGAAAATTTATGGGACTCATTTTCTTTCTTTTTCCTGAACAGATCCATCTCCTCCCTTGCTCTGTACTACAATTTTCAGCTGCCTTGGCCTTCCCAAAATCTGATTCTGTCTTCTTAAATTAGCAAGAGGACCAAACTCTATTTCTGTAGTTGGACAATTAGGAAATTTCCTCCAGGCAAAAAGTCTGAGTGATTTTAGGATTTGACTTGTTTCCCTTTGCTTCACTGTCTTCGGGGTCATGCATTTCCAATGTCTGAACAGTTGTTTCATGTTTTCTCAAGTTTTTTTATTGCTTAGTGTAGAAGATCAAGTATGAACCCTGTTATCCCTCATTTAAGGAGAAGTCCTTCCCTAATACATAAAAAATTACTCAATATATCCATATGTAGAGTCAGAATTGAACTGTAAATATCACCATGATTTAAAATAATGGAAACTCTAGTCTTCATGAAAATAAAATTACTTTCCTAAGATCAAATTGAAATTTGTTCCACTATTTTAATATTACATAGAAATACCAAATGACAGACTATTTTAAACAAATGTAAAAGGTTTGCCTTTTCTTACTTTAATTTCAAAAATTTTGAAAATATAATAAAATTAAGTCTTTTTTGAAAAACTTCACAACTATCCTCAAAATAGACCTAGGGAATTTACATTCTAAATGATCTTTTTTTTTTAACTGATGTGAGAAAAATTCAATTAATAAATGAATACGGTTTTCTTATTTTAATTAGGATAAGCAGTATAATAAAAGACAACACAAAATACCGTATGTTACTTCACCTTGCTTTAATTTTTCTTTTCCTATTAAATTAATACTACTAATTAGGCAAATTCAAAAGATGACAGTTCTAAACAATTTATTAACTGCAGTTTTCTTGTCCTTTTCTTGTATCCCATCTCGTCAGTCCTCTAATCAAAGGTATTGAGATCAAAGAGGCAATATTTTACCAGAAAATAATGTTATAATATCTTTCATTATTTAACATTTTGGTGGACTTGTTGCAACATTACCATTATTGCAAAATAAACGGAATGATAATGCTTCTTAAACTGTATCTAGTTGATTTCACATAGTACAAGTTCCATAAAGTTGTTTTTCTCCCCAAAGACATTAAATCACGATCTTGACCAGTGTGTTTTTATCTGAAGTAGGAACGTTATAATGTGCCTACACTCTCTTCTCAACTTTTCTGCCTGATAGCATGGTCTCCCGATACATCTACTTCTTGTAGATATTTTTAAGTGCTTTATAGTTATACATAATAGTTCATGATAGTTATGCATAATACTTGGGTCCATTTTGACATAGTCATACATGCATGGAATTTAATCTGCTCCATTCCTGTCTCCAGTGCTTCCTCCTTCTCTCCTCCTCTCCCTCCTCCTATTCTCCTTCCTCTACTCTCCTGGTCTTCCTTCTATTTCTTTCTTTCTCTTTTTTAAAATTGCTGCTTCATAAATATGAAGCATTCATAAAGGTGGAATGCACTGTGGTAGTTTGTACATGTCCATCATATTGTGGTTGGCTGGTTGACGATAAGAAGAAGAAATGATCAACTTCACCCTCCTACCCTAGTCTCCCAACCCCAAACCCTTTTCTTGGACAAAAGAATCTGAAGACACATTTAAAGGGAGAAGAAAACAGCAAAAAGAAGGAGGGAGAGGAGAAAGGGATCAAGACTGAATAGGAGGCCAGTGAAAGTAGCCTGTAGGGTCCTTTCCCTTGCTTCTCTGCCAATTTCTTTTTATCTCCACTGAACCCTGTCTACTTCACAAATATTGTCTCCTTAATTCTGGATTCTGTTCCCTCAGTTTTTTAAAAGTGGATCACTATTTATGTTTTGTTGTGAACTACTGAGAAACTAAGACTTAGAAATTGAAATTTGCATTTGTAGGATACATGCCAGTTCATATAATGAAAGATAGCTGAACAACATGTGGCCGTAGGATGATAAGAGCTTTGGGCTGGCTCCAAGCCCAGCTTTGGTACATTCTTGTTGAGAGAGATCAGGGGCAAGAGACTTAACCCCTCTCAGTTTCAGATCCATCATCTGTAAAATAAGGGTGGTAATGCCTGCTTCATATAAGTTGTCTCAAGGAGTAATTGAAATGAGATAGGTAAAGCATCTGTTGCACTGGAACAGAACATGCTTGATTGATGTTGGTCCTGATCTCCCTTTCTTCCCTTCTCTATCCTTCTTTCTACTTCCCTCCCTTTGCTTTCCTGTCCCTTTTTATTCTTCACCATAACAGGCAAAAGAGCAGCAGGCTCTGCAATGTGAGACCCGTACACTCCAGACCCTTGGTATTTGATTGCACAGCATTGTTCATATTTTAAGTGCTCCCTCAGACTTCTTGGTCTCCCCTGTCCCCTGGGTCCTTCACCACCAGCTATTAGAGTTCTGGATGCTTCTGTGACTACCCACCTTAGCCTTAGCCTAATACTGTTGTTCTTCTTCTGGCACCTCCACTTGTCTTCCTCTCCCTGGAAGTAGGTGCCAGGTTCCAGAACTTCCTTCAATAGACTCACCTTGGAGAAACCCTAACCAGACCCACTGGCTCTCTTCCTTCCCACTATCTCCAGAACCAGAAGAGGGGCCAGGTGAGAAGACATGGGTTTTGACTTCCTTAGTACTTATCTAAGGGATCAAGTGATGCAATTCTATGTGAGCATAAACTTTGACCACAGGAAGTGGAAAATAGGACAATGTGGTACATTCATTCCTTCTCCCTCTTTCCTCTAGTAGGATGAGTAGCCTTCCCTGAGATCTCTGCAAGGCCCAGTCAGTAGTCCTGCCAGTGAAGAAGGATCCTTCTCAATAACGTTAGTCCTTGCTTTTTCTTTTTGTTGTTGTTTGTTTGTCTTTGTTCTTCTCATTCCTTCTTATCTACTTCCCTTTCCCTCTCACTCTTGTTTCTCTGAGACTGAATCTCCTAATAATGCATTAGCACTTAGGCCTTGCATCCTTTTTAGTGTTCAAGGGAACCTGCATTGAGATGCCTGTGAATACATTTTCCAGGATCTTTTACCAACCGTCTTCTAGATAGGTTTGGCAAAATGTAATGGACTGATGGGAAACTGAAGAGAGAAGATAGAGTTATCTTCCCCTCCACCTCAAGGAGCATCTCAGGTGGAGGCTGTGGGTTTTTCCCCTGGCTCTAGAAGGGATTTCCCCTGTTGCTCCTCTTTGGGTTGCTTCAGAGTGCCTGTGAGTGTCCCCTTTTAAAAGCTTTTGTAGCCAATTTCCTATATTAAGTTCCCTCTATTGAATCACATGGCATGGACACTTTCTTCCTGAAAAGATCCTAATACAATACAAAACAGTAAAGAATATGATTGAATTTGTCTGTGTTTGTGGTATTATTGAAATCATTATTCTCCTTCATAAGATATTATATTTAAAAGATACATATTTCTAAACATAAGTAACATAAGAAAACTGGGCTCTTAACTACTTCAAAGGAAATTATCATAAGAAAGTTCTATGGGTTATCAGAAAAGATTTCCAATTATTAGTTTAGCATTTTAAATGGTATTTGATGTTTAAAATGAGTAACCTTTTCCTAAAGACTTTATTTCCCACTTGATATAAATGTCTGTTTGACAGTCACCTTGAAGCTGCCTTTCTCCTGTCTTCACACTGGCTACTGAGATTCAGCTTTCTACATCCCAGGCCTGGTAGGTGGCAAATTAGTGGTATTAGAATGTAAGTGCTATTATTTGGTAAATGGGATTCAGATTTCATTTGTTTCTTTGCCTCCCAAGGTGCTTATGGGAAACAAACACCACCACACCCTGCTCCTGGTGCTACTGAGAACAGGCATATTTTCCTCCTGCAGGGCACACAATATTTCTAAAATTGGCCCCCAAGAGATTTGCATTTAGTGTGAGTGCTCTGTAATGGCTCAGCAATGATTTCTGGGATCTCCTTCAGTGACACTGAATAGATGTAACACAAACTTGCTGCCAGAAATACTTCACTATTTAGGCAGAGAGATGTCGGCAGACAGCCTTGCCTCTAAACTTGAGGAGGGAAGAGGCCTCTCTTCTGGAATTCACAAGTGGGAATACCATGGTATGTGACATTCATGGCCGGCCAGCAGTCAGAGTAACAGAAGGGAATTAGGACAGGGAGCTGGAGTACAGGGAATCCTTGACATGATTATTTTTTTTCTGCCAGTTTTTTTTTTTTTCTTATGTCCGGAAAATCTAAAATTTGTGGTTCCATAAGCTATTTCACAGTGGGGTATCTACAGGGCAAAATCAATTCTATATCCACGTTGGAAAGGAGGCCTAAATGAAACATGGGACATCCTCTGGGTCACAGAAGTATGAGACTAGACTTCTACCTTCTCCTTTCTATGTGGTATCAGTCCTCAGATGTGCTGGTTTTGAGTGTGTGTGTGTGTGTGTGTGTGTGTGTGTGTGTGTGTGTGTGTATGTGTTTCTCAACATCAAGAAAAGATGATGCAACCAGAATCTATTGGTCTGACCTCTCATGGTAAAGGTCAAGAGTTTGGAGCTTCTAGATTTCAGAGGACATACTTCTACATACCACCAGATGACCTCATGTGAAAGAATTACAGAAGAAATGAATGTTTAGGGAGAAACAGGGCTGTTTCTCATAACACTGGTTTGGCTAGGATCTTTCTTAACACTACAGAAACTCTTTGGTCTAGATTAGAAACTAACCATGAATTGTCCTACACTACACCAGCCATAGAAGAACTCTTGGGCCAAACTTCCCATAATTTACTATATTAGTCCATTTTCTGTTGCTGAAACAAAATACTGGAGGCTGAGTAATTTATAAAGAAAAGAGGTATCTTTATCTCACAGTTTTGGAAATGGAAAGTTCAAAATTGAATGTTTCTATCTATTTGGCTTCTAGTGAAGCCTCCTATGGCTGCATCAAAACATGGAAGAGAAATAGAAAGGGAACTGCTGGGTGCAGAAGGAGTCAAGAACATGGGGCATCCTCCTCTTATAACAATCTACTCTCGCAAGAACTAACACTCTGTGGGACTGTCATTAGCGTCTTCTGAGGGTGATGCGCCTAGTGACCTAATTACCTCCACTAGGCCGCAGCTTTTCGACATTCTATCACCTTCCAACATCATCACATTGATGAACAAACTTTGAGCACATGAACTTTTGGGGAACACACCCAAGCCATAACTAAATCATAGCATTAAACACAAGGATTAACCACGGTAATGATAGAAGTCCTTTAGCATTCTGCCATAGCACTAGAGTGGAGTATACTCTGATTGGCTAGTTGTCTTGATAATTAATAAATATTTTTATATAACTTCTGCAGAAAAGGTACAAGATATATATTGGGGGGGGGTACCAGGGATTGAATTCAGGGGCACTCGAACACTGAGCCACACCCCCAACCCTATATTGTTTTTTATTTAGAGTCAGGGTCTCACTGAGTTCTTAGTGCCTCCCTTTTAGATCCTCCAGCCTCAGCCTCCTGAGCTGCTGGGATTATAGGTGTACACCACCACGCCCAGCTAAGATATTTAAAACGAAGATGATTTTTCTCAGAAACTTATTGCTTTCTCACAGTGGCTGGAGTCACTGAGAATATGTCCAACAGAATGTTTCAGGTCTTTTGACAAAAACCATTGCAGGTCCATAATCTTCCACCTTTTCTTGGAAGTTAAAATAAGACTTTTTCAGCTTACACACCCAAACTCATAGACTACATGACTAGATTCTTGCTCTCGGAACCTTTAAGCTTATTGAGGGTGCCTCCTCTGTACGGTTCTCCCTGCAAAGCAGAGATGATGGAGCACGTGAGGGGGTCAGAGCTTCACACGCCATCTACTGTGCTGTGTGACATTCATGTGACAGTCTGTCTGCTCCCCAAGATGAATCACAGAAAATTAGAGGTGGGAGAGACCCATTAGTTCATCCAGTCTGTACCCCTGACAGTTCACGATCCCTCCCTCTGCTCCATTTCCCTGTACATCACCCACTTGGATGAAACAGCATGGGACACAGAGTGTGCTGTATCTATCCCTCTTCACTGAGCATCCTCTCAGGTACACCAGAAAATACGTGCCTGTATCTACTCTAGCTTTCTTAATACGGTAAAGCTGTGCTTCATCTGTTCTACCTCATCCCTTCCCATCAAAATCCTAGATATAATTAGAATGTGGGGACTCTCTCTTGGTTAGAAAAGATGTGTACTCATTTCAGAAGACTCAAAGGACTTGGGAGAGAAAAGGGAAGTGACAAATAAAACTTCTTATGTTACCTTGTTTCAACTTCTGTTATTTTAGTTTTGCGCTTATTTAACATTGTTTGGCTTTTGCCTTCTTTAACAATTGCTAGAACAATGAGTAAGCAGTATTATTGGTTTTGTTTTCCACATTTGCCTCTGACTAAATTTTTTTGAATTTTAAAATGTTTAATTGACAAAAGTGTATATTCAAAGTGCAGCACGATAATTCAACACACCTATGTACTGTACAATGATTACTACAGTCAAATTAATTAACACCTCCACTGAAACCATGCCATACATTAGCGCCCCAGAACTTTCTTCCAGTCACAGCTGGAACTATGACTCAGCAGCACTATTGGGTTTGATTTTGGTTTTTGCATTTACTTCCGTTCTGATTTTTAATTTGATCATTCATCTCCTTGCTGCCTACAGTATAAGTAAGTTCCCGTTCATCAACATGATTAAAGTGAAAGCTATTTAGATATGCTAATAGGACTTTACCTGTTCCCTTTCTTAATCCTTCTTTGTCTTTCAGTTTTATCTAAACACAGGAGCAAAAGCAGGAAGCCTGGCACACTCTTTCTGGATATGCTTGTTTAAGAAGAACGTTCCTTTTCCCTCAATAGTGCCCAGGTAGTGGATCTCCTTTGCAATCCTGTCCAAGAACACAGGGGTGACTCACCTTTATCTGACCCTTTAAGCAAGGCTCACTGCACACAGACCGTACGAGTCCACTCTTATTCATCTGGATTTTGTAATCATCGATGTTCAGGACTCCTTCATGCCAGGTTCCGACATGTACATAGTCATAGCGATTAGCGTCAGTGTACTGCAGATTCATGATGTCATACCTACAGAGAAAACAGCTTGTGAGCCTTGTAGAATATGGACATCACATAGAGAAAAAAAGAAATTTTATGAGTATATTTTAATTGAAGACAGATAAAAACTAGAATCATTGCATATCCCAACACCAGCTACTATAAATGTTTCAGTTTATTTCTAATGTTTCTTCTGATTTTCCAGAATGGATCTGTGTATCATCCATAGTTGCTAAGGAATATGTTCCTTTTAATGTCTTTCTGTTTATCCTCCAAAATGAATTCTATATGTATTGAGTTGATGATCTCCTTCAAATTATAATTCACTAGGTTAAATCTTTGAGCAAGTAACAATCCATGAGAATATTAAATTCTATGTTTGATTACTTATATTACAAATTTCCTTTTTACACTGAATTGCCATTTTCATTACACTGGATAAAGAGAGGGTTGCTTTGCCAAGTTTGGAAACTTTTTCTAGATGTTAATAGAACAAAAAACTCAGAAAGTTATATTTAGTGAGTAAGGTTGTTGGGGATTTGATCTCGTATGCATTGACATTTAAACTGATATCTTCCCTGTTCAGGATAAACATTTCTGGAACCAAATAATCGGTGTCAGTTATTTCAGTAACTTTCGATGCTGAAATGCTACACAGTGGCAAAATCTACATTAAACTCCTCCCTGTAGTAATCATACCATGGTTATATCTTTTCTTTTCAATTTTTCAAGAAATCTTTACTGCAGTCAAAGCTGCAGACCTCGTCATTTCCTGCACAGGCAGCAGACATTCTCCAATGCAATGAAAGAACAGAGGACTTGACATCGGGATGTGTGAGTTGGTGCTTGTCTAACATTTGAACCATAGATTACACAACTTAGGAGTGTCACTAAACTCTTTAGGGTTTCTTGTGGGGATTTATGGACATAAGTCATGTACAAAACTACTTTATAATTGGTACAAATGCACAGGTCCTGTGGTCTGAATGTTTGTTGAAATTTTACCCCCATAGTGATGGTATTAGGAGATGGGGCCTTAGGAGGTGAGGACATGACAGCAGAACCTTCATAGTGGTATTTGTGCCTTTACAAAAGCTGTCCCCCACCTTCCCCGCAGAAAAGCTCCCTTGTCTCTTCCACCACATGAGGATAGTTAGAAGCTTTCATCTATGATTCAGAGTGTGACACTTCATCAGACACCACATCTGCTGGGGCCTGGATCTTGGACTTCCAACCTCCAGACTCATAAGCAACAATTTTCTGTTGTTTATATGCCACACCTTTTGTTATAAAGATTTTGTTATGAAGATTTTTTGTTATAAATATTTTGTTATCTTTTGTTATAACTGCCCAAATGGACTAAGATAATGTGCAAGGCCCTATCACAGAATGATTCATATTTGTATTTCCATGAATACCCTAAAATACTTTGGTTCTTCCCATTTATATTAATAAAGAAAACTGGAGAAGGCATTTGTGTTGGTAGAGCTATTGGTCTCAGTAGTTAAAACTTCTCTGATATTCCTACATCTGCTTTCCATGTTGATATTCACTCTAAGCAAACAAACTATAACTCATGTGGCCATTTGCCAACACTCTGTGCTGGCTTTCTCTCTCTGGCTCTGCAGTGTGTCTTTCCTGCATTACCTATGTGAAGTCCCCCCCCCACTACTGGGCTACACAGAATACACGTCATGGCATCTTGCTCTTGGCTTATGACCTAAAGAAATAGGTATCAGTTAATCAGCTAATTTTCCTCTTCCTCATCTTACTCCCACCACCTTCTTCCTTCCATCCTGCCCCTGCCGAAATCATCCTGGAATTACTTCTTCTCTTCCTGATTCAGGCGCACAGTCTTTCTCAGCATTCATTCAGGGACACTACTACCCTTAAGCCTAAGTTGGCTTCTGAAACCTATTTGCTGTATTTGGCCCAGTTTGTTATTGACTTTTCAATTTATTGATTTTTCTGCCTGTTCTCCATGTGTGAAAGCATCCTGTCACCCACAGGGTAGCTTGTGGCCTATCCCTGTCCAGATTCAGGCAATTCCTCTAATAACTGTCTCCTAAAAGAAAAGGGGACCTGGGCAGTGTACAGGAAGTGTTCCCTGTGCAGTGAGCAAAGCTTACCAAGAGGGAGAAGAAAGGACAGTGCACCTGAAGCTCATCAGTCAAGTTTGTGCTCTTCTGGCTTTCAACAAGAGTTAGTATGCCCCTTGTTGCTGAGGCATACCAGAACATTCTTCAGAATAACCGAGTGGCATTTGAGTGGGTATTAATTGTGAGCTCACACTCATTCTGTTCTCAAAGGCATTATTCTGCACCTCCAATATCTTCCATTTTAAGCTCATTATGGCTATAGAACCTACTGCAAATATTCTATATGAGTATTTTCCTTTCTACTTCATTAATTTTTTGTGTGCTTTCTTTCATATAATGCTATGACACTTTCTTACATACTTTCAGTGAAGGCGTTGCTGCAGTGGTAGCTTTGGAGTAATGTTTTCCTATAAATCAGTTTTCTAAGACTTTTATTTCAACTTCCTCAGTTCTGCTCTTTCATAAAGGAAATCAATTCACACTTCATTTACATTTGGAAACTTCAAAATCCACAGAATTTTGGTATGAAAACATGTGTTTTAAAAGTTCCAAATGCTGGAGGGGGTGTGGGGAAAAATGCTAAAAGATACCAAATGAAAAATATTGACTTAGAGAAAAGAGGCCTCCCTGTGCTGTGTGTGTTAATGAATGCTGCTCTTTGCTCTTAACCCCAGGGTTCCTTCCTGGCATGTTGGCCTTTATTTGGAATATGCTCATGCTGTAAATTGCATCTTCACAGCATCCTCTCAATGCATTCAGTTTATGTTGTGCAATGATTAACTAAAATAACTACCAGAGGGACCAGAAGCGTGAGCAAGGGCCTGACAGGAGCTGGAAACAGAGGGAGGTGCTTGAAACAGGAACTGATCACAGATGAAGCTGACCAGTTTCAAACAGGAGGAAATGATCCCTGAAAAGGGACTCAGGGGAAAACTCACCATTTGAATACATAATTAGATAGAAGAGATACAAGCTAAAAGTATGCATTACCTTTTGGATAACTTACAAAGAGAAAAAGAAGGAGGAAACTTGTATTTATGAAGTATTAAAAATGCATCTGGCCCTGGGTTGGGCATAGTGTATGTTTCCTTCTGGAATCATAAAGGACGATTATCAAATTTGACTCTGTACTGAGCCTCATTTCCAGTGGAAAGCAAGATTACAGTGGTGAGTTTAGCAAAGTAGGTGGTCTCTATTCTGAATTTCAGACCCATTTGTTCCTCCTGGTACCATTTCCTAAGGTAATTAGCACCTTGAAGCTTTCCACATTCCCAGGCCCTGGATCGTCAAGTTCTGATCAAAATCTGCTTCCACTTAGCTGGCAGCTTGAAAGGTGTCCTGTAAATTCATTTTAATTGTTGACAATGACATACCACTTATCCTTCTTAGAGCAGTTGTATTTAAACAGAGAGATTCTACTTAGCCCCTACAAGGAATTCTCCAAATGTAGGACTTAAAGTTTACAGGTAAAGAAGAGACATCTGGAGGAGTATTTAGGGTTCACTGTACTTCCACAATGACATTAAGAAAGTTGCCAGATTTGCCTAATTTTACAATTAACTTATAAACTTCAGAGTCATACTATATAGCCTTCACCAGTGACCTTTCAGGTCATCTTAGGTGAGTTGCTTAGTTTTTCTGACACTCAATTTTATTATCTGTCAGGCAAGGATAATGATAGACCTGGGGCAGTCAGAATTAAGTGATTTGATGTTCCTTCTATGCAAAATCATAGACCAAAAAATAACAGGGCCTAGAAGATTGTGGACCTACTATGTAGCAGCCAAGCTGAGGGTCTTTTTGCTTCTGTTTCAGGTTTTACTTTTTCTCCTTTAATTCTGATTATCCCTTTCGTAGGAAAATTTGTATGAATAAACACAACTACTCTTGATACTGACATCCTTCTCCATGTGCCAGTGACATATGAGCTGACTGGTGGTATCAAGATGAGTATTGCAGAACATATTGTATGTCAAAAGACTGAGGAATTATATATGCACACACATACACACACAAATTTAATTTTCCTTTATCTCTCATTTGATTAATTTTTGAAAGCTATTAGAGATTAAATCCCAGAAAGAAAATTCTTTCTTTTCTTGTTTCTAGAAATATGTTAACAATAACATAAGTTAGCCTGGGGAAAAGGAATGGGTGTGTAGGACTTGGATGGCTTCACATACTAAGCTCTTTAAGTATGTGTACTATTCATAATAGCACTCTGACCAATCAATCCACACAATGCTGGCTTGGTGCAGGCAGTTCCTGGGGTGATCTGCATGTCGGGTGTAAATCTCTTTAGTTTCTTGGACTTGCAGAGGGATTCCAGGCATTCTGAGGGAAGGATCAGATATAGCTGGGTAGTGGGGTGGCACTGGCAAAATGCAGTGTTCTGGAGTTTACTAGGAGGTATTTGGTAATTTCCATCTGGTACTAGTGGTGTCTTTTCAGCTATCTTGTTGAATCTGTCTTCATGACACTGAGAACCCACAGAATCAAATGGAGGTCTAATGGCCATCTAAGCAACAAAAAGGGTCAAAAAGTTATTCAGATCCATGACAGAAAAGACTGCCGTACCTTCCGGGAGCATCCCCCTTCTCATCAAACCACACCTCCTCTCCAGACACACCGATGAATGAGGACTTGATGAGGAAGTCCAGGAGCTTCCTGCCGTCGATGGGCTTCATGGCATCGCAGAGTCCCACGTGGCCGGGGCAGAGGGCGTGGTGCATGTTCTGTAGCCCATGTGCCATGGCATAGATGGCATTAATGACAAACCCCATCTTACTGTCCTGGACGTAGTTTTCTTCTAAGCTTTCATTGCCTGCAACAATAGAAACAGATCACAGCTGAGGTAAAGGCAAGATCTGTATCCTTACTTGTCAAGCGCTTTCAGAGAAGGAGAAGAGCAATGTCAGTGGCAAAGCCAAGACCAGCTGTGCGAATTTCATACTTTGGAATGACTTTGACGTGTTCCACTGACAAATAGTTCATTTTCTGAACTCAGTAATGGCTTTAGGCAATATACGACAACTTCACAGAGATGAAAATAAAGAATTTTTCATGTATTATAAGCACATCCTTAAAAAAGCAAATGAAATTACTTGAATTCCCTTTAAATTCACAGGAGGTTATATTAAAATTCTCCCTATATCATGGTACTGTATCCTCTGACAACCTGCAATTCATGGCAATAGTGTTTGGCATTATCTAACCCCCTGATATTTTCTTTTGGTGATTTCACTATTTTTATCATCTCTAGGACCACAAAACCCCAGATTTAAAAGAATTAGGTAGTACGAATCTCTTCTTATATATGGTGGACACTGCATAAATATTTAAAACAGATTTTTCTATTAGACACCCAAGTAAAATATTTCTTGATAGAGGAGTCATACTGCACATTAATGTTATCATTCAGTTTTTAACTTTTTTTTTTAATCTCACAAGTCCTGTGATCATCTCTACCCATGTCACAGGTGAATAAATGTTTCTCAACTGCCAAGCATTTCACAGAACTGTAATGCTTCAGATCTAAGCTCCATATTGGAAGTCTAAACTTTAGGACTCGCATATGGATGAGAAATTTGGAGACCATCTGGGTTTGATGAAATAAAGGTAACAAGTTTAGAAAACAAAATGGATTTGGAGCACACCACTGGCACAATACAGAAACTTTCTATTTAGTTCCAGAAATCTGCCTTTCTGCAGAGGACTCCCCCCAACAAACACACATTTGAATGTTAGTGAGGGGTCTAACTGTTATGTTCCCAACTTCTAGCGTGGGAAAGTCGGCAGGCTCAGCTTCTTATGGGTTGAGAATGTGAGGCTCACTCCTGCCAGCTGCCTCTTTGTTCCAGCCTAAACAGTTCATTGGACACTAAGGTTCTTGGGCTAAAGACAATCAAAGGGTTTTTAGGAAGTTGGAGAGCTTGGAGTCTTTAGAAGGAATGCTAAAAAGTTTTGCCTTTGATGTTGGACTTGAGATAAAAATAGAAAGTTCCAAAGAATTCCATTTAAAGGCTGATCTATTTAGATGTAATGGAAAATGTGACGATATATGTGTATCACCCTAAGAGTAACATACAAAATACTCAGACCAAGTTGAAGGGGAAAGAGATTCGATTTAAACCCACCTTCCAACTTTGCTTGATAAGACATTGTTAAAAGGGTAATTTGCTAAAGTATAATGTTTTCCAGAATGAAAGAAAATTTTCCAAGAGGAAATGAGAAATAAGACAGAAAGGGCATTTTAACATCAATTTTCACAGAATAAGCATAGAAAGTTATGTAAGACAGAAAGAAAAGATCCTCATTAAAAAAATTACGGTCATTGAAATTGGGTAACTTCTGTCACTCAGAACCCTGGCCTTTAATGTTGGTTTTCTTTCCTTCGATTTCTAAACTTAATAGGATAATAAAAGTAAACTAGTGCCATTTGTCTGATAAGTTTTAAACAAGCCTTTATAGGTTACCCCAAGCGCCCATATACTGGAGCTAAATAGTAAAGCTGCTAAAATCAGAGACATTTCCAGGAGACAGACAGAGATGGGGAGGCACCCAAAAATCTTCAATGTTGCAGAAACTAAAAGATCTTAGTTAATACTAAAAACACCCACTTAAAGTTGGAGGTATTAAAATTAACACCAGGATCAAGTTGTAGGAAAATAAACACACACGTTCTTTACCAAATGGAAAATTCTGTATTAGAGATAAACCTTATAGCCTCTGAATTTACTGTTCTTGTCTTGATAACCACTACTTAAGATTTATTGTATAATGATGGAAAATTATGTTGCTGTTCCCAGTCTGACTATCTTAATGCAGTCTTCATCCATCAGCACTAAAACAGTAACTCAATCTGGATTTCTGTGAGAACACTGTTTTCTTTTGATCCTTATTTAAGGTGAACATATAACTTATCCATACTGGGTCACTTTTTTGAAGTGAAAGTGAGTGTTAATAATATTTTTTTTCCCCAGAACACAAACAAGGTGACCAAACAAGGCAAAATGGGGAGACCAATACATGTCTCAGGAGCCATGTGTCCTCTAACTACATCCACCTGCTCATTTTGTAATGGGTAAGATTTATGCACAAATACATGCATGTAAATATACTCATACACAAGAATACATTTATAAGTAAATCATCAGGATAATGTTTTATTAATTGTAACTCATTTTTACATTTATCTAATTTTAATGACAAATAATAATAATATACTACAATACTTACAGTAATTATTGTAGCAACAATAATAACACCTACCATTTTTGAGTGTTACTAGCTATCTCTAATACTCAATACCTGAAATTTAATGTTCATCATTATCCTGCCAAATAGACATTAATTTTCACGATTTTGAAGACAAGGAAAGAGTGTGGTACAACTTGGAAACAAATGCCTTCTCAGTCCTTGTTCTTTCTGTTACACTCAGAGACCACGTGGAGCACATCAAGAAATCTACAGAGGAGGCACTCTTCTGGTGGCAGAGGACAGGCACTCAGCTGTACAACAGCACATTTGCCAAGTCTGTTTCCGGGCTTCTCCCTGGGATTGTTCCACATGGACACAGCTGCCTCTCTGACCAGAAGTGTTGGCACCCATTCCTTGATACCAAAATGTGACACAGAAGCTCACCCTGTTGGTATGGGTCACAGAGACCCAGGAGGCTACACACACATTTCCAGGAATATTTACAAGGTATTAGCTCATACTCTTTTCCAAAATAAACACAAACAGCTTTGTGTTGGTGTCAGTCTGAAGTGAGCACATGTACCTCCTTACCCTCTCAGTCCACTGGCTCTGCACACGAAGAGGGAGGTGACCACAGTTAAGAACTGTCTCTTCAGCTACTACTCCAATCTCATGCTTGTTGGCTCCAGTCTAAAGAGTTATCATTTGGGATCATGGGACATAAAGTTGGAAGATCATTGGCCTTCATAGGACCATTTTCTTTGCCAAAGCAATTGTCTCAGATAATGTTACAAGGATCCATCTCTGATAAACAAAATACATTATAGGCTTCCCCATACCCCACGAGATTCTATGCTTTCATGACCAATGAATAGAAAATAAAAAACGAATAACATTGCCACTCGTAGGAAGTTGAAAACACTGATTCCCTGGGGTTTAGTGACTTTTCATAACACTAGTCTCAGAGTTATTAGTGAGAAAGGAATTTTGTGATTCATTTTCTGTGATGCATTAACTATTATAGGCCACTAGGGTGTCATTAAACCATTACCTTTTCTAATATGCTAAATGGAATCAAATAATTGAGGTTGACTGTGTTTATTTACCTTCCAAAGAATACCTGTCTAACTGCTTCACAATGGATTGTGAAAATAGCTACCTTGATTGCAAATAGCAATCTTGTTCTTATTGCAAAAGCAGGAGGGCTTTAAATTGCTACCTGAGTGTAGCAGCACACAGGGCTCCCACAGAGGTGGGATTAGACATTGTACCCTCTGGAAACGGGAATTTCATGGTGGTTCAGAGAAATGTGTGCAGTTCTATCTGCTGCCATTTAGGATTGTTATTCAGTAGAGTGTTATAGCAGAAGTAGCTCTAGAGCAGGAATGTGCACAGCTGGGAATCTGCTGTACATAGTCTATCAACGATCTACTTTCAACAAGCCTTGGAACTTGGACAAGGGTCTTGACCTCCTCAGGCCCTAGTTTCCTAACTATAGCACATATGGATTAGACTGTTCTCCTAAAGGCCTCTTTCCCTTCAAGTTCCATGTGCTATTTCTCTAATTCTGCATTTACTGGTGTATACAGAGCCAGTCACATACATTCTTTTTTTAGTGCTCACAAAACCACATGAGATAAATTCTTTAATTATTCTTTGAAAAACGTGAAGTCTAAAGTACAGAGAAGTCAAGTCATGGCTGGGAGGAATGTCCTCCTTTCTCTTCACCTCAAGATTCTTCATGAAAAACTTATTGTGGAACACCTCATACCACTCTCCTCACCTAACAAGAAGAGGAGTGACTTGATTTGTTGGTGGATTAGAAAAAATAACCAGACATGTTCAGCCCAACCGTTTGTTTTTCCTTGGGAGCCAGGCACTTCACTCTGAGGTTCTGGTTGGTTCTTTGTACTACAGTTAATGTGTGCTATAATGGTCGACTATGTTCAGTGGTACCAGTGACTAGATAGGTGAGTCTACCTAGTTCTGGGATAAAATATTCAAAAGTAATTTGTAGGTACATATCTTATCCATTAATCTATATTTCCATCCCAATTGATTGTTGTTTGTTGGAGTTTTTCTTTTAACTTTTAATGGCATTTTCATTGAGATAAAACTCACCTATAGTAAAGTGCAAAAATCTTCAGTATACTAGCCAATAAATTTTCACTTTTGTGTTCAACAATGTAGCTCCCACAAACATTATATACAGAGCATTTCCAGAAAATGTTCATTTATTTAGGGGTTCCTTAATTTATCACAGTGCTGTTTCAGTTTTCAGAGGTCAGATCCTAAGCATTTGATTTTTCCGGTACTATCTCAACTAGTGCATTTAAAATTTATTTAAAAAGTTTGTTGCTAGAATATGGAATACTACTGATACTCATATACCAGCCTTATATCCAGAAAGCATGCTGAATTTACTTATTCATCTTTTTTGTACATTTTTTTAAATGTTCTATGTACATTAATATTTCTAACAAAATGATATTTAATATCAACATGTCTGCCCTTGGGTCTACTTATTCGGATCCAAATTTGGGAAGGAAGTGCATTGGTTGACCCACTAAAATCTCAGTATTTCTATCATCAAGTGCCCAAGGCTATCAAGGACAGAGGCACTGTTCATTCACAGGCCCTCTCTGGCAAGCAGCCCTGTGCATGCATGTCACACCCCTACCCAACTGGCGAAGCTGCACTGCAAAGGGGGCATAATGTTTGTTAGCAAAGTGACCAGCTTGACATTTACCCATTGCATGCTCCTCATATTTTCCCCGTTTGAATGTCCAGATTTGAAAAAATATATACTACAGACTGAAAGGAAATTTAGCTACAATAAAGCAACCGTGTTGATATTTGTACTTTCTCTTAGGTTAATGAAACCTCAGCGCTATGCATGTGTGTCTAAGTGGTGTTACCTTTTCAAATCTAGACCCTTGGCATTAACTTCAAATTCAAAACAAAAATTCCATCTCCTCATAATACAAGGAAGCATTTTGGGAAGTATTGCTAAACATGATTCTTCCTAGAGAAAATATTTTATCTGATTTTTGGGTATTCATAGCTCTCCACTGATTCACTTTATCTGACAGAATTATATATTCAATACATAATTTGATATAATGTCATTCAGATGAAAATAGATATATCTGTAATTACTTTATATTGTTAACTTATAATGACATCCAACAACTACAATGACCTCAATTTTGGTTGACGGTCTGGGCTGCTGAATTCTCTTCATTCTTTTCCAGGGAGAATTTGTCATAAGATTCAGAACAGTCTAGTTTTGCCCATGTTTAAACCTAGAATTTGTGAATTTTTTTGTTTTCTCTGATGTTACATTTTACTCTTTACCTAAAGACATGACAGAAAAATATGACCCTCCATTATTTTCTGTTCAGTTTATTAAGATGTAAATTAAATTCTTTGTAGGATGGAAAAGAAGAAAGGAAGGATTGCTCAATCAAGTGTATGTGATTATCACTGTTATTACCAGTTGGATTATTTCTATTGCTTAACCCCACCTGGTCTTAACATATGTGAACAATACAGATATTCTTCTAAGTATATTATTACCATCTATTGTTGAGAGAAATTCCCACCAGTTATGACAGAAATAGCAGGCTCCCTGCAAACTGATGATAATATATGGTAAGCCTCAATTTTCTGACTATACAATAGCATTTAGCTAATTCATATTTCGAAAGATTATGGTGTATTTGAAAAACAAGGACAATCAATCACTGGTGTGTTGAAGTAATGCTGATCAGTTAGGAATATTCAGTGGAACCGTGGGGCTCTTTGTTTTCTCTAAAGAGAGAAAACAGGGTAGCTTGCTTTATGCCTTTGCTTTTATCATCCATTTGTCACAAAACAGTGTCGTGGAGTGATAAACTACTCCCCCTAGAATAACTCAGCTTTATAGATCTGCAGCCAGCAGTTGGCAGGTGATTGTAGAGATGGGGTGTGAGACAGGGAGCTGGTAGCTTTAGCGAGTGTGGGAAGTACGACTATTGTTAAAATGGATCAGGAATCAGCTTCCTTCTCAACAACCTGCTGGGTCAGAACTCTTTACCAGCCTGCTCCTCTCAGCCTTTTCCACCCTTCAGGAGATCTGTGCTCATAGTGCCCCCTCTCCTTTATGGGTTTGGGAAGGAGGCTTTCTCTTAGGTAAGTGAAGGAGTTCAGTGCTTTACTGCTGTAGGCTCTTTGAGTCCCCATCAAGACTTTGTTCTCTTCAAGTATCTCTAGGTAAATATTGCAGCGATAGGCCAATCCAATAAGAGTGGATTTTGCAAAAATGTGAGTGCTCTTGGTTAAAAAAAAAAACAAAAACAAAAACCTATTTCTCTGATCTATTCCATTTAGGGTCTGACATAACATCTTAGTAACCAAGACACAGTCATGCTTATTAAAAAAAAAATACAACTTGAAGTTGCATATGGCATTAACATTGTAAGTCCACGCTTAATGACTAAATTTTTTGTAAGAGTAGGATTTATTGAAGAATAGATATAGGAACGGAACTCTTGCAATGTAAGCGGGGACCTGATAGCAGGTGTTCTCCCCTGATTGATTGATGATCAACACAATAGAGTATTTACAACTTGACAAGATGCTGAACACTAAAAAATTTACTTTGAGACATATTAAAGAGTTTCATATCCTTCAGACTTTTTCCTGGAATTTGTACGTCAAGTGGATGAGATGGGAACATGGAACAGAAGCCAGTATATTATATTCTGGACATACTCTGGGGTTTAATAAAGGCCAAATATTCACTACATACCGGGGTCACCTGGCAATGTGACATCCTACGGCATCTCATTTCAGATTCACTTCCACAGGGCACTGTCAGCTGATAGTTTACACTGATCTTTTGTGTAAATTTATCCACCCAGCTAGATTAACACATCATTTTTCCAGGTGTCACAATAGTGGGGATTGCTTGAATGTCATGTTACCTTTTATGTGTTTTCTCTGAGCAGCATCTCTTGAAAGAATAAGATTTGGAATTCCTAAGGGCCTAATAAAAACTTATGTCTACTGAGACTTTAGTCAATATCTGTCACAGAAATTAAAAGAGTAGCTCCTAAGATTAATGTTGTCAAGAGCAGACAGCCGAAGAGCTCTCAGCAGAATCTACCGGTGAAACAAATGCAGGGTCTAGACTTCATGCAGATCTGTTTGGATTTGTCAACTACTCAGCTCGGGCTGCAAGGGGAATATTTACAGAAACCAGAAGGCCAAATATGATTCTATAATAAGAAGGATCACCTTGCGAGGTCAAGGAACTAATCCAAACCTGTTAAAATTACTCAGGAATGGAATGCAAGCACTCCACCCTAGTTGGTGGAATTGCTTCCCATGGGGTATGTTAACAATTCTGAACTCACTGCACATATGTATAACAAGGTTAAACAAACAATAAATAAATGGCAGATGGTAGAAGCAAAGTGGATCAACATTGGGAATGGGAGGTTATAAATAAGCAAAAAGGGAAAGCCACAATAAATCAGGTGATACCAGATGGAGCTGGAGATATCAGTATGAATTTGTTTAGTTTAATATATAAAATCATAAATTTACATGCATGCTGGTATTCACATATTTTATAGTTCTGTCCACTGAAGCAACAGTACCCCAAAACCACAAGCATAGTCAGTGGTTTATTGAAAACCCTGCATTTGTCTCATCAGCAGATTCTGCTGAGAGTTCCTTCCCTAAAAATTGATGAAATCTGAAGATCCTGTTTTTTAATACCATTCTGAAAAGAGTGGGGATGAGTCAGTACTCTTTTGGGCAAAATAACTTCTTACAGAGCAAGGACACAAGGTGGGACTGGAGTACCTTGTACTTACAGAAGGTGAATAAATCCTGAAAAACATGAAGCCCATGGAACTACATCAAAGGCACCCTAAAGTTGAGTGAAGGACTTTGAATGGCCAAAGTCAAAACAATTTGAGAAATGAAATAAAGAATGTAGTATGGGTTATTGTCCATATTATCAAATACATGCTCATACTTATATAAATGGTCCAGTAAAAATTAAATGGGGAGAAAAGACAAATCTTTTGTACAAAATAATTCCAAATAATTTATTTAGATACTCTACCCTCAACCAGGTAAAACACAACACAACTCTCCGCTCCTTGAGTGTGAAATATGATTAGTGACTTGCTTTAGAAACTCACAGCAGAAATAGGGGATAAAAGCAAATTTATAATACAAAGACCTGGTAAACAGGACCTTAGCCAGGTGATCAATGTTAACATCATGCATGATAAATTAACGTGTGTACTCTGGAGAAGAGATTTCACCTCTGCAGTATTTATTCCATCATCCCACTGTAACTATGAGAAATACATCAGCTAAACTCAAATTTAGGGACAATCTATAAAATACTTAATCAGCACTCCTAAAATCAGTCAAGTCACAATAAATAAGGAAAGTTCGGGGACTGCCACAGCTCAGAGGAACACAGTAAGACGTGAAAAATAATGCAATATGATATACTAGATAGGATTCTGAAATAGAAAAAGGAAAATTTTTTGAAATCTAAAATTAAAAAGTTGGGGTATAGTTAATGATAATGTATCAATATCAATTCATAATTGTGATAAATGTTACATGGTAATATAAGATGTTAACAATAGGGAAAAGTGAGTGATAGGTAGAAGAGAACCCTTTACACTGTCTTTGCACTATCTTTGCAACTTTTTTTTTTGAAGTACAATGCAACCTTTACTTTAAAAAAAAGTGTCCAAGATTTAGCATCACACCTAGTCCAGCATCAGGTAATAAACAGTAACATGACTGGATATTTGCATTACGACAGGGACTCAATTAGATGCTTTATGTGTGTTATTTTATTCTCCAAAGAAGGACTAATGAAATGAGTGATGCTATTATCCCTAGATTACTGATGAAAAATTCAAAGTCTGGTGGATCCAGTGATTTATGTAAGGTCACATTGCTATATGGAAGTAATCACCAAATTAACTCCCGGACTGTCTCCCTCCAGAACAGTCTTAGATAGTATATTCCTGTCTCTTAGATGCAGTCAAGGAGTGATGTAACACTCAGCAATATACAAAAACCTGTGGTTTCCCACTACATTAATAAATGGTTGTGTGTATAAAATGAAATTTGCCCCTGGTTGTAGACCATAACATTTCATCACAGCATGAGGTTTTTCTGCTTTATTTCACATGAATGATGTTGAGATAGAGGCAGAATTATTTTTATGGTTCTTTCATATAGATGCTCTATTCATCACTGCAAAGGGAAGGTTAAAATTAATAGGCAAAATGCATTTGAGAAGAAACACACCACTGAGAATCATCAGTCTCCATTCTATGACCTTCAGATTGACCTAGCCATAAGATATGGTGAACTGATTCCCTAAGGTTTCATCTGCATGTCCAGATGCTCCATGGTCATTCCTTCCAACCATAGCTGTTGCTCTTGTGCCTAAGAAGTTTGAAGGATGCCTTCTGTTCCAAGGGGAGATACCCACACAAGATTAACTTAATCCAATTAAACAAGTGGCCTCTTAGGCAGGCATACTATCATGGTTTTTAATATTTATTTTGGGGCCACATTTTAATAAAAATATTTTGAAGAGGTTCTGGATGCCACAAGAAATTCCCAAAGAGCACCATGCACCATACCTATAATTAAGGCAAATGCATTGTTAGGATTAGATATTTGCAAACTGACCTGGCTCACAATGGTCAAAAACCACTCATCAAAGATATGCTTTGGAGAACATATGGAATTTAGTGTCTCTAAGCCAATATTCCTGTTGACCATGGGACTTTTTCATTGCTTTGTGGGAACTTTGCTTTCTAGGATGCCATGTATTTTACCCCTTTTGGATGAGATCTTCAACAAGGGATTCAGTCCTACTGAAATACTAATCAGCACCATGTCAAGATTTTCCCTGTTGTCTTTGAATTATTGTTAGATAAGGATATACGAGACCAACACAGTGGTTAAGGTGCTTCTTTGTTTACACTTATTTAACTCCTTCATCTTGGGACTCCAAATGGGCATTTTCTAATAAAATAAGAAAATTATCTTCAAGTAGGGCTTGGAATTTAAATGAATTAGAAATGTCTCCTCTACCCCACATAAAAAAGGGGCCAATATTAGAGGAACTGATGAGGGCAGAGAAAGATCTTAACGTTCTGCTAACCATTAAAGCTCAAAATCAAGAAAGCCACAATCAATAACGGGCCACAGTTAGTAATAACCCAGGCTAGATTGAAGGATTAAACAGTATATACCTATAGATCATTATGAAAGAGGAAGTGTAGGTTAACATACTAAATTTATACCAAAACCTGTATCATTTGAAGACAATGGTTCCTGGTCCTGGTTCTGGGCACACAATCCAGTGATCGCTGAACACTTTCTTACCATAGGTATGTGTTCTTGTACCTGACTGGAGTTAGATAGCTGTATGTGTGCAAAGTGCCACAGTATTTAGGGACTAGCTGTTCTGTAGCATCCTCTGAGTGAACTTAACATAGAAAGAGGAAATCTTCCCATTAACTTAGGGCATGCAGAATTCTTACAACACGGGGAGTAAGGTTAGAAGGATGACTTTGGTCCCCCTACATAGCTAGGAGCAAAAAGCAGCAGAGATGAATTCTATCTTCAACTGGGCATAAGAAATCCATTGTAGAAATTAGTTTGCTGAGAAATAAGCCCTGACACTAAGGTATATCTATTTATCTTGAACGTGCTTAGAAAGATTTGGGAAGAGAGAGGCAGGAACTTTGGTCAGTATGACACTGCCACATTGATCAAATATGACAGCTTTTTCTAGTAGTGAGGTCAGCAGGAAAATCATTAAAAGCATCTTCTCTAAGAACACACCTAGCATTGATTTTTCGACCATGACCCATGGAAGCTTTCAGACTATAAAGTAAGGCAGCAATGATTTCCTGTGGCATCAACTACTATGAATTCATAATCATCAGGTATGTGTGGAATACACTGAGTGACTTGCTTTCAAAATTCACAGCAGAAGAAGGGGAATAAAAATAAATTTAGAATACAGAGACACCTTAGCATTCTGTGCTAACATAAATAGGAACAGCATGCACATTTTCCTGGATTTTTTCAAGTTATGTTAGTCCCCTGGCCTATTTTGTGTGCCAGAGGGATATTGTGATTTAGCTGTGAGCTTCTATTGCTTTTGGTTTCCTAAAGTTGAATGTTATCGTGATCCCTGTCATAGAAGCCAGAGTAGCTTGTGATGCAAGGAAAAGAAAAGACGAAGGCCATTTTGCTGCCCCAAAATCCACCACAACATGTTCCTAATTCTCCTGCCAACTGTAAAACCTCCATCGTACTTGAAAGCAGACTCCACCTGCAAGGTAAGCACAACTTTCCTGTCTTCACGCAGTAGTAAGAGTTACTTAAATAATCATCTTCTACATTATCTCAATTGTTCTTAACGGTGAATGACTGACAGCTCAGGAATAGGAATGATGATCCAACTGAGCCTGATTATTTTTGATAATAATCAAAATAATTTAAGAACTACAATAATTTAAGAACATTCAAGAGGAAACCCGATCCAATGACTATAAGCTATCACTTTGGATTATTGAATACAAACTGTAATATAAAATGAAATGTCTATTTAAAATATTAGTCAAATCAGGAGCTCTTAATGTCTGTAGAAATAAAGTAAGTTGCTGTGTAAAAATGGGAAAAAATCAAAGGGGGTAGTTTAGGCAATAACTTCTGTCTGAAGCAGTGAGAATGTTCTTCAAATCCCTTAAAGGTAGAACCAAAATCATGTTCTGTTTCATGTTTGTGAACTGAGTAGTGTTGGAAGAGAACTGTTCAAAATTGTGTTCCACTCTTGGATAATATGAAAATATCAATACCCAGAGTCATAGGAATTTCAAAGTTTTTACAATAAAATTAAAATGAGAATACCAGATCATTCATTGAAGTTTTTCAACAGAAAAAAAGAATGCCATACTGCAGGGATTGTATTCTGATTTTGGAAACTGCTCACCTGGCCACCCACGGAACACAGTCTATATCCAACTTTGTACTATACATGTATAATAAATTGCCAAATTGTGTGGGTCCAACTGTAAGGACAGGACATAGGAAAGAAGCCAGTCCCATTGGAATCCCAGGGAAGCTTCATGGAGGGGGCTGACCTAAGACTCCTATTAACAAGGATAAGACACAATGAGAAGGAGGAAGAAGAGGTAGGGGCACCTATGGAGCAGCAATTTTGATGAAGATACAAAACGGAGAGGAAGTACTGAGTGATATAAGAAGGATCTAAGTATTTATGAACAGGGTTAATAAAGACACCAATAATTTTTTAAAACTATTATTTATTGAACTTTAAGAATGAGACAGAGGACTTTAGATTTAAAGCAATAAGTCAAAGGGAGGCCCTATGACTTCAGCTGAGAAGTCTCAGGCTACTTTCTGACACTATCAACTTCTTTTTAGGCCTCATTTCTGAGATGGTGTCTAGTCCACTGTAACTATCCAAAATAAGCATAACTCAGGAGGTTAAGTCTTGGAACCCCATGAGATCCCAAGGAAAATGGAGGAACTATAAAAGCAGAGTTGACATTCTCCTATTAGTCATGTCTTGGGCCAGAATTTAAACAGGATGGAGAAATCTTGTTAGGACTGAACTTCAAGAAATAGTTTAAGTAGTTTCAACCCTAGGATTTTTTCTAATCCTACCCAAACACAGATTTAGGAGCCTTTGAACTTGTATTAGATCAGTATTGAAAAAAACCCTATCTAACACAGCTCAATAAAATGGCTTCATTATCTTCTAGAATATTTCAAATATTTGGCCTGTTGGTGGTTAGAAATACAGTAAGTTCCTATTTTCCTTCTTTGCTTACAAATGTTTATATCATTTTATATCTGATCATTTCTTTGGTATTAATTCCTTGCAGTAAAGTGTTCAGTCAAGATGTTTCTTTAGACTCTTAATGCATTTTGAAATTTTTTCATTCAGAAAAACAGTACCATTTACACTACCATCAGCTACATGTCCAAATGCCCATTTTACCACATCCTGACCAACATTTTAACAGTATCATTTGTAAAACATGTGCCAATTTGACAAGTAGAAATTTGTTCCTTTTGTTTGCTTTGTTTGGTTATTCGGATGACCTTTCTCCTTCCTATGCATTTTATAACCCTGTCTGTTGCTTCATTGTTTTTAAATTAATAGTGATAGTATTTATTATGGTATAGTATTTTCAAGTAGATAAAATATTTTTCACTCTTGCAAATAAACAAATATAATTCTGATTTACCAAGCATGTGATTACATGATAGCTTTAGAATAGACAATTTTGGACAGGAAAGTAGTTGGACACAATACGTCTGGATTTCTGCCATAAAATACAGACCTCAAGTCCCATGAGAAGGTGGAGTCAAATGCAGGCAGCAATTCCAGGGACTAAGAAGCTGGTTTAATATCACTGTTAATACTTGGTTTAGTGTCTTTGTTTACTTTGTCCAAGAAACATTTTTAACAATATCTCTCCCAAGTGAAATTACTTTATTGAAGCATTAAATTTCATTAGTTTGCCAAATGTGTGAGAACATTTAATGGCCTCTTACAATTTTACAATTGTTTTTTCAAAGAAGGAAAAGTAGTAGAACAAACCAGACTTAGAGAAGTAAAAGCATTCCTAACCTCACATAGACATACCAGGCAGAATCTAGCACACAAGAGGGCCTGGGCAAGGCTGGACTTAGGAAGTGGGCCATCAGATTGTCCTTCCCAAGCCCAGCGCAGAGGCAAAACCTTGGCTCAAGGAGCGTTGCCTGGGCTGCTGTATTGCACACCTTCAGAGAATGCCATTCTTACAGAACACAATGACCATGCCCTTGGAGTTATGCAACCCAGAATCCATCCCCAAAACGAGGGACAGGGTCAGGCAAATAAGTTCAGCAGGCAAGGGAGACCCCAGTTTGGAATCATGGAAACAAGAAGAAATAGAGGAGTAATGCAGATTCCTGTAACTTGATGGTGACCAGAGAGAACAGCCTTTCCATGGGCAGATTCTGGAGCAGGACTTCACTCTCTGGGTAAAAGGTTATTAAGAACATGTTTTTAAGAAACTGTGGTGCTGTAGAAGCTACTAAGAAAGGAAGTCAAGCACAGAAAAAATTACAGTTTTTGGAACTGGATTTAGGGAAGGACAGTGTCTTTGCATCAAAACAGAAGAATTACCCTTCTGGGGAGAGGGTGAAGCCAGAAAGACAAGGCTAAAAAGGGGCCAAGTTGATCATGCTTGAGTTGAGAGATGCAGCAGATACTATTGGAGTCCTGTCCAGATCACCTTTACCAGTCAGACAGCCACATCCAGTTGGTGGAGTGATGCTGATGACAATCAGTAGCTGCCACCATCTGGCCTCCAGAACATCTCCCGTGGGATCAGACTGAACCTTCTCTCTGCCTGAGACATGGCTGAGCTTATTTCCCAGTCCCATCCTGCTCTCCTTCCTCTCCTCTTGAAAACATACCTCAAAAGATCAGTAGTAGAATCTCTGCCTCCAGCTCTGCTTCTTGGACACTCAATTTCAGGAAAAGCAGATGACTTGGAAGTGACTATATCATAGTTTCTAGGTTAGAAATTCTAATTTTCCCAACTTGCCTTCACATTGAAATTGATTGTGAGCCACTCTTCTCAGTTCTGACTTTATAGGGCCCTTTTAATGTATCTGTTAAAATTCAGATTCTTGGACTCTATCAAAAAATATTCAATATTGTTAGGGCCCAGAATACCCTGTGAGTCTCATGCACTTTAAAGATCAAGAGTCATGTTCTAGGAGTTGGAGTAGGAAGAAGTTATTGATGGAAATCAAGTGGGTGGGCAAATGAAGCAAGGAGGGGTACAGGAGCTTTGACTGACAGCTGAAGCAGAAATTGAGATTGAATTCCTGGCTAGCACAATGTGATGCAAATGAAAGACATCTCAATAATGAAAGCAACTTTCTCAGGGAGGAACTCAGAGCACAAAGATACTAACTAGAGCACAGTATGTCCTTTGTTAGTTTGTGTCACTTGCTGACCTCAGGGCTCTTGCTTATAAAATAGGCATAATAAGGTCTTCCACTTAATAACTCTTATGTAGGTGATGGAAATAGATTAACAGTGTGTTAGGTGCCCTAAGCCAACGGGAGGAAAGGGCATCACCTAAACCCAGGTTAAAACACCACTAATACTCTCCTAGCTGACTTTCCAAACCACAGCCAAATTTTGAAATCTTCCAATATTCATGAAGCTATAATGAAGTTCAAAAGGCTGCAAATTTCATTTGCAAGATGTCAGTCAATGAAGGGGATTTCTTATTCAATATCTAAATTATTCCTAATGGAAGGCAGAGAGCATCTACAAGACTTCTGCAACTGCAGAGTCATATTTGTTTTAGCAGTGAGGCTACAAAATGAATAATTTTTTCTCATTAAAATTTAGCTGAATTTCAAAGGGAAAGGGACTTTCAAATGAAGAGAAATTATTTATGTAGGAATTCATGCAAGGATGAGGTCTGGTCATATATCACCAGGACCATGGAATGGTCATGAGCTGAGAGAAAATGAGGTTGTCAAGACAAAGGCCTAGAGCTTATGGTGATTTATTAGTAGGAAACAAGGGATCAGGGCACACTAATAGCACATGAAGATACAGATAATGAGGTACTGGGTACTTTACATCCACATATCCACTCCAGTACAGGACACCTGCTTTCCCCACACTGTTACCAGAGAAGCTGATGGGTAGCATGTCTGGAGGAAAGGCCAGAGGGTTTTCATTCTGGTCTTAGCTTACAAATATTGACCAAAGCAACTGTAAGTCAGTAACAAATTCTGGCCCCAGCTTCTCTATATGTATCAATGAGAATAATGGAATCAGTTTTATAAATACTATCTGAGAAAACCCACCTGGTACTTGTGTTGTGTGGCCATGCACACATTCTCAATTAAAAATTGAGAATGGATGATTGAGGTGAGACTTCAATGCACCCACCTTCGATTCTAAGTATGTTCAGACTGTCTTTATGTCAAATGCCATCCACTGATCAGGAACAAGGATGCTCAGTTACCCATGATTTTAACTGAGATCCGGAGGACTAGTAGACATGACCAAAGAACCCAGCTCCTTCTGGTCACTGGTATTCACCCTCTCATCCCCAAACCTTACATCAGGGATGATAATTAGGGTCAGGTGTACCTGCATTCCTCTTCTTTGTGGTTGTTCTCTTCCTGATAGAAATCCTAATTAGCAGCAAAAATAGCTGAAGGCAACGGGAGGAAGAAGAGAAATTAGACTGAAGAATAAGGATTTTAAAATAATAATGGATGACTTGCTCTTCCTTAATTTCCCTTCCTATATTTAAGGGAAATGAATATTAAAAGAGAAAGAATCAGAGACTATTTGCTTGATCTGGGCAAAGCATATGACCATGGATTAAAAAAAAAAAAAAAAAAAACATGAATAGAATTACTAACTTGGGCTTGCAGTTGTTGTCTCCTGTACTTTAGGAGATCAGTTACATCCCAGGAGCCATTGTTTGTGCCCATATGAGGAAGGGTCTGACTCCTTGGTAGCTGTTATGGTTTGGACATGTGGTGCCCTTCAAAAGCTCATGTGTGAAATAATACAGAAATGTTCAGAGGTGAACTGATTAGATTATGAGAGCTATAACCTAATTGTTGGTTAATTCATTTGGGTGGATTAGCTAGGTGCTAACTCTAGACAGACAGGTCACGGCTGGAGGAAGTAGGTCACTGGGGACATGTCTTCGGAGTTTATATTTTGTCCCTGACAAATGGAGCACCCTTTCTCTGCTTCTTGGTTGTCATGAGCTGAGCAGCTTTCCTTTGCCATGCCCTTCTGTCACAATGTTCTGCCTCACCTTGGGCCCAGAGCTATGGAATCAGATGACCAAGGACTGAAGGTCTCAGACCATGAGCCAAAATAAACTTTTCCTCCTCTAAGCTATTCTAGTGGGGTCTCATGGTCACAGGGACACAAAACTGACTAAAACAATACATCCTCAGTGACCAGAATGTTCTCTCCTAAAGATGACAGACAATTCAGCATCTGTATTTTCTCACATTTCTACCAGGAAATGCAGTCAAATCTATTTTTAATTCCTTTCCTGACCATAGTCCCAAATAATACATACAGAGAGGTATCTAAGTCTCATGTAGTATAGTTATAAAAAAAATGAAAACAACACTTTTTTTGATTTGGTAATCTAGAAAATAGATTATGCAACTAAGAAACACAACAGGGATGGGTGGAGGACTTGTTACTCATCTTAGGAGAGACTTTGGAAAAAAATCACAAATATGAAGCAAATGAGGAATGTCACTTAAGTGCCAGCAACTATCCTTCTGACAGGCTACATTCCAGGCCTAGTAGATGTCAGAGGTTATCAGGACCATTTGAAATAAGAAATTGCCTTAGGAGGACAGTATGCTCTAAAAATGGATAGGGAGTAATAAATAGTTGTGACTTATTCATAGCAGGAGGAATGGTCCTCAACAGATGTCCACACCTTAGTCTCTGGGGCCTGTGGACATTATATTACATGGTGAAGGACATGGGTCTAAAATAGGGGATTATTCTGGATTACTCAAGTAGGTCTGATCTAAAATTAAAAACCGTCTCTGTAGTCAGAGTAGCAGAAAAGAATCAAAGAGACTTGAAGCACAGAGGGACTTGACCCATTGTTGTTAGAGTGGTCATGTGGAAAATATGAGAAAGTATGTGGAAAACCCATAGGAACCACCTCTAGGAACAATTGCTGGTTGACAGGCAGGAAAGAAACAGGGACCTCAGCACTAAAGCTGCAGGGAACCAAATTCCAACAACCACCTCAATGAGCTTAGAACCAATTCATCCCCAGAGTCTTTATGAGATGCCAAACAAGACCCACTTGAGTCATGCTTTACTGAGGCTTAAGACCTAGAGATCTGTTGGGTAATAAATGGGTATTATTGTAAGCTGCTAATTTTGTGATAATTTGTGAAGGCAGCAGTAGAGAACAAACACATCTGTCATTGGCTGATGTATATGTTAGCCCTTAGCCAACGACAGAGAGTATATAGAATGATACAATGGAGACAAAAGTTGGTTTTCCATATTTCATGAAATACACCATCACAATAAACACCATCCTGATATAAGGGTACTTCCCTCTGAATTAATTCAGCAATAAAGAAATGCTCATGTCCCTGAAAAAATACTGTGCTGTTTCCATTCTTGTGTTATGATTCTCTCTGATTTCCATGCTATCACATACTTTAAAGATCAGTTTTTCCAACCAACCAGCTGACATTAAGGCCAAACGTCAAGGGCAGTTGTTGGCCAGACTTTCTTTTTTTCACCATCACTTAGCACAAGCTCAAAGTCATCTTCAAAAATAAACATGTTGAAAGCTAGAAAGCATTTTTTTTTCCATTAAAGAAAATAGGACAAAACTGCCTATTTGCCTATTTGTGTTCTGCCTACTTCACTCCTAACCTGATGAAGAGAGTTTAAATACCTTCATTCTGCTGATGATGAAATTGACCTTGTTTTTGGTCCACAACTAGTAAGCAGCACCCTAGGGATAGAAGTACATGAGGGATCTTTAGCACTTGTCTGAGTGACAATTAATTTTGCCATTTGTTTATGACAGGTTTCTGATTTTGTTATCAGGATTTTAAGCTACACACACACACACACACACACACACACACACAAATACATATTAAACAGAGTGAAACAGTCTGTTTTCTTTGGCTTGTATAATACTTTTTCCCTTTTTTTTACTTATATCCTTTTTTTCCCTAAGTAGAAAAAAATTAAGTGTAAAACCACAATATTATCTTGCTCTACAGACATTTATCTTTCCTCCCATAATTCATTTTCTCTGCACTAGCAAAAACCCTGAGAGCCAAGCATTGAGTAACACACAGCTCTACAAGGGCACAGAGTGAGTACATTCTGGGATAGATGATGGACTATGTCAGGCAGCAACCTGAAATCCTGAATGCTCCCAAATCCACGGCTCTCCTGAAAATCTTACCCTGATGATGCAAAACTGCAGGACCCATTGCATTTTCTTTTTTCTTCATGAATCTAGCTTCACAATCAGCACATTTTTTAATAGCATGTGCTTCCCCATCCTGTTGGTCTCTGTGTCTCACAACTGAGCATATTATTATCTCAGTCAATCCTGCCGTTACACATGCTCAGATCATGTTAGCTAGCTGAATCATGTGATTGTGTCCCATCACTTCTGTGGGCAAAGATATAAATGTATTGATCTCTTTCACTCCATATCACATCTTACATGCCTACATGGGGTTTGGTACATAATTGTACAGAACAGACATCTGATAGATTTGCATATATTTAACCCCAAATAATTGATTGATCTTGCCTTTGTACCCGAATATATGTATTAAATGCTGTTCCAATTAAGCTATTAAGGAATTTTAAGAAAGCAACATTAGAGAGAAAAAGTAACTAGGACATTTAAGATAACAGCAGACTAAAAATGTAGTATTTAGACTTGAGCAAGAGGAAAATACAGAGGTATTGTGAAAAGATTTTTTTTAATCCAAGATAAAACTGAAGATTTTATCTTCTCTCTCTCTCTCTCTCTCTCTCTCTCTCTCTCTTTTTCCTGACCCCACCATGAACTGAGAAATTTCCTTTTTCTGGGCCCTTCCCCCACGATGTTCTGCCTCATCTTGGTCCCAGAGTAAGGAGTAAGTGATCTCTGAACTGAGACCTCTGAAACTGTAAGCCCCAAATAAGCTTTTCCTCTTCTACATTGTTCTTATTAGGTAATTGGGTGAGAGCAAAGCAAAAGTTAACGAAAATTGAGGCTCCAGTTTCCTCAGGATGATTGGTCCTAACCACCTACCACTCTTCCCACCATTCAAGAAACTTGTTACTATTCAATTTCATCAACTGGATTTTTAGTTTATGTCATTTTACATTCTTTTCCCTTGATGCTAACAAAAATCCTGCTTACCACTGGAATGTTAGGTCAGTCAATAAGAACTCTTGAGAAATTCGAGAAGTAATTTGTGGAAATCACATGAAGTATGTCTAAAAGTTTAATGAGATTCATTTTTGGTGCCCCACTTCCTATCTCTGTGTCTTTGCCCATCCTCTCCAAGGTACCCGTACTCCTGTTGCTGGCTTCATGATGGCATCTCTCCACAGTGCCCTACCTCAATCAAAAAAGAGAGACATCCCAGGATCCTAACTACTCATGACTGCAGTCTTCCACAAAACCTGTGAGTGTGTCCCTCAGAGTCCTGCCCTACACTGTGGAGCTGAGGCAGCACTGAGGCCAGTCTTGAGCCTCCATTCAAGACAGAACATAATAGGAATTTTGAAGCAGTGAAAGATTTGGGCCAGAGAATATCTGAGAAATGCTCAAGGTCATCTTACATTCATTTTTTTTTTTTTCAATTCAGTGTATCATACACTCACCTTGTCATTGTGCTTGGTAAGAAGGGAATACAAAAATGTATCATGCATACACAGTCTTTCAGGAAATTAGGGTCTAAGAGAAAAGTCCAAAAATGTCTTCAAGAAATTCAAAGCCTCCTCAGAGAGAGTTCAAAGATGTGCAGGTGACATATGGTAACAGGTGGTCCAAAGATGGGGTGAGGTGGGATTAGGAGCATTCACACTGAGACCAATGACATGGCATTTACCAACATGTGGATAAACCATGCTGTCCCTCACTGTTGGCCTTCCTTGATTCACTGGAGATAAGGGATAACTGAGGCCCAAGGTAGGTTTCTTCTCAGGATCATGGGATCCTTTCTCCTTAGACAAAGAATCAAATGAAGATGGTAACACAAGTCTCAACTTCTCAGTATCAATAACACTTTCTCTTAACTGAGTGTTTTTGGAGCCTTTGGAAATAGGTGAACAGAAAAATGGAGAATTCAAGAAAACCGGAAAGAAATACTAGCAGAGTCCTATAATAAACGTAAAGGAAAGAACACACCAATCTATTTGTAATTTATGAGATCAATACAGATCATGTTTACATAAGTGAAATGGTTTTAAATATATATACAAATATATCTATATCTAAATCTATATCAATATGAAAGTATATATAAAGAGGTAGAGAATACCATTAACAATTTTACTATCTAAATTTTTATGGGAATATGACAATGTATTTCACTTCATTTAATCTCCACCTTTAACATCTATATTATAGATGAGGAAATCAAGTTCCAGAGATTTCCAGAGTCATATATATCAAGAAGTTAAGATAGAAATTGAATAAGGGTCTCCTATTGCTAGTTTAAAAATAAAGGACAGTGATAGGAATTCTGCGCGCGTGTGTGTGTGTGTGTGTGTGTGTGTGTGTGTATGATATTTTAAAGTTAGGTAGAACTTTTAATTATACCAATGCTTTCATTAGCAATACTGTCCACAGAATAATTCTAAATCTAGGAAACAATATAAATAATTGCAATTACAGAAAATCCCATCTGTTTCTGACATATGAGAACTGCATACAGAAGGTAGCTTCAAATTTTTGGCAACCTTGCACTGTAGACAGATGTGGTCCAAAAAATATGACTCAGTTTTATGAGCAGCTTCCTCTGGCCAAGAAGAACAGATAAACTTTGATGTGACAGAGCAAACAGTTTTCCTGCAATCCATTTGGTACCTGAAACCCTTGCCTGTTGAAATCTACCAGTCTCAATAACACTCTGACTTGATGTCTGCCTATGCTACAGATTCCTATTGAAATTTTTCTCCAAGTACTTATGTTTAAAATTCCTTTGCTTGTCTTGCATCAAAGGAGAAACTAGGAAAAGAAGGGGTGAGTGGGACTCAGTTGGGTCCAGGCCAGAACCACCATGAATGGCATGGACTGAGCTGGGTGGTCTTCGGGTAATTCTGGGTTAAGTGCTATGGGAACAATGATTTAGGGAAGGGTCTCAACCCTTTGTGGAGGTTGCACAGCTGCACTGACTTGACTCCATCATAATTCTTCTCCTTCATACCCAAAATGCATTTAGTCATCATGATCCTGACCTACCTTAAAGATGCTGTAGAAATGGCCCGAATGAGCCCTTTTTATTTTACTTAAAGGAGATGTTAAGGAAAACTTTTGGATGCTAGAGAGTGGTCTCTTATTGATAGTTCCAAGAGGATATTATCTCAGGACCACTACCAGAAAGAATTTCATTTCTACAAAGCATCTCAAAAGCTGGTATATTTGTTGGGTATGGATATCTTGGTTCAGAGTCACACTTGTTGGCCATATTCATCTGCAGAACATAATTTCATGATTTGTATTTTGTGTCAAAACACAACCTTGATTTTATCTTATTTTCTTTTATCCTTGTTCTTCAAAAAACATCACCTCATAAGTATCACAGTCAAGAAGTCTAAGGAGACAGCATGAGTAAGTGGAATATGTTATACATTGAATGGCATACTGGAGTAGAACAACAGCCATCAGGTAAAAAGGAGTGAAATATGAATAATGAATGTACTTTAGCTGACAAAAATGTATTGATATCACTTCATTAATTATAATACTAATGTAACATGTTAACAGTGGGGAAAACCAGTCACAGGATATATAAGAACTCTTTTCTCTCTTCACCACTTTTCTGTAAATCTTTAAAATTATTCTAAAATAAAAAGTTTGCTTAAAGAAAATCAAGGCGCATATTAGGTACCTTATGTTATACCATAGCTAACTTCCTGGAATTCTTATGTCCTTTTCATTCAACAGCAATAACAAAAAGTTATATTTCTGGAATTTTGTAGATTCTTGTCTTAAGTAAATTTTGGAAATCAGATGTTAAATCATGTACGAAGTACATACATACATGTATATATAAAATTTTGGTTAATAAACTGGTATCTTGGACAGTTTTTTCATGATGTCATTAGCTAATATGGGCTATGCTAAATAACCAGGACTGCTACATAGTACCCACATTCAGTATTTCGATTCAATTGTTACTTGTTATTATTATTTATTCATAGTACTTGCTAAAAAATGTAATAATAGATATATCCCAGAAAACAATATAACTTTTGTTTATATTTTTTCTTTTCAATAAACTCAATTCTAATAGTTCTGTGTCCACTCTTATTGTATTTGCATCTCTTTAGAAACAGGACTCTCATTTAGATTATACTACATTTGTTCTTACTTTCAAACTGCACAAGTCACCTAAGACGTAGCTGTAGTGGTTTAAAATGAGAAAATATAAGTTTTATAATAATAATTTTAAAATAAAAATAATGTTAACTTCAAGAAAAGGCACTGTGACGCAGGACATAAACAAGAAGTAACAGATGATAAAATTTCAAAAGCTGAGAAAATATTCAGCTTTAAAGATAATAAAAAATAAAAAAAATTAAAATGAGGCACTAATTTTCACAGATTATTTTAGCAATTTAAAAACATATCGTCCCTAACAGCAATGTTCAAAGAACCCCTGGACAATGTTGTGAAAGAACTTGAAGCAAAGAACAGGGAATTCTTAGCCATTTGCTCCATGACAATGTCCCTCAATTTCTGAATACACACAGACTTGGAGAACTGTCGCTTAAGACAGCATGGTACAGCCAGGCTGAGCTTATCTTATTGTTCAACTGTGATGTAAATAAATCACCTACAGATGGAGGAAAGGAGAATCTGAGATGTTCAGCACCTTTTGCACCATGTCATAAGAATCTGTATATCCTTGTTATTTTGAAAAACCTGCCTCTGCTGTAGCAGAGTGATACTGGTCTCTTATGCCCCTTGTGGAAAAGGAAACTCTATTACTGCTCATCAGTGCCAATCATCTTAGGTTAAACCTGGAAAGTGGGACAGGTCCAGAGAGAGAGGGTCATGATGTCAGGCTGTGTGTGAACCCTTTCCTTTCTGTCTCTCTGAGGAGACAGAAAACTCTAGTTCTTAAACACAGTAGATTTCACTACTGGAAGTATAGAAACTCTAATAAAGGTATTTTGTTGGTAAGTCCTTCTGACAAATATCTCTCTGATTGGAGTTCTGAATTTTGCATTTGCTGCACTAAACAATTAATTAAATGGACCATAAGTAAAGAAGGAAATTTCTCTTCATCTTTGGCAAAAAATGATGACAGTAATTCTACCTGTTAAAACTTTACTTAAGTTCAATATTCTAAAAAGTCTAACCATATATTATACAGACATAAGTCTTGCCATCTCTTGATTAAAAGGCAGTACTAATTGCGGTTTAATCATTTGATAAATTGAATCACTGTTTCTAAATATGAGGTGACGCTCCCTGTGATAGATAGTTCCCATCTTCACTGATGTCTTGCTTGAGCATGGAATGTGTATTGGTCAATGACATTTAAATGGAAGTGACATAAATTTTAGCAGAAGGTTTAAACCCAGTCAGTGCACAGCGGCCATGCTCAGGTTTCCTTTACCACAATTATCAGGTAGCATAGAAGACACAGAAGGGGTTTTTAACGAACACATACTGAAAATGTAGCATGAGTAAGAAATAATTATTTATGTTATAAGACATTATATTAAGGGTCATTTGTTTTGTGGTATATACTAACCTATCCTGACTAGTACAGAAATTGGTACCTGAAAGTAGGTGCAAGCTAAACCAACCAGCAATGAAACATAAAATAAGAAACATGTAGAAAAAGGAAGCAGATGGCAAGGAAACTGCATTTAGGGTCTAAAAGGACACACATCCATTATTATACAGTGATAAAATGCTAATATTTTCACCTGCCATAACTAGAAAGGCAGACATTTCATTAAATGAGCCTGCATGTTCAGGCAAAGAGTTGGGAAAATTAAATGTTCAGAGATGAAAATTAAATTGATTCTCATTTCCAACTGTTAAAGACCAAAATGGAAAGGTTTCTGCTCTACAAAAAAAAAAAAAAGAAGAAGAAGAAGAAAATTCAGATTCCTGGCACGAACCAAGAAAAGACTCATATTCTTTTGTTAAAATCTTGGAAAGAATTAGTTTGGCACCCATAAATCTTTCAGATGAAGAAAATGGCTATAAAAGAAGAGACTAAGACCGTGGTTTTTCTCTTAGAAGTCTGTTAAGCTCAATGCAACTAAAATTAAGTCCTGAGGGAGAGGCTTGTCTAAATAAGAATTGTAGGCATGGATATTGGCACATGTTGTGACTAATCAACTAAGAGTTTTGCTAGGAAAGTTAAAAAAAACTAGCAGACTAGACTAAAAGTGACTATGACTACTGGAAATTTAAAATACTCCTTGGGCCCCCAACTTTTAGGACAAGGAAGCAGAGTATAAGGGTCACTTGATCCCCAAAGAATCAGTCCTCATCGCCCCATCAGAAAAGGCCAAGGAGAGGATGAGAAAGAAGTGACCTTCCTGAGATTGAACGCAAATGGGCACGTGTCCTCAACTTCATGGATGGTTTAACTTTCACAGAAACACAATGAAAATGACCTTTCACCTTTGTTCCTGAAGGCTTATGTCTTATACTTTCAGCAGCAGTTAACAGGGGCAGGACTGTAGCAGGAGAGTTAGGGAGGATAATCCCTTGTTCTGTCTAGACATTTAGTGTGGTAGAAAAAATAACGAATAAAGGTCCCACAAAGATGACCACATCCAAGTTCCTGAACTTGCAGCTAAATTAGGTTACATGGCAAAAGAGGCTTTGAGATATGATTAATCTTCCCTTGAGATGGTGAGGTTATCCTTGATCCTCAAGGTGAACACAATTTTATCATGAGTCCTTAAAAGTAGAGAACCTTCCCTGGCCATGATCAGAAGAATGTGTGATAGAGGAAGAAAGGTCAGACTGATGTGGTATTCCTGGGTTGGAATACGAAGGGACAGGACCATGATCCAAGGAATGTGGGTGCCTGTAGAAGTTAGAAAAAGTATAGAAGCAGATTCTCTCCTAAGTCCTTCATAGAAGACTGCAGGCCTCTGATGCTCTTCATTAGACCCTCATCAGACTTCTAGCCTACAGAACTGTAACATGATAAATGTGTGTTGTTTAAGCTACTGAGTTTATAGTAATTTATTACAGCAGCAATAGAAAATTAATGCAATTAATTACCCAATCCAGGTATAGAGAAATATAGTGTTTGGCCATGACTCACTGGTTTCAGAGTGCAAATACTTTAAAGTAAAACAAGCTTACCAATAAAAAATAAAGCAAACCTAAGAGATTTATTGAGCACCAAGAATTACTAAACTCTCATCAGCTGCTTCTTATGCCATATCCAGAGCCAAAACATTAGCAAGATCCCAATTTGGACAGTGATAGATGATTCCAAATTTGGATTTTTTTAAAGTGCTAAATGGCTCATAAATTTTAAGTATAAATTTTTTTCTGTCCTTAAAATAAACGTTTGGACTTGCTCCAAGGATTCTGATTCAATTGGTGTGTTGTGGGACCCAGACTGGTATAGAGAAGTACTTTTTAAAAAGCTTTCCTGATGATTTTGATAAGCCAGGCTTTAGAACTATGCATTAAAGAACAAAATTCTTATTCAGATTTGGGGCTATTAATTTAGCCAAAAGGATCTAATAATAGTATTAAACTGATTGATACATTAAATACAGATTTATTTTGGGCAAGTTTGTATGGATTCCTGGCATTTCTAACAGATTTTAAATGCTAGTCACCAAGTAAGTCTTGTGGATGCCCACAAAACCTTTAAGGGTTTATGTTGTAACTATGTTGCATACCAACCAGTGACAGTCTAGAGAAAGACTAGTTACTAAATAAGTAAAGAGGTCACATCAACGTGTGACATGACATTGACTTAAACCCAGGCGATTATAACATATTCAAGATTATGATAAGAGCTCCTTGGTGTGGTTTTAACAGATAGCCCCTGGATGTGAAGTATGGCTCCCAGTACATTATTGTGATCTAGAGACACAGGAACTACATTGTTAGTGTTATTGGTGGATTGAGTATATAGCGTCATGCCCCACCCATCAGAGCACAGAAGGAGTAAGCCACCATACCCAGCAGCCATAGATTTTAAGCATTAGAAATGCCAACTCTCGAATTCGTTCAGAAGACAGACTGGACCATATGAGGTAGCATTCAATTTTATAAATATGCAAATTATTTAATAAGAAGAATTGTGATTTATTTTAAGGAGATCTATTAATGGATTAGACAAAATTCTAATAATAATTCTGGTATATGAACCTTCAGCTAATCTCTAGATAATGGTTTGCAGACATGATAAGAATGTACATCTATCCAATAATATATAACTATAAATTAAAGAATAGAAAATTAAAAGATAAGTGACTATGCACTGTAGTGAGTGTTAGATGACTCAAATAACTTTCCTTTTTATACTTCAAGTCTGTATAGGCTTGTTACTATACAGTGCTTTGGAAACATAACCAAGATGTACATAAAGCAAAAGAACAAAGGCCTGGAGATATAGTTCAGTAGTAGAGCATTTACTTGCCTAACATGTGTGAGGCCCTGGGTTCCAACCCCAGTACAGAAAAAAGATAAAAGAAAAAACAAAGAAGGAAAAACTCATGCCATGCATCAACTTTTATGATTTTGGGTGATAAAACATGTACATATTTCTCTAAGTCCTTCTAATATTAAAAATGACATGGAATAAAGAACTATTCAAAAAGGCTAGTGAGTACTTGCCTGTTTTTTTGTGAAAACCAGTCCTCCCTATCTTGGGTGGCAAATACATAGGAATCACCAAGTGAGCTGCAGCCTTGGCTCATTCCATAAGGGTAAATCAATTTCCAGCTGTTGTAGCGAGGATATTCAACAAATTACTCAAAACACTAACTTGTGAATTAGAGCCAAATAACCAAAGAAACAATCAAACTTGCATTTATGAAGTTAGAAAAGTAGAACACAGCTTGAAGCAGTGTTGAGAAATAGAACTGCCTACAATAACAGAAATCCACATCTGTGCAATTCCACATGGTAGCTACTAGCTACAGATAGCTATTGAACTGTAGCTTGGAAGACTGAGGAAATGAAAGATTACTTTCATTTAATCTTTGTTAATTTAAATTTAAATATGAATAGATACATGTGACTAGTGGCTACATCTGATAGCACCAATCAAAAGTGTTAATAAGAAACAGGGAGACCTTCATTGAGCTTATTGTATGAGTATTCACAAAGCATCATATATATGTGATAGCAATATTTGCCTAGGAAATTATAATGCCCAGATATAACTCAAGGTAGGATCACTTTTATTCTTCCAAGTACACTCTGAAACAATGTTCCATAAAGCGACTTAGACCAGCACTGTACAAGGACATAGCCTACTTGGTTCTTGAGGGTGTTGGGTCAGCTATGACTGTGCTCCAATTTTCAGTACTTCCCCTATGCACACAAGAATTCCTAAGTAAAATAGTTTCACTATCTTGAGTGGGGACTCTAAACTCTTCTTAATTACTGAATCTATGGAAATGTTTGGTTTGTTCCATAAGATCTGGGATGTAATATTGTACCATTCCTCTTGGAAAGGGAAAAGACTGAGCATTCTAGCATTGGGATAAGAAATTATGTTCCTTCATTTAATTAAGAAACCATTGTTCCATATAAGGGTCTTGGACTGCAAGGCTGTGGAGAACTTGTATTAGTAATCTACCACCAGAACAAGACTACATAACAAACCACCCTTAAGGTTTAGTGCTAAATAACAAGAATTTGCTTAGTTCATGCATCTAGGTGTCACCTGGGAAGGTCTGCTGTTCTTAGTTGGGCATGACTCATTTCATCTGGGCTCACTCATGCGTCAGTAGTCAGGTAATAGATTGGCTGGGGACTGGCTGATCTAGAACACCCTCAAACTAGAGGTCATTCTCTTTCTGATCCATGTTATTTCCATCTTCTAAAGGTTAACTCAGGTTTTTTCATATTGCCCAGAGAGGGTTTCAAGAAAGAGAATGGGAGTAGGTCAAACCTCTGGGGCCCTAGACTTGAATGCACTATAAGGTCAGTTGAGATCTTAGAAGTAGAGAACAAAATTTTATCTCTTGATAAGGGGAGACCCAAAGATATATTTCAAAGAGCATAGGCGTAGGGAGGGTTAAATGTGGCATTTTCCACAAACCTCAATTAATAGTGTCAACTTCCTGGCAAGGATAAATTATATTCCTCAGGAGTGCATATTGGCATTTGAGCCAAACTTCCAAAGTGGGGAAAAATAAGTCATTACACTAGGACCCAATGGGCTGAAGTAAATTGCAATCTATCTCAATTAATAAACCATCTCAGTCTGGATCAAGCTGTAATGAACATCTCTTATCTGGTCTTACATGATAGGTTAATTCAAAGTGTAATGTCCATAAAAATTGGAAAACTAATAAGGCAAAGTAATTAATATAATCAGTATCTGTCTAACAATTGTGAATGGTTTTCTCCAAGTTACTAAAATAAGATTCCCCTTGCTTGAAAGTTTTGAAATTATATCTTCCCAGATATATTATTCTGTTTTCTGTTGCTATGACAGAATACTACAAACTGTGTCAACTGTAAACAATAGAAGTTTATTTGCATCGTGGTTCTGGAGACTGGGAAGTTCTAGATCTGGGGCTCCCTCGGGGGATCATCCTTCATGCTGCCTCATCCCCTGGTATAAGGTAGAAGGACAAGCAGGACCAAGAGACAGAGAGAACGGGGTCCAAACTTAAGTTAATTTGGGGGGAGTCTATCCCTGTGATAATAGCATTAATTCATTCACAAAGACTCTTAAAAGTCCTAATCACCTCTTATGAGTCCAATCTCCTAATACCATCACAATAGCAATTAAATTTCAACATGAATTTTAGAGGGGACATTCCCACCACAGTGCCAGACTATCTTACTAGTCATGAGCTGTTGGTGAGCATTACATACATCAGCCAAATCCTTTCATTATGTCTTGGACAATGACCAAATACAATATGCTAGCTGTAAAAAGCATTGTGCCCATCTGCTTCCAGTTGGTACAAAGCAAAAGGATAGAAAACAAAATTTGGTTGCAAATTCAGTAGGTTGTGAAAAATAGCTGGTAAGGACATAGTGAACCCAACAAACTTATATAGTTAATATATACTAGCCACAGCAAATATTAACATTGCCATAGTACAAGACAATTGCAATACATGCTTTTTAAGGAAACCCAAACTTATAATGCTCTTAGACCAATAATTACATATTTAGGAATACATTAAAAGGGAACAATCTCAAAATAGTACCAACAACCATGAAAACCATGCCATATTTGTTGTTTCTTAATAAGGAAAATTGGAAGTGTCCTAAATGCTTTATCAACAATATGAGAATTGCTAAGTAATTATAGTTTTTCATTGGCTAGAACATTGTAAGAGTATTAAAATTGTGGTTATAAAGCCATGCAGCAACTTCAAAAATATGTGAAGTATAATCCTAAGGAAAAAATAAGATAGAATTACATGCACACTATCATTACAACTATGCAAACAAATGGAAAAAATGCAGAGTTTCATGCAGTGTTAGTAGGAGTTGCCTTTTGGAACTCTTTATTTTCAAAAGCCTTAGAAATGTTTATATCTTTGATTGAACTTCTGGTAACTTAATACAACTTCCGGAAATATAACTTAAGAAAATTACATAAAATGAAAAAGAAAGGTTTAGAAAGGAAAAATTTTTACCACAAGCCAAAGCACCTTTCTTTAAATTTGTGAAGAACTCAAAACAACCAAATGTATAGGAAGAATGAAATGGTTAAATAAATTGTTATCTCAATGGATATACTGGCACATGCTTGTAATCCCAGTGACTCAAAAGGCTGAGGCAGGAGGATCACATGTTTGAGACCAGCCCAGGAACTTAGTGAGCCCTAAAGAGCTTACCTGTCTCAAAATAAGTAATATAAAGGTCTAGGGGTGTATCTCAGTAGTAGAGCACCCTCAGATTCAATTCCCAGTACCAAAAAATTAAGTAAAAATAAGTTGTATCTTATCTGTATGCAGAATGTTATGTAGTCATTATGAATGAGTTTAATGACAAAGAGGAATTCATAACTTTATAAGATAAAAGCAATATTCACTTTTTAAAAAGCAATATGTAAAATATTAACTATATGACTTAAAACTGTGTAGAGAAAAATGAAAATATACCAAAAACTTAAGAGTGACTAATGGTGGTTAGATAAGAGAAAAATTTTTAAAGCTCTTCTTGTTTCTTATGCATTTCTATGTTTATAAGTTGCCTAAAATGAGCATCATAAGCAGTATTAATTTGAAAATTAAAAAAAATTACAAAAACCTAAAAGTAAAGAAAATACAAGTAAATATCAGTATGGACATTTACTGTGTAAGGGTGACCAACTAAGGGTTCTATGCTTATGTGTCTAGTTTCTACATCATCTAATGTAGTTATGTGTTAAACATACTTTCAAAACCCACAGTTTTTATGAGATAATCTATGCTAGACTTTTCTTTCTGGTAAGATATGATTCTGTTACTAATATTTTACATTTATGTAAGTGCAGAAGGCTTCGCACATCCATGGGTTTTGCTCTTGCAGACTCAAATGGTTGTGAACTGAAAATACATATTTTTAATTATCTATACTGAACATGTACATATATTTTTTCCTAGTCACCGTCCTCTAAACAATGCAATATATCAGCTATTTATGTAGAATTTGCATTACATTAAGTATTCAAAGTAACCTAGAGATTTTATTTAAAGTATACTGGAGGATGTGTGTATGTTATATACAAATATTATTCCACCTTATATAAGGGACATGAGCATCCTTGAAATTGGGTATCTGAGTGCCCCATAACAAATGTCATAGATACCAAGGGATGACTGACTTACAGATTGCAAAGTACTTCACTGGTATCATTTCCTTGCAAAGTAATTCCTTGCCAGTATTTCATTCAATTCTCACAGCATTTGTGTGAGGTAGATATTGTTACCACGTTGTAAAAACTGAGTCTCAGAAGTCAAGTGAGGTCATTCAAGTTATATGACAAATTCATAACTGAAAAGTGTTGGTCTCAGTTCTTGTGCGTCCCAACATTATACTCTATCAGCTTCTGAGGAATCTTTATAATGATTCTCATCAGGAACAATAAGCCTTACGCCCTTGCAAACATGATACAAATCCCTTAAGCATTAAATCACTTACTGAAGGAGTGACTGATTTGCTTGTATCTACTCTTTTCACTGTCTTCACAATTATCGCATCTTTCAAAGTTAGTCTTTGATGTTTCAGTTAGTGCTTTCCCAACACATCTCCAATCCCTTGATAAATTCAACTAATTAAACAGTGATGTGGACTTTGCATGAAGCACTTTTTAATTAGCTATGGTGATTCCCAAATTACTCAGCCTTGACTCAGGACTCTTAATATTCAAACTGGCAATTTAGTGCATGTAAACTCTTTATTTAAATAGTGACATCTGAGATTAAGCTCAACAAAGGTTTCTATGGAAACTAACAGGAATATCAAAACTTTCCAAAACACCAGAAGTGTAAAAATGAATGACAGAAACAGTAGTAGTGGATACTCTGAAAGATTAATTTCACTTCCTTTCACTAATTTTCCTAAATGCGCCTGCATATCCATCACAAAACTATGGAATTCATTTGCTATGCAAGAATTCCAACTAAATAAGAAAAATATAGGAAGTGAAATTTCATGTAGTTTATCAACAATATGGAAGCCAATTTCATAGAAACACAGAGGTTAAAGCTGAAAAGCAGTGTAAGTTTACATGAATGAATGAACACAGATAAAACTGCCAAAGAAAAAATTTTAGAATTTCTGCAGCAGAAAAAAAAAAATCAATATGTTTTGTGAATTCATTCCAAATAGAAAGTTAAATAAGACTTCTGCCTTCCTTTGAACTAAGAACACAGGGAAACATTTTTTAAACTCGACACCAGCATGAAATGCAAACATAAATATGTTTATGAAATGTTGCAATTGCTCTTAAAAATAGCTATGAGATTCAAGCACGATGTAAGAACAATTCATGAGTTTGCAAGTTGTTAATCCCTGCTGTGAATGTTAACCAAACTCCAGCTTCAACCTTGACATTTACATGTGCTGTGACAATTGAAAACCCAAAGTATTAGTGTACATGGCTGCAGAGTTCTAATTTTTGTTATGAGAGCAGCTCAGGTCATAAAACATTTCCTAAAACTCCTTACATAAAGACATCCAAGCACCTTCACCAGGTAGTGTACTGATTTTTACTCATAAAATGCAATAGCAAAGTGACATAGAGCACCAAACAATCTTGAATTAACTTGTCCAAAACCAACCTCTTGTTCTTCCCCCAGCCTGCTCTTCCCTAAGTGTTGAAGTCTCAAGGAGAATGTCAACTCTCCAGTTGCTCAGGTCAGTCATTCTTAACAATTCTGTCAGCAAATCCCCTCAGCTCTTCTTCAAAATAAACTCAGCATTGAATGTCTGTCTCCATCTTCTTGCTACTACTCTGATGCAATCCCCCACGTCACTTTCATTATCACAGTGACCTCTTCACTACTCCCTGACCACGGGTGCCTCCTCCTCCTGTCAACGCTTCTGTATCCCCTGGCTCCAGCAAACTGATCTCTTAACTGTTCTCCTAAACCAGACATGTTGGTCCTCTTTTCATATGCTGTTCCCTCTGCTTGAGAAACCCTTCCCTAATGCTATGATCACTCATCCTCTCATCTCCTGCAGGTTTAAACCATTTTCTGAGTGAGGCTTTCTCTGTTCATGTTTTTAAGGTTGTAATCCTTCCGTACCATTGCTCCCTAATCCCTTGCTTATTTTCTCCATAGTTCTTCTGATTAAGTAAATGAGTATCTACTTTCCTTAAATTATTTCTGTTGTTGTTGTTTATTGTCTATTTTCCTGCACTGCATTGTAAGGTCCTAGGATAAAGCCTGACACATAGTAAACTAAATATTTGTTTAATGTTGAATGAAAGAAATCTGTCTGGTCTGCAAAATAATGGTCCTTAACTTTTCTTAAAAAAAAAAAAAAAAAAAAAAAAAAACTCCCTACATTTGTAAGGTGATATAAATTAACTGATAATTAACTAACCAAGAATTGACTGAGCTTCCAGAGACTAATATTGTACAGGTTTCTATGAGGGACACAAGAGCTCTCTCTGCACAGATACTATAGTTTACAAAAGAAAACATTTCTTAGGAAGCAATTAGAGAACAATGCCTCACACAGGCTATACAGGAGACGTGGATTCTCATTCCATTGTTACCAATAACTATATACACCTAGGGTAACTATTGCCCCATCCATCCTCAACATCTTAAATTTTGCTGATAAGGAGACTATCCTAGATGCTTTTATTTTTTCTTGGTCCATTGGAATTCTTAGCTTCTGTGGATCTAGTCAGAGAAAGGAGAAGGGATAGAAATGCATACTTGGCAAAGATAGGTTGGAGGTTTAGCACCAATCTTCCCTTCTTCCTGCCTCTGAGTTGGATTATGTTTCTAAACCTCCTTAGAGGCCACCTGAGTATTGTCTAAAAACCTTTATTGAAAATAGATTCACACCAGGAAATTTCCCAGAGACCTTGATCAAACTTCATGAAGTCTGATAAATATTGATGCATTTACATATATAGCTGTTCTAAAGAATTTTCTAACATCAAAAGGTAGACATTATTGAATATAGAAACGGTTTATGTAATTAGTATTATACTTACCCTGTTTTGTACAAACCCCTTGTCTCTTGTTATATATCTATTTCATGAGTGAGATGTGATCTGTTTGAATTTGCCCAAAGAGATAATAATTTCTTATTGGTCCAGAGTCACTGATTATTCCCATCTCTGTCCCTTTTCCTTCTGTATGTGGTGTTCTATTATGAGATGTGGTATGAACAAATGGATTCCTGACATTTCTAAATATTATCTGCTCAGCTGAGATAGGAAATAAATGTCACATCTCTGTTGTGCCGGACAAATAAGGTCATGGTAGGCTTCACTATCCATCATCAGGGGTAGATCATCATGCTATGCTACCAACCCAGTATGGATGACTGGCTTTGAATGGCACTATGACAGCCCATAGACATCCATGTCTATTGCACAGACAATAGTGAAAAGGGACAGGGACAGCAATGTATGTCCCTATGCAGTAAAGATAATGCTTATAAAAGTTAAGTGTTAAGAAGTCTGGGCTAAGGTATTTCTGTGGAAAAGCAGCGTCCTGTAGAGTTCGCCAAGCCCCTGTACACCTTGGAATAATGTGCTGCTCTTTCCTGGCGAGGCATGAGTGAGCGGTGCCTGGGAAATACTGTCCAATCAGGAACCATCATTCTGGTGGGCAGACGAAACTACAATTTCCTGCACCTACGTCCATAAACACCATGTTGGTGGTAGATGATGATATGGATAGTAAAGCAAGTCACAAAGAGAAGAAAGGACCAAACCAGTGTTGCTCCCTGATCTCTGTGGCTAGTATCTCCTAAGTACACATGCAATAAAATCTTCCCTCCGGCTCGAATACTAGATATCTGATTTCTCAGTTAGATTTTCATTTTCTTAGGCTAAATTTTCTTATCACTTGCTCTCTGATAGATCAAAGCAGTCTTCCCAGAATACAGGAACAAGGATTCCTGGGGGATACACAAGCTTAGTGGTTCTAGCTATTTTAGGCAGTTGATAGCACTTTTGTCTATGGATCTCCAACACCAGCACTTTCTATTCTCATTCCACAGCCTGTACTGGAACTGCAGGAGATGACCAAAGCTCTGTATTACTATTTTGTGAACACAAGTTACCTGTGCAGATTCTTTTAAAGTTGGGGTTTTCCAGAAGATGTCCCGGTAGGCGGCACTGGAACCGATGTTGCCAGAACTCAGGGAACCAAGGATTCCTTGTATTCGTGTCCAGCCTCAGTTTCAGGAAATAATCATCAAATGACCTGACCTCTGGAGACTGCAGCTTTATTGTGATTCCCCCGTTGGCTTCCACCTCATAACCTTCGATGACTTCATCTCTGTCTGCCCATCCATCACTAAAAAATGCAGGGATTGGGGTGGGGAGAGAGAAAGACAAACGTCTCACAAATAGAGTTATATATGAATGAAGCAATCCATAAAAGGCTAAAGTCTATTTTAAGCCAGCATTACTGCCCATCAATGATTCTCTTTTTGGTAGAAAGGTATAAAAATAAACTATCCTATTAATTTTTTCTTCACAGTACTGAAGTTATGATGAAGATGATGGTAGAAACAATTACAACAGCAAAAGTTCCTTGAGCATTCACTAGTCATCAGATTTTGGGCTCTTCATTCTATTGAGATGGAAGATATTCAGCAACTAGCTGAGGTCTTCCTGGATCCAGGCAATCTGGGTTCCATGTCCAGGACTACTTACCACTAAATCACAGAGCCACTGTCCAGACCAGGGGAAAATAAAACATAGGCACTCAGGATATGTACAGTAAGAACTCAGCAAGCTTTCAATATTGGGGTCAAGACCATTATGTGAACTGTATTACATAGGGTAGAAAACTGATTTAGCTTTGAAACATGCCAATGTTCCTGGGACATTTTTCAAACTTGTCTGCCAGAGAAGTGGCCAGATTTTTTCCCCTAATGCTATCTCAAAATAATAGCTTTAATGGAAAACAATCTCATTCCCAAATATAAAAAGAATCCATCTTCTCACTGAATGGAGGCTCACTGACATTTGATTCAGTGGGTTAGAATTTTTTTTAAATATGGTCTCCTTCTAAAACATTAACATCTACCATGGGTTATGTAGCCCCAGTTTAATTCAGGTTTATATGTGAGCCAGTCATAAGAGGACATCAAAGTAAAATTGTACTACACAGAACTGAATAGGCAAATGTGATTTTATTCAAGATTATTATAATATGTAATAGGTAGTAGAATATAACCCATTGGTCATAACCCATTGGCTTTGTCAGGGTGTCCTATTTGCTTCTCATGGAGCAGGGAACTGGGCCAAATATCTTTGACTGACCATAACTCACCACTTGTTACCTGAGCTCAGCTGGGATAACTGTTTTCTCCCTAACTGAGCTAATTGGTGTAATTCCTCCCTAGATTCTTCCCCACAAACTACACAAAAGTTATATTTCCAACAGGTCAAGGGTTGTAGAAGATGTATGTCGGGGGTGATAGATTCCTAAAGAAGGTGATGCCTGATCTGAGATTTAAAGGAGTCAGCAAAGCTCAGGTAAAAAGAAGAAGAAGGACTGGCATCAAGCTTCCTGGTAGATTAACACAGAAAAAAGAGCACGGGACATTCAAGGGGTTTAGAAGTAGTCAGTAGAGCTTGAGTAAAGAAATGTGGAATGAGATGGGGTGGACACATAAATCCCAGCATGGACACAATCAGCCTGAGGACCATGGGAAGTTCTTGAAGTTTGTAAAGCTTGTTCTTCATCTAAGGCTCTCAGCTCTCTCCTTCATGGAAAGGAACCTGAGTATAGTTCAAGTGGGTCCTCTGCTTACAATCACTAAAATGATAGCCAAACTGATCAGAAAGATTGACTCCATCTCTTTGCTCAATCGACTGAGACAGGCTTAACCTTGTTTAATTATTTACATTTACATTTATTGATATTTACATCTTAACCACTCCTACAGTGATATGGAGACTTGAACCATATAGTTCATGTCATGTTCAAAAAAAGGGTAAAAATATAACCAGTTAGCCTTTTAAGAAATTCTGCCTCAGAGTAAGTATTTGACATCAAAATGACTTATAACTTGAAGAAAAGAATTATTTTTTGACATAAAGGTTAGGTTTGAAGTGTTTCTCTCCAAGGTTTAATTATGAGAGATTTGTTTACAGTCTGTACGAGGAACTTGCAATCTCACAATTTTGAAAAATATATGAAATGAACTTTCTATGATGTATCTGCACTTTTCTGAGTCATGCTCCATTCTATAAAGTCAAATATCATTTGTCAATGCTAGAAGCAGAGAAAAGTGTGACCTCCTCCCTTTGGGCCCACCAACACAGAAGGGCACGTCTTGGGAGAAAGCTTTGCCTGTGAATGCAGACCAGTTGAAGTCCTGTGGCTTAGTGGGTTGGAGCCCCAAATCCCCTTCATTGTTCATCAAAGTTGGTCACCCTCACTGAAGATGACTCCCCTTCCAGAACTTACGGTTCGTGCTAAATTGGAGAGGTCATAAAAATCAGGGAGAACCAGGGTGTGATAGATAAATTATTCATGTAGGAATATCTGGTGAATATATTTTAAAGAACCTGCTGAAGTTTTGTATGTGTTCTTAAATATACCACAGGTAAGGTGTAAGGAAAGAGCTGCTGAAAAACATCCACAAAGCAGCCTTCCATTTTCATGCTTTGAAATTGTTTGTTCCCTGTCTCACTTGTCAAATGCACTTATGGAAAATTTTAAAGGACTTTTGCTGTTTAGCTGTCTTGGGTTTGGGGTGAGTATATTTTGGTGAATTATCTGTAAAATGCACTTTAAAACACAGAGTCATCATCTCCCCTGGTTCCTTGTCTGGGATCTTCCTTAGATGGTGGTGGTGGCATGAACTGTGCTCGACATTAGAGGACCTACAGGTCGCCCCCCAGAAGGCTGATTATAAATGCTGCTGTGCTGGGCAGTGACGCAGCCTCAGTGCTGGACTCAAGCACATTCACAGCCTCTGGCAGCGTCTGCCACTCTGTCTGTTTCCCAGTTATGAGTTCCTTTTCCTAGCTGGCATCTAGAAATAAAGCTGCATATTGTGGAGGAACAGGGCGACTGTCTAACAGAAAGCTACATGTTTTAAATATTTCTCACTCGTACACAAGAATACTTATTTCTGACCCCTGCATCAACATGTTTATACAATTCTTCAAAAATTTGTTCTTCTCTTCCAACCAGATCTTTGTTCTCTGCCCCATAGTTTCTCATCCCAAACTTGAACGTGATTTCTCCTACAAATAAATTCTAATGTCAATAATAGGAAAATACTATGTTTACTTCTATCAGTTACAATTTGACAGGATGCATACTATTTTTGCAGAATATCAGTTAAAGTCACTTAATTAGCAAATGGACAGTAAAAAAAATAGAAATTCAAGAGTATTGATTTTTTTAAAAGGTACAAAAAGTATTTTAGAAAGCTCTATTTCTAGTCACCTGAAATAATTAGGATCAATATATTAAAACAATTTTTATTTAAAGTAGTATGAGGTCAAGGAATTATGTATAACAATGATTTTAAATTGATAAAATTATTTTAATTTAAAATCTCTCAATTATTTAAGACTATTCCAGAGATAACCATAAAATCAGGAAAAGAAGAAAAGCATAAAGCAGTATTTTGGAGAACACATGTAAACTAGCACAATATTCTATAATTTTCAATGTGAACCATATTCATAAAGGTTAAAAAACTTTAGCAGCATCATGTTATTTAAATCAGGTGATGTCATTTGTGAGAAATTTCACCGAGGTGTCCCACATTTTCAATAATAATTTGAACAGGTTTTATTCATTTATCAGAATAATTTATTCACTCATTGAGAAATAAATGAGATGAGCCCTACAGTTTTTGAGGTTATTCCCTGGCAATTTCTAAACCATGATGCAAGAAGATAGGAAGGAACTCAGGAACAACCCAATGGATTTGCTGAGTTGAACTGCAAGTCTGGCAAAGCCAAGGTGGCCAGAGGTCACAGGGAACAACACCGGAGAATGCAGAGCTGTAGAGAGAAAGACAGAATAGTCTGGAATATATCTCCCTCAATTACTGCTTAGTTTAATATTAGCAAACCCGTGCACATGGGCTGAGGAAACAAGCAACCAAAAGAATTAGAAGGAATAGTGCCTGGAAGTGTTATAATATTGGAAGTAGTAAGTGCTCCTAATGGCCAGAGCAGAAAGCTTCATGTTTCATGGGGATTTAAGGTGCTAAGAATGGTCTTGCCACAGTCATGGAGAAAAACTGAGCCCTAGATTAAATACTACCCTGATCCTCCCTAAGCAGAAAGCAGAAAGCATAAATCAAGATAACAAAAGGACCAAAATAAATTTTAACCATTTTCCAGAAATAGCTCAAGAATATTTTCAGAAACAAAATATCCAATAACCAAAAAGGTTAAATTAACAATGTCTGCCATCCAGTAAAAAAAAAGCTACCAAGCATGTAAATCCATGTGTGGAATGAGAAGGAAGGAGATATTTAAGTGACCATTTTAACAAACTCTCACATGGTAATGTGAATGAGGTAGAGGACTTTTAGAGTCATGTGATAGGAACACAGACAAGGATAGTTTAGATTGAGTGACCAGAGGGTCAACTTTGAAAAGATAATACTTCAGCTGAGATCTGAGTTTCATGAAGCCTGAGCCATGTGAGGATCAGAGGACGAGTCTAGGCCGCTAACACCCTCAGAGAGGAACAAGCATCTGTGGCTGAACATTAACACTGCCGTGGAAATCTAGGCTCAAATTGTTTGCATTCATCACAACAGATGGTGTTTGAATAGATACTTGTATTATTTAGATGTGGTTTGTCTTCAAGGTTCCTATGTTGGGAGTTTGGTTCCCCAGGGGGCTGCTTAGAAGTGATGTGGAATCGTTAAGAGTGGGAAATCCTTATGTCAAGGGGAGATGTGTCCTCAGAAGGAATTTGGGTACCTGGTGTCTCATACATGCACTCCTACCATGATGTGACACGGCCTCAAAAGGCCTCACACCAGAGCTGAGCCAATGCCAGCATGATGCACTTGAACTTCCAAAATTGTGAGCTAAATAGACCTCTTTTGTTTGTAAAGTTAGCCTGCCTCAGATAATTTTGCAATAGCAATGAAAAACAGACTCTTATAGATTCTTATCTGCTTTTTGGCTCTCCCCTGTATATTTCATATTTTCTAAGATATCTCAAATTTTTGAAGTATTTTTACAGTTTTAGAAAGTCTTTGTTAGTAAATAAAGATGACATTTTCAAAAGAAGGTGATCTCATTTTGATAACCCAGATTAATGAGCATTTCTGAGAGCAAAACTGGAGAAATCAATGAGGACCCTGGGGCTTGAAGTAAGCCACAGCTCTCTTTCTCACACCTCATTTAGCCGACACTATTTCTGTGTCATTATGACCTTAGGAACACCTCTCTGTTCCAACATCTCACAAAGATATCTCAAGGGTCTTCCAGATAAAACTTAAAATCATGTTCTTAGATAACTCCCTGTGGCCCTAAAACCATCTTGTGTTACAATGAGCCATTGGCTATAGGATTCCACTAGGACTGGGTCAAAACTGACTGACTTTGGAGTTTAACTTCTGCAAGGTTTGATTGGAATTTTAAGCTTTCGACTTTGGCTTCACTCATCTCAAAAGTGAGCTCACCCAATAGACTCTAACTCATCAGTAAAATTTCCATTACCTTCCATTTTTAGTGGTCTATGGGTAAAATGAAACTTCAGGGTTGAGGGGAGGTCTCTGCTCGGAGACAGTGTACTGGAAGCAGGTGCCATGCACATTTTTGTGAAAGAGAAAAGACAAGTGTTCTTTGATGAAGATGTCATATATTCTTCACGGAGAATATATATGACTTCTATATATTCTCACCCACAGATGACTTACTGTCACACACAAATGGGGTACATAAGTATTCATGGGGGCAGGGACAGTAGGTATCATAAGGAAGAACAAGTAAGAGGTCTGTAAAGTGGAAGAGGAGAATGAAAGATCCAGGACCAAGTTGTGAGAATGTGGGGTTATTACTGGCTGTTGTGTGCAGCTGGGAGCTTTCTTGGATTAGAGTCTTGGTGGTGGCTGAAATGAAACTCTCAGCTAAGAGACATGAGCAATAGGAATACTCTTCAGCAATACAGAGAATATAACTTTATGTCTTCAATAATTTGTTTGAGAAGGGAAGGAAGGAAAGACCCCAGGGAAGAAAGGAAAAAAAGGATCAAGCAGTGAACTTGAGTCCACAGTGCCAGGACTGACTTTTCAATGCCGCCTTCTTCTATTCCCAGGAGACAGTCAGGTTGTCAGGATCTCTTCCGGTTATTCTGAAAAACAGATTTACTCTTCTGACTTGAATAAAAGGTCCAAGGATAGCAATCTGTGACTTTCTGAAAGTGACTCCAATGGTTTAGTAAATTTAGTAACGAATTCCTTTAACAGAACCAATACGAGTTATCCTGATCTCTAGTTTCTAATTTCTAGATCCTGCAATTTGAAGAAAACAATGTTCTTATCAATTTTGGGTTTATAGCTATATGACTGGTTAATTCATCTTAATTATTTGCTTATTAAAAGTAAATTCTTTTTAAAAAGCATTGACCGAACTTCTCACAACTTAGTCACCTAAGTTGATACAGTGATTTCTCTTAATTGCTGAATTGCTTAGAAATAAAGAATTAAATGTAATCAAGAAGCAAAAGCAATTCCCCAATGCTAGAAATGTCAAGGGAGGTCGAAGCCAAATGATAAATATGAGGGAAGGCAACAGTAGGAATAAGGGTTTAGCTGTCTAAGGGAGACCCTGGAGGACAGGAAATGATTTCCAATATCCACCTGGTGATGGGTAAGATAATTTCATGAATATGAAAGTCAGGCACTTAAGCAGAGACCCCAGCATAAAGCTGGCAGCTTTGAGGTCCTATAAAGTCCAACAGACCAAGGCTGAAAGTGGTACCCACCAGCCCTAGGAGGCCTGAAGTCACCTCAGGACAAGAGTAGAAAGAAAATAGTCACAGTGCACATGTGTGATGTTGCATTCATAGACTAGGTGTTTGCCGTAATAGATCTCTACTGTCCCCAAGGCTCATGTGTTAGAGGATAGGTCTACACCCAATGGCACTTCTGGGGGGCAGGGAAGCCTTTAATGGTGGAGCATGGTGGCAGCTTTGAGGTAAATGGGGTGTGTCTTCCAGAGCACTGTAGGACTCAGGCTTCTCTCTCTCATCTCTACCACAAAATGAGTGACTTTGCTTCACCACATGCTCCTGCTGTGAAGTGCCACCACAAGTTCAAAGCAATAGGGCCAACCAATCATGAATGGGAACTAAAAGAGTGGACCAAAATAAACATTTTCTCTTTATAACTTGATTGTCTCAGGTATTCGTTATAGTGATGGAAAACTGACAAACACAGTGGTACAAGAGCCATAAGCAAAGAAATTACCATGAAAACTACTTAAGATTATTGAAAACTCCTAGAATTCAAATAAAATAGTATGGAGGTCAATATTTGAAGATATTTTTGAAATCTAAGGAACTCTAAATATTCATGGAGGGGCCATGAGGTAGAATGGAATAGAGAAAATGCTCAACTAAGATACAAAGTTCAGTAAGAAGGGAGGAATAAATTCTGATGATTTTTGGATAACAAGGTGATTACAGTCAATGGTAATGAACATTTCAAAATTGCTAAAATGAGTTTTAAATGGTATCACTACAAAGTAATGACAGGTATGTTATTAAATCAGTCTAAGCATAGGTTAGTCTCATTAAATTATTCACAATGAATATAAGTATCATAGTACCACATAGGGCCCTCCAGATATATACTGACTAGACTTTAAAATATTTCTCACTGCTATACAAAATTCCAAAAACACAGTGACATGGGATAGTTGAAAGGAAAGTAATCAAAGATCCTTCTCTCAGAAAAATGGCCAAAAGAGTTTAAGTATTCTTCAGAAATTAATCAACACTTAAGAAATAATATAGTAGGCAGGAGTGTAAAGAAAACATTGAAAAGGTAAGAAAAACAACAAGCACAAAATAAATACCAATAAATCCAGGTCTACCAGAAATCACAACTAAATTTACAAGGTTAAGAAGAAAAATTCATAAATAGCTATATCTCATTTGTAATGGATCCAGTTGAAGTGTAAGCACACCAAAAAGTTAAAAGTAAAATATGATAAAAGAGAATCAAAAATACTAACCAAAACAAAGGGGGATTGTTATATTAATGTAAGATACAATTCACCTTCAGACACTACAATAATTTTCGGTCATTATTTGGAATAAAGAGAGACAGTGTAACTTGAGAGAAATAACATTTGAAATTTATATAGAAAATAACATCAAGATATAAAGTAATTGATAAAGATCTATCCCTCCTGTTTGAATCTCTTTGCAGTCTATCATGTGTAATACTAATAGGTCCAGTTGGCAAAATTTAGGATGAATTTAGAAAAAATCTGGCACAATTAACATACTTGATTAATGAACATATGTAGAACTTTATACTCAACAAAAGAGGAGAACATGTGAATATGTTTCATGGCATACCTGGAAAATTTAAAATATAGCCTAGTTAGTAGAGAAGTCTCAGCACACTTCAAAAATTAATATGTAAGTCCATATCTCTGAACCCATAAATTCTGAGAATTTTAAATTATCATGATCATCTTCTAACACTTGAAAACTAAAACAAATTTCTAAGTAAATTTAGGTTAAAGAAAAGTCACCATGAAACTTGAAATAGTATTAGTTGAATGTAAAGAGAAATCCTAGATATTAAAATTTAAGAGAGGCAGCTCACAGGGTTCTAGAAAAGATTAATTAACAAATCAAGAAGAGATGGTTTGGATAATATTGCCATATTAACACCATTGTGTGTTCCAATCCATGACAGCTAAACACCCTTTCATTTATTTGTGCCTTGTTTACTTTTTAAAATAATTTTTTTAGCTTTCAGTGTACTAGTCTTTTACCTTCTTGGTTAAATTTATTCTTAAGTATTATTTCTAGGGAGGGATGCTTTGTTTGTGGAACTGTTTTTTTAAATTTTATTTGAGGATTGTTCATTGCAGATGTACAGTTACACAATTAGTTTTTGTGTGATAATTTTTTCATGAAAAACTGAAAGTTTGCTTGATGTGTTTATTAGATATATGAGCTTCTTCTTGTGGTTTCTTTGGCATTTTTTTATTTGTTCTCATTAGTTATACATGATAGTAGAATGCACTTTGACACAACATACATAAATGGAGTATAACTTTTCATTCTTCTGGTTGTACATGATGTAGAATCACACTGGTCTTCTAGTCATACATGCATATAGGGCAATATCTGATTCATTCTACTATCCTTCCTACCCCGATATTCTCTCCCCTCCCTTTACCCCATTCTGCCTATTCCAAAGTAACTCTATTCTTCCCTACCCATCCCCACCTCTTATTGTGAATTAGCATCTGCATTTTAGAGAAAGCATACAGCCTTTACTTTGGGGGGGATTGGCTTATTTTGCTTAACATGATAGACTCCAGCTCCATCCATTTACTGGCAAATGCCATCATTTCATTCTTCTTTAAGGTTGACTAATACTCCATTAAGTATATATACCACATTTTCTTTATCCATTCATCTGTTGACAGGCACCTAGGTTGGTTCCATAGTTTAGTTATTCGTATTTTCTATATATTGCATCATATCAGTTGTGAATAAAAATAGATTGCTAAGTTTCCTTCCCCCTAGCATTAGTATTTTTAATTTCCTTTTCTTGTCTAATTTCTTTGGCTAAAACTTTTAGCACCACAAAGAACACAGTGATAAAAGTTGACATCATTTTCTTTTTCCTAATCTTAGAAGCTTTAAGTCTTTTCTATCTGAACATAATGTTTCTGTGAGTTTTTCATAAATGCCTTTAATCATGTTGAATAAGTTTGCTTCTAATACTAGTTTTCTGAGTATTTCTAAAATGCAAAGGTGTTGGCTTTTGTCAAGGTCTTCTCAGTTAAAATTGCAGTAATCATGTCACATTTTTCCTTTATTTTATTAATGTGCTGTATAATGTTCTTTCATTTTCTAATTGAACTGCCTTACATTCTTGGGATAAATTCTACTTAGTCATTGTGTCTAAGCCTCTTTGATATACTGTTAAATTAGTTTTCTAGTATCTTATGGAGGATTTTTACATCTACACATGTAAGCAATATTGCTGTGTGGTTTCTTTTTCTTATACTGCTTTCTATGGCTTTGGTATCATGGTAATTCTGGCTTCATAGAATGAGTTAGGAAATGTTCATTTCTCATCTGTCTTTGGAATAATTTGAGAAGGATTAGTGTTACTTCTCTAAAGTACTGATTGATGGAATTCACCAGTAGAGCTGTCTAGTCATTTTTTGTTGGGAGATTATTGATTTCTGAGTCAAACTCTTGCCATTGGTTTTTTCAAATTTTCTATTTATTCATAGGTCAGGTTTAGTAATTTATATTTCTAGAAATTCTTCTATTTCAGCCAAGTTATATAATTTGTTGGTAATGTTTCAATGCATAATAATACACTTAAGGAGAAAAACATATGAATATATAAATAAGATTTAGAAAAATCACTACAAAGAGTTTAATATTTGTTCAAAATTCAAAACATACATATATACATATATGCTAACAGAAAAGTACATTAAGGATAGTGAATTAAATTATTAGTGATATCAGAAAAACATAGAGAAAACCCCATACCTTGTATATATGTACCCTATGGCAAAGAAGTTTTACTCCTCATTAAAAACTCAACAGAAATGTGTATATTTGTGCACCATCACATATGAACAATAATGTCCACAACATTAGTGTTTCTAACTATAATTAACTCATGGTTATCAAAAGTGAAATGGTGTTGTAGTGATACAAGTGAATACAACAAACTACTGAAAGCAAACTATTCTATATGCAATAAGATGAATGAATCTCATAAACATACTGATAATCAAAGAATATACACATGCAGAAAATAACTTTTGTATAATTCAAATTATCCAGATGTTCCATTTTTTAGTATTTATCCAAAAGAATTAGAATCAGCACACTATAGCAAAGCATGCATGCCTATGTTTATAGCAATGTAATTCACAATAGCCAAATTATGGAATCCATCTTGGTGTCCATTAACAGATGGATGTATAAAGAAAATTTTATCCACTTATATTTATAAAATAAAACTTTGGGACCCTGCCAAACCACCATGCCGAGGTCGGTTGCCATCATGGAGCGAGCTGGCGAGCGAGCCAGCCCGCCTGACCCCAACACCTGGTTGGTTGCCATCACAGAGCAAGTCTATGTCTTCTTTATAGGCTGGTGCAGGCATTTTGAATTATTCCTGAGGGCATGGCCATCATCATCAGAAGGGTGGCTCCCTTCCTGAGACACCTACAAGAGACTGGAGGACCTTTGACAGGACTCAGGATTCAAGAAGAGGAGGTATTGAGAGACTCAGGACCAACTCAGAGCCACCAGGTGAGTCTCTCCCACTGGGCAGGCTCCTCAGATGGGGCAGTTGTCCCAAAACGCAGGGAACTTCATGGAGAGAGTGACCCAGTGAGACTCCCCTGCTGAAGCTGAGAACCCAGTCAACTGGGAGCATTGCAGAGGAGGGCCGTAAAGTGAGGGGCTTCAATGCAGAGTGAGGGTCCCAGGCCCAGGTGGTAGGACCAGACTGCAGGCAGCTTCTCGGAGGAGGGCTGCACAGCAAGAGGCTTCGGCACAGGGTGAGGCTCCCTGGCCCAGGCGGTAGCACCAGACCCCTGGGAACATCACAGAGGAGGGCTGCCCAGTCCAGGTGGTAGTTCTGGACCAAAGGGAACTTATCAGAGGAGAGCTGCCCAGCCAAACTTCCCCACCAGGTGAGTCTGCCCCGCTGGGCAAGCCTTTCCTACCAGGGCAGAGACACAGGCCCAGACCAGACATGCCCCAGTCTGCAGTCTAGACCCCCTTTGGCTGACCATTGGTCAACAAGTGGAGGCGCCTCTGCCCATTGACAGGGGATATACCCCACCTGAAGGCCACCGCCCCAAGAGGGGCAGCTTCCTTGTGGAGCACTGCATTATCAAGTTCCTCCAAGACTTCAGGCTACTAAAGGCTATGAGGTAAGTTATTAGAAATCTACAGGAACACTATTAGTCAATAAAGGAAATCTGCAATATCTCAGAGTTTCACTACTAGAGGGGTAGATACCTGAGCAATATGAGAAAGCAAGGGAAGAAAATGTCCCAAACAAACCTAGATGCTACATCATTAAAATCCAATGACAGCATGGCAGAAGAAATGTAGGAAAGGGAGTTCAAAATGTACATAATTAAAATGATTAGAGAAGCAAATGATGAGATGAAAGAACAAATGCAGGCTTTGAATGATCTCACCACTCAACAGTCAAAAGAGCAAATGCAGGAAGCAAAAGATCATTTCAATAAAGAGTTAGAGATACTGAAAAAAAAAAAAACACAGAAATCCTTGAAATTAAGGAAACAATAAACCAAATTAAAAACTCCACAGAAAGCATAACCAATAGGATAGAACACCTGGAAGAGAGAACCTCAGACATTGAAGAAAAAATATTTAATCTTGAAAATAAAGTTGACCAAACAAAGAAAATGGTAAGAAAGCATGAACAGAATCTACAAGAATTATGGGATATCATAAAAAGGCCAAATTAAAGAATTATTGGGATTGAGGAAGGCTTAGAGAAACAAACCAAAGGAATGAACAATCTATTCAATGAAATAATATCAGAAAATATCCCATATGTGAAGAATGACATAGAAAATCAAGTACAAGAGGCTTGCAGGACTCCGAATATACAAAATTACAATAGACCCAACCAAGGCACATTATAATGAAAATACCTAGCATACAAAATAATGACAGAATTTTAAAGACTGCAAGAGAAAAGAATCAAATTACATTCAGGGGGAAACCAATATGGATATCAGCAGATTTTTCCACCCAGACCCTAAAAGCTAGAAGGGCCTGGAACAACATTTTTGAAGCCCTGAAAGAAAATGGATGCCAACCAAGAATCTTATACCCAGCAAAACTTACCTTCAGATTTGATAATGAAATAAAATCCTTCCATGATAAACAAAAGCTAAAAGAATTTACAAAAAGAAAGCTGGCATTACAGAACATTCTCAGCAAAATATTCCATGAGGAAGAGATGAAATACAATGATGCAGCAGAGGGACGAACTACCTTAAAGGAATAGCCAAATAAAGGAGAAACCAAGTCATGTCAAAAACCAAAAATGAGTCAAATGACCAGGAATACAAATCATATCTCAATAATAACCCTGAAGATTAATGGCCTGAACTCATCAGTCAAAAGACATAGATTGGCAGATTGGAATAAAAAGAAAGATCCAACATATGCTGGCTTCAAGAGACTAATCTCATAGAAAGAGATACCCACAGACTAAAGGTGAAAGGATGGGAAAAAAGATACCATGCACATGGACTCAGCAAAAAAGCCGGAGTATCCATCCTCATATCAGATAATGTGGACTTCAAGCCAAAGTTGGTCAGAAGGGATAAAGATGGACATTTCATACTGCTTAAGGGAAGCATAAATCAGCAAGACATAACAATCATAAATATCTATGCCCCGAACATTGGCTCATCCATGTACATCAAACAAATCCTTCTCAATTCCAGAAATCAAATAGACCACAACACAATACTAGGTGATTTTAACACACCTCTGTCACCACTGGACAGGTCTTCCAAACAAAAATTGAACAAAGAAACCATTGATCTCAATAACACAATCAATAATTTAGACTTAACAGACATTTATAGAATATACCATCCAACAAAGAACGAATACACTTTCTTCTCAGCAGCACATGGATCCTTCTCTAAAATAGACCATATACTATGCCAAAAAGCTACTGTTAGCAAATACAAGAAGATAGAGATAATACCTTGTATTCTATCAGTTCATAATGGATTGAAATTAGAAATAAATGACAGAATAAAAAACAGAAACTACTTCAACACCTGGAGATTAAATAATACACTATTGTATGATGAATGGATAACAGAAGGCATAAAGAGGAAAATTAAAAAATTCATAGAGGTAAACGAGAACAAAGATACATCATATCAAAATCTCTGGGACACTATGAAAGCAGTACTTAGAGGAAAATTTATTTCATGGAGTACATTGAATAAAAGAAAAAAATCAACAAATAAATGACCTAACACTGCAGCTCAAAGCCCTAGAGAAAGAAGAACAAAGCAACACCAAAAGTAGTAGAATACACGAAATAGTTATATCAGAGCTGAAATCAATGAAATTGAAACAAAAGAAATAATCGAAAAAATTGACAAAATAAATAGTTGGTTCTTTGAAAAAATAAACAAAATTGATAAACCCTTAGCCACACTAACAAAGAGAAGGAGAGAGAAAACTCAAATTACTAAAATTCGGAATGAACAAGGAATTATCACAACAGACACGAGTGAAATACAAAACATAATTAGAACCTATTTTGAAAATCTATACTCCAACAAAACAGAAAATCTCGAAGACATCAACAGGTTTCTAGAGACATATGAATTACCTCAACTGAACCAGGAGGACATACACAATTCAAATAGATCAATTTCAAGTAATGAAATAGAAGAAGTCATCAAAAGCCTACCAACAAAGAAAAGTCCGGAACCAGATGGACTCTCAGTTGAGTTCTACAAAACCTTTAAAGAAGAGCCCATTCCAATACTTCTCAAAGTATTCCACGAAATAGAAGAGGAGGGAACCCTCCCAAACTCATTCTATGAAGCCAATATCACCCTGATACCTAAACCAGACAGAGACACATCGAGGAAAGAAAATTTCAGACCAATATCCCTAATGAAAATTGATGCGAAAATTCTCAATATCACATACAAAAATATGTTAAAAAGATAGTGCACCACGATCAACTGGGTTTATCGCAGGAATGCAAGGTTGGCTCAACATCGGGAAATCAATAAATGTAATTCACCATATCAACAGACTTAAAGTCAAGAATCACATGATTATTTTGATAGATGCAGAAAAAGCATCCCTTCATGTTTAAAACACTAGAACATTAAAACACTAGTGGGAACATTCCTTAACATTGTAAAGGCCATCTACACTAAGCCCATGGTCAATATCATTCTAAATGGTGAAAAACTGAAAGCATTCCCCCTAAAAACTGGAACAAGGCAGGGATGCCCTCTTTCACCACTTCTATTCAACATCATTCTTGAAACTCTAGCCAGAGCAATTAGACAGACCAAAGAAATTAAAAGGATATGAATAGGAAAAGAGGAACTCAAACTATCCCTATTTGCTGACACAGGATTATATATTTGGAGGAACCAGGAAATTCCACCAGAAAACTTTGAGAACTCATAAGTGAATTCAGTAAAGTAGCAGGATATAAGATCAATCCTCATAAATATAATGCATTTTTATACATAAGTGATGAATCTTCAGAAAGAGAAGTTAGGAAAACTACCCCATTCACAATAGCCTCAAAAAAAATAAAATACTTAGGAATCAATCTCACAAAAGAGGTGAAAGACCTCTACGAGGAGAACTACAGAACACCAAAGAAAGAAATTAAAGAAAACCTTAGAAGATGGAAAGATCTCCCATGCTCTTGCATAGGCAGAATTAATATTGTCAAAATGGCCATACTCCCAAAAATGCTATACAGATTCAATGCAATTCCAATTAAAATCCCAATGACATACCTTACAGAAATAGAGCAAGCAATCATGAAATTCATCTGGAAGAATAAGAAACCCAGAGCAGCTAAAGCAATTCTTAGCAGGAAGAGAGAAACTGGGGGTATTGCAATACCAGAACTTCGACTATACTACAAAGCAATAGTAACAAAAACAGCATAGTATTGGTACCAAAATAGACAGGTAGATCAATGGTACAGGATAGAGGACATGGACACAAACCCAAATAAATACAATTTTCTCATACTAGACCCAGGTGCCAAAAATATGCAAAGGAGAAAAGATAGCCTCTTCAACAAATGGTGCTGGGAAAACTGGAAACCCATACGCAGCAGAATGAAATTAAACACCTATCTCTCACCCTGCACAAAACTCAACTCAAAATGGTTCAAGGACTTGGAATCAGACCAGAGACCCTTCATCTTATAGAAGAAAAAGTAGGTCCAAACCTTCAAATTGTTGGCTTAGGATCAGACTTCCTTAACAGGACTCCCATAGCACAAGAAATAAAAGCAAGAATCAATAACTGGGATAGATTCAAACTAAAAAGCTTTCTCTCAGCAAAGGAATCTATCAGAAATGTGAAGAGAGAGCCTACAGAGTGGGAGAATTTCTTTGCCACTCATACTTCAAATAGAGCACTGATTTCCAGAATATATAAAGAACTCAAAAAATTCTACACCAAGAATACAAATAACCAATCACCAAATGGGCTAAGGAAATGAACAGACACTTCACAGAAGATGTACAAGCAATCAACAGATATATGAAAAAATGTTCAACATCTCTAGTAATAAGAGAAATGCAAATCAAAACTACCCTAAGATTCCATCTCACCCCAATTAGAATGGTGATTATTAGGAATACAAGCAACAATAGGTGTTGGTGAGGATGTGGGGGAAAAGGTACACTCATACATTGCTGGTGGAGTTGCAAATTAGTGCAGCAACTCTGGAAAGCAGTGTGGAGATTCCTTAGAAAACTTGGAATGGAACCACCATTTGACCCAGCTATCCCACTCCTTGGCCTATACCCAAATGACTTAAAATCAGCATACTACAGAGATACAGCCACGTCAATGTTCATAGCTGCTGAATTCACAATAGCCAGATTGTGGAACCAACCTAGATGTCCTTAAATTGATGAATGGATAAAGAAACTGTGGTATATATATACAATGGAATATTACTCAGCCATAAAGAATGATAAAATCATGGCATTTGCAGGTAAATGGATGAAATTGGAGAATATCATGCTAAGTGAGATAAGCCCATCTCAAAAAAACCAAAGGATGAATGATCTCGCTGATAAGCAGATGATGACACATAATGGGGGGTGGGAGGGGGACAAGAATGGAGGAAGGAGGGATTGTATAGAGGGAAAAGAGGAGTGGGAGGGATGGGGGAGAAGGAAATTATAACAGTATGAATCAAAAACTATTACCCTATGTAATTTATGATTATACAAATGGTAAGCCTCTACTTCATGTGCAGAGAAACGAGATGTACCCCATTTGTTTACAATAAAAATAAAATAAAATAGTACACATGAACCTACAGAAAAATAAATAAGTAAAACTGTTGAACATGCATGTGCATACACACACACACAAAAATCTTTTTTCATCGCTAAAATGAACAAAATTGTGTCATTTGTTGGAAAGTGGATGGAAATTGAGAGCAGTCTGTAAAGGAAAGTAAGCCAGACCCAGAAAGTCAAGGAGCGTATTTTTTTCATATGTGGAAACTAAAGAGACCAAAGGAAAAAAAGAATAGATGGTATTAGGAGGAATACATCTCATAAAAACAGGAGCAAGAAGAGGAGAGGAAATGAATGAAGGCAAAGGGAAGAGGGGAGGGAAAAGAGAGGTACCGAGGATTGAAACTGACCAAATTATATGTGTGTATGAATATGCAGCAACCAATACCACCATTGTATATAGTTCTTCTGAACCAATAACAAACAAAACCAATAGAAAATAAAAAATAAATGACATACAGTTTAAAATAGGCAAAATGATCTCTAATTTTAAGTGAAAATCGTGGTTTTGTTTAAGAAGAAAATGTGATAGCAACTGGGAGAGAACATGAGGAAAATGTGTGGGTGCTGGGCATAATCAGTTTCCTCACAGGGTCACAGCAATGAGAAGTTAACACAAACACGAGGGAAAACTGTCAAAAGCGTAAGATGAACATAACAAAATGGCAGAAAGCCAACAAAGTATATCTGCCATTTCAAAACAAAGGAATATTGGTTTAGTCCACCCATTATAACAGAAATAATTATTAAATTGGAATCCAAAGAAAAAAATGTAAAACTATACTGAATATAAGACTCAAATGAAATACCATTTCAAAAATTATGAAAATAAAGATGTTCCACAATAGCTAGATTGTGGAACGAACCTAGATGCCCTTCAACAGATGAATGGATAAAGAAACTGTGATATATATACACAATGGAATATTATTCAGTCATAAAGAAGAATAATATTATGGCATTTGCAGATAAATGGATGGAATTAGAGAATATCATGCTAAGCAAAATAAGCCAATCCCAAAAAACCAAAGATGATGCTTCCCTGATCAAAAACCAAATGTTCCCCAAAAACCAAATGCTTTCCCTGATAAATGGATGATGATATATAAGGGGATGGGGATTGTGGGGTGAGAGAAGAATGTAGGAACTTTGGATTACATAGGGGGAAATGACAGGGAGTGGGGTATGAAAAATGATGGACTGAGACAGACATCATTACCCTATGTACATGTATGCTTACAAGAATGGTATGAATCTACATTGTGTAGAAATGAAATGATGTATCCCATTTGTGTACAATGAATCAAATGCAGTCTGTAAAAAATAAATAAATGAATAAATAATTAAAAAAAAGAAAAAAGTGTACAAGAGGATACAAGAGAAATGTAAATAAAAAGAAATTAGGTAACATAGTTTTAATATCACAAAAGGAGTGTTTTAAGGCAAAAGCCTATCTAGAGTTCAACAGATTAGCAGCCACAATTCCATCTGTAATATAAATTCCCCTCTGTCATGCAATGTAACATTCTAATCTCTTCCATTCCAAGAGTCCTTTGCTTGCCTTAAGACTTAACTTTTGATTCTTGTTATGTATCAACAAAAAGTTGTGCAGCTACATCCTTGGTTTTCTTTCTTTCCTTCAGTGAATCTCCTAATTTTAGATTATTTGAAATCTGAACTTGAAAATTTCTTAAATAACTCACTTTTACCTAATAGCTTTCTTTTATAATTTATCTCCATCCTTTGCTATAAGTAGCCCCCGCCCAAAAAAAAAAAAAAAAAGAGGGATAAAGAAAAAAAAAAGAAAGAGAACAAGAAAATCCTGAGATGTATCTTTAGAACTTCATTTGGAAATCACCTTAGCTAACACAGAAATCTCAGCTTTTTCTATCTTTCATCCTTCACCTTTGCTCTTTCTTCAGTTCCAAGGTCATTCGACCATATATATATATTTGTTACATGAGCATCTCATTTCCAAACAGCATAAATTTTACTAGTTTCCTTTTGCTGCTAAGCTATAGCTAACTAATACAACTTGGTGGCTTAAAACAACAAATTTATTATCTTATAATTCAAAGCCACAGATTATACCACTGTGACCCCTTCTTCCATCATCCCAGCTCTAAAATGACTCCCCTGCCTCTCTCTTGCCCTTATGAGAGCTCTTAATGGACTCATCTAGAAAGTCCAGGATAATCTCCTGCCTCAAAACTCTTAGTTTGACCACATCTACAAAGTCCTTTTTGCTATGATAAAGTAACATGCCCACAGGTTCCAGGGATTATGACATGGATAGTTTGGGGGCTAACATCTTCCTGTCTATCACTTCGATGGATGTGGGTGTAGGAGCAGGAATAGTAAATGCCCAGATGGACAATCTGACAACCTGAAGGACATGCAAGTCAGAAGCCAGAAGTGGGTGATAGTAGGAGTAGGTAAACGATGTGGGGAAACAGAACCATAGGTCAGTAAGACTCAGAGGACATGTAAACCTGAGAGGCTAAAATCATATTGAAAATATCATACATTGGCTCAGCATTGTCAAGGAACTGGCTAGGGAAGTTTGCACTTCATGCTGGATGCAGAATAATGAGTCTTTTGAAGAAAAAGAGCAACATAAAATCTCTTTTAGAGATGGCTCTGGCTGGCGGTAGAGAAGAGAGAGGAGTCAGAAGATTGAAGCCTATACAACCTGTAATTGTTCCTCAGCTGAATTAATTTTAGAAATGCAGTTCTGTATCTGCATCTTAAGACCCTCTTAAATGGGATAGAATAATTTTATGCTTACATGGTTAACTGAAGTAAGCAAAAGAGTAAAGGGTCCCAGAGAATGGCTTGATAATGATCCTGACTCCTTTCAGGAAGGGAGAAGCCACTAGCACCATAGGCCAGAAGCTTCCCTGGTCAGTTTGATCTCAGATTCAAGCCAATACTTTGGGGGAGACGGCCTAAACCGTTGTTACAGAAAAATTCTCTTTCCATTTAAAAGAAACTCTTTCTTAGCCAACTGCTAATAGATTCATTATTGAAACTGGAGTGATAATCTAGATCACTTAAGCAAAAATTTTTCACAAAACCTCTGTAGCTGTGTTTCTTTTTTCACCCAAGTCTGATGACTGGATTGATTGCCTGTCCCTATTAATCAAATACAAATAATTGTTCAGCTCATCATCTCACTTAATGTCTATGCACCACAAAAACGTGATTTTCCTTTTACATTTCCCCAGCAGGATAATATGCCTGCCATTTACCATTATTTTCATCTGAGGCTGTTTATTGTTTTACAAAAATCCACATAAGAGGCTGATACATTTTTAGTCATTTCACGTCCTGTCAAGACTTTTCATCTTGCGGTTCTTCTGCAACTAGCTTAGGTCATTAATGTCAGTTGACTCGGGTTTTTAAAGACTTTCTTTTCAAGACCGTAGCAGCAAAATCCTGTTAACAACTGTGCGGTTTCCAATTGTTAATTCCTTGCTTGATGTAAACATGAAGTCCTTCCAGTTACAATGTTTAACTGGAAGTGTGTTTCTATGCTGAACACTGGCAAAATCTAAAGGAGTCGTTCTCCCATAGGTTCCTGTGATTCATTTAAGAATTATATCTTACATTCAGACACTTTAGCAATTAATTGTCTAAAAGAGTAAGAAGCAGAGATGCTATTTTAAAGTAACATTCTATTTAAATATAAAGCCCTTTTAAAGCTAACCATTGGTAAATATAAAGCACATCCTCATTCCGCTCTTTTCCATTTTGGACCTTTTGGTGTATTGAGTTTTCTTAGAAGAGTCAATTTTTGGAAATTTGAGGGGAATTTAAAAGGATTAGTTACCATATATTTAGAGATCAATAAGATTATAAAATAACAATATTTATAGATTTAAATTCATAAAATATTTTAAATTCCTTATTTCTAAAAGAGGCATTAATTCAATATTGATTTAGTCATAATAGCAAAGATAAAGATAGATATGACTATTTATAAGTATGGGAGAATGTAACTTATTTCAATATCCTAAAGATGAAGTGGAACCAACATCTGAATGACATAAATGATTGAGCTAAACTTCAAATCAATATAAAAACAACCTCCTATAGGCTAAAATGCTCTCAATGAAGATTTTATTCAGCATATATTTAAGACTATGAAATATGCATATCATCCTTTCTACATATTTTGTTATGGGCCATTGAACAAAATAGGTGCAGCTCCGTTCTCAATTTCTAACAGAGAAGGTATAAAGTAGATAAACTACAGCAGCAACTTAGTGAAAAATAGTGAACTGTATACCTATGTTCTAGGCACTGTTCTAAGTGATTTACGTGTATTCAGTCATTCAATTCCTTCAGCAACTTAAATATGCATGTAATAGAAGGTTCCCCTGGATAAACCCTGTACAAGGAGATAAAGATAGCAGAAGAGGCAGGGCCACTGTTCTGGCTTTTTCTAAGTGAAATATGCATTTAAGGGGTTTTACAGAGAGGGTAAGGGATTGGATTCACTTTAAGAAAAAAATATTTTGGCTGCTGTGAGAAAAACAAGGAAATGGGAGAAGAACAGGAGAAATTATTTGGAGGCCTTTGAATCAGTCTGAACCACGGGTTATGGTGCCTGAAACTCAGTTTGTGACAGTGGAACATGAGATTTGAGCTAATATTCAGTGTGACTCGGAGATGGAAGAGTTTGTGTGAAGGATGAAGGAGGCAGGGCAAGAATGATCCTGTAGAGTTGACTTGAGCAACAGATGGATGGTAGTCACGTTCACAGAGAAGTTGAAGTCAAAAGTTCGGTCTGGGATATATAAGTTTGAGATCGTCCAATACGTTTATCGGGTATGAGGTTGCATAGAACCCAGAAATGGTACATTCCTCCTTCAGAGGGAAATTCAAGAATCAAGTAGACATTCGTCTCAGTGACATGAAAGTCTTTTCTGTCTTAAAAATTCTATGATTGCTTGAAGGTGGGGGAAATGAGTGCTTTGAAAGAAACATCGTGAACTACTTAATTTGTTCTCCTTGAGTATGGTGCTAGGAACTAGGACTTGTCCATGTTATATTTCTCTTGATTCCAAGGACTTATCCATCATTAAGTAAAAAGAAGATTCATTGTAGCTAAAGTTCCTAATATCCACATGTCCTAAAATTCACAGAAGTTCATCTTCAAAGCCTCTTTTTGTATTACTGATATAATGAAGCACCCATTATCATTTTAGAATCTGGGACAAAGAACACTCAATTATGCACAGGTGTTTTCTTTAATATACAAATTTGTCGATTAGAAACAACTATATTCATCCTGTGAATAATAATGGCTTTGGATGACATTCTTCTTTCTCTTTTTATAAAACAACTTCAAATTTGGTACTACCCATCTTCATTAGTAAACTGCTATTTTCATGTGATTACCATTATTATTTTTAAATCATTATTTCCTGAGCAGTCACCAAGACAAGGTTAGAGGTATGCCTGTAAGCTTTTTTACAGCATTCTCCAGGGCTTTTCAGGCCCTGTGCCCCCAGCGTTTGATCACTGGTCTTCTGATCATTGATGTTCTGTTGCCTGCTGCATTACAATGGACAGAAGCCCAACTAGGAGGTCCCTGACTTACGGCAAAGAAACAGACTCAACATCTGCACCTAGCCAAACTTGGATTGCCTAAACCAGTGTTTGAAATCAATTTTGAGCTATTTGGAATTTTCAAAGGAAATAGTACTGAGAAATCAGATGTTTCTGTATCTTTCACATGTGAGTTTTAGGTAAGTCATAGGCAGAAATATTTCAATGCTGTATTATGGTTAAGTATGTTGATCCTGAGTTTTGGCCTCATGTAGCCTGGTAGAATCTCAGCTATGCCACCATCCAGCTCTGTGTCCAGGGGCAAATTACTCAAGTGATCTGTGCCTTTCTTTTCCCATCTGTAAAATAAGAATAATATATGTAGCTCATACCTTTTCAGTGTTTCAGATGAATAATGAGCTCCTGGAACTGTGTTTGTCATATCAACTACTTGATAAATATAGGTGTGATCATTTTCTCTTAGGCTTACTCTCAGGAAAATGAATTAATACAGTATACATACACTATATGCCAACTCAAACATCTCCGACAACATGCTAAATTGACATTAAATTGGAAGGTGAATGTGATCAGTAGGGGTAAAACTTTCTCCTTTTATTGCATAAATATGCAGTAGAAGCCCATTTATACCCTTCTAACTCACAGGACCACTTATGTTTTCCTAAATAACTTCTGCATATCCAACAATATATATATGGTTTAGAATATGTGGTGTCCCCCAAAAGCTCATGCATGACACAATGCAAGAAGGTTTAGAGATGAAATGATTGGGTTATGACAGCCTTAACTCAATCAGTGAATTAACCCCCTGATAGAAATTAATTGAGTGGTACTGAATGATAACTGTAGGCAGGCAGGGTGTAGCGGGAGGAGGTGGGTCACTGGGGACAGGCCTTTGGGGTATATATTTTGTCTATTGTGAGGAGATCTCTCTCCCTTTCTCCCTTTCCCACCCCCACCTCTCTCTACTTCTTGTTGGCTATGTCCTGACCTGCTTGCTCTCCTCCACCATACTCTTCATCATGATGTCCTTGCTTTCCTCAGGTCCTGATAAATGGAGTCAGTCATTTACGGACTAAGACCTCTAAAAGTGTGAGCCCCCAAATAAACTTTTCCTCCTCTAATTATTCTTGCCCGTCTTTTTTGTTACAGAAGCAGACTATAACAGGACTAAGAGGACCAAAACAGCATAAAGGCAAGAATCAACTATACATTTAACTTTCTTAATTTAGAACTGCAACAGAGATTTGGGGCTTCTATCTGCATGAATTTTACATTCTTCAATTATAACAAACCACCCCTAAAATTAGTGGCTTAAAATTGCAATTTGTCCTCATTCACAAATCTGCCCATGGCATGGGTCTGGCTGGTTTAGACTGGACTCTGCTGGAATGTGCTGCTTCAAGCTGGACTTGCTACCCAAGGGGCTCAGGCCTGGTCCCTCTAGATTCATGGTCTAGGGACACGGGAGCTCTGCTCACAGTGATGCCAGCTGCATAAGAAATGAGGTCAACTGTGCCAGCGTACTTCACCCCTCTTCTTGCATCTGGTTCTAGAGTCTCACTGCCTTGAGCAAGTAACACGGTTGATATCCACGTGAATGACAGGGGCTGTGTACCATTTCTGCATGGGAGGTGTAAAGTGAGTACTTCTTTTCACTTATCAAACCTATCAGACCAGATTTGGTTGCTGCTAATACTGTAACTACTATTGTATATACAGACTTATATTCTAAATGATTCATTTTGAGACCTAATATTCCACATCTTTTTTTCTGTTATATAATTAATTCCAGTTAGCTCAAGCTTCAAGTTTTCTGATTGTAGAAATACATAATGCTTTCCTAACAAGGAACTCTGGCCTAGAATAGTACCTCACTAGATAAATGATTTCTGAATTAATAAACAACGAATAATTAGAGTAATATTTTTTTGCACTAGTTGCCTAGCTTCTTGGGGAGGGAAGAAGCAGGAGAAAATTTATTCTCCAACCATTTTGCTCATTGATCCCTTGTTTCATTATAAAAAAAAAACAAATGTGTTTTTGAGTGGCTGCTATGAACCAGGCATTATCTAAGTTATAAGGATATAGAAGTGATTATTTGGGGAGACAGACAATAAACAATGACACAAACAAGTTAATGATGGATGATGATAAGTAGCTAAAAAGAAAAATATTAGGGAAATTAAATTGCTGAGTTGAGACTGCTTTGGATAGTCAAAGGTGAAACTATTTTGGATAAGGCAACCTCAAAGAAAAGGTTCCAGCTGAAACTTAGATGAATGGGAAGTGAAAATTAGGGGAAGATCGCAGGAATCAGGAGGTGCAGTATTTGCAGAGACTGACAGGAAAGAGTTTGACTTGTTTAAGGTACAGAAAAAGGTCAGTGCCAACAATATTCTCATCTGGAGTCTTGACATAAAAACCTACTCAAATTCCTTAAAGTCGACTTCTTGCATGTGATTCCCTGGTGCCCGATGCAATGATCACTTGGATTTTCGACGATGCGCTGCCTTGGCAAACTGCTCCACTGGATATTGAGCCCCTTTAGTGCAAATATGGCATCTCAGTGAGAAACCACTCAGCACCAAAGGGAGAGCCCCACTCAGCACAAGTCTGCCAGCTACACAAAGGCATGTACGCAGGCTTTACTGAGTTTGAAAGCCAATGAAGGAGTAGCCCCAAGCTGGGATGGAATCACTTAGAACACAGGGGAAATGGATAGGAGGGGCAGTGAGGGGGGTCACAGAAAAGGCCGCCCTTTGAAAAGAGGAAAGCTGCATTTATTTGTTTCCATGAAGTGATTTTTGACCTTCATTTTCCTGTTCTAGAAATACATAAATCACAGAAAGATGTAAGTATTCAAGATGTATCTGACACACTAGAAGGAACATAAAAATAAAATATAGGCCCCTGAAATAATAATTATAATATAAATAAAATATAATTATAATCTAAATATATTTATGATATTTATAATAATATCATATAATTATAATATAAATATAATATAAAATTACCTAAGTAAAGCCATTTAACTTTTTTCAAATTGCTTTTATATTTTTATACTTGTCATATTTTCCCCTTTACTGACCATAGTAAAAGCACATTCCTAATAACTGTCATTTCTTTGGGAGTCTGAGTTAGTTATTCCAGGAAAACAGACATTTCAGGTGTCTTTAAGACCCCAGATAGAATTTAGAGCTGAAAAAGACATTACAAAGAATGAAGGTCACTAAGGATGTGGACACTGAGACCAAATGTCCTAAGTAATTTGTCAGCTATACAACTAGCTAGGGGCAGAGCTGTGGCTGGGCTCCTGGCCCCCGAGTCCGCTTAGTTTCTTTCCTGTTACATTCATCATGGAAGAGGCTGGGCATTTGGTTTATGATGAAATCAGCAATCACAAAAGTTAGACTCTGAAGAAATAATAAGTAAAAAGAATGTGAGGAAAATAGTGCTAATGAGGAAATCAATCTGCCAAATGTTTTTTGTTGTTGTTACATTTTTTAAATTTTGAGCCTTATTTAGAAATGTGGGTCAATTCTTACCTAGGCAAGAAATTGCCCAGAGTTGAAGAAAATAGCTCTCAATATAAGTTAAGTCCCAAAGGCAAAAAAAAAAGGTAAGGGAACTAATGGTTAAAGTTAGAAGAAATGTAATATAATTCACTATGTAGAAAATATACATGTCTTTAGGTAAAAAAAAATTTATAATCATGGGCCCAAGTTTTTCTGCATACATCAAGGTATACAATGATTAACCCAATAATGCTGGTAAAGAAACCCAGGTAATGTCATGGTGTGATTGAAGACAAATGGAAAATTCTGTAGAACAAATTAGCAAGCTATAAACATTGAGATTCCATATAGAATAGAAGTTACAAAAGAGTAAGAATCATCATGTGCTAAATTCTCACTATAAACAACATTTTAACTGGAAAAATATATACAGCAACTACTTCCAAGATAACTCAGGGCTGTGATCACTGATGCAGGAGAGCTGTACATAATGATCTCTGCATTAACTTCTCCTTACTGCCAGGGAGCATTATCCAAATCACAGCACTGGATGGTAGAGCCCAGAAACAGAGCTGAAGTCTTGGTGAGTGAAATAAATTAAATTCAGAGATCAGGGTATCAGACTCTGGTAGAATCTTTCAGCTAGAAAACATAAATAAGAGAGTTACATAGAGAAGAGATTCACAACTATGCAAAGGAGTTCACTTGAGTCCCTAACTGATAATACACAAGCAAAACACTACAGGCTTGGTAGAAAACTGTCAGGGAATTTGAACTGAACTGAGATTACAGAGGCCACACAGTACTAAATATCCTTTGTATTAATCTGCTCTCTGTTACCATAATGAAATACACAAGTCAGGCTAATTTATAAAGAAAAGACATTTATTTTGGCTCATAGGTCTGGTACGAGGTGAAAGCCTGTGTCTGGTAATGACCTTCCTGCTTGCAGAGTCCCAAGATGGTGCACAGTATCACATAGCAAGAGAAAGAGATAAGGAATGCATGTGTGTGTGTGTCCTGGTCTGTTGCCCTCTTCTTACAAAGCCACCGGAATTTAATCATGGGTGCCTCAACCTCTGGACCTTATCTAATCCTAATCACTCCAGAGACCCTGCCTCTAAACACCAGAGACAGATTAAGTTTCCACCCTTTAATATCAGACAATCATGATTGAATTTCAACACATGAGCCTTTGGAGGACATGCTAAAGCCACTTTCAAACCATAGCAGCTTGGAGTTCTCACCAAGCAGAGTGGAGACAGCTCACTAAACATTCTGGACCTTCAGTTGAGGCTACACATGAGCAGAAGGGTTTTTCTAATGCCATAAAGGATTATTCTGGATTAGTTGTTCTCAACTGGGATAACTTTGACCTTCTCCAATGGGAACTTTGAGAATGTCCAGAGAAGTCTTCATGGGTCCCACTTGAGGGGGAGTAACTATTGGCATCTGGGGGTAGAGGCAAGGGGTCACATGGCACAGGGATGCACTGCACAAGACAATCACCCAGCCCTAAATGTCAGCAGAGTGTTCAGGAACCTCAGATCTAGCTCTACCCAAATAAAGTCTAAAGGCAAGTGAAGAATAAAGTAAATTACCTACCTGCTGAAACAGCTCAAAGATAAAATCTAGACCCTCTGCAATGTTGAATTCACAATGGTCTGCTCACCATAAAATATGATAAATACTGGATGGGTGAAGAAGTAGAAAAATGTGACATGACACATAAAAAAGAGTAATGAGATGTTGACCTTAAATGCTACCAATCTATAGATAAAGATCTTAAAATATTTATAAGAAAATATGAACGCGATGAGAAAGAACAGGAGAAATTTCAACAAATGAATGGAAACAAAAAGACATGGAAAGTTTTAAGTAAATAAGATACAAGAATAAAAAAAATATTGGATAAGCTTAAAAGAAGATTTGATACCACCAAAGAAAGGAGAAATAAACTTGAAGACAGAGTAACAGAAGCTAATCTGAAGCATGGAGAGAAAAAAGACAAAGAAGTGAGTAAATAAACTTCAGAGAAAAGTGAGACAGTATCAAAATATATTACATACAAGTAATTGAAGACCAAGAAGGAGATAAGAGAGAGACTGGAACAGAAAAAACATTTGAATTAATAATGATGAAAATTTTCATTTATGACACAAAAAAATAATTAACCCACACTATTGTCTAAGGAGTATAATAAAGTCCTAGCAGAATAAATACAAAGACACTAAATTACTGGAAACCAAAGTCAAAGAGGAAATCTCAAGAATAGCTAGACACGTTACCTACTGGCAAGGATGACCCTATCCTTATCATAGGAAAATAACCCAGGAAGAAAGCACAGTGCTAAAAGGGAAAAAATAAAAGATGACACCCACCAGCCTAAATTTTAAATCAAGTAAAAAGTTTAAAAGTAAAGGTGAAGTAGGAGAGTATTTCGATAAGTAAAAGCTGAGAGAATCTATCATCAACAGGCCACAGTTACAAAAAAAAATAATAATAATAATAAAGGAAGGTTTTCAGACTGAAAGGGAAATGATTAAATCACTTGGCTCTATGCAAATAAATACAGAATTTTGGAGATTTTAAATATGTGGGTGAAGATACATCAAAAATGTAAAAATGTTTTTAATTTCCTTAAAATATAAGTTACTGTGAAAACACAATTAGCAACAATCCAATGAAGATGACATAACATATGTAATAGTTGATTATATGACAAAATAGCATAAAAATGAGAGATTGGAAAATAAAATTATACAGTTCTAAGAGTGTATAGAAAGTAGTATAAAATTAAGTTAAAATAGATTATGACAAATTAAAGGTGGATATAATAATCCCTAAAACATTTTAAACACCAAGTTGAAAAAAATGCCAACAAAGGAGGTAAAATGGAGTGTACACTTATTTGATTTGCCAAAGGATAAACTTTAAAATTGGTAAAACTGTAAATTTCCTAGTTATATTTTACCATGATCTTTAAAATTTTATTTGAGTAACATTTTAAAGAAATTAAGAATAAAAAGGACAAATAAGAAAGATATTACAAAGTAGCAGACTTTAATTAAGCCATAATAATAATGGCATTAAATCCTTAAGAACAAATTAGCTAATTAATAAAACATGACTATTAGTTTTGCATTAAAAAAAATAGAGTCTACCACAAGCTGCTTTAAGACATTCACTTTAAATGTAAATTCAAAAACATTTAGGGCAAAAGAACAGAAAAAAATTTATATCATTTATATGTGGGACCCTAAAACCTAGGGTAACTATATTAATATAATAGACTAGACAATAAAAAACTAGACTTCAGAAAAAGGAACATTCCTAAAGATGAAACAGGGTATTTCACAATGGTAATACTGTCAATTCATCAAATACAATCCTAATAATAAAGTTTTAAAATATGAGAACCAAAAACTGACAAAATAATGAGGGAACATATAAATTCTCAAATATAGGTGTTTAACATTCCCCTCTCAGTATCTAATAGAATAAGTAAACAAAAACTTAGCAAGGATACAAAAATATGACAATGACCACCAAATTTATCTTAGAAGAATTTGTAAACCATTACAGCAAATCAATGAAGAAGATACGTGATTTTCAATGCTCCTGAAACAGTCACCAAGATAGATGTTTTGGTTAACTTTTTCACTCCTGTCACTAAAAGACCTGACAAGAAAAATTTTAGAGGAGGAAAAGTTTATTTGGGGACTCACAGTTTCAGAGGGCTCAGTCCATAGACAGCAAGATCCCTTCCTTGGGGCTCTAGGTCAGGCAGAACATCATGGCAAAAAAATGTTGCAGAGGGAAGCAGTTCACATGATGATCAGAAAGCAGAGAGAGAGATTCCACTTGCCAGATACAAAATAGATACACAAAAGTCATGGCTTCCAATGTCCACCTCCACCAGGCACACCCTACTCACCTTCGGTTATCACTCAGTTAATCCCATCAGGGGATCCATTCATTGATTGGGTTAAGACTCTCATAATCCAATCATTTCTCCTCTAAACCCTGAATTGTCTCACACATGAGCTTTGGGGGAACACATCACATTCAAACCATAATAATAGACTGGTCCTGCCCACAATCTCAATAAAAGACAAAGTCATACAGAAAATGTTCTCTAGCCATATAGAATTAAACTTAGAAATCAGTAACAAGTCTATCTGGAAAATCACCAGATATGTGGTATTGAGCAACATAATTATAATAATCCTTAGGCAAAGAATAAATTACAGGTATAATTAGAAATAATCTTAACAGAATGATGACAAAACCACAATATATTCGAATTTATGGAATATAGTGGCAAAAGGAAGATTTAAATCTCTAAATGCATATGAAGGAAAGTGGAAATACTAAAAATCAATGTTTGCACTTTAGTAAGCTAGCAAATGAATGCCAAACTAAATCAAATGTATGAAGAGGAAAGGAAGCTATATAAGTAAGAGCATGGATAATTCAGAAATGACAAATTGCAAACAACAGCAATAAAAATTAACATAATTACAGATTTTATAGACATTAATTGGCTAAGAAATTATTATGGGTCTGGGACTGTAGCTCAGACGTAGATCACTTACCTATCATGCCCTGGGCATTGAGTTTGATTTCCAGCACCACAAAAATTAAATAAATAAAATTTAAAAAATACATTATTAGGAAAGGTTGCATGTTCATAATGCTGACAGTTTAGAAGAAATAGAAAAAATTTTTGATATACAAGAATAAAAACTGACACAAGAAGAAAATCAAGTTACAATAGTCCTATATCTGTTAATAAAAATGAATTTGGAATTAAAAATATTCCTGCAAACTTTAAAAAACACTCTATCCCTAGATAAATTACTTGTCATTATTGAATATTTGAGGAAGAAATAAAATTGATGTACAAGGAATATAATAGAGAAGGAATAAAAACACATCAAAATTTGAAGTATTAGAACATCTCAACTTTACTTTCCAGTATAACTTAGTCCAAGAACTCCCTCAACCACTTCCAGTTACATGACTGTGTTGATTTCTTTAACTTTCTGAGCTAAATTTTTTCTCAAATATGAAGCAACATTCATAATGTATAATCTGGCTGCAGATTAAAGGCTAAAGAGAATATATTTATGAAGTACATGACATCGTTTCTGGCATTTATTGGGTCTTCAAAATGAATATGATTTTAAGTTACATGATATTTCTTTTTGAGATTTTTATCAAGTGGATATCATGCTAATAAGCCACGGAAAGAAAACAGAATCACTTCAGTCTTGATTCCAAATTGCTTGAAATCCCTAAAAGCTAAGAAAAATGATAATAATGTAAAAAAAAAAATTCACAGTTTAGCCATCAGTAAACATGATTTTTCCTTAAATAATTTAATTATTAGGCTTTTAATAAAAAGTCTTGTTTGATTTTTGAAACATTGTAGGAAAGATTTCTGTAGTGCTATTATTAACTAAAAGAACTGTCTTGAACCATACTTTGTTGGGGGGTTCTCAAAATCACTCTCAGGTTAAATGACTCCCTAGAAAAACTCATCAGACTTGAAAACCTGTTACATGGTTACAGTTTATTATGGCAAAAGGATACAGCTTACAATCATTAAAGGGGAAAAAGTTCAAAGTTCAGAAGAAATCAGAAGCAAGTTTCCTGTGCAATTGTTTGGCTACACTTAATTCTCCCACCATGGTCAAGTGAACATACCTATAAAATGCTGACCTAGAAGGCTCACCAAGGCCTTGATGTCCACCGTTCTTATTGGGGCTCAGTCATGTAAGCATGCAATTCCTGCATGACTGATCTCAACTAAAGAAAGACCCCCACCCAGCCTCCAAATAAAAAAAGGCATTCACCGTCATTATGTTATTAGCACAAACTGTCTGGTCTAACTGGTGCTGCATGGCCCAAGGTCTCAGGCATTTCATCATAAAATACCCTTGGGTCTAAATCTACCACACATAGTTCCAACTGCTATCTAGCCTTGCTTCTGCAAACAGTGGGAACTTATTAAGGGATCGGGTCCTTTTTCTAGCTAGCATCTGTAACTGCTCAGTAAAACCTTTTATTTCAGAGATCCCTCAGCCTCAAGAGATTTGGTTAAAAACTGAGATGGCCAAATACTCTGTGAGATAAATTGATTTTCCTAAAATTATGTGTGGCAAATAAAGGATTAGAGCTCAGTTCATTAGCTGCTTAATCTATGGTTCTCTAGACTATATCGGTGGTATCAAGTAATAACCACAAATGATAGACTAGAAGAAACTTTAAGATAGCTCTAGGCTGCTAAAATTGCTGTAATAAAAACAGAAAGAGTTGACAGGGGTTTGTCATTCTCAGTAAAACATGTAAGTTATATACAAAATGAAATTAAGCATTGCTTCCACAAATTCCCTATTTCTTAGGGTTATGAAAGTAATATGCTTTGCAATATTCTTAGAAAATAGCCTATATAGATTACTTTTATTGAAAATAGCTCACAAATATGGACAATACATATTGCAGGTATACAATTTTAAAATATTTTAATGTTAAATAAATTGAAAACATTGAAATATAATGATAGAATGTTAAAAAATGTTGTAGATTAGTTTTCATAAATTTCACACTTTTTCAAAAGATATCTTGTTGCTATTCCTATATTTGGTTCCTCTTTATTTGAATGGTAAAAGAAAAAAGAAAAAAAATCCCATATGCATATCTTAAGCAAATTGAAAGTCAAATTTCACATTCTTATTGTACCTCATTAAGTAAGAGAGATTTTAAATTCACTATAACAAGAAAAAGATTGCAGAGACTGACTTCAAAATACAGAGTTTATTCCTATGCATCAAAATAATCATATATTATTGAAGAACATTTTAACAAAAGATAAAGAATTGAATTCCATTACCAAGAACACAAAACAAATACTGTGAATGCTCCAACATTCAAATCAAAAAGAAGGCAGATTTGTCCAGCGTCTCTCATAATTGCCCTTTCATTTAACCACTTGTAATAACCCGCTAATAATTATCCACGAGGAAAAAAAAAAAGAACAAGTTCTAAAACACTGAATCTTTTGTGCCATTTAGCAGCCTCTTTTAAGGGAGACATTTTGCATTTCCCCTTTGGTTTATAAAAGGAGCCCTTTCTAAGTCTTCATCATGGGAAATCAAAAGAGCCACCATGAGACAACCATTAAAACTCTCTAAGAATGGTCCATCTTAAGCCCTAGGTACCACACAGGATTTGTAAGAGTGAGAACCAACTGTGTGGGTGTTTCTGCTCTTTGCCAACATGGCTTGATTTCAAAACATGTAGCTGGTGGGGTTTTAGAAGACACAGGGGAATGTGTCAACCATAATGTTATTTAAGATGTAATCATAGATTCTTTTGTAGTGTTTTGCTTTTTGTTTGAATTATAACTCCTTTGACTTTGCTCACATAAATAAACTGTGGATATTTTTCCTTCTTCACTAGCCCAAGTCCTTCAACCAGCAAAAGATCTCAAGTCTTCCTTATGCCCTTCAGCCTGTTAGCTGAAGGGTCTTCACTATGGTAATCCTCCACTGAGGAAGCCCCATACTATTCACAGAATAATAAGAATGCATTTAACAAAGTGCATTTGTTAATTAAAGCACTAGAGGATCGAGAAGAGGAAGGTATTAGATTTTGATTAGAAAGTATATTTGGCCCTAAAGTGTCTTATAAATAGTCATGAGGGTTCACTGAGCTCTCGGCCAATCTTATCTACTGTGCTATAGGAAATATCTGCCTTTTGCCTCTTAACCATTTTATGTTTTCTTTTCACCTCTTGTACCAATGACACAGTCATCCCATTTGATTACTATGATGGTCATGCTGCACTAGTTAACAGTTATGGTTTGAGTTGTGTGTTTCATCATGACCACAGAAAATTGTTACCTGAAGTGGTGTCACTGCTATAACTATACTTGTCTCTGTGGTTCAGAAGCCCTTGGAATTTGTTTGTGGAAACACTTTGGAACAGTTTATAGACGTCAACTAGAAGAATTTTAGAAGACTGTGTGCAGAGCTTAATAGGCAATTCTGGTGGCATCTCACAAGACCAGAAGGCTGATAGGAATGTGGACAGTAAAGGCAATGCTCATGAGGTTTCATATGAAAATAAAGACTCAATTGGGAATTGAACTAGAGACAATTCATATTACATTCTGACAAAGAACTTGTCTACATTTTGTCCAATCCAGAGAATGTGTGTAAGGCTGAGTTTAAAGATGACAAACTAATATCTGGTGGAGGAAGTTTCAAGGTAGCCCAGCATTAAGGCAGTGGCATAGGTATTGCTGGCTGCATTTAGCCAGGCCTACAGTGTGTTAGGACCAAAAAAGAAAATAGAAAAATCTGAAAAACTTGCAAATTGGATGAAAAAGAAGTGCAAGCAATGTTGTGGCCACAAGTATAAGTTTCTAAAGAGATTGGCACCATTAAAAGCACTAAAAACATTGCACCAGGACAGTAGGAAAGATGCCTTGTGGACATCTCACAAATCAGCAAGATCCCAATCATCACAGACTCAAGAGTATAAAAGTATGAACTCCTTTAAAAGGTTTTGCTTTGAGAGGAGAGTTTTTCTAGTGTCCTGCTTATGCAGGGCCACCTTAGGACTTGTTCATTTCTCTGTGCTCAGCCATCCAGGCACTCAGAGGCTGCTGAATCTATGGTCAAAGGGTTCTGGCTGCTGCTCCTGCTGTTGGCAGATCTTATTGTTGTCCACATGGTGCCAGTTTTATAGGCATGCAAAATGCAAGAGCTGTTGGGTCATAGAGGCTTCCACCAAAATTTGAAAGGAAAGCCCGGAATGCCAGGCAATATGTGGTATTGCTCAACTCTCCAAAAGCAGCCCATGAGCAATGCATGAAGTTATAAGAATAAAACTGAAGCCACAAAGAAGAGAGCCCAGGAAGTTAGGGATGACAGGAAAGTGGAATGTCTGCCAGGAAAAGCTGCTGACAGCACACAGAGTAAGCCCAAAGAAGGGGCCATGTAAGTTGTATCCCGCAAAGCTGGATTGGACAGGATTACCCAAGCATTTTGAAGCTTACCACTGTATGTTCCCAATGATGGATATGAAGCTACAGGACTTCATCTTTGTCCTAGTGGATTTTTTTGGGGGGTGTGGGTACCAGGGATTGAACTCAGGGCACTCAACCACTGAGCCACGTCCCCAGCCCTATTTTGTATTTTATTCAGAGACACGGTCTGTTTGAGTTGCTTAGCAACTCACTTTTGCTGAAGTTGGCTTTGAACTCGTGATCCTCTTGTCTCAGTCTCTGGAGTCACTGGGATTACAGGTACACACCACCGTACCCTGCTGCCCTAGTCAATTTTGATCTTTCTTTATTTGGATTTCTTCTTACTGTTTTGTTATTCCTACATTTTCAAATGGGCATGTTTATGCTGTGTCATTGTATCTTGAAAGTATGTGACTTGTTTTGTAATATTTTTTACAAGGGTTCACAGCTAAAACTTTGCATTGAGTCTCAGAGGAGACTTTGGACTGGAACTTTTGAGCAACGTTGGCACTCTTGTCTATGAGGACTTTCAGAAATGGGCTGAATGCATTTTGGATTTTGAGATGGATATGAGTTTTGGGGAACCAGGAACACAATGTTCTGGCTTAAATGCTAAATGTCACCCCAAAACTTCATGTGTTGAAGTCTTGGTCCCTATTGCAGCAGTATTCAGAGGTAGGGTCTTTGGATGTTGATTGGATCTTCAGGGTTCTAACTCATGAATGGGTTAATCCACTTATGGAGTCATGGCTTGATAGGTTATTGGGAGATAGTAGAAACCCGTTGGAGGTGGGGCCTCCTAGATCACTGAGGAATGCCCTTTGAAGGGTATGTTTTATTCCTGGCCCTCCCTGCCCCTCTCTCTCTTTGATTCCTGGCTGCCATGAGGTGAGTGACTTTGCTCCACTGTGTGCCTTCTGTCATGATGTTCTGCCTCAACATGAGCCCAAAGCAATGGGGCCAAGTAACTATGGACTGAAAACTTTAAGTTGATTTTCTCAGGTATTACGTCACAGCAACAGAAATATATCTTACACATCAGATTTCCATTGATGTAATATAAATAAATTTATAAAAAAAAAAAAAAGATCTATTCTTTCCTCACAGTTTTGGAGGCCATGATTGTTTGCCCCATTGATTTCAGGCCTGTGTCAAGATAGTGCATTATGGCAAGGAGTCTGTGGTAGAGGAAGCTTCTCAGTTCATGGAAGCCAGGAAGCAAAAGAGAGAAAGGTGGGACTGGGCTGGGTTCCCAATATCCCCACTGAAGAGCATATCCTGTTACCTATTTCATCCCACTAGCCTTACCTACTAAAGGTTATACCACTTCCCCAAAATGCCACATACTGGGGACCAAGCCTTCAACACATAGGCTTTTGGAGGATAGTCAAGATCCAATGTATAGCACATGCTCATGCTCAAAAGCTTTCATTGTCTCCCTTTTCCTTATCTTAGGGATAACGTTCATGTTTCTTTATAAGACATCCATAAAGCCTCATTTCTGTTTCTCACTTCCTATCGTGCTTCACAATAGGCATCAGCTTATTTCTCAAATAGGATTATCCTTTTCCCTTGAAACCTGTCTTTTCTCTTTAATAGAAATTTTATAAATTGTCCCACCAGCTGCCTAAATCCTACCCAATAATCAAGCTAAATGAAACAGCCACTATTATTTTTCCTCTTCTCTTCTCTTTTTCAAAACATTTTTTAATATTCTCATGATGCTTTAATATGCCGTACTGATGGTAAATATTTTCATACATGAGAAATCCACTCAAATCATTTATAAATATTTCTTCAACAAATATGATTCATCAAGTTCTAACATGCTAGGCACTATAAGACTGACTTCAGAAAACTCATGGTGTGATCATTTAAAAACTATTCAGGTAGGTGCAAGGATAACTTTTTATGTCCCCAAAATAATAATTTGTATTATTAAAAAATAAATAATTTTGTATTTGACATATAAAATATGGCTGATACATGTTTGTTGCATTGAAACTCATATAATAAAATAAATTCCAGCTAAAGTATTAGAAGATTGTGATATTAACTTGCATTTTTTTAAATAATGAGCTAAAAAATTTCCACGCACCCTCAGGTGACATACTTTTTCGGAAATGAGCTCTCTTGGGCCTTTTCAAATTACAGAAAAGAGTCAAATTCCCACTTTATATACCCACATCTCTATGAGGATGAGATTCCATAAAGGAAAGCAGAGCAGCTCTCTTGTCTGGACACTGACATGGAACTCGGCACGCTCGCTGAATGGAGGGATGTGGAGGATCTCACTGCCGTTATGTGTATTGGCAGGAATATGGGCCCTCACAAAAGCAGCAAATTACTAATGAAATAAAAGACCACCAGATTTTAGACATAAGAAATTATGTCCTATCTGTCCATTGAAGACACATTCTTCTAATAAACGATTTGGCTCATAAATCATAAGGCAGCAATATCTATGAATTGTGTGATTCTGTGAAAAACGGCCATTTAGTGAACTATACTCACACACAGAGAAAATGACGTGGCTCAATTGGGCAGCTGCTCTTCGTTCTTTTCTACAAACGAGGCCAGCAATTTTTAAGGTGACAAATAGCCTACATTTAGGAAAATGTAATACTATGCTTACAAAACTTAATGACAGACAAACCTCAAAGACTTAGAAATCGGGCTTGACTGAGATGAACTTTCAAAAGGCCACCTGCCTATCAGAAGCCTTTCTGAACTCCTAGCCCTCCTCCCCGTCTCCAGGATTCCCTAAGTGGCTCCTTTGTCTCCTACCCACTGGCCTCCTCCTCCTCCTGCTCCACCAACTTCCCAACAGGCTCTTTTCTGAGCCATAGTAAACCTCTCCTACCTCATTACTCACAGTCTGGTTCCGGGCTCTAGGCCAGGGAGCCCTGGCATCCTCTCAACTGGATACCACTAAAGTTTACTTTAAAAAAGAAATTGTCTTTAGTACATACAATATTTAAAACTCAGTCATTAGAGGAATTCATGAATCTATTCTTCTCCAAAACGGTGTTCATGAAACAGAGTTTATAGGTTCAGTTTCCGTGTGGTTCAGGGTAGTTAAGCTTTTCTTGGACGAAGACTGACCAACTATCCTAGGTGTCACAAAGGAAAAGATGGAGAAGGGAAGTTGAGGAAGGAGACCCTTGAGAGCTCCTGAGTAACACCTGCTGTGTTCAAAAGGGCAGCATGTCCCTTCAGTGACAGATTTTTTTTTTCCTGCAATTCTTTTGGAATTCCTTCCCAAAACAATTAATTAGGGAGAAAAAAAAAAAAAAAAAAACACTGAAAGGCAACCTTTCTTTTCAATGCTGTTCTTGAAAGACTGACATAATGAAGAAGATTCTGAGACAAACAAGTTTGAATGAAGGACTTAAAGGAATTGAACCAGATAAAACATGCTTACTGAGTTCTACATTGCTTCATTTTATTTTCAAAATATTTTGTACATTAATCTTGTCTTTTTGACAGAGAAAATAGAAAAAAAAAATAAAGTTTAACTCTGAGTCTCTTGTAAGGGAAGCAATTTTAATACATCTCTCATTGTTTTTCTTCCCCTTTTTCTTTTTAAAAAATTCTCAAAAACAGCTCTTGTTCAGAAAATAATTCATACACCTAAATCAATTTTTTTCAACTAGCATGGCCTTGTAATGGGCCAAATTATAAAACCTTGCTTGATGAGATGCAAAGAGAGTGTAAAATTAGTTTTATCCAACATTATTTTATGTCCAGATTTCATGAAAATGACTCTTGTCTCTTGGTTCATATTGAAACAGGTTGGTTTCCTACATTACATTATTCTATTCAATTCAGTTCAGAAAGTATTGTAAGTATTTATTGTGAAGTAAGTGTGTGTTACACACTTTCCATTGTCTTTCTCAATTTTTAGATTCTATGCTACCACATAATTGCTGTGATAATTAGATGAGATATGAAAAACGAACCCACTTTGAAACTGTAAAAGAACATGCACATGTTAATTAGAGATATGCAAAATTACATACCGATCATTGTGTGTTTATGCAATGATAACATGGAATCTGGCTCAATACTCCCCTTCAGAATCCAGGCTGAGAGAGACTTTGATCTGACAGGTCAATCATAAGAACCATAAGGCTATCATTTACTTAACATCACGAGTACTCATTTGACCTGACCCACTTCAGGAGTCAAGATGGGTGGAAGAAGAGGCTCTTTCTTTAAGGAATTCTTGCTTGTTTCCTTTTTTTACTTTACTTCTGATGGTCGATATCCTTGGCAAGTGTACAAATAAAAATGAACTCAAACTCTAAAGAAATTTTTGGATGAATGATGACATGTATTTTCTATCTGCTATCTATTACTCCCCTAGACATTTCAGAGCACCTTCATCAATATCTCATGAAAATGGCCAAAGACTGCATTGGCCACAGAAGCTACAACAGACCTATTTTTCAGATTTTTATCTTCAGCTATTTCTTAGGTGGCTACCTCAGAATAAGAGGAATGCTATATTTATTTTAGTGCTATAGCCATAATTACTATAAATTTACTACTATTATTAAATGCATTTTAACATTTTACCTTTTATCTCACTTTTTATTGGTGCATGACAGTTGTACAGTATTATAACATATTAAGATTGTACATATTAAAACAGCTCTATTTTTATGAAATAATGCAGAAATATTGACCAGGAACGATGACAGAAAAAAGAAGTCATGGTAAAACTATATTTTAATTGATATTAGACAGAGGTATTTGAAAAAACTCAAGAGTGAATAATAAAAATTTTTCTTTAGAAAATGATAAAACTGCAGGTCATAAAATAAAGATTATCTTGCAGTGAGCACTTCCACATTTTTTCCAAGAGAAAGAGGGTGATCACTTTATTACACCATTTTGATCTCATACTGAGTTTCATGGAAAATGTGATCCATGATTCATACTGAGAATTTATTTTAATAGGATTAAAAAAGTTTTATTTCCAGTAGATCTAAAATATGGCTGGAGTGTGGGTTGGGTTATCTCGATATGACTTACTCTGGTAGGGCAGTCAAATGCATTAAAAATCCCCAGGGACTGAAGGGATACAAAGAGGAAGCGCACATGGAATCAACTCCCCAGAAACTTAAAGCTGAAGGAAGGGAGAACACACATGCATGTGCACACACACACACACACACACACACACACTTATAGGACAGAACATCATGAGTTATAAGAGAGGAATAACTCAAGTGCTATTAGGTTCCAAGGAATGAAAGATGATACACAGCAGAGAAGAAGCATCTAAAAAACCCTGTGCAGGAAGCAGCACATGAGTTGAGCCTCGATGATCAGGATGATTGTAAGAGACTTTAAAAAATGATGTGTCTAAATGTGTTCTACTGTCATGTATAACTAATTAGACCAAATTTTTTAAAAACAAAAAATTTAATTAAAAAATAAATAAACCTCTACAACTGAGTTTTCATTGTTCGTAATTTTTAACAGATATTTACTGGATGACTACTATTGTGATGGGCTGACAGATCTGGCTCCATGAGAATGGTATAGGCCACACTCTAAGGGAAATGACTGAACAGACTCCATTTTGCTCTGAGACTCCATGTTATGTAGGAAATAAGTTTCTCCCATGGGAACACCCCGCCTCTGTACCCATCAGTAGTTACTTAGTGTGACATGTTTAACAATACAGAATGATAATTCCTATGTAAAGAAAAATTGCTCTCTTTTGATTCCTATTTCTCCTAAACAATGTACCATGTGAACAGTGATTATGTGGATGTCAGTAACCATTCTTTAGTTTGTACCTAGGTAAGGGTCATTTTGACCCACGTCCCCCTTTGTCGATGATCTCCTGTTTTTAATGTATAATTTCGAATCATAGCAACAGACACTTATGATTAATGTAATTTTTGGTATAAGAACCCCTACAATCCTATGGTCAGGGATGTTCTCCCAATAGCCATGTTTTGGGGCACTGTGTGAGACAGTCAGCCAGCAGCTTATTAAAGACTCTCAGATGTGGACTTCTCAGTGGTGATCCGTCTGTTCTTAAGTTATGCCCCATAACACTATTACCAGGTACCTGGTTGGCATTGAAGACACAAATATGAGTAAATATTTGTTATCAAAGAATGCAGGAGTGACAAATAAGTAAACACATGAAAACACACTATGGTCAGTAAAAATGGAGAAAAGGTCCACCAATGTGAGTGAGGGAAGTTAGGACTGAGGGATATAAAAGCCTTTGGGGTAGAAGTTGTGAACTTCTGGAAGACAAGTGGACAAAAGAATATTCAGCTGAAGTACTGGGGTGGGGGGGCAGTGGAAAGTTGCTTTGTGTGTTCAATCATTCAAAAAATGTTTGAAAATATTTATACCTTACTAAGTTTAAAAAAAAAGAATCCTTGGACTAAGGAAAAATATGACAAACCTCCAGGACAGCAAGTTCCATAGAGGTAGAAAGTGAATAGCGAAAGGGGACAAGGAAAGGGGGGGATTTTAAGAATGGATCAGAATTCAAAGAGCTCCCAAAGCCCTTCTTTGGAGTTCCCTCTTAATCTTGAACACATGGAGAGTTATTCAACAGAGGGTCTTGAACTAGGAGCAGCCAGAGGATGTAAGCAAGGAGGGACATGAGCAGAGCTGTATTCTAATGGGTCCTTTAGGCAGCTCACGGAGATGGGAGCAGCTCCTGTTGTGAGACCAGTTACCAAGCTACTAATTTTGACACAAGTCTGGAAGACAGAACTGTCTGATTGAGAACCAGGATCTTCCCCACCTAAGCGGGAGTGTGGCTGGAACCGCGTGAAGGGCTGGAGAACTGTGAAGCAGGAGGCCCCAGTCTCTGGTGGTTAATTAGATGTGGGTGGCAAAGAGTCAAGAGTGACCGGCCAGTTCATTCTGTTTGAATGATGGATGAACGTGGTCAAAGTGTCAAGGAACCAGTCAAGACAAGACACATCCAGGGGACTCAAAATTAGGGACCACTTACATAGTCCTAGATATACACTAACTACAAACACACACTTGTGCCTTCTATACCATGTTGCAAAGTGATTTGTGCTGCCATTATTGGATATATATAATATATAATATAAATTATAATCCAAGATCAAATATTACATGCAAACTTAATTTATTTTAAATATTCTTTGCTCATTTTATGTTGAACTATCTTGCTTACTAACATATAGGGCATGTTTTTAAAAGTTAACTTTTTAATAAGAATTAATTTTTTAAAAAATTCATAATTTCATTGAAAAGTTGCAATCATTTGGTTTAAAATTTTTATTCAAAAACTACTTCCTTTCTATTATAGTGTGTGATAAGAACCTTACTGTCTATGATTGAGCTATATCTTAAGGACTTAAATTTATAATAGAACTATTGTTAAAGTTTTATTATCTGAGAAATACAGATTTAGCTATCACATTCTTTAAGCAGGATTAGCTAATGACTCACTTGAAAATGCTAAAATACATGTTTGATTTGTTGTATAGGACAGTAATCAAAATTTCCAAATCAAATTGTCCTCAAAATCAGTATATTTTCTCTGAATACTAGTTCTAAATATTAGAAGTACAGCATATGCTCAGTTGCAGCATCTCAGGTTCCAAGACGATTTTTTTAGCAAAACTTGAATTTCTTGATTGACTGGGAATTAAATAATTACTTAGAAAGAACAGTATTAAAATATAATTTTCATTAAGATGATAATTTATTTAATATTACTTAACTCTCCAGACAGTACATATTCTACACAAACAGTATTCTGGAGTAATGTAATTGCTGCATATTCCCAACAGTTGTAAGAATTGCCTACATTCTCTCAAATTGATTTGTGTGATTCTATTATCACAAAAGGCTAAGAGCCTATGTATTAACCTACTTTTTTAATGTAAGAAAATGAAAGACTGAAGAATAAACAAAAGATTTTATTTTTCTATAAATGTGTAGTTAGATTTTGTATAATAAATTAAATAAATCATTCTCTTTTTTTCCCTAAAACATCATAGAGATTTTAGTCATTAACATGTAAAATAATGAGACTACAAAAGGTTTCTGTGCTGGCATTCAGATAGATGTAGAATATATTGCATTAAAGCGATAAATAAATTTATGCTTGAGTACAAGGTAAATGAAAGATTCAATTTAAATTATTTCTAAATTGCTATTTATCAGTACATTGCTTTTACTGAATAATCCTTCCTCATTAGTTTGTAATTTTTTGCCATATGTTTAAGATTCTATATATTAAAAAAATTTTTTTTCACAGAAAAAAAGTCATGTGAATTAACTAGTATTCCACCACTTAGAGAATTATAGTACTATACTTGGTTAATTCTTTCCAATCTATTCTGAAACATATTTTTCTTTATAAAACTCAAACCACACTAAAAATTTATACTTAGTGTTTTAGTTGTGATTATATAATAAATGCTCCTCACATCTTGTTATTTTTCATAACTATGTAAGAAATATATTCTCCCAGAACAGACAATAATGCTAGACATTTTAGCTCTTTATAGCATTTTTCCTATTGCAAATAACACTGCAGTGAGTGCTATTCCTTTTTCTCATATTTAGGTCAATGTCCTTCCTGATAATTTTCTAAAGGTCAGATCAAGAAGGGAATATATTGAGTCATAAGAAATACATTTTTAAAGGTTTTGAAAACATCACCAGTTTACTTTCTGAAATAGTATACTCATTCAGCAGATTCTGAAAGTACCCATCTAACACATTTGCCAGCATGAAGAAATCTTACGTGTCCAGTTGCTCAAATTTTTGATAGTGTGATATATGCATATACCTGTGTGTATACACAGGTTATATAATATATAGGTATATATGCTTTTAGGAATTTTTAGATATATGTTTGACAAATACTTAGTCATAAAATTAATAATTTCTGTGTTATATTTATTTATGTCACTTGACCATGTCAAGTTTTCATATGCTTCACATCTGCTGTTTTATCATTTGTATATATGTGTTTATGTATATACATATATGAATATGTGCATGTATATGTTCATGTTCACACACAAGATTAAAAATCTAAGATACATAGCTCTAGTTTGTTTTTCTTTGAATTTTTCTCATCATGATTTCTGTTGTCTAATGAGTCAATATTATAAACACTTTACTTTTTGGTTCACTGAGAAATATTTATATTTACATTATACTGTTAAGATGCATATATAGAAAGTCATAAATAATATAGACTTATACATATAGTTTAGTGTACAATGTATTTGGTTTACACTATGAAATAAAATTTTAGTGACTCTTGAAAACTAGTCCAATGAGTAACATATTCTCATATTTTTTCAGCAGGTTGGCAAGATAATTTTTTCTACATAATGTCCTAAATAAAAATGTTTTTCTCTTGCTTTCCCATGAAAACAACATCTTCACTAGGTACAAATAGCAGTAAACTGTCTTCCACAAAATTCTTGGTTTTTTAAAAATTTTCTATCATAGAAACTTGAAACTAGCCTAGGTGTCCAAGGGCCTTGATTTTTATTTGTTCTGTTTTCCACCAGAAATTTTATATTTTTGAAATTCATTAATATTCAAGGATGTATCTAGGTGCCTCATTTTTAATTATTTCATCTGAAATAGGGGTTATCCTTTCAAGAAAGACTTTGATTCTTCTAAAAAATTTTTTTCAGTCATTACTTCTGTTCTAATTGCTCTTTCTTGTGATATATCCCTAATTATTAGCTTGCCTTCCTTTTTTATTTTTTTCTCACTTCTATAGTCTACTTCCCCTCTGTAGTCTAATTTTCCCTTTATATTTTGTTAGTCCATCTCAATCCCATCTTCCAAAGTGAGATTAAGTGAGAATACGCATGACAGTAGTTCTCAGTACTGCTTTTTCTTTTCTTTTCTTTTCGTTTCTTTTTTTTTTTTTTTGATAAAAATCACATGAGAAACTAAATAATAATAGTAGTTATAATGAAAGATGGTTTGGTTTGGAGCTAATATCCATCAGGTCACTTGGGTTTGGTCTATCTCAGGTGAGAAAGTATTAACATTTTTCAAAATGCTAAATTAATGGAATTCATCCAAGAATAACACTAGTTTAAGAACCAAATTTAGTCTGAGAAATTATATTGTTCTCTTTTCTCCATATTATGAGGAATTTTGTGGTAAATTGAGAACAAAAATATCCAACCAAATTGGCTAGCACACTTCAAAAATTCCCTTTTACTTTGCATTAGATCTAAAGTCTATAACACAACCCCTTGGTTGGGTTTCGAGGCCTTCAGGACCTGTAGTCTGTTCTCTTCTCCTGTTCATTTTCAGTGCCATTACATCTCTAGTTTCAGGCCAATATATCTGTTTCTGCTCTCCCACCTCCCAAAGAAGCTACAGTTAGACTGTCACCTGATACCTTATTCTGGCTTTATCCCATGTCATTGTCCTATGACTCCTCCATGATCCTACAGTCTATAACCTACCAGTCATTCCTCCTGATTATGTAGGTAGTTTAGTCAGGCAACCTGAAGTTCCACCTGTTCTTCCAAGAATACCAGGGATGACTAGCCAGGTTGAGTTAGAATTCCCTATTAAATATTTTCATTAACAGCTTTCATTCAATGTCTCTTTCCTGGGTGTTGCCAAAATAGCATTCAGATGCTGATAATATAGCAGGGAGCAAGAAAGAAAAGATTTCTGCCAAAACCAAATTAACAGTTAACGGAGAAATAGACAAGTCAATTGGAACTCCTACAACTCAATAGCAAAAAAGAAAGAAAAAGAAAAAGAAAATTTCAATTAAAAAATAGGCAGAGGACCAGAATAGACTATTTTTTTTTCAAGAAACATGAAAATGATCCAGAGATATACAAAAAGGTACCCACTACTCATAAGGGAAATGTAAGCCAAAACCATAATGGGATGTCACTTCTCACTTGTAATGATGGCTATTCTTAAAAATAAAAAGATCAGTGTTGTCAGGGGTATGAACAAATTGAACTCTTATACACATTGATAAGAATGTACAATGGTGAAGTCACTATGCAAAACAGTATGGGGGTTCCTCAAATAATTAAAATTAGAACCGTATGATCCAACAATCCAACTTCTGGGTATATATCCAAAAAGAAGTGAGATTAGCATTTCAAAGAGATATTTGTATTCCCATGTACATCACAGCATTATTTACAATAATCAAGACATGGAAACAACCCAGATGTCCATTAATGGATGAATGGATAAAGAAAATGTGGTACAAAACCATTATTTAGCTATAAAAAAGGAAATTTTTTTCATTTGTAACAACATGAATAAACTTGGAGGACATTATGCAAAGTAAAATATGCCAGTACAGAAGGACAAGTACTATATGATTACACCCACATGAAGTATCAGGTATGATTTGGATGTATGTACCCCAAATTTCTGGGTGTTAAAATCATATTCCTTATAACACCAATATTGGAAGGTAGTGAAATCCTTGAGAGGTGGGGCCTTGTGAGAGGTCCTAAGGACATTGGGTGTGCCCTCAAAGGGGATTGTATAGCCCCCGTCTATTCCTTCTTTTTGCTTCCTGGTCATAAAGTGAGCAGTTTGCTCTGCCACACACTGCTACCATGATATGCTGCCTCATCAGAGACTTAAAGAAATGATCCAGTCTTGGACTGGAACCTCCAAAACTTTGAAGCAAAAATAAACATTTTCTCTTTATAAATCACCTCAGATCACTTGTTTTAATAAAGTGAAGCTGACTAGTACAGTAACTAAAATAGTCACACTAACAGAAGCAGAGTAGAAATCTGAGTTTCCACTGGCTAAAAGTAGGGTAAAATGGAAAGTCATTGTTCAACAGGTATAAATTTTCAGTTATATAAGATGAATAAGTTCTAGAGACTGTACAATGTTATGCTTATAGTTAACAACACATAACATGCACTTAAAATTTTGTTAAGAGGCTGGATCTCATGTCAAATATTCTTACCACAATTAAAAAACAAAAATAGCATGATAAGTACTATGGATAACAAAATGCAATGGTATCTGAGATTAGGCACCTGTGTTAGTCAGCTTTTCATCACTGTGGTCAAAATGACAAGAACAATTTAGAGGCTGAAAAGTTTATTTGGGGCTCATGGTTCCAGAGGTTGGTCAATTCCATTGCTCTTGACCCAAGATGGGGCAGAACATCATGATTATGATTCAAATATTAGATGTCCCCCAAAAGCTCATGAGTGAGACAATGAAAAAGCTTTCAGAGGTGAAATGATTGGGTTATGAGATCCTTAAACTAATTAGTACATTACTCCCCTGGCAAGGATTAACTGGTTGGTCCCTGGGCATGTGACTTTGGTCATTTTGTCCTTGTTTAGTGGAGCTTTCTCTCTCTCTGCTTCCTGGTGCCATGTTCCCAGCTGCTTTCCTCCCCCATACCCTTCTGCCATAATGTTCTGCCTTACCTCCTGTTCTGAGGCATGAAGTCAGCTAAGTTTGGACTAAGACCTCTGAAACCACGAGCTCCAAATAAACTTTTCCTCCCAAAATTGTTCCTGTCAGATCTTTTGGTCACAGTGGCAAAAAATATGACTGAAACAATCAGGGCGAAAGAAAGTGGCAGAGGAAAACTGTTCAACTCACGATAGTCAGGAAGTGGAGAGATAAAAAGAGGCTCCAAGGGCAAAATATAATCCCCAAGGGTATGCTCCCACTGACCCATCTCCTTCAACCACACCCCACCTGCCTAACCGATACCACCCAGTATAGTGTCTTTTCAAATTATTCATCAAATGGATTAATCCACTTATTAGATTACGGCTGTCATGATCTGATCATTCCACCTATTAATATAGAAGTTTTTGGGGGGACATGTCCATGTTATATCCAAATCACAGCACTCTGCTCCTGGTCCCTAAAATGTCATGCCCATCTCACAATGCAAAATGCCTTTAGTCCATTTCTAAAAGTCCTTGGAGTCTTTAACAGTTCCAGAATTGCCCAAAAGTTCAAGTCCAAAGTCTCCTGAGACCCAAGGCAAACTCTTAGTTGTGAGCCCCTATAAAAATAAAAAGTAAGTCTTACACAATCAATATATAATAGCACAGAGTAAGCATTTATACTCCAACATGGAGGGACATGGGCATAAAAGAAGGGATAGGATCAAAACAAGACTGAAACCCAGGTAGGCTAAGGAGTCTGTAGTTCATGCATGGCATCTGGGGCAAGTATCAGTGAGATAAGATATCCAAAGGATGTGGGTAACCCAGCTCACATGTTCTTGCTGTTTTGGAGCCACATGGCCTCTCTCTTGGGTTGGCTTTGTCCACAGTCAGCTTATTTGCTCAGCAGATGTTCCACACTAATGGCATCTTTTAATCCATGGGGGTCTCCACTGTAATTTTCTCCTCACAGTTTTACAGATCACCCTTTCAGGGGCTGCCTTCATGGATTCTGACCCTGATTCACTTTGCCTGGTTTCCCAGGACTTCCTTTGAAATCTTGGTGGAAGCCTCCATGACCTCCTAACTCCAGCATCCTTCATTCCTGCAAAACCAGCACCACATGAATGTTGTCAATATCTATCACCATCTTGAGCAGTAGACAGGTGCCTTTGATCCATGGCTTCAGTTGCCTGAGTTCATGGAAAGCTGAATACTCATGGGCACCCTGTGTGATAAAGATACCCCATGGTCTCTCAAATGAGTTTTCAGTTTTACACCCTCAGTCTGTCATTGGTGTGGTCTTGTCAGTCTCTGTGCAAAGTACTCAGCTTTTCTTCAGTGGAGGTAATCTCTTCAGCAACCACAACTTTGTTGGTCCCAGTTTTATGTGCTTCTTGTCTGACCAAATTGTGAGTTTTTAAAATCTTTCCTCCCTGCATTTTGCTCCTGATTCTCAAAATAAACAGGGCTAAAAGCTACCAGTAATGTCAATGCCATGGACTAAATACTGTGCTTTCTTGAAATTTCTTCTGCCAGAATAATTAATCCAGTTCTTTCAAATTTAGCCTCACACAAAGTCTCAGGACATGGACAAAATATAGATGTAATTTGAATGGCCTCTAATCAACTCCCAATAAAGTTCTTGATCCCTTCTGAAACTTCATGAACACTCACATCAGTACTGCCCGTTAAGCTACACTTATAATATTCTAAGGCTTCTTTAGCTTACTTTTCCAAACTTTTTCAAACTCTTTCAAACTAGTTCAAAAGTTTCTGAGGCACAAAATCAGGTACAATCACAGCAACTACACAGCTTCTTGGACTGATTTCTGTGTCAGTCACGGTGTTACTTTCTGTTGGTTATCACTGTGGCCAAAATACCTGACAAGAACAACTTAGAGGAGGAAAAGTTTACTTGAGGGCTTAAAAGTTTCAGAGATTCAATCCATTGTAGACTGATTCTATTGCTCTGGCTCCAAAGAGAAGTAGAACAACATGGCAGAAGCAAATTGAAGAGGAAGCTGATGATACCCAGAAATCAGAGAGAGGGAGGAGCCATGGAACAAGATATAATCCTCAAGGGCACATCCCCTGTGACCTTCCTCTTCCAGCCATGCCCCACCTGCCTACAGTCACCACTCAGAACATTAGTCCCTCCAAATTACTAATCCATTGATTAAGTTATGTCTTTCATAATTTAATCATTTCACCTCCTGTAATAACACAGGAACTTTTGGGGGACATCTCATATCCCAACCATAACAGTATCCAACTTAGGTTTTAATTGTTTAAAAAATCATTGTCTAAGCTAAATCCAATGGGTGAACAGGGGTAAGCTAAGAGAAGAGGCTAGAGGGAAAGGGTTTTCTAGAGTCATTAACCTTTCACCAGAAACTTGGAAGGCAGCTCATGGAAGTTGGCAGAAAAGTCTTCACCAGCCCTAGGGGTAGGACCAAGGCAAGAAGTCTTCAGTAAGCTTAAGGTAATCAAAGAAAGGTCTTCTTCAAGCTGCAGCATTCTTATCAATTTATTGTTCAGTGACTACATCTACTATTTCCATGCACTGAACAAGATGCAAAGTCTACAATACCACATTGGCATGCATGACCCCTAATCTCATAGATTTCACTTCTGTCTTGCATGTTGCGATGTTGATGTCTAGGCCATTTAGTTCCCATGATCTCTCTGATACTCTCAGAGGCTTCACGGGCACTTCACAACTAAAATAAACTTGGAACATTTCATATTTGGACCCCTAAAATAAACCCTAAGGTAAGTATGTCAGGAATTAATAAATTATACAGGAAGAAAACAGGGTAAGCTATAAAAGAGATTTAAATACCAAAAAGAAGAAAAATAGGGAGAAAGATAAAAGAAATAACGTATTTATGGTACAGAAAGGGAAAGTGCCATAAAAAGTTCTCTCAGGTGTAGTATGCTGCCTGCCTTTGCAACTATGGCCTTTAAAATTATGTTTTGAATACTCTAGTATGCCCATTTCAGTGCCTTATACAAACATATATGTTCATAACAAATACTTTGTGAAATAGAGAAAAAACACAGCCAAGGGCATTTTGAGTGCTTAGAAACTCATTTTCAAAGAAAATCTTGCATGAAACTTATTGCTAACAATAAACCAGGTAAATCATCAATCAGCATACCAATAATGTGTTTTGCTTTCAATTCCAGTATAGGTTTTAAGACCTTAAATCAACTTCTCCAATCTGAAAATCTGAAGAAAACTACTCACACAACTCTGAAAACTGTGTGGTTTAGTTAAGAAATGGGTTGTACTGCTCTTAAAACCACAGTCATCATCTTGGAGGAAAAACTATTTTCACTAAAGAACAAATTATTTGCAGGCAAATGGATGAAATTGGAGAATATCATGCTAAGTGAGATAAGCCAGTCTCAAAAAGACAAGGGACGAATGATATCGCTAATAAGTGGAGGATGACACATAATGGGGGGGAGGGAAGGATTAGTGTTAGGGTTAGAGTTAGGGTTAGGGAGGGGGGCAAGTATGGAGGAAGAAAGTACTGTATAGAGGGTAAAGAGGGGTGGGAGGGGTGGGGGGAAGGGGAAAAATAACAGAATGAATCAAACAACATTACTGTATGTGGATTTATGATTACACAAATGGTATGCCTTTGCGCCATGTACAAACAGAGAGGCAACATGTATCCCATTTGTTTACAATAAAATAAAAAATAAAAAAAAAAAGAACAAATGGGTAAAAATGACTGCTGTATGGATAGCCTGGATGTGTTGGTTAGTTTTAGGTGTTAACTTGACTGGTACATGGGGAGCCCACATTAAACATTTCTGGGGGCATCTGTGAGGGTTTTTCTAGATGAGACTAGCATTTGAATCAGTGGACCCAATAAGTAGATGACTCTCTCTGCATTGTTGATAGGCATCTTCCTATCCTCTGAAGACACAAATAATACAAAAAGGTATACAAAGGGGGAATTAACTGTCAACTTCCTAAGTTAAGCTTGAGTCTTCTGCCCACAGCATGTACTCAGAAATCCACCACTGGACCAGGTGCGGTGGTGCACACCTGTAATCCCAGTGATTCAGCAGGATTGCAAGTTCAAAGCCTCAGCAACAGTGAGGACCCAAGCAACTCAGTGAGATCCTGTCTCTAAATAAAATACAGAATAAGGCTGAGAATGTGGCTCAGTGGTTGAGTGACCCAGATTCAATTCCTAGTATAGGGGGAAATAGTTCCATTGCATACTTTAAGGTAAAGATGTTATATACATATTCTTTTATTAAAGTTATAGGTACATATAAATAAAGAATATATGTAAGTATACATAAAAGTATAAAATCTTGCCAGGTGCAGTGGTGCATGCCTGTAATCCTAGCAGCTTGAGAGCTGAGGCAGGAGATTCAGCCAGTTCAAATCCAGCCTCAGCAATGGCAAGGCATTTAGAGACAGTGAGACCCTGTCTCAAAATGAAATACAAAATAGGGATGATGATGTGGCTCAGTGATTGAATGCCCCTTATGTCAATCCCCAGTAGCTCCCCCACCAAAATATATGTATACATATAAATAAAAGAATACATGTAAATATACACAAGTTATGTACATATAAATATAATGAAAAATTGAAAAATATATGCAAAAGACATAAGTAAATTACATTGGATTGAGTGATTTAAAAAGCATTAACTAAAAAGATGATAGCAGAGATGGTCCTAAAATATTACTAGAATTTTAAAAAGTGAGAAAGGATAATGGAAAAACAGTATATGTTAAATTACAGAGGCAGAAACTCCTGTGCTATTCAGGAAGGTCAAGCTGGGAGCATGGAGTGATAAAGAGCAATCACAGGAGAACTAGACCCTGCTGTACAGGGCCATGAATGTCCCCATGAGATCCACAACAGTTCTGTAAATAACGGAGAGAAAATGTATTTATTGTAAGAGAAATGACATTGTGAAGGAGGTTTTTCTCTAGAAGGATTAGAGGCAGTGATATGTAGGATGAATTACAATAGGAAAAGCCTAGAATTTAGAATCCAATGTTGTATAATTAAAAAAAGAAAGAAAGAAAACAAAAATGTTTGGTTTGAGGGGGCCCCATGGATTACCAACCTCTTTTTATGCTCAAGTTCTGGATCAACTGAAATTGATGAGAGAGATCAATGTAAAAAGTATGAAAGCCTGTAGCCTAGGGGTGTGCACAATGGCCTCCCTGGTGAGAAACTCCAGCATTAGGTAATTTGTTCTATAAAATTCAGGGAATAAAGAAGGAGAGCAGAGAAGAAGGGAGATGAAGGAAGATTAACTCCATGAGGGACTCTTCCTCCAAACAAACCAGGGAGGGGAGAGTGAAGGACCAGATCTAGACCAAGTGTAATAGAGTGGAGGGATTCCTAATCCAGAAGTGGGAGAACATGTTCCCCTACCCACAAGAGAAGGGTTCTTGTTCCCTTTCGGGGGGAGTGATGGCTGATTTTTACAATCACCCAAGCACTTTTCCAATATTTTCTCATTTAATATTCAAATAACACTAAGGTGCAACTATTATTCTCATTGTACAGGGTTGAAAAGGGTAAATATATTGGTTAAGATGACACCACTCATCTAAATTGAATTTAATTGAATTGTAATTGAATTGTAGACTCTAAAATGAACTTAAGGCTATGTGTTTCCAAAGCCCTTGCACGTCACCACTAAACCAAAGAAGGTATCCAGAAAGACTTTGGGAAATGCTTACTGGTTAGGGAATAATTTGAGGACAAGGATCTACGGAAGGAATCAAAGAATGAAAATAGTGCAACATAGGTGAAACCAAACAGACAAAAACAGCTCTTGTTGGGCATGAGCCAGCAACACCCAACTCAGGGGCATCCAAGACCTAGGATCTGATTATCTTAGAGGGCCTGTTACTGGCATATCTTAGCTCTTCCCAACCTCATGGGCCCCTGGAGCTCCTTTGTTCCCCACCATGCTCATGTGAAATGAGTTGGCCGGTCAAATTTGGAATTGAAGACCTACAATGGCTGATTTGGACAAGAGATGTGGAGACTTCAGTCACCTTCCCAAGCATTATGTAGGAATGGCTTTGTGGTGCTCAATGGCTGGATATGCAAGAGCATCATGATTTCTACTTTGAAGACTACAAGCATATCCATATTACAGTACACCTGGATGGTATTGGTATCTTTACTGGGAAGGAAGAAATAAGTTATCTGCCTGTGGAGTCATAATATGGGTGTCCCCAAATATGAATGGAATGAGTTGTAGATGATTGGCATCCAGGATGGGTACCTAGCAATGCTTCAGGACAGTGAGAAGGTGTGAGAGGATATTCATCTGCTTGAAGAAGATCTCAGCCAAGGAGACTAAGCAGAGATATGACTGTAAAGAAGACATTCTGACCTTGGCTCTTTTCACCACGACAGAGGAGGTCAAGGCTATGACAACAACACTGACTCCCAGGCTGATGGTGGCAGTAGTGACTTCAGAGCCTACAGAAGCCCCTCTTCAGCCAGCTTCTACTCTGGCCTGGCCTTTGGCTGGACTCCTCTTACATAATTGATTTGATGTTATGCTAAGTTTCTTGATCCTGTTTGTCTATTGGGAAGTCCCTGACCTTCACCCCACTCCCCTGGCCAGAAGCAAGAGGGTCATGGCCTTCATGAGACTTCTTTCCTTTTCTCCCCTCCACTACAGCCCTGGCGGGGAAGAGCAATGGGTACTGCCTGTGTTTTAGTTTAGTTTTAATTCAGTCTAGAATCAGAAAGTTGTGGATTCTGGCAAATTGCCCTTGTGCTCATTCCCAATCTCCCCTGATCTGTCCCCTATTCCCCATGGCCTTTTACCCACAGTGCCACACTCAGAGACTGGAAACCATCTTGCATCCCTGCCTGTGTCTCTCCCCAAACCTTTAGATGGGGCAGAAAGAAGATGAGAAGGAAGGAGATCTATCTGATTCTCAGGTATCCAGAGATCTCTGCCCCAGTCATCTGCTCCTTGTTTCAAAGGATGATGCATTTGAGCAAAAATGGAGTTATAGTTTGGTGTTTTGAGGGAATAGGAAAATTGAGTCAAAGTGGCTTGGTAGTGTACGGTAATGGAAGCATTTGCAGAAAGTTGAGATTACCAATGGAGAAGGACAATTTGAAGAAGCAAATGAGAGAAGACAAAATTAAGGAATTTGGGTGTGAGAAAAGGAAGAAAAGAATGAACCAAAAACAGATGAACTGGTATTCCTTAAAATTAGAATGCTTCTTCAGTTAAGGAGAAATAGTTACAAAGAAGAAACAGAGAAATCTCAGCCAGGAAGGTCTGAACTATACATGAGAAAAATCATTGTAGGGTTTGACAAGCAAAGACCCCAAAGGCTTAGATAAGGGAAGGTGTCGTAGTTCTTGCAAATAATATAGGGAATCAAGAAAAGTAAAATAAATGCTGGAAGTAAGGACCAGCTGAAGGTCGCTAATGCGGATGTAAGATGAACCCAGTGCATTTGGGGGAAAGAGGTTCTTTGAGAGGGTTTAAGCAGTAATGTACAGTGACTAAAAAGTAAATAAAAACATTTTACACCTGAATATGTTTATTCTAGAACCATAGAAACATACACAAGTCCTTTGGGTTGCATATATTATGATTCTAATGCATTGACAACAGGCTGACCACAAAAAAATGAAATAAAGAATTGAGTCAACTATTTTGTTAATTCGAGTCCCTAAACACGTAAAAAAAAAATTAACTCACTATTTTAGCCCAAACATATTTTCATACTAAAAAACTCAAATAGCTCTTTAAACACAAAATTTTAAAAAGTGTGCTTACCCTTCTAAGTCATAATTCCAACAGCATCTACTTATGTGTTTATGGAAAAGAAAATTATTTTATATTTAAAAAAGAGAATCATAGTTCTGATAAGTCTTAAGTTCATCTCGTATTCTTCACTTACTCTTTCTCCTCCTATACTGTTTTCTTCATGTTCTAGGTCTCTTAGGAAACTTGAAATTGATATGCTCTGTTCTTTAGGGAAATATGACCAATGCTACATCACTGGGTCAATAAAAAGGCTTAAGATGTCCTGGCCATTCAGCCACTATCTATAATTTTATAATTGTATTTGATGGGGTGGGGAGATAGAGAAAGACAAAAATACCTATAGGAGAACTTGACATTTACAAAGTCCCCACAATTTTCTGTATATACATATACAGAAACAAAATCTTTTCAGTCCATAGTTAGCAACCAATTCGTAAGTCATGAAATTAATTTATTGGTCCATAGCCAGGTGAAATAGAATAAAATAGAACAAAACAGAGATTACTAATATATGGTAAGAATAAGTTTGGGTTAGAGAAATTTTTGTCTTGGTTATTTATAAACATATGCATACATGAAACAACTCATGATGTAAAAGGCATTTATCAGTGTGGATTATAGTCAAAACAAATCAAAAGTTGTTGACTTAAAGGATAACTGTAAAGTTAATCTCTTCCATGTTTTCAGCTAGCAGCTCCTTTTCCCAGCCTCCTAATTTTTTTCCTTTCTTTTTTGCAGGAATGCAGATTGACCCAGGGCCTTGTGCACTGAGCCACATCCTCAGCTCTTTTTATTTTTGACACAGGGTTTTGCTAAGTTGCCCAGGCCAGCCTTGAATCTGCAGCCCTCCTGCCTCAACCTCCTGAGTAGCTGGGATAGCATGTATGCACCACCATGCCCAGTTCCCAATTTTCTTTTGAGAAATTACTTTCTCTGAATGCATAGAGTCTTGCTGGGGTGGAATTCCATGGCCTGCCTCTCAGGATGAAAGGTAGAAGGGATCAAGTCTTTCAGCTGTATATGCTTTCCTGTGTCTTTAAGTCATGAACAGGTGACAAAAGGATGAAAAAAAGGCAGTTTTCACACACCCTTTCCAGTGGTGCATACAGACCATTTTGTTTAAACTGTGAGATGATTTCTGTGATTTCTGCTCCTGTCATTTCTGCCCCTTGTGCAGTAGCAAGTCAATATGTTAGGCCTGATTTCCTCTCACTAAACCTCTTTTGCTGATTTTTCAATCAAAATACTCTCAACTTATACATGCACTTTAAGATGTTTTTATGATATTTTCATTGATTTCCATAAATCTCACTATACCCTGTGATGTGGACATATTTTTTTTTTCAATTTTGCTAATGAAATAACTAAAAATTCATGGTGACTGTCTTAGGCAGATTTTTCACTGCTGTAACTAAAAGATTTGACAGAACAATTTTAGGGAAGAAAAAGTTTATTCGAGGGCTCACGGTTTCAGAGGTCTCAATCTATAGACAGCAGGTTCCATTCCTTGGGGCTGGAAGTGAGGCAGGATATCATGGTGGAAGAGCGTGGCAGAGGGAAGCAGCTCACATGTTGATCAGGAAGCAGAGAGAGGTCTCCACTTGCCAGATACAAATACATACCCTAAAGCCACACCCTAAATCCTACCTCCTCCAGCCACATCCCACCACTTCAATTACCACTTAGTTAATCCCAATTGGGGATTAATTCACTGATTGGGTTAAGACTCTTAAAACCCAATCACTTCTCTGAACCTTCTTGCATTGTCTCATATGTGAGCTTTTGGGGGACACCTCACGTCCAAACCATAACCATGGTCCAAAAACTTTGCCAACAATTATGTCAGAGACCAGGTCACTGTGACTCAGAGCGTTCTATTCTTTCTACTGAACAATGCATTTTGGGCTGCCAGGAGCATACAGCCATATATTTCACATGCAGAATAATTTCATGCAGAAGATTTGTCAGGAAATAGTTCTTATTTTATTTGAGTGACTCAAAATCAATAGTATTCTATTAACTTGAAGAGAAATTTTAGCAGTCTTGAGATTTTACAGAAGGCTTTAAGATTATTCATGTTGAGAAAAATATACTTTAGGTGTTTTGCTGATATTTTCATTGATTTTCAGGAAAAGAAAAAAGACCTTTCATTCTGTTAACTGCATCCCTTTACCAATAAACCAGAATTCTGTAACTCCTGATGTAATGTCAGATGAAGGTGAATAGCTTAGAAGTCACCCTAAGAAGTACATCAATGTCAACAAACAAGAGTGAGACTGGATAATTCAGCTGGATAACTCTTTCAGCAACAGAAGTTTAGCCCTTCCTTCCATTTTGCTAAATTTCCTAAAACACATCAGGGCGCCCTCACACCCTGCCCCCTCCCCACAATCATTTATTCCTGTTTTTTGTTTGTTTGTTCGTATGTGGGGTTTTTTGGTTTTTTGGTTTGGTTTGTTTTGTTTTGTATCATTCCCATCTCCTATCCTGTGGTCCTATCCCTTATCTTCTTTAGTGCAGACTACTGCTGACACTTTTAAATTATATCCCTAAATCAATCCTCAATTTCTTCAAATCTGTTTCACATTGCTGCCATCAGGATCTTTATGAAACCATAGAAGACCATGATTCTCTAATATGCATGCTTAAAACTCCTTAGAGGAGTCTATCATTATTTAAATGACAAATTTTGTCTTTCTTAATATAGTGCAGCCATCAATATTTTACAACTTGGAGTTTTCTAGACATACTATTTAATTTTATATCTGTGCCTTTGCATATGATGTTGCTTCAGCTATGTGAAATTTTCTTTTCCATCTCACCATCTTGGAAAAATGCTATCATCCTTAAAATTCTATTTTTGATATCATGTCCTCCAGGAGGGATTCTGAAGCATTTTCTAACACCATTAAAGAGTTAGTCATACCTCCCTTTCTTATCTCTCTCTCTTGTGCATATGGGGGATATACTGATAAATAGATAAGAATATCTAGTTCATGAAGGCAAAAAAAAGCAATATGAAATAAATGAAAGTAATACAATGTATGATAGCAATAACTACTCAGGAAAAAAAACGAGGCAAAAATGTGAAAAGAAATGCCAGGAAAGGGGTGGTCAGAGAAAGCCTTGCTGAGAGGCACGTGAGAAAGGATGAAAAGAAGGTGAAGCCAGGAGTCTTGCAAACATCTGAGGAAGAATGTTTGCAGGCAAAGGAAATTAGAAATGTGAAGATTTCCAGGAGGACTTTCCATGGAGATCTGAATAACAAAGGAAGCCACTGGAGCAATTGCAGTAGATAATGGGTATGAAGAGTTGATTTGCAAGGATCAATTGCACGAATTCTGCCCTCATCCCTGTGCCACATCAAATGCGGAGATTATATCAGACAGACAAGGGGTCTATACTTTCATGTGATGCTTGTGAACAACTGAGAAACAGAGCATCTGCAGCTTTTGGCCTAAGGGACTCTACAACTAAGACCCACCAGACACATACAGCAAGTCTGTCTTTCACTCCTGACAGTGAAATGTTAGGTCACAAATATTTTAGAGGGTAGTAATGTATGATCTACTTTTTCCAGGGCTGCTCATTTGTGATTGTGACATGGACATCTGAAAGTAGAATTAATGCTGGGACAAACATAACAAGATTTGGGGTCAGAAAAACAGTATGAAAGAAAAATGGAAAACTAATTTGGAAGTTCTTCGACTGGTGGAGCTTTAGGGATGTATCAATGCCCATTAAAATTCCAGTAGGAGAAAGGAGGGATCATAAACATGGAGTTGGCATGTAAGATACCGCACTAGGTGAGAAGGTTGAAGAAGAGATTTTAAAATATATCTTAGGGTTTTAATGAAAGCAATTTTCTGTCTGAAATCATTTCAGTGGTCCTATTTGTAAAGAGATGGATGGACACTAAAGTCTCCACTTAGACTTGAACATTCTTCCAAAGACCTTCTGTGAAAGCCTGCAAGTCAGAGAAGCTTAAACGAGTACTTCATTAATCACAGTCTTGTGTCTGGACAAAAAGTAAAATGTTAGAAACCTGAAGTTCTTGAAGACATTCATCCTGCTAAATTAGTTCCATCTGTCACCTTACAACTGAAAAGAGTGCCAGAAATTGTGGCAAATGGAATGCTTTTTCTCATTATATAATTTCTTAGTTTTCATTCATTCAAGCATGTTCAATAATATGCTCCTTAACGCTTCCAGCTACATAGATATCATGCCATTTTACCTGCACAGAAAAGGTGGGGGAGGATTATGAGAGACACATCTAACGGGGACTCTGGAACCAGACTGACATCATATGATGTTGGTCAAGTTATTTAACTTCTCTATGACTCAGTTTCCTTCTCTATAAAAAGGATAAAACCTACCTCATAATTTGTTATAACAATAGAATAGTAAAAAAATTGAAATGCTTTAACAATCCCTAGAACCACTATAAGAGCTGAATCACAATATTAAACATATGGAAAACTTTCTGGATGGAACCCCAATGTCTGTGCAGTACAGTGAAGGCGTTTACATTTGTCAATTTATAAAAATGTAAATAGATTGAATCGTTTTATGTCTGCCTGCCTCTATCATATTGATCATTCATCCAGTTCACCTATCTTGTTAAACTTACTGTTTTTCCTTAACGTTTTGCTACTTCTCTCATTCAGGAGGCCTATGCTGTTACCAAAACAAGACTTTTTAAAACAGAAGCAGCCACATTGCTAAGGATTACTCCTAAGGAGGAAGAGAAGAAACTGAGAGGAAGGGAGGGAGGAAGCAAAGAGAAAGTCTTTATTAAGCATAAACTCTGGTCTGAAGACTTTGTGCTTCAACAGAACTCAGCATCTGCTTCCTTCTCAATTATGAAGACCCAGCATCCAACCCAAATTTCCAGGAAAGCATCTAATATAGGTTCTTTCACTCTTTGTGCAGCTTTACTGGGACCAGGATGAGTCCCTAAAAAGTAGGTAGATCTTAATGAATATATTATATTAACATATAGTACATTATACAGACGGTTGTTATGTTGTACATTGTATATTATATGCATATATATATATATTATGAAATGTGTATTTCTTAAGCTACTTTAACATTGATTTCTCTAAAATATCTGCTTTTAGAATTTTTTTCATTTACCATTTTCTGAAATCTCCCCACTTCATGCTCCATGTAGCTCTATCACAGGTGGGTGAGCCCAACACCTTTGTCAGATATGAGTAGAACCAGAGGTGAGAACTTGACCCTAAAGTGTTGAGAACAGCTTCCCTTCCCAAGGAACTTAGACTTAAGACTGAGAAAGAATCCTTTTGTCACCAGGAAACTGATTCTGTATCAATTATGTAAACATCAAAGAATATTGAGGGCCTTGCACTCCAACAAGTGGACTGAAGGAGAAGAAAAAAACTGATCCATAGAGGGAGAGGGAATCATTTTGCAAAGGCAGAAATGAGCAGAAATCCTATAGATGTCCCCAGTGCCTGTTATTTGTTATTTTTTCCTTTCTTTTTTTGTTTGGTGTCAGGGATTGAACCCAGGGGCACTTAACCACTGAGCTACATCTCCAACCCTATATTTTTATTCTTATTATTTATTTTTATTTTGAGACAGGGTCTTTCCAAGTTACTTAGTTTCTTTTATAAAAATTTTATTAGTTGACTATAGTTACGCATTATAGTTGGGCTCCTTTTGACAAAATCACACAGGCATGGAATTTGATTTATTTCATTTCAGTCCCTAGCCCTGCGCCCCCCCCACCCCTCCCCTCTTCCCTCCCCTTATTCTCCTTCCTCTATTCTACTCACTTTCCTTTGGCTAGTTTATTTATTTATTTTTGATTAGTGCTTTGCAGATAATTAAATCTCGCATACTTCCACTTCTACGGTAAGGAGTCTAAATCTCCACAGGTCTTACATTCATTTGCTGTGGATGTGAATGACCCCATATCTGCCCCGGAGTGCAAATGCTCCTTTGTGGGCATTATTGGTGTCCCCATAGCTCTCTGGGTGGCTAGGAACAAAAGGAGCTCTGTCTCCTGGTACTGGGAACGTGGACGTCCTGTGGACAGTCTCTTTGTAACTGATCCAGGCGCACTCTGGGATCCACAATAGGCTACTGCTGGGTCAGGCTGGCAACTTGCTTTATGAGTTCCAGATCTCCCGCCTCCACTGGCTGCCACGAGGTTCCAAATGTCACTGCTGGCCATCCTGGTTCCCAAGGTCTACCCACTCATGGGCCCAGAGATTTGGACCATTTTTCACTAAACAACTTCCTCTACCATCTCTGGGTCTGTTACATCAGCCTTGCTCTCTGTTCCAGAGGGTTCCCTCAAACCAATTTTTTTTTCATTGTGCTTTCCTCTCTCTGCCTGTATCCTCTCTCCACTTAGCCGCTGCCAGCTCTAGCCAAGCCGGTGCATCTCTAACATATTATTTCTTATATTATATTCTGACTTTCCGTACCTCTATGATTTCTTTTACTGTCCCATGTTAAGTTTCAGTGAATTCCTTTAGTTACCCACCTTGCCGAGGAGGAGTCTTTGCACTTTTTAAATCTTGAGCTAAGGAACTGCTAGGAAGTAACCTTTTCTCTCATCTGCCACCTTCTCTTCACCAGTATTTTTCTGATTCCTGGATGTGGTCTTTCCCATATCATGAATTCACCTTTTTCACCTGTTAGCTCAAAAGAGGTTTCTGTAACTTAGAATCAAAAGACTCTCTGTAAATATACCAAATCTTATCAAAGGACAAGCTATATCAAGAAACTATTCTTATCAAGACATTAATTTCAAACCGGGCAGAGTGGCGCACACCTGTCATCCCAGCAGTTTGGGAGACTGAGGCAGGAGGATTATGAGTTCGAAGCCAGCCTCAGCAATTTATCAAGGCCCTAAGCAACTCATCAAGACCCTGTCTCTAAAGAAAATACAGACACAAAAGTAGGGATGGGGATGTGGCTCAGTGGTTAAGCACCCCTGGGTTAAATCCCCCATCAAAAAAAAAAAAAAAGATATTATATTAACTTCGTAAAATAAAACATCTTGCACTTTAGATGGTACATTGTCCTGGGAACAGCAGATATAAAACAGATAAACTGTGACAAGATATGGTAAGTTTCCCCCTCTCAGTGAGTTGGATGGATCAGTGGAATTTGTTCTAGATACAAGTATTGATAAACAATACTTCACCCTGGACCCTCAGCATTATTCTCTTTAGTCTCCTCTCTGCTGACACTGTAAATTAGTGGACTAATCCTCACAGAACACGAGCCATCTTCCAAAGTTATAAAAGTCATCATTCTTGCCTGGGTGGTGAGCTCCCTTTCAATCCCTCCCGCTCCATTCCAGTCTGAGATAGGAATCCTACTAGCTCTACAACCAAAACAAGTTGTCACCAAAGCTCTTGCTCTGCACAAAAACAAACTACTCTCATCCAACTCTGGTAGTGTAGCCTGAGTTGAGGGACAGACTCATATATTGTTTAGTTGTTGAAGGCAAATTCATCGGTCTTACCTGGCCAGAGCATGCCCAGTGACTGACGTTTTCCCCCTGAAATATTAAGACTCAAAGCACAAAGATATTGTCCTGGTTTATTTGTTGGTATTGTTGTTGTGGATGCCAACATTTGTAGAATTTAAAGATTATAAACATTAATGAATTTAGCATTGTTTGGAGTTAAAATTTGACATCAGAAACTGTATTTAAACTATATTGGGGAAATCAAGATCAGTTTTACAGTTGACACTGGGCTTGGAAAACACAGTTCCACAAACTAGCCACAATATCATGCTATAGAACTAAGATAAATATTCACAAGTCACATCCTCCAGTGACACCAAGATCATAAATATTTAATAGACAATAAATACCTGTCTGTCTGTAAGATTTATACATTTGATTTGTAGTTATTAGAAAAGCATTTTGTTCCTTGGTGTTTTCTCAACTGTATTTTACATTTAACTATAATGACTAATTGTCATCTAAGCATTAATCTTGAGATTAGGAAATGCAGGCATTCTGAGAAAATGAATTTACTCATTTTATGTTTGTGACAGGAAAACAGGTTTGAAACATCTAACCTTGTTCTATACTCTAACTATAATTATCTCAACCTGTATAAAATCTGCTCATATGCTCTTGACATTGAAAAATACCTACTTCAATCCTTGTATCATTTTTATTCACAGTACAAGTAAATAGTCATTATGACAAGTACTTTTTAAGCGTGTAGAATATGAATTTCCCCAGCAAGATGTTTATTTGTAAAAACCTTGAATTTCAGAAAACGTGAAGTTCATATCCAGTGTTTGCCTTAGTACAATCCACTGGGCCCAGAGATCAATTTTGTTTGAACAGCTACAAAAAAAAAATAAGCACAAATGTTTTTGTTGGTGTCACAGTTTTCCCCATTGTCTCACACCCACCACCTGCACATTTATATTATCATGTTTGCCTCATACACAAATAAATTTGTGACCTTTATTTTAGTTTATCTTCCTACACAATTAAATTTACATCTTCAATAGTTTGTTTGCTTGTACAAGTTGGGAAATGTTAAAGCATGAACAGGGCATGAGGGACTGCAATTTACCTTAAGAACAAAAGAATAATTTATTACTTTATAAGACAACAAAACAAAACCCCCTTTCAGTGTTAATAATTCATTATAAAGGAAGAAACTATCAATTGGAGAAAAAATCAGTATGAAAATATAAGAAGCAAAAGGGGCATAATCATCAAATTTGCAGTAGCTGTCCTCTGAATTATCAGCAATAGCTAAGACATACCCAAGGCTTGCTATTGGCCACAGCAGAGAAGAATGAGTAGGAATTCATGGCTTCATTTCTGGTTTTGCTCCCATTCCCCAAACTAAGTCAATAAATGAGAGTTCACCAATCAGGACCATAGGGGTTGCCAGGAAATAAAAATTTGTTAGTATAGTCTATCTCCAACCTCTTAGGGAGCTTTATCCAAAGTCCTGTTATTATACTGGCTAATTAACACTTAGAATAAATATGTGTATAAGATGTTACTGGTGTTGGTCTGATTCCCCAGGTACCAAAAATCCTGAATAACCAATAAAGTAGTTCAGATGGAAAGAAAGTTAATTGGTGCAAATGGATCCAAGAACTCTTGGGTTCTTTTTTCTTTTAAGACTGTCCCTCGAAGGATGAAGTTAGCTAAGGAGGCATCAGTTCACTGATGAGAGCCCATTTTTAATACTTATCATGCTAATTAAGGCAGTGGTTTCACTAATATAAATCCATCACTGGCATTCAGGATGCCTTTTAGCAATCTCCTACATTAATCAAGGCCAGGATTGCTGAAGGTGTGTTGCTGCTATATCTGGATTACCTGACTAAAGGTGACCTCCTAGGATGAAGTGTGACTAACTAGAAGGTTTGGAGCATGTGGGTTTCAGTATAAATTAAATGAAACACAAATAACATCGTGAGTAATCTCCATAGATAAAGAATGTCAATGTAGACCCACATGCTTTCTCAGCATTAAATAATTTCTGTACCTTCTATGGCATCATTACAAGACCTCTCACACTATAAAATTAATTTTGAAAGTGTAGAAATGGAGAAAGGAAAACATCCTAAGCTTTTTAGACATGGAAGCATTATAACAAAGTGCTTGGAAGATAGACGAAGATATAGTGGAAGCTGGACCATCATTCAATCTCTTTATTATCCTTTGTCTTAGTCCATTTGTGCTGTTATTATAGAATTCCTCACACTAGGTAATAAAGAACACAAATTTATTGGCTCATGGTCCTAGAGGTCAGAAAGGCCAAGATCATGGCACTTGTATTGCTCAGCATCTGGTGAAGGACATTTTACTGTGTCTTCCCATAGTGGAAGGTGGAGGAGTAATAGAGGGAGAGAGTGAGGGAAGGGACTGAACTCCTTTTCATAACGAACCCACTCTTGTGATAAGGAATCCATTCCCGCAATGACATTAATTAAATTATGAAGGTTTTACAATAGCCAACTCTCCTCCTCTAAATTATCAACCAAAGCTGAAACATACCAACAGGTTTGCTGATGACCACAGAAGAGAAGGAGCAGTGAACTCATGGTTTTCCCTTCAAGACATAAGTACCTCTTAAAGGCCCACTCCTAGCACTGCTATACAAGGAAGGATTTCTAACGCATGAATAGAGGGCAACATATTCAAACTATAGCATTCTATCCTTGCCCCCCGCCCACCTAATTCATATCCTTCTTATGAACAAAATATGTTCATTCCATCCCAATAGACCCCAACGTTTTAACTTGTTGATGATCAATTTGCAAGTACAAAATCCAGAGTCTCATCTGCATTAGATATAGTTGAAACTTAAGGTACAACTTCCACTCCAGCTGTGAGCCAATGAAATTAACAAGTTACATGCTTCTAAAATATAATGGTGGGATGTGCATAGAATGGACATTCCTATTCCAAAGGGAGAAGTAGGAAAAAAGGAGAAAATGGTCCCAAGTAAGGCTATAATCCAACAAGGAAACCATTAAATCTTAAAACTGGAGAATCATTTCTTTTGACTCCATGACCTGCATCCTGGGCATACTGGGATGGGGTTTGAGCCTCCAAGACTTCAGACAGACCACCTCTATGGTTTTTCTATGCTGAGTTCATCCAACAGCTCTCACTGATTGAATTCATGTGTCTATAGCTTTCCAGGCTAGAGTTGTAATCTGGTGGTCCTACAGTCCTGGAATTTCTGAGGTGGCCTTACTAATGGCTCCACTAGGTATTACCCCAATGAGGGTTCTCTGTAGCACTGCTGACCCTACATTACTGCTCAGCATTGCTCTATTAGAGGTTCTCTGCAATGGCTCTATTTCTTCTGAGGCTTCCAGGCTTTTAATAATATCCTTTGAAATCCATGTGGTGACTACCATGACCTTATAGCTCACACACACTGTACACCTGCAGAGAGGCCAAGAAGACTGTGCCAGAATGCAAGAAACAGACACTTGAGGTTGTAAGGGCTTGAATGCTGAGGTTCCACTGGTCCCTCTCTGGAAACCTTGTATTCAGGGTCCCCTTTTACATTAAAGATCTGTGAAATAACAGCAAGGCCATTCTCCTATTGACTGGATAAATAGTAACCATCTCCCTTCTATCTAAACTAGTCTTTTCAGTAAAGAGTTGTTTGCCCCTACTCACCTAAAGACACATTTTCTAACTTTACATGGCTAGGTTGCAAATTTTCCAATTCTTTGTTCTGTTTTAAATTATAAATTCTTTCTCAGCTTATTATATGCAGTTAATAGTGGTAATTCATCTCCTTCAATATTTTGTTCAGAAAATTCCTCTTCCTCTTACAAATTCATTGCTCTTTATTCTCTCTTCCACTAGGACATGAACATGATTCCCACTATACAGAAAAGAGGCACTTTTTTTCAGTCTCTAATACCTTGTTCCTCAGTTCTGAGACCTCGTTTGAGTGGCCTTTATCATCCATATTTCTACTAACATTCTGAACATTTAAGCAATTCCAAAGAAATATCCGACATTCCCTGTACTGCTTCCCTTCCTCCGATCCCTCTCTAGCATTGTCCTTAATGTTACCTTCATGAAATCTAGGATTTTTCTAGCTTGCTCCTCCAAATTCTTCCAACCTCTACCAATTACTTCCAAAGTCACTTCTACTTTTTCAGTCATTTGCTGTAGCAACAGTGCCACTTCTCTTTACCATTTTGTTGTTGTTGTTTTAGTCTATTTTATGCTGCTATAGCAGAATATCTGAAACCATACTTCCTGAAGAACAGAAATGTATTGGCTTATGGTTTTAGATGTTGGAAAATCCAAGAGAATAGTTTAAGCATCTGCTTAACATCTCCCATGAACCTTCTAACTGTGTCATCCCATGGTAAAGGCACAAGTGTGAGAAAGGGGAAAACTCAGAGAGGGGACCAAACCCATTTTTATAACAAACTCTCTATCAGAATAACTCACCCACTGCCACAAAATTGTCATTAAGCCACCTCTGAAAGGTCTCACCTCTCAACACTATTACATTGGGGATTGTTTCCAACACATGAACTTTGAGAGACACATTCAGACCACAGCATCATTATGAGATCTCAGGTAATAAATAGAGGAAAACAATTACAAGAACAAAAGAAGGTTTGCACAGATCACAGGAACTTCATTGAACTGGCTTCATAGAACCTGATTAGAAAAATATTTGCAGGGTCAAAAAATTGAATATTTAACTGGGGGTATATTACCTTTTCAGCAAGTGGTCTTTCATAAATTATGCACATAGAAATTGCTTTCTAATTTCTCATGTTCCTCATTTCTGGTTCTCAAGGACCCCCAATATTTGGTCCTTTTATATCAATCTTATACTACTTACAAAATTTGGCAGCATGCTGAAGAAATCTAAGGCTTTGAAATCAACAGGGCCCTGCTGTTGTTGGCTATGCAACACTACTTTCTGAATGAAGATCAAAGTTCATATATGTAAGAAACCAGGCAAAGTTCTGGACACATGGTGGCCTCACATGAAATGGCAGGTGATATAATGACATCTTGCCAGGAACTCTACACTCCACACTCGGGTGCACATGAATACTTTATACCCATTCTTAACTCTGAGATACTACTCAAGCTGTTCCTTGGGAAGCTATTTCCGTTACACCTCCAATTCATAGTCCAGTCATGACTTGTTCCCCTTGGATATTGCAATGAAATACTTTATAAGCCTAAGTTTTTCCCAGGTATTTGTTCCAACATCCCAATTAGTGAAAACCCCAGGTCCTTTAGCATTGGACAAAAAGAAATGAGTAGCAGAATATTTACTGGCTGAAGGTACTTGGTAGGTATTTTACAAAACTCTTTCTTGTCAGGTGAGGATGGGAATAAGGATGTGGAATTAGGGCTAATTATCAAGAAATTTAACATAAAAGAATGAAACACTGTATATTAAGATATTTTTATCTAGAACAAAGCTACAAGTCATTGGGAAATCAGATAGGGTTCAGGAGAGAACAAAAGGTGTGGACGTTAAATAGTGGGGAAGCAAGGAGGGTATTGCCCAGTAGGACAGGAACCAAGAGGGACTCCTTGGTAGGAAGCTGATGTATTTGAAGTATTAAAAGAATGTATGTAGGGCTGGGGATATAGCTCAGCTGGTTGAGTGCTTGCCTTGCAAGCACATAGGCCCTGGGTTCAAATCCCCAGCACCACAAAAAAAAAAAAAAAAAAAAAGAATGTATGCAGACTACAGTTCATAAACAATCAATTTTATGTATATAATCACAAAAAGAAATAAGCGTGAAAATTATGAAAGGATACCAATGATTTTAATCCAATATTATTCCCTTTTAAGAAATGTTTCATGTCTGATACCTCCCACAACACTGTGAAATGCAGGTGATTCTCAACAAAGTTTAATAAAAGCAACAGGTGTCTTATATAGGTTCTGTCTGAAGATGAAAATGAGTACCTGTAGGTACCTCCCTTTGTATTTAAGTACATAACATTTTTGTTCCGTGAGAAGGCATGTCATTTCCCTCAGAACACTTCAATGTTATAATAGGAAGCAGGTGTTCTTCTCATTTCTTAGATGGATAAATTAAAAAACAAAGAGGTGAACAGACAGCTCAGGAAAAGCAGACAGCTGCTGAGGCCGGAGTGAGTGTTGGTTATTCTGTGTTGACCTTGGAAACTGATTTCCCTCTTGAATCTGCTCCAAAAAAAGGACCATGTTCTGATGTAAAAGCTGTGCCTTTTCTGTACTGAACCCACATTCAGTAATCAAGTTGAGGTTTAACTCCCTGGGTAAGTTCATTTCAGGGCAGAGATAGCAAGTGTATATGTGAACTCCTGGTAAGGAAATCTGTACCACAAAGCATGTCAGTCATTTTTGGATAATTTATGCTCAGTTGCATTAGTCTCAAAGCAGCACAAGCTTTAAAGACATTGTACGTAAAGGGCATCCAGCATAAAGTAGAAAGCTAGTGACTGCCTCGCTACTTACTGTTTTCCTTTTCTCCATCCTTCTTCATCCTGCTCTATGTCCAAGGGGACTGGCCTTCAGAAAATCTTCAGTGGAAGCTTCCCTGTCCTCTGACTTAGCCAATGTGGTCAGCACCAGAAAATCAGGGAGTGGGAACAGGGTTCTATACCACCTTCTTTCCTGCCAGGCTGCAGTTTGGTCAGTGTTCTATGCCATTAATTTGGATGTAGCTGCTGCCAAGTGAATCCGTTTCGTATATTCACGGACCATACCAGGTTCTAGTAATCACCCTGACCCCTTCATATGGCAGGCCTTAGCTTGCATTACCATTTCTTGGTGATTTCCTTTCCTTTGCTACACCTTTGAAAGCAATCTGTTCATTAAACTTAATTTACCCTTTTGAGAATCTCTTAATTTACCCTTTTGAGAATCCCACATGTTTCCTGCTGGGATCCTGAGAAATGTAAGAATGCTTTCTCCTTTCTGATAAAAACATAAGAATTGGAAGTATCCTGTGCTATTTTCCATGGTAAAAAAGAGTCCAGAAACCAGTGCACCAAAGTTCTATTCATGATGTGTATGCAATTCAAAGAAAATTGTTAAGGAAGGGGTAGTCACTGCCAGGTTCCCAGTTCTAGGTGTATGCACATGCCATCCCATGCACCCTCTTCAGAAGTCCACAAGTAAATACTATCATCTCCATTGTACAATGAAGAACCAATGGCTAACATCAGGCATCACATGATTGATAGGTGACTTCATAACTAGTGCTCTTCCTGCTACCTCACAGTTCACACTCCTTTGGGGCTGTTTTCTCCACCCACTATAAAATGAGACGGGCCACATCAGCAGCATCTGGATCTGCAGTTTTATCAACTTTTTTGAAAAATCTAGTTCAAAACCTCACTCTCATCCAGTTACATCTTTAAGCTCCTGATGTGATTCAATGACAGCCATGGTTGAGAACCTCTGGAGTAAATGCTCTACAAAGTTCCTTCTAATTCTAAAACACTATAGTCTAAAGTTAAGTTAATGCCTCCATTTGAGCTTTTTTTTTTTTTTTTCCATTTGAGCTTTTTATCATTTAACATTCCTTAACTTTTTGTTTAATAGTTTCTTTCTTTATTCCTTGTAAGTTCCAGTAAGAAAATACTTTTTCTAGAAACCATATGGTATTAACTCTTGCATAAGAGTTAATTAATCATTTTTCCATGCATCCATCAAACACTTGTGGAGTGTTGACTATGGATTTTGATAAGTAAAATACAATACTTTCCCTGAAGGAACTCTCACTCTGATGGGGAAGCAGATATTTATAGCATAACATTCAAGTGCAGGGATGGACAAATACACAGTAAACGTGTCCATACCAGAACCTCTTAGAGAATAGTAATGACATGGCCCACACTTTAAAATCTTTGTAGAAACATCTCAAGACTTCACAGATATATTTTTCAGAGAAGGAGTAGGTCAATTTTATCCACATATGATTATAAACAATTCAGCCCATCTGAGCTGTGAATGCAGGTTGCTTGGCAACAGCTTTTACAGTTGTGTTATTTGCTCTGAAATGAGAGGAGTTGGTACTTTTCTCTTTAAAACAAAAGAATATTAATAACAGCAATAATGGTGGGTATTTATAAGTCTGCATAATATTTTAGTTCATGTATGCTTTGGAGTCCAAGTTGGGAGGATTTTGGATAGTAAGAAGGTTGAGAGGGAAAGTCATAGTTAAATACCATCATTATCTAACAGTCAGTGGACCTGATTTTATTAATTCAGTGTGTATCTATTGAGTATATTTTTATTTTTAACCTTCTATTTACAAGGTATTTCATGAAAACTGGGGAGAAGCAAGGATATGTGACAGGAAAGGAGCAAAAACTGTGTTTAATACTTATTCCCTGTGCTTTGCATATTTCATCAAATTCCTTAATCTGTCCGTTTGACTTCAGCTTAAAGAAAAAACACAGCATCTCCCAAGTACCACTGGACCACTGTAGAAAAGGCCATGGGCAGTTCACAATAGGGATAATTAAGGACATAAAAGTCACACAAATCCACCTCTGACATACAGAGATTTTTATGCCACTATATCTCACTAGCTATAATAGAAAAACATGCATAGTTAAGGGTGGATACTGTTTGTCTTGATTAAAAAAAAAAACTTTCAGATCAGAAAAGAAAATGCCAGTCATATCACATGTCCACATCTTCCTACCCAGCTCCAAAGAGGGAGGCAGATCCTTCACTCCCTACTGGTATAAGATATGACAGCTAATTTGTTCCACAGTATTGGAGCCTTTTGGAGAGAGATAAGTGAATTATATATTTATAATGTCTAACAAATGTGAATGCAAACAAATGTCCACTTAAAATATTGCTGTCATTTTGCAGTTCTCATAAAGATCCCCCCAATTTCAAGGTCCTATCCATCTTTCATTTATTTATCAGCTCTAAATGTTAGCATATTAGTAAAACCAAATGGCAGTAAATAATCTTGGATATCCGAACAATGTTTCCTGTGTCGTGTTTGTCATTTTGCTTGTTACTGAGCAGACAGATGGGATCTAACTCGTCATGGCAAGCTCCAGCAAAAACAACCTAAAACACACGCATAAAATGCTGGTGTCAACAAAGCCACAGACTCGTAGTGCACTCCAGTTAATAGGTGTGATTTGTAACCAGGGGTCATGGCAACAATCCATATCTGAAGGTGAAAAGTATCAGATTAGAAACCATTTTTTCAAATATTTTTTGAACCTAAATGTTCAGTGCCTAGCAAAGTAGTCTTCATAAATCTTCAGTACATGGTTTTAGCTTGTCTTCTTGCAAAATAATTGGATTACATCAACTCTGGACAGTTAGTCAAGTGTTACCCTATCAGATAGCATGACTTTACATGTCTGAGTAAGAAGAGATTGCTACAGCTAAGTCTTACTCTGCTTCTTTACCAATGACAATGCTCAAACCCCAATACTCCAGTCACAAAGAAATGTCCATATTGTTGATTCCTAATGTATCAAGAAATGAAAAGGAGGTGACGGTCCTCCCTCTATCTGAATATCAAACTTATCTGGAAGGGGCAAGATAGTATGAAAAAGAATATTTAACAATTTACTCTTTGTTTCTTTATCCAAAACCAAACATAATAAAATATGATGAAGAGTTTCACGAAAGCTTGACTCAACCATCTATCAGTGATGTTCTGGGATTAGGACAGGAGAGTTCCATGTTTCAGAGCAAGCATTGTGAATTCCAGCTTCCTGTTAGGACACAGAAAACTGAAAATAGTGTTATTTCTACCATAACACAAAGCACAGAAACACATAGAAAGAGTAAAATCCCCAAAATCATAATGTTTCTTGATTCCATATGATAGCTGAATCACAGAGCAATGAACTCACCTGAAATCTAAGGAAAAACAAGTGAAGAGAAAGAGGACATTAGCACTCAATTACCTAAGGCAGATGCTAGAACTCAATGCCATATAAGTTACTACAATTCTCTAGCTTACTAAAGGTAGAGCTACTGTGACAATATACAATGACTGGGAACCAAAAACATGGAAAGCTGCACATTCTTTCAGACTCTTCACAACCCTCACTGGATGCTACCAACACACTCAGGGTAAAAAATCCTGAGAAAATCAAATGGAAACATTAGAAATAAAAACATTAGAAATAAGAAATAAGATTACAGAAAAAAAGAATGTCTTTGAAGTTTCATCGATAGACAGGAAACTGAAGGGAAGAGGAATTAAATATAAAAATGTGAAATTGAGGGTAGAACATAAAAATTAACCCAATGGAACAAAATGATAAAGAATTAAAAAGAAAACAAAATATCCATGAGCCATTATAAAGAGCCTACTTTGTGAAATCAAAATATCAAAAGAAGGGAAACAAAAGAAAGTCTGAAGATATTAAGATAGAGAATTTCCTAAAATTAGTGCTATTGACCAAGCCACAATTCAGAGAATAACAACTGCAATAAATACTCAATACACACAGATCCTTGAACATATGATATTCAAACTTCTGAAAACCAAACACAAACAAAAAAAGACACATTACATACAGAAGAACAAAGGTAAGGATAATAGAAGCTTTTTCATTATAACTGTGTTTCATTATAACTTTAATAAGCAGGACACAATGGAGTGACAATTGTAAAATATTGAAAGACACACACATATCTCTCAACCTAAAATTTTATACCAGTTAAAATATTTTTCAAAAATATAAAAGGAAAGATGGAGAAGGAGAGAGAGACAGAGCAAAAGTTCACTGCCAGCATACGTGAATGACACTGGGAAAGGAAGATCTTTAGGCAGAAGAAAATAAAGATAGAGATCAATTTGCATCAATGAAAAGAAATGCTCAAGAGCTAGTAATGAAGATAAAAATAAAGTTCACTCTTGCTTATTTAAGTTTTCAAAAAAATAACTAATTATCCAAATAATAGTTTGGTAAATTTTTAAATACATGAAAATAAATATGTGATAAATATTACACAACGTATAGTAGAAAAGAGTTTGAAATATACTGCTATGCCTTTATACTACATATAAAGTCATAAAGATTATCAAAGGCACATTCTGATAAAAGAAATTAATATTGTAAATCCAAGGGAACCAATAAAAACTTTTCATAAAGCTACAAATAATAAAATAGTGGAGATAAATAAATCATTAAAATTCAATTAATACAAAAGAAAGAAAAGGACAAATAAGCAAATAGAAAATATCCAACAAAATTAAAAATATTAATCCAATTATGTAATCACAATGATCCAAACAAGAAAAATAAAATGCTAGAATGGATATAAAAGCAGATACAACTGTATGTTACCTATAAAATATCAACTCTAAGTATTAAAAAAAAAAATCGACTTAGAGGGAAATTTATTTCATGGAGCGCATTTAATAAAAGAAGTAAAACTCAACAAATAAACGACCTAACACTACAGCTCAAAGCCCTAGAAAAAGAAGAACAGAACAGCACCAAAAGTAGTAGAAGACAGGAAATAGTTAAACTCAGAGCTGAAATCAATGAAATTGAAACAAAAGAAACAATACCAAAAAAAAAAAAATTGACAAAATAAAAAAAAAAATCGATGTTAGAAGTAAAGTAATAAAAACAGAAATCTACCAAAGTGCCTATCAGTGAATGAATGTATGAACAAGGTGTGGTGTACTCATGCCTAGAATATTATTTAGTCATAAAAAGGAATGAAGTATTGGTATAAGCTACAACATAGATGAAATTTGAAAATATTATGATAAATTAAAAATGCAAAACACAATGGAGAGTGACTATTAATGGAAGGGGGCTTTTTTTTAAGTTCAATAATTTGAAATTGAGTTGTTAAAACTGCACAACTCTGTAAATATAATAAAACTCACTGAGTTATACACATTAAAGGAATAAATTTTATTGTTCATATGTTATAACTCAATAAATCTGGTATTGAAAAGTAAAACAGTCATAAAGAATAATAATATTATGGCATTTGCAGATAAATGGATGGAATTAAAGAATATCATGCTAAATGAAATAAGCCAATCCCAAAAAACCAAAGGCTGAATGTTTTCCCTGATAAGTGAATGGTGATACATAATGGGGTGGGGAGGTGGGGGTGAGAGAAGAATGGAGGAACTTTAGATTATGTAGGGGGAAATGAGGGGGGTATGAAAAATGGTGGAATGAGAAAAATCATTATCCTATATACATGTATGATTACATGAATGGTATGAATCTATATTGTGCACAACCATAGAAATGAAAAGATGTACCCCATTTGTGTACAATGAATCAAAATGCAGTCTGTAAAAATAAAAAAATTAAAAATTCTTAAAAAGAAAAACAATAAAAACATTGAAACACTAATCAAAGAAATGCTCAACTATCAGCAATTCATTAGACAAATGATCAGACAAATCATATAATGAACAATATCACATAAAGGTATGAATCCCAAAGGAAGACATAATGGGATATGTGCATGCATCTAATAAAGATACATGAAGCAAATCCAGATTACATCTAAATTATATTCTGAATCAAAAACAAATCCTAAAAATTTTTGAAAATTTGAAATGATATAAATTGTGTTTGGGGAATATAAATGAAATAAACTAGTAACTACTAGCAAAAGGATATCTGTGAAAGTCAACCAATATTTTTAAATTAAACAGTACCCATTTAAATAACTTATTAGTAAAAGAGGGAATGAAAATAGAAGTGGGAAAATACTTGGGGGTGAGGGAAAAATAAAATATGATGTAGACAAATTATGAGGACACAGAGAACACTATAGTAGTAATCAGTCAACAACGAGTTTTCTGGGAAAAAGACTTAATTTGCAGTAATTTCCAATTTTCAAGATGAAAATATGGATACATCATGATAACTGAATGATAGTTCAATGGATAATCAGTGAAGAGAGATCACATTAGCTCTCATGAGCCAGTACAAATCACAACCAGTACACCACTGGATGCCACTCAGAGGGAGATTGGTAACAGTACATTTTTATATTAGGAAAGAAGATCTCCAATCGATCGATGATCTAAGATTGAAATTTAAGAAAATATAACGAGCAAATTTCATAAGATCAGGAAGAAGAAAATGACTCCGATAAAATCTGAAATCAATAAGATTGATTCTATACACAAGAAAGATCCACGACCATGGGGAAAGAAAATAACTACTTCACAGGATCACGTCAGGCAGGGTGAGAGTGGAGTGAGGATGTAATAGAGATGTCACAGAGCACTGAGATACCTGCACCAGCCCACTGCTGCCATCAAACCTGGCATCCCTAAAGGAGCTACACCCCAGCTTACAATGCACACCCACCACCCCTGCTGCACAGGCCACCGGCACTGCCAATGTTGTATACAGCTGAAGAAGCTATGCTGGACAATACACTAAAGCATCCACCTGGTAGCTAACCAAAACCCTAGAATGCATCTCCAGAACTTTTTTTCTTTTTTAAAATGTATTCATTTATTTAGGTAACATGTAATGATATATATTCATGAAGTACAGTGCAATATTTCAATACATTCATACAGGATGCATGATTAAATCAGAGTAATTACTGATTCCCTCTCTTTGTCATTTCTTTAGTTTTGGAGGCTTCAAGTTCCTCTCTTCTTTATCTTCAAAAAATAATATTATAGGTTATTCTTAACCACAGTCACCCTACTGTGCTGTGGAACACCGGAACATATTCCTTTTCTGTGAAAGTCAATAAAACTCACAGTGGCAGCTGACCTACCAGTTGCACAAATACCAACGTAGGGGCACAAGAGTCATGAAAAAACACATAACATATTGCCTCCAAGTGAACACAATAACTTTAGCAACAGACCATAAAATAAAGGAAACTGACAAGATCCCTGGCAAAGAATTCAAAAGAACTGTTTTAAGGAAAGTTAGTGAGACATAGAATAATATAGACAGACATTTAAATGAAATTGGGAGGACAATTCATGATATGAATGACAAATTTAAAAAGAGAGATCATAAAAAAGAAGCAACCAAAACTCTTGGAGCTAAAGAACTCAATGAGTAAAATAAAGTATACAGTGGTGAGCCTCAACAGCAGAATTAATCAGGCAGAAGACTTGTCTCTCAAATAACTCAGTCAGATTAGAGAAATAAGTATAAGAATTACAGAATGAAGAAAACCTTTGGTACTCAAGGGACAAGATTAACCAAGCAAGCCTTTGTGTTCCAGAAGAAAAAGAGGTGGGAAAAGTCATGGAAAGCCTATGCAATGAAATAATTGCCGAAAACTTCTTAGAAATTTAGAAATTCCGAATACAGGGAAATTTAATGAAATTCTTATGCATGACCAATAGGTAAATGAAGAAATCAAAATGAAAATCACAAAATTTCTTGGAACAAATGAATATGAAACACAACACAACAAAAGAGTGGGAAACAGGGAAAGCAGTACTAAGAGGGAAGTTTACAGCACTATGTGTCAAATCAAAAAGAGAGAAAGACAGGGCTCACATGAACAACCTAATGATGAAAAATGAGGATCAGAAAAGCAAGTAGAAACAACACAAAATTAGCAGAAGGTAGAAAGTAACAAGGATTGGAGTAGAAATAAACAGAAACACACATGCTATGCATGTAAGCATATGCTCATGAAAATGAAATGAAGATTGGTTTGGTGAAAAGTTGAATGAATTTGACAAATCTTTAGACTAACCAAAAGAAAAAAGAGAAAACTCGAATAAATAAAATCAGAGATGAAAAATGAGGCATTATGATTGATTCCACAGAAATACAAAGAGTGGGTGATTAGGAACTACTGAGAACAACTGCATCCAACACGTTTGGAAACCTGGAAGAAATAGATAAATTTCTGGACACATACAACCTACCAAAATTGAGCCGGTAAGGACATAGATGCAATACCCCAATAGACCAATAAAAGTAACAAAACTGAACCAGTAATAAAAATTCTCCCAACAAAGAAAGGCCTGGGAACAGATGTCTTCGTGGCTGAATTTCACCAAATTTTAATAGAAGAACTAATGACAGTAGTTCTCAAACTATTCCAAAGTATTGAAAGGGAGGAGGGACCCATCTAAACTCATTCTAAGCTGCTATCAAAATTAGACAAGGGCTCAACAACAACAACAAAAGCAAACTAAAAGCCAAAGTCCCTATTATATTTAGATACAAAGTATCCAACAGGGCTGGGGCTGTAGCTCAGTGGTAGAGCACTTGCCTTGCACCTGTGAGGCACTGGGTTCGATCTTCAGCACCACATAAAAATAAATACATTTTTTTAAAAAGATGTGTCTATTTACAACTAAACAATAATTTTTAAAAAATTTCCAGCACAATAATAGCTCATTAAAAAGTTTATACAACATGATCAAGTTGGACTTGTGCCAGGGATGTAAGAATGGTTCAACATGTGCAAAGTGATAAACACGTCACACATCACATCGACAAAATGAATGATAAAAATCATACAATTATCTCAATAGATCCAGAAAAAAATTATCCAAAAAAACTTCAAAAATTAGGTACAAAATGTATGAAAGCATTCTGCTATCATGTATAATAAATTTTAAAAACAAATTTTAAAATTAATAAAAAAGAAAAGAAAAAATAAATTAGGTACAATAAGAATGTATCTCAATACCATAAGGGCTACCGATGAAAACCATGTTGTCTGAAAAACACTGAATGGGGAAAACTGTAATTTTTTTCTGTAAGATCAGGAGTAAGACAAGGATTTCCATTTTCACCACTCTTACTGGATATAATGTTGGAAGTCTTAGCCAGAGCAATTAAACAAGAAATGAAGAGCACACAAATAGGAAAAGATCATATTATTCTTGTTAGAAGATGATATGACTTTATATATAAAAAAAACTTAAGACTCCAATAAAAAAATTGTTAAAACTATAAATGAATTCAGTAAGTTTATTCTATACAAAAATTAATAGCTTTTTTAAAAAATCAATTTTAAAAATCTCTAAGAGAAAGCAATTCTATTCTCAATAGCTATGAAAGTAAATAAACAAAACACCTAGGAGTAAATTAAACCAAAGAAGTTGATTATCTCCATAATAAAAAATACAAAACATTAATGAAAAAAATTGAAAGAACCAGCGACTTGGGAGGCTGAGGCAGAAGGATCACAAGTTCAAAGCAAACCTCATCAATAATGAGCCACTAAGCAACTCAGTGAGATCCTGTTTCTAAAGAAAACACAAAATAGGGCTGGGGATGTGGCTCAATGGTTGAGTGCCCCTGAGTTCAATCCCCGGTACATCCCCCCCAAAAATTGAAAGGAACCCCCAAAAGTAGAAATACATTTTATATGCATGGGTTGAAATAATTAATATTGTTAAAATATCTGTACTACTCAAAGTGATATATACATTCAATGTAATTCCTATCAAAATACCAATAACATTCATTATAGGAGTAGAAAAACCATATCTAAAACTTATACGGAACCACAAAGAACCTGAATATCCAAAGTAACCTTGAGCAAAATGAAAAAAGCAAGAGGCATAGTATTACCTTATATGAAAACAAAATCCAAAGAAATACTAACCAAGGAAGCATGATAGTGGCATGAAAAGAGACACCCAGACCAAGGGGACAGAATAGAGAATGTGTAAATAAATTCATGGATTTATAGTCAACTGATTTTCAACAAAGGCAACAAGAACATTCATTGGAAAAAGAGAAGACTCTTCAATAAGCTGGAATCTACAAAAACAAGAAAGAACCTATGACCATCTACATAAACTACATAATATATATAAAACTCTTAAATGTAACACATGAAACTATGACACTACAAGAAGAAAACATCAGGGAAACACTTGGGGGACACTGCTCGTTGTTTACATGTTCTGAAATGTCGCACTGTATCTCATTTCCACAGATGAAGAGAAAACCTTTAACAAAACCTACCTACACATGGAAAAATCTCTCAAGAAACTCAGAAGAGAACATAACTTCTTCAACCTGCAGTCGTTGTTGTCTCACAGTTGATTAAGATTTCTTTGTGTATTTCTGAAAAACATCCTTTACCAGATGTGTCTTTCTCTACAATATTTTCTCCAAGTTTGTGATTTCTCTTCTCGATTGTTTGAAGCTCCGTTTGTTTATTGCTTGTCAGCAGCTTAGCAGGAAACAGTTTGTGCAAACTGCTGAAAACAACTTATCAACCATTTTCTAGTCTTTTGGCCCCATGTGTTGTATCAGAACCAAAAGTTCTGATAACTAAATGCACACCACTGGCGTTTCACTTTAACCACGGTCATAACATAAAGAATCCCCTTCCTTTGCTTATTCCTGAGGGCAACTTGCACGTTACCTTGAGTTTCTAATGTTTTATCCCTAGACAGAAAGGAATAAAAACGCTATCAACAGAATTGAAGTTAGAGCAAGTCAACCGGAGTTCAGATCCTGCCTCTTGTATTTATATGATCTCAGAAATAGTACAAGTCTTGAGTGCTGCGGTGAGCATTAAATGGACTTATTCAGCAAACTGTTACATAACTCTTCTTTTAAGTACCCAATAAATGGTAGTTTTTTTAATCACAAATGTGTGCCATTATTTCATAGATGCTGTCTGCATAGCATTTTCCTTTCTTCCATCATTTCTGTCAAACACAGTGCTGAAGAGATTCTAGGGAAAAAGAGATCCACAGAATGATGGAGCTAGACGAAACCTTAGACATCTTTTATTCCATTCTTATAAACACTGAAGAAATGTTTTGTTGAAAAGCATCTTGAGGAGAACCTAGTGGGTACCATTGAGTAAGACTGCGGTTATTCTTTGTGTAAAGGTGAGGCGGGAACAGTTCTGCAGTAGCAGCTATTCTTGTCCTCGGTATTCTGCTCTCTTATTAGCGATTAGGGCACATCTTTTAATGCCTGGGGCTTGAAGAGGCACAGAAGTCACCCATCCACTATAAAAATCACAACTAACCAGACTTTTAATTTTATGGGCAAAGACACAGTCACCCAGAGAGGTTAACCTGTGCAGCACCATTCAAATTGTTAGGAATTCAATCCAGGACTAGAATTCCTCTCCAAGAAACGTTAATGTGAACTGAGATGTGTATTTCACATTTTGTCAATATGAAGCCTTCATATGTCAAAGTTTACATAGCAACAGACTCTGATATGCTACATTAAGCAGAAAAGTATTTTATTAAAAGAAGTTTGTGACACTGAAATTGAATAAATACTCTATCAACAGGCTTCAGAAATGGGCTCAAGTCAAGCGGGGCAAAAAAGCAAATGGTCACTCACAAGAACAGTCCAGTTCAGACTCTCTGTCACCACCATAATTATCAATATCTGACCCCACATCCTGTGGCACATCCTTCAGGTTTAAAGTCTTGGACAAAGATATCAGATTTGTATAGCTCATCCTGTGCCTAATTGCTAGAGAAAAGGAATAGAAATTCCTGGGTCCCTGAAACTCATAATAGAAAGTAGTGTTAACTTCCTGCAAAACTCAGGAATGCAAAAGGCCTATTATAAATTACTCCTATAAAAAGAGTTACCTAAGTTCAATTATAATTTTAAAAGTTCAGAATAGTCTATGAGATTGTCTATCAGAAACTTCATCCATGTGATTTAGCATAATGATGCCTCTTAATAATCTGAAATAGCCTGTAAATTGTTCATTCTTAAAACTGTAATTTCATCATGAACATCAATTTCATAGGAACACAACTTTCCAAAAATTAAAAATAAATGAAATTTTATGTCGACCTTCTCTTGCTACTAAAATGTGTCTTTCAAGGGCTAACATGGATAAGCTTACAATGATAACGTTATTTTTGTGCTTTCTACATTCTCTATCCTATACTAAAATTTATTTTTCCAACTTTCAAATAATAGACAAATCTAGGTTGGCAGACAGAAAGTGAAAACAAAGACATTTGTTTTGGAATTGAAGAGGAAGGAAAGTAAATCACAATGGAGCAGAGGTGGGAATAAGGAATTGGCACAAAGATAATAAAGTTTAGATACTATGTTTATAGATGATATAACTGAATAAAAAGATAAATTTGAAAACCTACCAGAATCAATATTTTATATGTCTGGTAGACAGTTTGTCAAATATCAGACATCTCAAGAGAACTGTTAGCAGGAAGCTTATGATTGAGTTCTGTTATGTGTACTATGATGCAATTTACCTGTGTTGTCAGGTGAAGGAGAGCTGATTCTCCGGTTATAACTATCAGTGAGATGTAGTTATAATTGAAAACCAAAACCTAAGTTCCTGATTAAATACCAATCCACCTCAGCAAAAGTGGGGGCTATAAAGGTGATGTGAGAAATACCAAAACATTAGCTCTGGCATTCAATCAAGAGTTAATAACTACTTTTTAGATGTATAGAAGACAAATTCAAATTTACTACAATTTCCCATAGAAGACAAATGCCAGAGAAAACTTTCCGGATAAGTCTTGGCCTCATTTGATGGGAAAAAAAAAATTAAAAACCTCTAATTCAAAACAGAGATACCTGTAGTTTGATGAGCCCATTAAAAAATACCCTCTGAAACTGAATGAATGGTTTTGCTAGAATAGATATCCAGTGCCTTCAGAATAAATGAGGATGCTAACTTCCTTGCACGTGATTTCATATTGACTGCAACAGCTCTTCAATTGCACTTCTGTCCGTGTAGGATGCTTTCCTCTCAAACTGTAGGAGTTTCTTATCCTGTGAAGGGAACTGTTTGTGTTCATTTCTTTCACCAGAAGCCATGATTGCAATTCTTTTCATCATCATATCTGGTTGTTTGATTCTTTTTATTACTCAAATGCCCCAGCAAACATTATAGATTGGTAGCATATCCAACGTTCATGGATCAGGTCATATTCAGTCAATGGATCTCTAAGTTCCTCCTTTGAGATTTCTTTCTTTCTTTCTTTCTTTTTTTTTTTTTTTTGATCATTGTACACAAATGGGGTACAACTGTTGTTTCTCTGGTAGTACACAAAGTAGAGTCACACTGTTTGTGTGATCACACATGCGCATAGGGTGATGATGTGTGTCTCATTCTGTTGTTTTTCCTTCCCCCCACTCCCTCTTCACCCCTCTTTTTCTTCTCTACAATCCATCCTTCCTCCATTCTTGACTCCCCCCCACACCCCATTATGTATCATCATCCATTTATCAGAGAGATCATTCCACCTTTGGCTTTTTGGGATTGGCTTCTCACTTAGCATGATATTCTCCAACTCCATCCATTTACCTGCAAATGCCATAATTTTATTCTTCTTTATGGCTGAGTAATATTCCATTGTGCATATAAACCACAGTTTCTTCTTCCATTCATCAGTTGAAGGACATCTAGGTTGGTTCCACTATCTAGCTATTGTGAATTGAGCAGCTATGAATATTGATGTGGCTGCATCACTGTAGTGTGCTAATTTTAAGTCCTTTGGGTATAAACTGAGAAGTGGGAGAGCTGGGTCAAAATGTGGGTCCATTCCAAGTTTTCTAAGGAATCTCCATACTTCTTTCCAGAGTGGCTGCACTAATTTGCAGCCCCACCACCAATGTATGAGGGTACCTTTTCCCCCACATCCTCGCAACACCTATTGTTGTGTGTATTCTTGATAATCGCCATTCTACTTACGGTGAGATGGAATCTTAGGGTAGTTTTGATTTGCATTTCTCTTATTACTAGAGATATTGAACATTTTTTCATATGTTTGTTGATCGCTTGTAGATCTTCTGTGAAGTGTCTGCTCATTTCCTTAGTCCATTTATTGATTGGGTTATTTGTATTCTTGGTGTAAAATGTTTTGAGTTCTTTATAGATTCTGGAGATTAATGCTCTATCTAAAGTATGTGTGGCAAAGATTTTTCTCCCACTCCGTAGACTCTCTCTTCACATTGTTGATAGTTTTCCTTTGCTGAGAAAAACTTTTCAGTTTGAATCTGTCCCAATTATTGATTCCTGCTTTTAGTTCTTGTGCTTTGGGGGTCATGTTAAGGAAGTCTGGTCCTAAGCCCACATGATGAAGATTTGGGCCCACTTTTTCTTCTACTTGGCACAGGGTCTCTGGTCTAATTCCTAGGTCCTTGATCCATTTTGAGTTTTGTGCAGGGTGAGAGATAGGGGTTTAATTTCATTCTGCTGTATATGGATTTCCAGTTTTCCCAGTGCCATTTGTTGAAGAAGCTATCTTTTCTCCATTGTATGTTTTTGGCACCTTTGTCTAGTATGAGAAAACTGTATTTATATGGGTTTGTCTCTGTATCCTCTATTCTGTACCATTAATCTACCTGTCTATTTTGGTGCCAATACCATGCTGTTTTTGTAACTATTGCTTTGTAGTATAGTTGAATGAAGTTCTGGTATTGTGATACCCCCCGCTTCACTCTTCCTGCTAAGGATTGCTTTAGCTATTCTAGGTTTCTTATTCTTCTAGATGAATTTTGGAGATACATCATTGGGATTTTAATTGGAATTGCATTGAATCTGTATAGCACTTTTGGTAGAATGGCCATTTTGACAATATTAATTCTGCCTATCCAAGAACATGGGAGGTCTTTCCATCTTCTAAGGTTTTCTTTAATTTCTTTCTTTGGTGTTCTGTAGTTCTCATTGTAGAGGTCTTTCACCTCTTTTGTTATATTGATTCCCAAGTATTTTTTTTTTTTTTTTGAGGCTATTGTGAATGGGGTAGTTTTCCTAATTTCTCTTTCAGAGGATTCATCACTTGTGAATAAAAATGCATTAGACTTATGAGCATTGATTTTATATCCTGCTACTTTACTGAATTCACTTATGAGTTCTAAAATTTTTCTGGTGGAATTTTTCGGCTCCTCTAAATATAGAATCATGTCATTGGCAAATAGGGATAGTTTGAATTCTTCTTTTCCTATTCATATCCCTTTAATTTCTTTGGTCTGTCTAATTGCTCTGGCTGGAGTTTCAAGGACAATATTAAATAGAAGAGGTGAAAGAGGGCATCCCTGCCTTGTTTCAGATTTTAGGGGGAATGCTTTCAGTTTTTCTCCATTTAGAATTATGTTAGCATAAATAGCCTTTACAATGTTCAGATATGTTTCTACTATCCCTATTTTTTCTAGGGTTTTGAGCATGAAAGGGTGCTATATTTTATCAAATACTTTTTTCTTAGCTCCTAGTTGTTGAATCAAAAATTAAAGATAGAGGCATTAATGCAGTGGATACTGCTTTTAAAATATTGTCATGAAACTATTCTGTATAATACTATACTAGTGGATTAATAGTATTCTACATTTCTCAAAACTCATAAAATATACAATACCAAAAGTGAAGTTTACAAACCAACAGAAAAGATTCATTCATCAGCATGGAATAATCTCACTGCCAAGATTTCTGTCTACGTGTTAAGAGTGCCATTTGGCCCAAATTGGTGAAACACTGAATGCTTACGAAAATTGCAACATACCTTCTTTGATGTAAAACAAGAGAAAGGCTTAGGTATTGTGATGCAAGGTAGGCAGAAAGGTTAATGATTTTTATCAAAACAAAATGGTACAACTGTTTTAAACTACAAAACAAAATACATACATTTAGAAATTCAACGTACTCCCTACTGAATTAGAAGAGGTCCACTTTATTTTTAAATGGAAAATAAATGTGGATATATAATTATATACTTATTATTAGATTTTATTCCTGCAATATAGAACACAAAACAACTGAACACATCTCAAGGGGTCATTTTGGGAGTGATGTTTGGTGACTATCTTTCTGGTAGAAAATCTCGACCAAGTGGAAAAGTCATAATGGATGCCAACGGTTTACTAACAGGAATGTGAGAAATGATGTGGGTTCTTCAGAGAGTCCTAAGATTGAGCTACAGTGACTCACAGTAATTTTCCCATCATCAACTTTCCCCTTCTCTGCTGGACTCCCCACGCTCCCGCATGCTCTCTCAATCCATCATTTGAATTCTCTCTCATAGTATCAGCTAGCAGCAATTACATCTTTTAAACTCGGCTTTTTGGTAATACATATTAAAATATCTCCCTAAAAAGAAAATGAGAATATTGTCACATTGCTTTCTAATTATGAAATTCCTTTAACTTTTTTCTATATACGTTTTTCTGTAGGTTTTTGTAGAAGGAAGGAAAATACTAAAAGGGAATTCACATATATGACAATAGATTGAGGTTCCTCATTTAATATTCTTTACCTTAGAAATAAAATCAATGTAATATTAAAATAAATCTGTTTTTTAATAAAGTTCTGAAGAAATAGACAGGAGGCCGGTGGAATAAAGAACAGGGATAAAGAGGGAGGAAGGAGGGTAGGACATAGGAAAGTACTAGGGAACAAAATCTACGAAGTTATGCTATGTTCATGTATAAATATATTACAGTGAATCCTACTTATGTGTTTAATCATAATGCAATAATTTAAAAGTAATAGTAATAGAAGGGAGATCAGTAAGTAGAGCAAGTGGATAAGGGGGAGGAAGGAAGGGAGGAAGCGGGATGTACTGGGAAATAAAATTGATTGAATCATGGTCTGTGCCTGTAAAAATATGGTATAATTAATCCCAATATTATCTATAATTATAATGCACAAATAAAATAATTAAAAATAATAAATGATAGTTTCTGAAACATTATCTGTACATAAACTCAACATATGGCTTTTAAAGTGTCCAAGGTTCCTATTTACACAGGGTCTTAATGGTGCTGTTTTGGAGAAAGGGGTAACTGCAGCAATAGATGCTGTGGTAGAGCCTCAGATAAATAAAACAGATCAGTCAGGACCTGTGTCCAGAAATGACCAGCAAAGTTAGCTTAGAATCACAGGCAACCATAGTGTTAGTCTGTCCATTAGAGCATTTTAAACCATGAAGAGAAGAATGGGAGAATAAACAGCATGATGAGTAACTGGTCAAGCCAAATACCTACTGATCAGTTGTACAGCAAATAAATGACCAGAACGTAAATGCAGTAACCACTTTGACTAAGACAGCCCAAGTTCCCTTGGTGGTAAGAATGAATACCTAACTTTACTTCCAGTTGCTAGATTGATAGTGACAGATAATGTATTAAAAAGGCATTGTATACTTTCATTTGCAAGCAATAAAAGAAAATCCACTAAATCTTTCCTAAAGAACATAGATTTAGCTAGGGAGATAGCTCAGCTGGTAGAGTGCTTGCCTTGCAAGCACAAGGCCCTGAGTTCAATCTGCCAAAACAAACAAACAAACAAAAACATAGATATTGCTCAGATAACTGAAGAGTCCAAAGGAAAGGCAGACTTTGTGCTAGTTTTATTGTAGTAACACAAAAACACCATGAAAATCCTTGTTTTATTTTATCTTCTTTCTTACAGTATCATTACAATTTGAAGTTGGGTCTTTATGAGATTTCAATACACTTGCAAAAAACTTCGAGAGCTACATTTCCCTTCATTCATGTTTATTAGACACTTCCTCTTTGAATTGCTCTCTGGAAGTAAACAGGCAGGATAATCAGACAGTAAGACTTAGGCAGGCAGGTAAGGCAATGGGCTCCCGATTATTCTGTAAAGACATCCCAAACATTCCCAACATTCTAACCACCAAAACTCTTTGCCAGAGAAGTGGAAAAAGGGAAGACAGGGCAGACCTGAGTGGAAGCTATAGAGAATTTTAAATTCTATGGCTAAATGGGCACAACTAATCAGAATGCAGTCATCCAACCAATGAACAAGATACCTAATTATCATAAAAATAGGCCACACCCACCCTAGTTCCAAATCCTTTTGGGCAACCCTCTATTGGAACTCCTCTTGCTTGGCGAGAACTCTGTTTCTTATCGTCTTAGTTGCTCTTTCATACTCACTCCCAGTTATCCATGGATTTCATGCTCCAAGTTTGCAAGACCAAGAAACTGGAATGGAATCCTGGCAATAACACTAGCAGGTGTGGCCTGCTGTGGAACCAAAAGAACTATAACACAAATAGGCCCTGCCCACCACAATCATAACAGCAGAAAATCTGGTTTCAGAAGGGTGGGAGGGAATGCTTTTTCCAGAAGTTTCCAACTAACCTGTTCTTTTATATCATTGGCCCAAATTGTGCTCCATATCCACATCCCAGAGCTAGGAAGTGTTTTCACTGATGGGCTTAAGTGAATCTGAACTTGCCCTTGGAGCTGTAGATGGAATAATTCTTATACAACTCATTCTTCTGGGGATATTTAATACAGGATTACTACAAAGACATTTGGAAGCCAAGGCAGACTCTAGGCTGTAGCAGGTACATGCCATACATCCCTTTGAATCATTCTAGACACTAGAAACAAATGTATTTGGTCATTCTGATTTGCCACCACTCACTTATACTGATACATTGCTCAGTCTAAAACTGTGTTTTATTCATTGTTTTGGTAAGTGCAACTAATATTAATTATATTTTGTTGAAGATCCAAAATTATCTAATAATATGATCATTTAATATGGTGCTCACTTATGGAGGGGAGTAAAGGGAGGGGAAAGGGTATGGGGGAAGAAATGATAGTAGAGTGAAACAGACATTATTACCTCTTGTACATGTATGACTGTATGACCGATGTGATCCTGCAATATGTATAATCAGAAAAATGAGATTATACTCTATTTATGTATGATCTATCAAAATGTATAAATACATTCTACTGTCGTATACAACTAATTAGAACAAATAAAATTTTTAAATTTTTAAAAATGAAAATTTTATAATTATAGTTATAAAGAACTTTGATTCATTTTTATTATTAAATTTCATTTTTATTATTAGATTATATGTATTTTAAAATAAGGAGAATATTAATGGCTACTATATCTAGATTTTAAAATGGTGAGTTATTTTACTTCTGTTTAGAGTTCCAAGAAAATAGATTCCATATACTATAGGATGCTAAAATAAGGTATGATCTATGTCAGACTTAGAAAAAAAAGATTAAAAAATAGGTTACCTTACCTTACCTTTCTCTCATATCAGGGGTTGAACATGGTTGAAGCTGAATTGGTCATAAAAGGTTGAAAATGAGTAGCAAGACTTCCCACTACAGTACTTTGCCCTATTCCTGGTCTTTCTCCTAAACTATTTATATGACTTCAAGGAAACTGCAGAAGAGCTCAACATACATCTCTGGGTCTTGGAAGACACCATGTTCTAGAGATGTACAAGGTGAAAGACTGCAGTCTTCTACAAAGGATGACACCAAGAGGCCTGCACTCCCACTTGGGATGAGTCAAAGGCACCATGATTTCAGTGGACCAGATACTGGTTATGAAAAGAAAATAAGGCTGGTAATTTCTTATGTCTTCCCAGAAGTGTTACCTAGAGGACTGAAGGGATCAAAACAGGAAGAAAATAGCAAGTACACCCAGATGTTCAGGGATGATGGAAGAAATGAACCACCAGTTGAAGGAGAGGCATCATTGTAATTTGTGAGGAGTATCCACGAAAACCACAAAAATGTCCCAAGATCAAAATAGCATTGATCCCCAATAGCCTTCCAGGAGATTGGAGCGAATTCACAAATTTCAGATAAATGAGACCTCTTTTGTTCTCGTGACTTCTCTTTCTCCCCTCTTCCCATTCCAAGCAATAGTAACTGATTGAAGAGATACTGCTGTCTAAGGAAAAATCTGGCTAAGTTCTCCCCCCATCAGTCTGCAGACTCCTTTCTTTATCAGGCTCTCTCAAAGTGAAGGCAAAAGCTTTAAAGCTGAAGCAAAATCCACAGTGTGTTATTATTCTGGTCTGGACATACTAATTACCAAACACAGACTCCTTTGTGATAAGTGAATTATTATCTGAGTTATGAAAGCTACCTTGAATGTCATTTAAGGGTAAAAGAAAACTCTCACCCTTTGTGCAAGTTTAAAGGGGAGTTGGAGAGAAAAATAAAATTGCTTTATAATGCACTCTCCGAGTTCTGCTTTTTAAACAGAATGACTATGAGCCCCTTCTGTCACTAGGATGAGAAGCATAGGACTTATTTAGCAAGTGTTGTTGCTTAGCTTTTGAAAACATCGTTAAGATAGTTTTTCACTTAGAAATATTTTCAGAAATTGTTTTCTAAATTAAAAAAAAGAAAAAGAAACAGTAAATTTTAGCCAACCCCAGCTCCATCCCAATATTTTATTATTGACCAATTGTATTTAATGCATTTTTTAAAAATCTTAATAATAAAGCATTTGAAAAATGATTATCTGTAACCAACAATTAGATGATTCAATATTTACTTGTATTAACACTTTGTAATACAGTGGTTGGATTTTAGCTTTTGTTGGGTGATGACATCACACATAGGCCAGTGAGGTTTCTATGGCAACACAGCTGGATTTTTGGCAGGCCAAACTATTCAAAAGCAATCAAGATACTGGCTTTTTCTTTCACCCTTAAAAAATGGATCTGCCATAATATTAGGAAACTATATTATTTTCCTGAATATTGAGGAACAATGCTTAAACTATAACAGAATGGTAAACTATAATCCTCATCCTATCTTACAGACTGAAAATTCACTTTCTTATGAATGAATGTGGATTATAATGTGTATGATATATAGGAAATGATATCTATAGAATAATTTATGGAAAAGGAATATACATGTTGTATATAAATATTGCCATTATAAGTCTAGAAATATAGTAGATTGCATTATGATTTCTTAATCAAGTATAAAAACATGTGGCAGAAAGAAAGTGATGCCAAAATAATGATTGTTTTGATTTTTCGCTACAAGAATTATTTTTGTACAAGTATATTTTAGTGATATTCCTGACCAAAAGAAAATAGAATGTTTCAAGGTTGCCAGAAACATAAATTATTTACCGTTTTTTCAGGTGAGAAAAAACACTTCCCTCTTATTGACATGTCCATGGTCTTTCGAGCACATACCCTGAGACTAATGAAACTAAGTTAGAGCTTCTAGGTGAAAACTTTTTAAAACACTTAATCCGTGACTGGCCACCGGTGGCTTTGTTCTGTAGATGACAATTATCTGTGGATAATTTCATTTTCTCTTATAAGTTACTTAGATAATGCAGGGCAGGGAACTGTGCAGAGGTAAAGGCAGCCCACTGCTTAAGAAAAGTGCCTGTTTTTGAAGAATTGCACAGTACTAATGACTTGCTGCTGCTTGGAGCTGACTCTCTTCTGTCCAAATGATAGAGAGACACTGTGGGTTTCTACCTTGTGGACAGAAAGAACTTCTTTCTCACCTTGTCCTAGAGTTCAATATGTGTGGATCCCCCATCTAGCATTTTCTTAGTTTTCTTATCCACCCTAAAACCCCCCAATACTTCATTACCTAGCTGATTCATCTTCAAGTCTTGGCTTAATGTCACTCTTTAGAGGAGTTAACACAGACCTTCAGTCATATCACTCTGATTTGTAAATATACTTATCTTCTGTAATAGCCGATTTTATGTATCAACTTGCTGAGCCACAGGGTGCTCAAATATTTGGCTAAAAATAATGTGTGGGAATTTATGGCAGAAATTAGCATCTCAATTGGTAGACTGTGGAGAGTGGTGACTTGAATCATGGTCTCCTGTCTTTTTGCACTGGGAACTTCCTGTGCAAAGGTTCAGGTCAAGATTACCCAGTTCCTATGGTGATGCGCAGCCTGAGGAAACTCTTTTCAAATGCATGGAGTTGTATCAGTCTGGACCTTGAGTTCAGGCTCTGGCTCCTGGGGATAGAGAATTCCGAGCACAACCAGATAAGCCTAATGTCTCGCCAGTGCTGCCTCCTTCAGTTTGCCTGCTTTGCAGAAACTTTCCCACAAATAACCTTTTGGTGATAAAATCTGTATAGTAAACATGCTGAGCTAGCTGTGAGTCACTGTTCCTCCATCGAAGGAGGGTGCCCTGCCTGGTCAGAGCTTTCTCTCTAAATGTGCATTTGCTCCTCTCCAGTTTCTCAGTTAATGGCTGAACAGGTCATGGCAGTCAACGGGGTAAAGTAGACTTTGCTTCCCAATGTGAATGGGTCTCCTTCAACACCTGAAGGGCCTGAATGGAACAGAAAGGCTAAGAATTTCTCTCTCTCTACATGACTGTCTTTGAGTTGGGACATTGGTCTTCTACCTTGGACTCAGATTAGAACTATAAATTAGCTCACCTGGGCTTTCAGCTCACCAGCTGCAGATCTTGGAACTTCTCAGGTTCTGTAGTATGTATATGCACACACACACAAACACACACACACACACACCTCCTATTGGTTCTATTACTGTGAAGAACCCAGAGTAATACATTGTCCATGTAGGTCTTTCCTATAATGTGTAAATCCATACTTCAAAAAAATTTACAAATATATATATATTTATGTTTTTAATACCTGTTTTCACTATTAGATTGTGAGAATGCCGAAGAACTGATTTTTAAAAACCACTAAATCTCCTTAAACATAGAGGAATATATACACAAATATGTGTATTGCTCCTCAGCATAAGAGTATTTTACAGTTGTGCCTAACATTTAAAGTATCTTTGCACACTGGCATTGTAATTACTTTTTTTTTTTTTTGGGGGGGGTTGGGGGGGGACTGCAGATTGAACCCAGGGGTGCTTAACTGCTGAACCATATCCTAACCCTCCCTTATAAAAAATATATTAGTTTAGAAACGGGGTCTTACTTACTTAGGGTCTCACTAAGTTGCTGAGGCTGGCCTCGAACTTGCAATTCTCCTGCCTCAGCCTCCGAGATGATGGGATTATAGGCATGCACCACCATACCCAGCTAGAATTATCATTAGGAATAGGAAATAACCACATGTGCTGGAAATTGATTGTTCCATATTCTTTATATATGAAGAATAGATGAGAGGAATTGAAGAGGAAAAACTGTTCTAATGATGATACTAAAATGAATGTTCAGCAATTTTTGAATTACTTCTAACATAATTTGATCTATAAATTGTGAATTGTAGAAATCAGAATAAAAGTAATGCTAAACTTCAACACTTTAGGACATATGTGCAGAGGAACCCACACTTATATAGCTAAAGACTTTTCAGACTAATGCTTTCCTAGAACAAAATTAAAAGAACATACTCTGACAATCTGAAAGAACACTAAAATTCAGCAATATGAAAAAATCAGTAATGTGACTTTTAGCATTGGACCTGATATTACACACTCAGTTAATCATACATCTCATTAAAATGATAAAATTCAAGATAAAATTTAATATTTTAAAGAATTAACTCTGTGTCAATGCTGTTTTCCATTATTAATATAGCTATTTGAATTTCATGAGTTTCTGACCTACAGATTATATTATTTAAATGCATTCAAAAATTTAAGTGCAGTATCCATTATATGTGGACACATTTAAGAATATCAAATATGAATACATCATAAAAGTATCCACATATAATGGATACACACACACACACACACTATTCTACATATTCATGTCCATCTGTTCTTTCCTAACTTCTTGAAACCATCTCTGTTTTTAATGGCCCACTTACTCCTGCATATGTACATAAGTGTAGGCACACATACAAAACAATAAACTTTAGTTTAAAGGAAGGATTTGTAAACAAAATAGAATTTACTGAAGCTTTAGCAAGGGAAATAGAAAGGGCTTGCACACTCTTTCTTTTATTCTTCCCCAAAGACAACCCCTACCCTACCATTAATTAGGATTCTCCTCTTTTGATTATTTTTCAGAATTTACCAATATTTGATAAGAAATATACCTACCTACTATGCACACACATAAAATAGAAACAAATACTTTACATATCTCCTAAAAAGCTATTCCATATTCATTAGGGATTATTTACTGACATTTACAATTTTGTTCTCTTGCATTTTTTTTAATGGTTGGTCACCAACCATCCATTGATTTTGTGGCCCACTAACGGGATGCGTTCCATGGTTTGAAAACCATGCTCCAGGCTGTTCTACAGACTGACCATTCCATGCCTGTAACACTCAGGCTTCATCTTCCACAGTTGCTCTCTCCCTTACAGAACTATGCATAAATTCTACCTGAGATTCCAAAGTCTTGATCCCATCCCCTGGTGCCTTTATCAAAGCCTCTTCTCAACAAGCTTACAAAGGCTTTCTCATACCAGCTGCTAAGAAGATAACACATTCTCTTTATCCTCACACATTTAAAATATTCCCATGGGCAGAAGCTTAGTTAATAAAATGCTTTCTACTTTAAAAACATTACTTCAAATCTATCCACCCGGATCCTGATTTGAATGCTATTTCTTAAGGCAGATGTATTTGATCGTATCATTTCAAACTCAACATGAGAAATGAGTGCAAAGAAAATCTAAAGCTTTTAAAAATAACCAGAGCTTGAGCAATCAAGGGATTTAGAGAAAAATGAAGTCAAAAAATGATTTCTAAGACATAACATAATTTGATTCTTAAAAGATGGAGAAATCAAGCAAACTGTGGGTAGATGGCTCCAAATCTTTCCACTAAAGAAATAAGAGAAGGGATTTAACTGTGAAGCAACTGTGATATCCTTTTTATAATATTATTTCCAGGAAGATATGATATAAACCATATTTGTGAGCACATCTCTTTTCTCAGTTTCACTTGTATTTAAATATTAAGTTTATCTAGTGATCTTCCAGAAATTGATACACAATGTCACCGCAAAAGGCAAGATGTTAGTCTGTAACTGTGGATGCCAACATTTTATGGCAGGTATATTCTACTACCTATGTAACTGAAGCAAGATCTGAATCCCTTTAGGTTCACTCTCCTGATTTATTCAAATGTTTTATTCAGTAAAGAACTAATTTATTTATGTCTGTCCTTTTGATACTAACTGACTTTGTCAGAATCTTGCAACCACATCACTGATTTATACATCATTTATGACTTTACTAAGTTTCCTTAGTAAACTTAAGACTCAGTATTCAACAATCCATGGTGTGGCACTTGCCTCGGAGAACATCTTTATTGCCAATATTTTAAATGTAGCATTTTGTATTTGTAAATGACTTTCCACTTCACATGCATTTTCACGCATACAAAAAGAAAACGATTCATGTCAATAATTGCCTAGAAGTTTATCCTGAGCCTTGCAAGGAATAGGAGAGAAAGGTATGAACTGGATGTTGTTCTCAAGACCTCACAATCACACCAACTCTAAACTCCAACCACCAGGGCCAGTAAATGATGCTGAGTTTTCCATGACCCTTGTGTCTATTTATCTTACAATCACAGTGAGAAATGGTTTCGATTTGATGTGTAAGACATGAGGTTGTAAAGTGAAGTGATTTCTCTCCACACTCTGGTGAGGGAAATTGACAAATTACTAACCTCTCTAAGACTGGTAATTTTTCCATCTTGAAAATGGAGATAATGATACCTGGGCCACAGGGTTATTATGATGCTTAATAAAATGTATTGCAAAGAAATAAGATACATATAGCAAGATACTTGGCAAAGTGTATATGATAAAAGAATTTTGCTACTTTTACAAAACAACCTATTGTCTTACCAAATTTATCCTTCCTTCCAAATGTCTTCCTTTAAAGTCACCTTTTTGAGGGAGCCTTCAACTTGCAAACATTGCTCTATTCTTGAAGCTTCCAAAACATCTTACTTGTGTCTAATAGTACTTTCATTTTATATTGTAATTAAGAATTTATCTATCGCTTCAAACAAATTATGGGCGCCTTAAAAGTAAAGCCTATGTCTTTCATTACATTTTTTCAATACCACAGTGCTTGACCTACAATAGGCTCCATCTTCCTCTCCTGGTGGAATAAACAAATGACCATCTTGTAGGCATGATCTGTCATTCTAAATATAATGAAATCGTAAAAGTGGCCTTGCATTGTAGATCATGTCATTATTTAGCTTCTCAGATAAATGTCTTAAATATCATTAATTGGGGTCTCTATTTTACCTGTGTTAATATTTATGAATCATGATTTTATCTGTAAACAGAACATTAAGCTCCACTGAGAAGGATGTGCTAAGCATGTTCACAAAGTATTAAAACAGAGCTCCTGAACTTCTTTAGGGCTGAGAAGAAAACTTCCTCATGCTGAGGACAGCCACCAAGGAAAGGTGAAATGGACATGTTTTCTGGCTAAACCTACAACTGCCTATCACCTGGCTTTTTGTTTTATTGTAACCATTTGTGTAGGGCAGGTTGAGAAACAACCAAGCTACTTCTCCCCAGTTTTATCAAACTGCATAAAATTCATTTTTTCCTCTTGAGATCTCCTATTTCTTATGCCAAATGTGACAAACTAGGATCCAGGCAATTCCCCTGGATTGGCTGTGAGTTAACAGTATTGTGTCACAATACCAACATGTTCCTGAAATCTGAAAACTAGATTTAGTCTTATTATTTTGTGACAGAAATAAAATACACATGAAAACTAGTCATCAGAGAGATACACATGAACAACTATTAGACTTCTTCATTTTTATTTGGAAAGGTTATGGGGTTAATCACAACACTGAAAAGCGCTATCATATCAATCATATCATATCATACCAGTTCTTAAATCAAGGAGTATCCAACTCCTTTTGAAATCAGATAGTAGTCAAAGAAGGATCATCCAAATTCAACAGACTCTTTAAGACAAGGATTCTGAACAAAACGTTCCAAAGAAATCTTGACTCATGAAGTCCATGTACCAACCAAAACTATTGCTCTCTGGGTGCCAAATGTAGGAATGAACAAGTTACTAGGTAGTAATCACACTGTAGAAATTTTAAACCAAAAGGAAATAAAAGGTTAACCTTCTGTGTGTCACAAGAAATGGCAGATTGTCATGACTTTGCTTTCTCCTACTGTCACTGGCCTGTGGTTCATTTCCACTCTGTAAACATAAGAACCCACATGAATAACCTCCTCAACTCAAGAATTCTCCTCTACAAAGCTCTCTAAGTCTCACCCGTTTTATGTAACCAATGCCTCGCACAGTATCTGACATACTCAAACAGATCCACAATAAAAATCGTTGCTCAGAATATTTAGACTTTGTCAAAGCAGCAAATTTCAATCCTTATGTTCCTGTAGGACTTGGGAAGATGCCTTAGAAACTAAAACTGGATAGAGCCACTCATCTGTGTACCACGTTGCTCTGAAAACAGGTGGCCTCCAGCAGGTGGTACTTAGTTGGGAAACGCTTCCTGAAAGATTCCACTGCCAGTGAAATGTTCTCAACAATTTATTGAGTGATAACTTGACCTGTGTGTTGCAGCTCATGAGAGTACACAGTGACTCTGTGGATGTTTTATGGTTTAGAAAAACACATCTCTTCCATGTTAGAGGCAGTACCTCAAAGCTGCGGTTTCTATTAGTCTCAGTTTCTGTTACAATGTTGAGTTGTTGAGCCAGCTTTAATAAACTTCTCTAGGAGAACTAGTTAGCTGAAGATTATCTTTCCACTGGAGACCAGGGAAGACTGAACTTTAGATCAAACTGTTCACATGGCAACAAAAGCAATTACCATGCGAAAAAAATGACAGAACTAAACCAAATTATTTTAAGTGGCAATTTTGAGATGCTGTTCTCACGTTTTTGAGATGCAGCAACCTCTCACGTTGTTCTGCCACTAGATTGTCCACACCAAGTTTATAAGCAAATGAATAGAAGTTTGGTGAAAATCAAATGTAAAAGAAAAGAAAAAAGTATTAAAATTCCAATGATGATAGGTCTACTCCTTACTATCACCCTCTAAAGTTGATAATATTTTCCTTAAAATGAGAAAAATTTAAGTGGTAGTAGGACATTTTAATACAGACAAATCTAATACATATTAGAATCAGATTTATAGAACACTATTAGAATAACCTTTCCAACTGAACCAATAGGAAAAGAAAGTTTTTTTGGTTTTGTTCTGAATTTTTTAAAATGGAAATAAACATACCTTAAGAATATTCATCATAGTGGCTGATCTTAATTTGAGAAGATCACAGTTTGTGGAGAGAATATCCTAATGGATTCTACTGTCATGTATAACTAAAAAGGACCAATAAAGAATACATTTTAAAAAAGAACACAGAGTGAGGGCACAAAACTAGGATCATCCTACAACATCATTTACACATATTTGTTGCTTACTCAAGACAAATTTTGGGGGGTTGTTATAGATTTACATATTACAAAATATGATGGAGAAAAAGAATAGGAAAAAAAAAGACAGGGGTCAAATAGAAAAGATAAAACCAGCAATAACTGACATAGATGGAAAAAAATTAATTCCAAGATTATCCTAGGACTAGTTGTGTCATAAAAGAGATCATATTAGAGGACTTCAAGATTTCTTTACACTTTTTAAACTAAATTGAAATTCTTAACGCTTACCTTCTAGAAAAGAAAAAAAAAAAAAAGAACAGATAAAGGCAGAAATAGTAGTTCTAGTGAATGCTACAGAAAATAATAGCAATTATGGAATAACAAACTTTGAGCCTAGCAATCAGACCACAGAGAAGTGCAACAGGGAAACCATCCTAAAATGGGATTATTTTAGTCCAAGGGCATTAGGAAATAGATTTGAGCTAGCAGAGTCAAATTCTGCTTCAAAGGGAGGCAGACCAGAAGCTGCCCCCACGATGCTCCCAGCCTCAGACTGTCTCCTACAAGCCCTGTGCTGCTACCTGCCCGGTCCTGCCACCTTTCCTATCCATTCTGGTCTTTGTTGCCTCCCTCTGCCTTTGCTCTGCACTCAGACTAGCATTTCTGGCCGAACCCCCGTGCTCCACCTTCCTGACTGGTGACGTCTCACCCATTTTACAAGAACAAGATCTCCTTCCACCCTTCTGCGAAAACTTCCTCCATTTATATCCAAAAGAAGTTATTCTTTTATTCTCTATAGCACTTTGGCCATGACTCTATAAATTATTCATCACACTGTATCACAATTATTCTTCCCTAGTCTACCCCCACCTTGTTTTTTAACAGTGTGTTCTTTGAGGACGATGACCACATCTTTGTCTCTGAGCTCAACATATACCTATGAGGTACAGAAGAGAGAGAGAGAGAGAGAGAGAGAGAGAGAAGATTTGAATAAGGGGATGCCTATAGCAAATTCTAGAAATGCCAAAATATTTGGTGAATGCCTAGAAATAACATCATCAATGTGATATTGAGCGTACATAGACATCAGCAGTAGGAACATGAAGTTAAGGGGATAACTCTATAGACTGAGCTTACACCCTGGCCCACATGCTGTCTTTTAAAAAAGCAATTTCCCCCAAAAGCAATTTATCTGAGGCCATTCTGCCCTGCTCTGGTTTAAAGTCAATAGGCTGTTACTCTCCTTGACAAATGCCCTATTGTCCTAAGGGCTGTTCTTCAAGGATAGAGGAATTAGACTCCTTCCTGCTGATAACAACACAAATTAACCTTCTGCAGGGGAAAATTTTGTGACCTTTATACACACCAAAAGACCCAGAAAAATAGGATAATTAGAAGCAAAGTCACCAGTCATAAAATCTGTAAATAACAGGTTACAATTAGAAACCCATTAGCATGGGCCAAGGTGACAGAAAGTTGCCTTTAGATCTTTAGCATATCATTTAAATATAACTGTAATAGTAAATACCCTACCACCATGGGTTCCACTTGGGTGTCTATGGGTAGAACATGTGCAACAGGGACTTATAAATCTAATGCCTTCCTACTGTCAGTCAAGAGTTAAGAGGTGACACCTTATTGGGATTCTCTGAACACTTCCCTAAGACCCCCAATAAAACTGGGGAACAGAAAAGGGATGACATCCCTCTCCTCTCTGAGAAGACACCTTCTCCCTTAAGGATGTCTTTTCCCTTCTCATCCAATAAAATCTGCTATACCTTTACCATGTTTCATGTCTTGCTTTTCAGGCAAGAACACAAGAGTAGAGAAACACAATGTGACCCGACATTCCCAGATCCACTGCCAGTGACAATATGAATGTGCACCTGTGATCTGTGCACCTGAAATGAGTGAAGATCCAACAGAGACCTCGCCTGCCTGGATACATCTGCCCCTGCCTGAGTATAGGAGGCCTTCAGGATTTCTTCCTAACCCTTCACAGTCAGTACCGGTTGAGGATTACTCCTTGTGAATTCTAGAATAGAGGTGGAACCTATCGCACCACAGCTATTTCTGAACAGGTTCCACTGCACTGCAGCTCCAAGAATTCCCACACCACACTCTGGAACTTATGATCACCTTGAAGTGATTCGCCGCTGAAAGCACACACTTAGATGCCCCAGTTTATAATCACAGTCTCCTATCTTTTCTGGTCTCCTTCTCAATTACTTCCAGAATGTTAGTTCTTCCACTGCATCAAGATGACTCACTCCTTCATCCTCAAATTTGCTCCTAATCCACTTTATTTCTTTCCTTATCTAAATTAGAGTTATCAACCCTCTCACCCCAAGTCTTTTAGAAGCACCCATATGGCATATTCCAATCACAGAAGATGCTATCGTAGAATCCATATCCAGCATACTGTAGTGTTTCCAACCTTTATCTGACTTGATTGTTTTTGCAAAGATTGATACTCTATCACTTACTACTTGCAATGGCATTTCCCTGTGCTTCTGTAACATTATTCTTTGCTTCTTTCCTATTTGTGCTCAAATCTGACCTCCCTACTAGGCTCTAGCTCTTTGTATCCTTACCTCATTCTGGTTATATCCATTAGAATATCTCAAAAGCACTTGAAGTCCCAGTGTTCAAGACTGAGTCTATCATGGTCCATCACAAAGTTCCAACTACTTCTGCTCCTAGGATCTGCGTCTCAGGAAACAGGACTACCATGTTCCAGGTGATACTTCACCCCTGCTGCTTTTGCAGTGCCCACACCCAGTTAAAGCCCCAGACCTGAGAAATCATTAATGTCCTCAAATTCATCATTTCTCTCCATGATCATTTCCACTACCCTGGTGTAGATACTAATTGAATCATTGCAATAGCTTCCCTATGATCCTATTTTTTATTTATTTATTTATTTATTTTTATTTTATTGTAAACAAATGGGATACATGTTGTTTCTCTGTAAAGACATACCATTTGTGTAATCATAAATTTACATAGAGTAATGTTGTTTGATTCATTCTGTTATTTTTTCCCTTCCCCTCACCCCTCCCACCCCTCTTTTCCCTCTATACAGTGCTTCCTTCCTCCATACTTGCCCCCCTCCCTAACCCTAACTCTAATCCTAACACTAACCCTTCCCTCCCCCCATTATGTGTCATCATCCGATCCTATTTTTTATAGTTTATTTAAAAATATGTATTTTCCAGTTTGTATCTCAAAGTTACCCTCTCCTTTAGCAGACCTTGCAAGACAATTCCACCTCAAGTAAGTACTTGACATTATTCTCTATCAGAGCAAAATCCTTTGGTTTCCATCACAGCACTTAACATAAAGTAATTTTATGTATACATTGATGTTTGTTATCTTATTCTCTCTCACTTGACTCACAATGGCTTAGACCATGCCGGTCTTATTTAGTACTTCTTCCTTTGCATCTAACTAGGAATATTTTACATAGCAATTAATCAACATATGTGCATTGAGTGAATGAAAGAATAAATTAATAAATCAATGTCTACTGCATTACAAGTACTGAATTAGTCAATATGAATATAGATAATAATGTCTTAGATAGAAACAACATCTACCATCTCTAAATTTATAGGATCCCTTTCTTCAATCTATTTTCTGCACATATGCTCCCTCTTGCTTTGTTACTTCCACATTTTGGGTTTTGTTCTCCCACAGGTGAAGGTTGAAATTTATTAATGTGGTTAACGAGACTCACAATGTCTATCTTTTCTTTGCCTCCTCACTTGCATCTTTGGATATTCCAATGCTTTCATCTTGAATTCATTCTTCAACTTGATAAACTTCTTTCTCGTCATATATGTGTTTCCTCTCTTCCTGTTCACCCCCTGTCCTACTTACCCTAACCCAACTGAATCTGTTTAGCTATTAGTTTTTTTTTTTTTTTTTTTTTTTTTTTTTTAACTAATCTTTGTATTTGTATCTCTTTGACCAAAAGAACTGACAAGAACAACTTAGAGGAGAAAAGTTTATTTTGGCTCATGGTTTCAGAGGTTTAGTCCATGGTTGGCCAACTCCACAGCTCTGGGCCTGAGATGAGGGAGAATGTCATGGTGGAAGGGCATGGCAGAGGAAAGCTGATAAGGACAGGACAGCCAGAAAACGGAGAAAGCTCTTCTCACTAGGGACAAAATATAAACCCCAAATGCACATTCCCAGTGACCTGTTTCCTCCAGCCACAACCTGCCTGCCTATAGTTACTATCCAGTTAATCATAACAATGGATTAATCCACTTATTAGGTTATAACTCTCAACTTCATTTTGCTGAAGTTTTGTTGTTGTTGTTGTTTTTATTTCTTTTTTTGTTACCAGATATTGAACCCAGGGACAGTTAATCACTGAGCAACACTCCCAGGCCTTTTCATCTTTTATTTTGAGATAGGGTCTCACTAAGTTGTTGAGGCTGGCTTTGAACTTGTGATCCTCCTACCTCTGCCTCCCAAGTCACTGGAATTAAAGGAATGCACTATCAAGCCCAGTTGTAATGGTCTTTTGATGTGTCAATTTATTAGTCTGTGGTAATTCAGTCAATTACCAATCCAGTGTTGCTCTGGAGGTATTTTGTTGATGTAATTGAAGTCTATAACCAATTGACTTCAAGTAAGGGAAGCACCTTAACTAACCAAGTGGACCTGACTACATCAGTTAAACAGTCTTTCTGCAGATCTGGGGGTTCCCTGATGATCAAGAAATTTTGCCTGGGAATAGCAGATTTGTCCCATTCCTAAGAGTTTCAGCCTAGTCTTCCTGGTGGCCTCTTCATGGATTCTGGATTTGCCTGGCCTTTTCTTTTCAATTAATTTCTAAAATGTATATGTCCCAAAAGATCTGTTTCTCTAGTTGAGTTCTGACTAATATGCATGTTGTCCTTTGGGTTACTGGGGAATTTCCTGGGACTAGGCTAGTCAATGGAACATAAAAATAAAATTGGGGGAAAATAACTATATGATTAACATATAAAAATGGTTAAAACTGAACAATAACTGTTGTTCATTAGCTTGTTGTTATTATCTGAGCTGTCAACTCATAGAAAGGTGATTATTGCCTTCAACTTTCAGAAATATATAATTTGAGAAGTCTGAAGAAGGTTCATAGATAACTAATAAAATCTAAATAGATTCTGTTCTAGTCATTTGACATACTACTCAGCAATTAAGCTGAACCCCTAATATCATTTAATAAGAAGCCTCCTGATAATCAAATTGATTTTATTTGATCATATTCTAACTTGATTAGATGATATCTGACTCTTTCCATTTAAGAGACCGAAGAAAAATTTAATTTACTGAAAAATTGTATATTTCATCTTAAAATACAAATTGTCCATCTGCTATAGTAGGTGGTTTAAAACACACACACACACACACACACACACACACACACATACATTTCATTTTCTGTCCTTGACTTTCATTCTGTCATCAGAAATTGGTTTTTATCTTCATGTTTCTAAAGACACACAGGTCACCAAATACTGATGACCAAATGTCAGAATTGTCAACTTCTGCCAGGAGAATGGATAAAACCTCTCTGGACCAAAGACAAACTCAATACTCATTACTTTCCAGGAACTCTAGGGATGTTAGCATTTTGAAAAACACTGTAGCAAGCTAAACCAAATGGTTTTCCCCTCCCCTACATAACACAAGTAGAAAGTAGTGCTGATTGAAATTAAACATGTGGATGGAGCTGGAAGCTGGAAATGATTGTTCTGAGTAGGTTATAATTTACATTGAGTTATTTCTCTGAAAGAATCACATCAGAAGGGTGGCGTGTGGGGCAGGCACTGTCTTGCCCCATATGCTTAACTTATTGTGAGGTTAAAAAGTTCCCTTCCCCTTCCTGCTACAGTTTTCAATACACACAGGCCTGCAAGGCGGCCACAGGAGCCAGTCATACATATGGTTCTCAATGCCATACGAGCGACCCCTGCATGTGAGAGACTGCGGTGAAATAGGTCTCCTTTATTCTGGAGAACTATCTATTCAGCGTAAAGACCCCTTTGTGAATAGTTTCCCAGCACTGGAGTAGGAGTGAGTTCAGGATGTTTGGTAAAAGGATGTTAACTTCCACAACAGTCCCATGGGCCGGCTCCCAGGTCTTGTTCTCACTTGTTCCTCCCTCTTCCACCCACCTTGACCCCCCTCCTGTCCCTGCCTCACTTACTTATCATCCATCCACTTCCTGGTGTTACAGAAACAAAGGAGCTGCTGCTTTCCTGCCAACACCAGCCCCAGCCCTGAATTTCCCAGTGTTACTTCAGAGGGGCATGGTAAAGAAAGCATAGGCTGTACGATTATTGTTATTATTTTCATTATAATCCTATAGCATCTTATCCTGTGCCTGCCTCATACTGTGGTAAGCACTTAACATTTACTTTCCAGTTTAATACTATATAACGTTATGGACTAAGGTTATCATTATCCCTATTTCCTAGACTTCCGGATATGGAATTCAAGAACGTAAAACGTAGATGTGACTTGGTTTTTTTCCCTTTTGCCTGTTACCACCATGGTTCTTAGGGCCTTCCTTTTGGTATCTCCCCACTTTCCCCAAGCATTCCAACTCAAATCTGCTTTGAGTCACTGAAAAATTCTGAAAGTATAAGAACCAAGAGAAATCCTATGCTATTGCAGCTAGAAATGGAATCGTTTGCAGTTCTAGCCAGTCCTTTGCCTTACAGAAACAGAGCCCCCAGAAAATACAGCACTGTTGTTCTTTACATATAATTATATTATGCAAAATGACAAAGTTCCTCTCCTTAAGATTCCTTTCAATTTAAGATGCAATTGTATTATCACTCTATTTCTTAAGAATTACAAGACCTCAAAAGCTAAAAGGTTCATTTCAACCTCCACTCTTCCTCACTCTTGATCCCTATATCTTAACACACTAAAAAATGTTTTGAATAAAGTATCTATTGCTTATCAACAGACCAAGGTTAAGTGAATCATTAAATAAAATATAATAATACCAACTGGATTTATAATGTAAATGAACAAAATCCTATTGAACTAAAGCACACGTCAAAGATAATTCTGTATGTTTAATATTCTCTTCCACAAATGAAATATATCTTGCCATCACAAACCATCGTTACGTTTTGTGAAACTGACTCCAATTCATTTTCCTTGAATCTTTGAATCAATGTTTATTTCTGAAATCCCACATGGTAGATTTAAAGGTATCCCAAATGCCTGGAGCCATGTACTATCAACCTTCTATACATTGCTCCATTTCCTCATGTTCCTATAAAACCACATTTAAAGTACAAAGAAGTGGATAAAGTCACAATGGAAAAAGTTGGTAAATTTTACCAACCTTTACCTACTTAATCAAAAATGTCCCAGATCTTCAGAGCACTTTGGGACCACATTAATTGCACTCTCTAGGACAAACGATCCCAGGTGGATGATTTTCTATTCTTGCCTCCCCGACTCTCAACCTAAGATTTGGAGCATTTGCACAGTTTCTAAAATTAAAAATATCTGTTAGCTGCAGCATGGTCACGGGAAAGAGCATAGTGTTAGGTTCTAAAGGACTCAGACTTGAGTTCTGGTTATGTCAAGTTTTAGTTTTGTTCTTGTGAGTAAATGAAATGATTTTAGTCTCTATTCTTTGTCCATATCAGAAAGAATAACAAATTCATGGGTTATCAGAGGAAAAGAATAATAGATATGAAACTGTATTGTAAACTACAAGGAAATTATAAAGTAATAGACAAAAGTTAGAATAGTATCGTTAAGATTTTTGCCCATAGATGAAACTTTTATATCATTTTATAGACTTTCAAAATTTTATTGATTTAGTAACTTCCTTGTTTTTTTAAATAATAAACTATTATGTTCATAATCACTGTCATTTACAAAAATTTAAGAGGAAAAAGTATTTAAATTGAGAATTGGAGATGGCTCAAAATTGAATAACTATGACAAAATATTACAGAAATTTATCTTTCTAGGGAGAAGTGTGTGTGTGTGTGTGTGTGTGTGTGTGTGTGTGTGTGTGTGTGTTCACGCATGTATGTGTGGTGGGGAGAGGGAAGAAAAGATAAAAGCCCTATCTTAATTCTAAAATGCATAATAGCAACAAAAAACTGTTCCACCAAGATGTGTAAAATGGAGAAAGACTGGCAAGGTCCAGAAATAATGTAAATATTTATCTAGATGATATTTTTATTAACCAGTCAGAAGGAAAAATGATTATATTTAGGGTTATTAGTTGTGTTAACATGATTTTTATAGGTAACTAACCAAATGCAAATGTTGTTTGTGAATAACTTGAAATCTACTTCCAAAAATTAACATTTTTTGCTATTTCCATTTTATATTAAATCTTTTATCTAAAATGCATATATATGCATATACTTATTTCAGTAGAGACTATCTTCTCATTCATTCCAAAAGTTGAAAAAAAAAAAATACCTAAGCACCATCAATTTGAGGGCATGTCATGCTATTAAACTTCTTGGGTTACTAATGAGGAACACCAAGTATCTTGAAGAGGTTACCTATTAATATGCCTGTAGTATCTAAGTCACTTTAGCCCCAAAGGACATATATCCTTCTATTCACTCAGGCCTTAATTGCCTGTAGGTCCACAGGTGAAGTCTGATGACCGTGAATCAGGGTAACTATTAAGAAAGGAGAGGAGTCATAGAAAGATGTCAGGCAGCCTGAGAGCTGTGTATGAAAGAGAAAGAGGTGGAGATGGGGAAAGGAGGGGAAAATCATCAGAAGCTGATTCAAATAAAAATTCCTCTGTATTAATATCTATTATATGTCAAAGACTGCATTATCTTTGACTTTTGCAACAACCCTTCAGGAAGTAGGCTCAAACCATTTAATATATATATAATATATGTATAATAAATAACTCAACATGGTCCCTTGGTCACTAAATATTTGCCTATGATTCAAACATATCTATTTGACCCTAAATTCCTCTTTTCCTCCTTTCTTACCAAAACAAATTGTCTCTATATTTGGAGTTGCCTTTTGAATAGATAGGGTTTCAGAGGTATTTTATGGTGTTAGACCCATATATGTAGGAATGTCTGTATCCTATTATTCCTTCTCTCTGCAGGAAAATGGGAATTAAAATACTGCTTAACTAACAAATATCCTGTTATCTACCATAGAGCTCTGATAAAAGATCATCTGAAGCACCAAACAACTTCTGAGTTAGTGTCTTAATACCAATGGGATCAAGTATATTTTAGGAGGAAAGAGAGGGAGAGGATGAGTTAGCAGATTTGCTAACCTCAAAGAGGCCTTAAGACCACTTACCCTTTCCAGCCACACAAAAGCTCAAAGAGATTAATACTAGGTGTAGATTTGTACCTCCTCAGGGAAAATAACCCTGCATACTAATACCATCAAGATCTCAAGGCTAAAATAACAATTTCTCCTTTCCTTCAATGGGAGCTTCTGTGAAGAAAGTGAGGGACTAAAAGTGACATAGATAACTAACCTGACCAAGACTGACTGACACTCCCCCTTCTCATCTTCTGTGGCTTATGTCAGCCTGATCCTGCCTTTGAACCCCTTCCACCTGGGCTTCAAATGCCCCATGTCTGTTTCAATAACAAGAAGTCCATTTTCTGTTTCTACAACAAGATACTTAAGAACGGGTAATGTAAAAATAGAAGAGTTTTATTTAGCTCACAGATTTGAAGGTTGAAAGCCCAAGATCAGGTGGCCCCATCACTTCAGCCCTTGCTGAGGGACCCCCTGACTGTGTAACAATATAGTGGAGAATTAAAAAGGGAAACAGTCACATTCACAAGAGGATGATCACATGTAAACACAAGAAGCCAGAGAAATTCCAGAGTCAGACTTCTTCTCTTTATAAAAACTGGCTCTTGCAGGAATTAACGGAGATCCAGCAAGCTTTACATTAATCTCTTCTCAGGGCCATGTTTCCACAGCCTAATTATCTTCAGGTGGGACCCACTTCTTAAACCTCTCAACATCACCACATGCCTAGGACCAGGTTCCCAACACATGAATCTTGGGGGACATATTCGAATCACATCCAACCATAGTACCCTACATCCTGTAGAAACCAGGGGACATAATTATGCTGGCCATGAGTGGACCTCTGTTCATGACTCTGGAGGTTCCTGCACATTTATATAGGAAGCATATGGGAGAGAGGGAATCTAGGAAATGGCTAAGTAGTAATTGATGTTAGGTAAGGCCAACCCCAGTTCGGTGACAATACAAATGTAATACAGTGTTCTCAGTATGCTTTTAGAAAATCTGTGTGCCCCATAATAGGATTGGAAGTAGACAAAAGCTAGGTCTAATTTAAAAAGGGTGAAAAGTAAGAAATCACGTTTTAGTGAGCCATTTATAAGCACATTTTTCACGGGTTTTTGTCTGTTTGCACGTAACTCTGTAGGGAGAAGAAAATACTACATTGTCATCATAACAATTCAGACTGGCTTAACTGAAAAAAATTGTTTCAAAAATTTTCTACATGTGAATTCATCAGCTCTCTGTAGCTTCCACCATGCTGTTCCTATTGCTTTAATCTTTTGAATATTTCACTGTCAAGATCAGCTAGACATTAAAGGCTTGCTTCTTAAATATTCACTTGCCTGAAATATACATGCTGGGTTAAATAAATCCTCAAAAAGAGGAAAAAGAAAATGGCAGAACACCATAAACTTTCCCAGAAAGTGAATGATACCTTTTAAAATAAGTTTGGTATGTTTTCTCAAAATGAGAAAGAAAATTAAGCTTTGTAGAAAAAGGAACTATAACTCAGTGATCTCCTTTGTCACTTTTGAACAAAATGCTTGAATATTATAAATATCTGTACTTTAAAACACAGCCAAAATTTAACCCACAGAATGCTGAAGCTACTTTTTACATAACTGAAAACTTCAATAGTTAGAAATAGTTTAAATATTGAAGATAAGGGAATCATGGAATTTTTTTTCATGAATGACTTTTTCCTATGTTCATTCATTACCCTGTCCTCAAGGGGTGTGAGAATGTGTCCCAAAGCGTTTCATGTACTTTCAAGGCAGACCTTAGAGTGGCTGAAAACAGGACTACTGCCCTATACCTGCCTCTAATCCCTTAGCCTTATTTCAGACTTCTGCATGCAGAAACCTGACTTGCTTAATTTGTTTTCAATAGTGAGTACCCCCCCAACACACATAACCAAGGCTTCTAAATTGCTTCAACATTTGATTCAATTTTTAAACAAATGGAGCATTTCTTTTGGAACCTTTCCTGCACTTTTTCTTTAGTAAACTCTTACAAGAAACATTTTAACTAAATCTGAATTAGTTGTTAATCATCACAAAAATTACTGAAATTTATTATGAAGATGAAGTTCCTAACAGGTACACTACATAGTCTAGCACCAGACTCACCTACAGGTGATGGTCTGGGCTCCTCTATCCACACCTATCTCATGGAATCCTATGAAATTCCACAAAAATGTAGACAGTAGACTGTGTTCCCTCAATATGATTTTATGCAAAACTACATGGGACCTATTCCAAATCAGAATGTGAACATTATGAAAATTAAAGAGAAATAGGTCTAGAACTACCTGTCTTTACATTTACTTTCTTTGCTAATCCTATGAGCTCAGGAAATTAAGATAAACTGTTAAATGCTTTTACCAATAGAAACCTTTGCATCCAAGCACTTCACCCATTGCTTTATTACAGAATTGTAAACAGAAGCAGTATATCTTCATTTTTCTTTCATCACTCACATCATCAAGTAGCCCCAAAAATAAGGAGCTTGTGAAGTTCCTGCAAATCCACCTTATAAATTAACACATGCATAACACTAGAGAAGAGACTATCAGTTTGACAGTATCTAGTTATCACTTCTTTGAAAGCTGTAGGTGCATGCAATTAACACCCAATAAGAATGTTATATTCAAAAATAACACAAAATCTACATGTGTTGAAGAACAAGGGAATTCATTCTGAATAAAAGTTTGGTATAAATAGTGATTGAAAAAAATACTTCCTTTTGGTTTGAAAGATTTTCGCTATCCACACATGCAAAAGACGAGGAAATTAACAAAGGGTGATAGTAATTGATGCTCCAAAATCCAAAACTTTGAGGATTTAGATGAGAGATAAATTGTTTTCATAATTTTTTCTGGTTTTCTTTTCTTTGTGGAATTGAAATTTAGAAAAGACTCAAATTTCAAAGTTAAGTGAAAGTTAAGTAAGACTCTCTATACATACTGTGCTTTAGTCACAGGATAAGAAAATCATACTGAAGTGCCATTAGGTTCACTGAATCACAAACCTAGTTACAGTTGAAAGGGTGGACTCTTCACAGGAAAAATGAGCAATCCCTTTCAGCATAAATCTGCCCCTGGGACCTGGTTACCTACTAAAGGGCTACATTTTCCATAGCCCCTTGAACCTAGCTGTACTTTTTGACTAAATTCTGGTCAATAGGACCTAAAAAAGGACTGTGTACCACTTTGCATGCACTCCTGTGCATCCTTTGTCCACTAGCTAGAAGCAGAAGATCCCCAGGCACTGGGAGATGATGGAACGACAAGGTCAAAGATGATGAAATCCCCCAAAGGAGACTGCTGCACAAAGACCAGGATCCCCAGCATTGGACTATTATATGACCAGCAAATAAACTTATCTGCATTAAATCACTAAAATTCAGGAATTTGCTTTGATAGTAGCTAGTGTTATCCTAATAAGCAAAATATTATCAAACAGAATCATGATCTGTTTTAAATGATCTGTTGATTCTTACACCACCAACCCAACACCTGTCCATGTTCCTGAATTTGGGAATTTCAACCTACAAATGAGAGAGGAAATGCGTGCCCACAGAGGAAAGCCATTTGTCTAGAATCACAGGTAGCCAGTGGCAGAACTAGAAAGCTAATTCAGGACTCTTGATTATTTCAGCCTAAAGGAAAATAAGAAGATTGGACTTCAAAGTAGAGCCAGCAAGGGATGTATCTGAAGCCAACTCAGTGCTGATTTTACTGAAAATCACAGAAATTCACACTTAGTTAAGAAGCATAGATGATATTTAATTTCATTTATCAAAACTCTTACTGCACTCCTGAGAGGGCTGTTAGGTAGCTTCACTTCTATCTCACGATTTTCAGAGCACCCTGTGAAATAGGTATTATGATAGTTGATGAGACAACCAACGCTCATAGAAGTAAGGAACTTGCTGGAGATTCCATTGCTAATAAGTGTCTCTTTGCCCTCAAGGTCTGTGTGTCCCAAGCTCCACAGCTCCCACACAAAATACCTTCTAATGCATTTGTGAGCATACTGAAAAAGTTCATACTTAAAATGAACATATATTTCTAAAGCATGTCACTGGTATATACTTCATTCAGTGTATGTGGAACATATATGTACAGGTTTGTATACATATTGACCTATGGTATACAGAGAGTGTACTCAGAGAGTGCATACTTGCACACATGTTCACTGGGGAATGTACTCTCTGGCTATCAGAGTTCTGCTTCAAGAAGTCATTCAAGCCCTGATTACCAAGAATTCTAAGATCTTCAATAATAGCAACCTTATAGTTGCAGTTCAGCATTAGCTTCCAAAATCTACTTCACGTGAATGAAGAAACACAGCAAAATACACATGGTAGCATGGCTCAGTGATTGAGAGCACAGACTCTGGAGCCAGGTGCTGTGGGTTCAACTTTTGGTATAGCCACTCACTAGTTACATGATCCTAGGCAGGTCATATGACTCTCTCAGCTTTGGTTTCTCCATTTCTAAAGTGGGAATAATAAAATTACCTATCTCAAATGTACTGTTACAAGTAAATAATTATGTAAGCTGATATGGACACCCAGCTGATATGGAATCTCCAGCAATGTGTCTCCCTGAATTCATATTTTTATAGTCATAATACCCAATTGTATTTGGAGGTACAGCTTTTGGGAAGTTATGAGGGTAGATCAGTCATGAATGGAATTATCGTCCTTATAGGAAGACACATGAGAAAGATGTTCTTTCTTCTCAACATGCAAGGATACAGCAAAATGGCCACCTGCAATCCATGAAGAGGCCCCTCTCCCAGCTCCTTGATTTTGGACTCCTCAAGATTCCAGCACTGTAAGGAATAAATGTCTGCTGTTCAAATCACCCACTTCATAATATTCTGTTTTAGAAGGCCAATCTGACTAGAATAGAAGCCTTGAAAATTTCCAGCACATGGTAAACTGCTACATAGATATTTGTTTAAAACCAAATTAAAGACAAGGAGCATTCTCTTAAGCAAAGAAAAACATCAAAAGACAAAAGCATTGAACAAGAAGTAATATGCATTCCTAAAATAATTTATTTTAGCAACTCAAATTTTAACACAAATATAAAGCCCAGGGTTTTTGAAGTATATTCCACCTAATATCTTATAAAACTATTTCATAAAGAAAGTCCAAGATCGAGTAAGTTTAGAAATGCAAAACTCTGGCATCCATGAAATATACCACTCAGACCTATGGGTGTATATATCCACTACCATGTTCGTGCTGAGACAGTATTTCCTGTGAGTTCCTAACAGTCAATGAATAAGCACAGCAAAAGGATAAACGAACTTAGGGGAAACATAGGACACTTCCAATGACCACTTTGACTATAGTCAAACAAACCTGACCAAAACTGCACTACAATAAGAGACTCTTTCAGGTTTTTTTTTTTTTTTTTTTTTTTTTTGGGTGCTGGTGATCGAACCCAGGGCCTTGTGCTTGCAAGGCAAGCACTCTACCGACTGAGCTATCTCCCCAGCCCCAATAAGGGGCTCTATCTACCCAATTATCTTCCTTGTTTTCTGACCCTTCGTAGATTTATATTGTGGTCTGAAGTTTCTCCTTTTTTTTCTCTCTTCCTTCTCCTGCCTTTTCCAATTTATCCTTCATAGACTTTCACCAACTCCCTCCCCCTGAATTTTTCCCTTACCAACCATCTTGGAATTTACTTTCTCAAGGGCCTTAATTATCACTAGTGGGGCTAGGAATTTGAGGAAACAGATGGAAAGATTCAGTTTTGGTGTGGCTTACTCACTCCCATTAAGACAAAGACTACACCCTCCTGTGTGATGTATGGGCCATGCATAATTTCTGGGAGAAAGTGATGGCCAAATGATTAAAGATTTTATTAATGGTGACCTAGAGAAAATGAATAGGAGAATACTCCTGGTGCATGACACAGACATTTGACAGAGATGGTGAGAACAAGCTCTAGAAGAATGAAGAGATGTTTGGTAACCACTAAGTTGGTTTGATGCTCTGCAGAAGGATAATGAGAAACTGAAGACCATGAGAAGTTTAGGACTGAAGTATAAGAGCAAGAGTGTCTTGGTAGCTTGCCAAGAGACTAGAAGCCCCCGTAGTAGAAGACACAGGCTAGTGAGTGTCAGGATGAAGATATATTGAAGTTGGAGCTCCAGAAATGTTTCAGTGTTCAGCCAAGGCAAGTCGATGCTAAGGGAAAATCCCTGAATGGGAAAACCGGGACCCTGAAGCACAGGTGCAAACATCTGGATGATGCCTCTGATGTTGAACCCGCAGAACCCCTGAACCTCACAGCGTGTGAAAGTAACCCAGTCTTCTCTGAAAAGAGTTACTGCTTCTCTCATACTTAAAACTGCTTCAAAGATCTACTCCCACATTGCAGGAGTTGCCTGCAGGCAGGTAACAAACTGAGCCCCAGCACAACATGCTGGGTCTGATGAGGGAAGAGAGAGATCATACGTGAAAAGAATTGTAAGAATTAGCTAGTATGTACTGGCAGGAGCCTAAGAATTACCTCTGGGATTGAATTTTGATGTTGCTTAATTGAGAAGTTCATATTTTAATACTGTATGAAAAATAATTCATTGCTTTACTTACGCAAGATTTAATCCCCTCAAAAGAATGTAAAGGTTCAGGAGAAACTCATTTTAGGGTAGATGTTAGAAGTCTAGAAAAAGCAGTGGCCAATGCTGAGTGAAACAGATGTGCTTGAGTTGGTTTGGAAAATGGTAGAGGAAAGAATAAAGAGGCTGAGGAAAGTGGGTGTGAAATAATGGATATGCGACACACAGAGAACTGTGTTCCATGAGCAGCCAGGTAGACATACCAACAGAAATACATCAGAAGGAGGGACACTGACATCACAGAATCTGTCAGTGATAAGTCCCTTCTATTGACCAGACCTAAAAAGGAGGCACAGAGATGGGATTATTAATATCCATGGTGATAACAGTGCCTTAACTGATGGAAACCATAGGGGATTGCTATGCCTCCAGAAGCGAGGAAGCCAAAATTACTATAACAACCAAAAGGGTTATGGAATCTGCCCAGGGGCTTAAATTAGAGAATTTTAGAGACACTGGTTGGATTTTGATGTTTCTATGACAAAACTGACTTGAAATTATCAAGGGCACAACTTAATATAACTACGAAAACAAAGCAAGAATAGAAGATCAGAAGTCTACAGGGAATAACTTTAATAAACCATACTCATTGCTCATTTCTCAGACCTGAACCCATGTTCACATGTGGAAACTTTTAACTGAAGAGTTGGCTGGGTACAGAGAAGTTAGGATTCTACATTTCCCTGATTCTTCCCTAAAGGGGTCTTCCACTATATATTCATGTATCTGAACAATGAGGGAAAAAAATGCTCATCCATTTTAAGGACTATGATATGGTATCCTAATTGACATTGATGATATAAAACCAAGGCATCATTGTGGCTTTTCTGTTAATCTGGGGGCTTATTATGGCCAGGTAATAAAGTCTTTTTGAGTCCAGTTTATGGTTGACCCACTAGTTCCATGGACCCACTCAGTGGTGATTTCTCCAATGTTTGAGTGCATAATTGGAACTGATAATGCTTAGCAGTTGGAGTCACTTCAATGTCATTGGTCTTGAGAAAGACCAGGTGTAAAATGACCCTGATTTCTGGCCAGAATAGTGAAAAAACGAATTTTACTGCACTGGTGGAAGATAGATAAGAGATTATTACCATTACAGAAGTCCTAAAGGATGCAGGAAAGTGTCGCTATCATATCGTGGATTAATTTTCTGGACTAGCTCCTGCCATAACTAGAGAGAACCTAGACAATAACTATAGACTACCATAGGCTCAATCAAGTAGTAGCCATCATACCAGCTACTATGCTACATGGCACCACTAAAGCATATTAGGAGGGCTTTGTTATTTTATATAATTTTTATTGAAGTATAATTATATACCTAGAACTACACATATTTAATGTGTGCAATTTAATGTGTTTGCACATAAGCAAACATCTATGATACCATCACCACAATCAAAGTAATGGATGTATCCAACACTTCCCAAAGGGTTCCTTTTATCCCTTTGTCTGGTTTTTGGTTTTCCTAGTAAGAGCACTTAACTTGAGATCTACCCTGTCAACAATTTTGAAGTGCACAATACCATACTGCTCATCACAGGCACTGTGTTGTACAGCAGATCTCTAGTACGTATGTTTCTGGTATAACTGAAACTTTATACCCATTGAATGACAACCCCCAACAGGAAACAGCAACTGCTATTGTAATCTCTGCTTCTGTGAGTTTAACTAGTACAGATGCCTTCTTAAAAGCATTATGCTGTCACTGTTTGGGCAAATGCACTCCTTTTTATTACAAATAGAGAAGAGGACAAAAACAGTTGTCATGCACATAGAATGAGTAACATGGTTCACTTACCCTGTGCCTTAGACTATGCACTTTCTCTTACCTTCCTTTATAATAAAGCCCAAAGAGGCATGGTTTTCTGTACATTCTACAGAACATCACTTTGACCTTTTTCATGAATAATATAATTCAGATTCAATAGGATAAGCAAGACATGGCTAGCATACTCTATTCCTTGGTGAGCCAGGAGAACCACAATGATTCAAGGACTCTCCACCTGAGTTTTCAAGAATAGAATCCTATTTTGGCATCTGCTTCATTGAGATCTACAACAAAACTAGTAAGTACCATAATTCCTTTTGGAGCGCCACATTGCTCTTTAGCATTTCAAAGACTCAGAAATATAAACAGACTCTAAGAGAACTGTGACTGTGTTTAAGCTCAAATCCCCAGATGTGTTTTACCTCAGAATCTGCTTTCGATCACCCCGATGCCATGTTGATTGATGCTAGCCCTGCTCTGTTCAATAGCTTCTCACTCTGCTGAGAATTATCTTGTCTCCGGGTTAGACTCTCTGGTTCCTGCCATCTCCCACCTGTCCTCCTTTCTGAATTCCATGTTCGCCACAAAGTCTTTCCTAACTGCTTTCCCCTGGGAATTCTTTCCTGACTCCAAAGGACATTTTCACCTGCCTCTTTGTTTTCTATTTTCTATTACTGCACAACTTCTTATGGATTTAAGGATAATTTCTCCAACTAGATTGTAATCGACTCGAGGGTAGAGGATTTTTACTTCTTTTGTGCTCTATATTATCTTTTGCAGGATAAAGCACCTGACACAAATAGGTTCTTAACAATTAGTTAATTTATTTACAGAAAGATTATGACACAGTAATATTTTTTTCTCCACAATTATGCCACTGGTTCTTAACCATAGTGTGCATCAGGTTCACCTGAGAGTTTATTAAAACAAGGATGGCCTATCACCAATCTCAAAGATTATGACTCTGTGGTTTGTCTCAGGTCCTGAAACGATTCATTTCTACGTTATTTATTTATTTATTTATCTATCTATCTATTTATTTATTTAGTAGCAGGGATTAAACCCAGGGGCACCTAACCACTGAGCCAGATCCCCAGCCCTTTTTAATATCTTATTTAGAGACAGGGCCTCACTAAGTTGCTTAGGTCTTTGGTAAGTTGCTGAGGCTGGCTTTGAACTTGCAGTCCTCCTACCTCAGCCACTCCCAAGCCACTGGAATTGCAGATGTGTGCATTTCTAACAAGTTCCCCAGTGACATCTGCACTGCTGTTTAAGGAAACAGACTTGGAAGTCCACTGAAGTGAAGACAATGAAGACAATCTCTTTGATCATTCTTGTGTTAATGGTCATTTTTTTCCTCAGGGAAACCTTATGATATACATTTTTTCAGGTGACACTTAAAACTAGAAATATGTAATTACCCATCACTTAACAAATCACATTCATCATGACACTGCTTATCTGCTTTGCTTATTATCAGGTGGTAAAAATTGTCTTGTTCTTTCCATCATACCTATGGAGACTGCACAATTAATTATCCTAACTCGGGTGCCCTTGTCCAGGAGACTGCTAAACTGGGCAAAATGCCCAGTTACCAACAGTTATTGGTTTATGCTACTGGTTTATGCTAACATGCCTGCCCTCCAACAGTTTACCAAACAGTTGGGCTGTTGAGCCAAAAACAGTGATGTAGGCAGTAACTACAAAGTAACCCTAGTACAGTCTTAGGACTGTAGGGCTGTCCCAGACAAATAGGGGCATATGATCTGTGTTTGTTTCTATTCCTCCCACAGTTCCTCCTGCCCTTGAACCTATTCCTCTTCTCATCAGGCACCAGCACCATCACATTCAGACTTTCCTATGCTAAGAATCAACAGACAAGTCTTCGGCCTTTCTTTATGACTGTCTATCTCCCTTTCTATCCGTCCGACCTCTCTCTCTCTCCACTCTGATCTCTATCTCAGCATGCATCCTCCTTCCTATTGGAACGTCTTAGAAGATAAACTAAGTGATAAAACATAGAAATAAACTCAGTATCAAAACATGCCTTATCATTAGTGAATTTGTATTAGAGAATTTAGTTTGCAGCCAGAACAACACAGGCTTTCATTCTTCCTCTGGAATGATCACCTCCTTAAACAGGGCAAGGCCATTGGAGGGGAAGAGAAGGGACTTCCTGCAAGAAGGTTGAGAAGAAATAAAGAGCAAAAACAGCACTCAGGCAGGCACAGGTGGTAACATATCAAGCTCGCCAATCAATAGAACTTTCTTCTTGAAAGTGGGTCTGAGGAGGTGGCAAGAGAGAAGTAAATAAAGTTCTCTCCTAAGAGCTGTGAAGTTTCCTTTTCTATGAACCAAGTCAAAAGCACAGAAAAGGGGTGATGGAAAATGATTGCATTCATATCTTCCCATTTTCGCTCCAAATTCTCATCTTGCCCATTACTTCTAATACTTTAGGTGTGTATGTGAATCATTTGCAAACGTGCATTGTTAAAATGTATGACAGGATCCTAAAGATGGAATAGACGGGGCATCAATATTTATAGTAGTGATTAACATTTATTAAGTCATTAAAATTTACCATACATGCTTTGTGTGCAGTGATTCATCCCATTTTCATAATAATGGTGTAGAACCCTAGGCATGGAGAGGTCAAATAACATTTGAAACGACACTGAGTGGCAGAGGCAAGACTTAATCATTTCCACTTCGCCCAAGATCCCAGTTCTTAACTACCGTGCTCTATTGGTTTATGCTAACATGCCTGCCCTCCAACAGTTTACCATCTAGTTGGGCTGTTGAGCCAAAAACAGTGATGTAGGCAGTAACTACAAAGTAACCCTAGTGAGTTTATTTCATGTCTATGTCATTTCTTAAATAGGAAAGCATTTGATTCCTGATCCCTGCAATCTTCCTGTGTTTGCAACTGGGTGCCAAATAGGGACCAAAGGATGTCTATCAGTGTATTGTGAAGTTCAACATGGAGTTAAGTGGTGGGATAGCAGGAAGGTAAAATCATTGTAGCACATAAGAGAGGCTCCTCCTTTGAAAGATTAAAGATAGAAAGTTTCAAAAGATGCCTCTGCTGTTGGCTCAATTAGACATCTGGCCAATGAAAGCTGAAAAAGTTAAATAACTATAAGATCAAAGTATTAATTGAATTTTAAGTCCTATATTTGAGGTTCAAGACAAAATGGAAAGGAAAATTGTAACAGATTCCAAAGTCATAGAGAGAGAGAGGCATGTATCCTGCAAGCTGGCAAACAATGAAAAAGAAGAAGTCATTATTGCATAGTGTAGACTTCAAAAAGGGCATTGGGGTTTAGTGGAATGAATGTGAAACTGGACAAAGAATACGTGGACAAGCAAATGCATAAAAGAAGCCCAAATTGGCAACGTCGATATGAAAATATTTTTAAACCATTAGTAATAAGAGGTATCCAATTTAAAACACTGAGAAATCACCAAATATCCTTTAGAATATCAGAAAATATTCAGAAAAGTGGTTAAACCCAAGTGAAAGAATAGTTATGAGGAGATTGAATTCCCATAGCATATATTCCTGGTAGAAAGATAAACTGAGTCAGTTACTCAGAAAAAGCAATCTGTCAGTATTACATGATGATCAAGAATGTGTGTGCCCTAGGACTCAGGCCCAGGTCTCTGTCCTAGAGAAAGACTTGTACAAGTCCCAAAGGAGAAAGCAGTGTTTATGATAGCAGAAGCTTAGAAACTACTTATGTCTCCATCACCAAACAAATGAAATTTAAAATATACTAGAATGCACAAGTTAAAAACAACTTAGACATGCAGCCTGGACAAAATTTTTTTAAACATGACATTGACAAAAAGAGGGTAAGGAAAAAGTGTAGTCCACAATGACAATTACATATATTAAAACCCCATATATATATCCTCCAGCTGTTGCCTCTGCCAACATAGTGGATGTAAGCATCATTAAGGACAACCTCTGTAAGTACACTACCACCTCTCTACCTAGTGACTACCAACAGCTCTCCAGGCAGAAGACCACTCCCTCCTGCTGCACTTTCTACACTTAGCTCCAGGACCACCTCCCCTGGACTTTCCTGTAGATTAATCTCTCATTGACAGCAATTTCTCCACCCCTGTACTTGCTTGTAGTTTTTTCCTCAAGTTCTAGAAGTCCAGCGCCACAGTTCAGTTCTCAGACCTTATTCCTTCTCTAAATCCATTCACACTCTTGATTATCTTATCTGATACATGACTTTAAATAAGTACATGTATCCCAATGACTTCCAGATTTGCATCTCTAGACTAGAACCACATATTAGGATTTTGTGAGTCAGGAACTGTCCCAAATACTTTAATATATTTCCCTTTCAACTCCTGAGACAAATTGATAAATGAGGAACCTTAGATTTTGTCCAAGATCTAGTAGCTAGTAAGTTACAGGTACAGAACTCTAGCCCAGCTCCCAGCTTTGTGGATCCTAAAGCCCCTCCTCTTTAACCAAGATAACAATTTTTCTCTCTGTATATCCTACTAGTATACTATAATTTATTTATACTATTGCAAAAGTAGATAATGGCCCCTATTTTTCCTATTTTAATTTATCATCTTGTAATTGTTCTGACATTTTTGTTTCCAAATATTACTATAAACAGTTTCCCTTTTCAGTAAGGTGAATGTAGTATTTGGAGATGGATTTAGGGCACCATGCTAAAAGTTAACAATATCAAGTGTGAAGAGGCTAGTAAGTAGTCTTGATGATCAGTGACTTAGTCTGATTTTAGCACAATCAAAAGACTATGATATATCAATAAGTTTATACCAATCTTTCCAATTCCAATCTTTCCAATTTCTTTTGTGATAAATTGTCCTTTCCCCAACTTGCTTGTATGCTGAGTGCTTCCTTTAAAGCCCAGAGAGAAACCATTTTATATTCAATACAAAAACTTGTCAACATTAATCTGTCATGGGCCAAAGATTGACTGACAGGAAAGAACAAAAGGTGACAGATTGCTTTTAGTTTCAGCATGAGAGAAAGGAAAGAGAAAATAGACTGAGCATAGAGGAATGGAGAAAATATCTGAAAATGAATAAGAATGGAGAAAGAAAGAGTGCTGAACCAAAAGATAAAGAAACAATTTGAAAATTAAAAGAGAGTGTTCTAGACTTTGTCTAGTATCTGTAAAACCTAGAACAGTATCTGGCCCATTGTGCATAAAGAACATGTTTTTAATTGATGAACCAAAGCTTGGTAATGGTAGCAGAGACCAGCAGCTGTCCCTCTCAAAGTTTTGCCACCCTTCTACCAGGAAGACACATTCCATTGTAGCAACACATTTGTCCCTGAACTATGTAGCTGGAAGCTTGTCAGGAGAAAGATGACCTCTTTGCTCCACTGGGCCAACCAGACCAGTCTAAGTAGGAAAGAAAGGAACATTAATTATCAGGTACATTAAACAGCAGTTTTCAAACATCAAATCCCAAAATGTAATAACTAGCAAAATTAATAGATTTGAAATGGAGAGATGTGTGCATCTCATGGACACACACACTCACACAGATTTGTCCCTTGGTACATGGAAGCGATTGGATCTAGGACCCCTGGGGGCAATCAAAATCTGCAGATACTCAAGTCTCTTACATAAAATAGTATAGTGCTTCACATCTTCCTGCATACTTTAAAATATCTCTAGATTACTTATAACTGCTAACACAATATAAGTGCTGTGTAAATAGATGTTATACATTATTGCTTAGGGAATGATGATTAAAAAAAAGCTATATGTGGTTCAGTACAGACACTGCTTTTTTAAAAATTATTTTGTTCCATGTTTGGTTGAATCTGAGGTTGGTTCAATCTGCAGATGTGGAAACTACAGATACAGAGGGCCACAGCTGTGTGTGTGTGTGTGTGCGTGTGTGTGTGCGCGTATACTATGTATAGAGAGAGATGAAATATATATAGCTTATATGACAGAGTTTAGATGGAAGACAAAATACTCTTAGAGCCACAAAAGTATGCAAAAATAAAATAAGATGAATCAGTTCTAGGACCTTCTTTTATACCCACCCCTCCCCATTTCAGAAAAGTAAATGTTTTTCATTTAAGAGCTCCATGCACCCTGGTTTGGTTGTTACATAATTGTTTCAACTTTGCTTTTTCAATCCTCCTAGTGTTTACTGGTTCCAAATATTTTAGAATTAAAATCTTGGCTTGAGGATTCCAACAACACATTTGTAAAATCATTTGTAAACTCTTATTGCCAATATCCAGCCATTTTTACAATACTGCTTTAGACAGATTCCATTACTACCTCAGAGTCTGAACCAGAAGAGTTATTCCATGCATTTGAACATTAATGCTAACACTTGTTCTTCACATGGATCATCACATTCTCATTATGTCCCCCACATCTCTTACCTTCTTTTCATATTTCCTGTTTCTTTGTCCTCTGTGCTGTATTCTAGGTAATTTATACAAATTTATCTCACTCTAAAGCTCTTCATCTATATCATCTACTACATAAGCATGTCATGAATTTTAGTTTCAGTGACTAGTTTCTTCATAGGCAGAAGTTTTGTTCTCTTTCAAATATGAAAGGTACTTTGCTCTTACATTTTCTTCTTGTTTGTGACTCTTATCCTCTTTTTTTGGCCTTTTTAATCATTTTAAGAGTGCAGTGATTATTAAAGGGCCTCTTGGTGTTTACTCAAGTTCCAAGAAAGCTATTCATCCTAAATATGTGCTGGATGACTTCCTAAGGTGTGATATTTCCTTGTGTGCTATTTTTTCTCATGAGCTCATTTTTAGTGGGATGTTTTTCATTTAAGAGCTCCATGCACCCTGGTTTGGTTGTTACATAATTGTTTCAACTTTGCTTTTTCAATCCTCCTAGTGTTTACTGGTTCCAAATATTTTAGAATTAAAATCTTGGCTTGAGGATTCCAACAACACATTTGTAAAATCACTTCAGTCTTTTCATACATTTGTGGCTCTAGCCCAGGACTTAAAAATCCTCACTGAAATAGTTTATCTCAGCAGGATTATGGTGGAGTTAATTTCTTTGTTTCCTAGGACAATTGAGCAAACTTTTCCCACTTCCTCTTTCACCCCATCCCTATAAAAGTCTAACTCTAGCAGAGATATTACTTGCCATTCTTTTAATTGAATGCACGTTTATATCTTCTATCCCCCAAAGAATATTTAATTCCAGTCACCAACCTCCAGACTTAATCTGACTTCCCTGGTCTCCAATCCTAGAGCTGCCAAAGCAAAACACTCCAAATTGCCATTTTTGGCTTTACATTTCTCTTCCATTCTGGCATCCAGGGATTTCTCTTCCTCAATATATCATTCAGAATTTGTATTAATTAAAATGTATCAATAATGTCTATGTGCTATTAGCAGAATAAGAATTTACTCTACCTTAGTGGAAAGTAAATATCTGAAAGTCAGTATCTAAAGAAGTCTTTCACAACAAATATAACCTTTGTGGAGTCAAGACATTGCTTCTGCAGAGAATGATGTAGAAGCATGGAGCCTAACATTCAGAATTGAAATCTCAACTCTACTACAAACCATAACACGGATATCAAATCACATATCTAACTGTAGATCAGTTTAACTTTAACAAAATAAGGGGAACAAAAATGATGTGAGTTATAGAAAAACCTTTAACATATGCAGTATAGTGATAAATATAGGAAAGCATCTTTTTTTTTAGTTGGAAACCTAAGAGCAGCAAATGGAAGTACCTAATATCTCAGGTCCACTGGCCAGGATGTTCAGGTGGAAGAATAGTTCAGTAGCCAGAGAGTTTAAAAAATCACCTCACACACTGCAGTAAGCACTCACTTACATGAAAATCAGGATAAGAGTTTCTACAGGAACATGGACAGATGGAGAAGGCAGCAGGATGTCCTAGTAGCTCAATCCAGAGCTGTGAGGGCTCAAAAACTAGTGGGAATCCCACAAAGAGTGGAAAGCAGGCCAGGTCACTGAGGAAAACAGTCCACTTGCATAGGAACCAGAGCAAGGATCTTAAGGTTTAAGAGACATAAAAAAAAAAAAAAAAAAAAAAAAAAAAAAGTTAATGGAAAAGTTTCTGCAATTAAGTGAAACAGAAAAGGCAATGAGAAAATCATTCTTGTGGTGGGTCGTGGGGATATCAACAATTAAGAAGCAAGGACTGTGGAATTGTAATTGTACTTGTTAGGCGATAAAGGCGCAGTTATGGTTCCTTGCTAGCTCCCAGAAACGCTCCACAGATACAGGTCTCACACAAGGAACCTTTATTTCATGCAGACGATTCACATCTGCACGGGGAAAGAGCAGAAAGGAAAAGAGAAACATGGCGCAAGGTTTCTCTCAGACATAGGAATTTCGGGGGCTGAGAGGAACCAATCGTGGAAGAGAATTCTTAGACTGACTGATGGACCAATGACATATTAGGACATAATGTGGGAGGCAGGAAGATTACAGCAACATAAGCCGGAAATTCCTGTAACGTGAGAGGCGGGCTAACTGCAGATTGACAGGTGGTGGGGGAAGCCAGGAATTCCTGACAGTACTGAACCTCAAATGAATCCAACTATGCTTGTTTATAGTTTAACCTCAACACCTGTAACATTATTGTGCTTGTTTTTAAGCTTTCGTCTCCATTACTAAATTACAGTCTTATAAAGGATGGAGACAGTTGCTCCATGCCCAGCTGTTGGCACACTGGCCTAGGACAGACTACATTTTCAACAACAGAATATGCAATGGACAAATGGGAATTGTGACACGATACTAGGGCAAAAAGTGGGGTAGAGGAGGTATGTAGAATGCTGAGCATAAATGAGACTTGTGCAGAGTATCTCTACTAAGGTTTCTTGGTAACTTGGAACTGGCAGATGTACAGAGCTATGGGCTCCCCTTGAGAAAACAGAGGCCCCTGGACAGTGGAGGAAAGCAGGGGAGTGAAGAAAGGAAGCAGAGGGGGCAACTCAGCCAACCCACACTAGTGTGCTGATTCCTGAGGAAAGTAAAGCAAAAGGACTAAAAATGAGACCTCAAAGGAAGTCTCCTAGAACAACTAATATGGCTTTCAGAAGAGAGAAATAAGCCTGATCAAGTTATTTTGGTAATAGAATGGCAGATTATATATATAATTTAATTAAATACTAGGGTACCTTCTGATTACTCACCACAGTTACCTACCAGCCAGATCAAGTACTTAATGATACTCCAAAATACAAGGAATATATGCAGTCATGTTTATTAACTCAATAATGAATAAAATAACAACTATTTGTGTATTTTGTAGCCATCACAAATACATGTGTATTTTTCAGAAAACTAGCTTCTTGCAAGAAATTAGGGAAAGAGCAAAAACTAACAGAACTTATTTGGGACAAGATCACTCATGACCCTCTCCTAGCATCCAATTCCTTCTTTCCTTTTTTTTTTTTTTTTTTTAACTAATAGGAACTCTGGACTGCAACAAGGCACGTGGCTACCCAGTCTTTGTAGATAGGCACTAGTATGCAGAAACTAAATGCCTACATCCCACAAAAACAAAAAACAGTCATGAGAAGAAATGACATACATACACCACTTCCATACCATTTTTCAAAAGGAAAAGCTACAGTTCTTTTCCCTCTCCTTGCCAACCAAGCCTGGGACCATCACCTTGGACAGAGAAGACAAGCCACAGGTTCAGTTAGCATATACAACTCTCCAACCTGAGTCTCTGTGTGATCTTATGGGGCACAATCACTCAGCAGGTGTTGGGCCACTCACCTCTGGACTGTTCAGTGAGAGAAAATCAAGATTCTGTCTGATTTAAATCATAGGACTTTGGGACCATCTGCTGACAAATTAGCTTAACCTCCACCTTAAGTAATTAAATGACTGAATTAAACAAATATTCTACAACTACTCATTCTTTCAAGGTTCTCCTATGAGGTTTCACACCAATCTAGGGTTTAGGTTTGTTATCAGTGATATGCCTGATTACATCATAGTTTGGTCAACAATGGTTTGAAGTGATTTCTAAACACTCGTAGATGAAAATAAATAAGTTGGTGGTGGAGCACAAGAATTTTGCTCATTTACAAAGCCACTTGAATGATTCTGTTTCAAGTGGTCTATTAGATACATTTTTAAGAAATGCAGAATAATGGTGATAAGATTGAATTGGGTTCAATGAAATTCAACCCTAGAGCTACCAATACTTTATAGCTAACACCAGTATGTGATGAACAATTTTATGAAAGATAAAGTAAAAGGAGGAAGTTAAAGGTTATTATGAACTTCTTTAAATAACCAAGAGTAGCTTAGCTTCTTCATATTAAGAAAAATACAGGAATAGACAAAAGTTTCCAGCTACCAGTGTGGTGGTTTTCAACAGGTCAAGCAGAGTTACCCATGGAGTTTTTAGAAGTGCAGACATGTGTTCTTACTCTGATCTATTACATTAGTGTATTTGGAAGTCGCATCTTGTTTTTGAAAATATGAAGAGTGATTCTAACTCACATGGATAAATAATAAGCTTGATGTTATCCAATTAAGAAGTAAAATCTGGAGAAATTTTCAGCTGAGTATTTTTGTTTTGCTTTGTTTTCTCTTATGTGGAAACAAGAGAACAAGTGACCACATCATTAAAAAAGAGTTTCTGGTTTTAGGGAATAAAAAAAAAATTAAAATGGATGTCAAATTATGTAACTCATGCTTGTGCGTTTTCCAGGAGGCAGAGACTAAACTGATATCCCCAGGTCAATAAACAAACACTTATTCGGTATTTATTATATAATCTTGGTTTTGTGAGGAAAAGAAAATACATTCTTTTATTCATGAAATCATTCGATTACCTGATAACTGCACCTCTGTATAACTAGAACATAAAAGTGTGTGTGTCAGTGGGGGTTCAGGGACTATGAGAATAAACAGCTCTAATGTTAAACCTTAAGGGCAGGGTCCTATTCTTGGGAGTCTTCATGAAGAGTCACCTAAGATCTGATGGCTAGGGCAGGGAGAACACTTCAGAAAGGAAAATGCTGTGGCACACAGAGAAAAAGAATCGCTATTCTTTCCGAAATGAAAAGAAGTGATTGTAGCTCCTGAGAAAGGTGTCAGATGCTAGTCCAGGATGTCTGGACTTTATCCTATAAACAAGAAGAAATCAATGTCATTTGTGTCTTGAACTGAGATGGACAAAGCTGCATTTTTGGAGAGATGGATTCAGTGAGGTGAAGAATATCTTTGAAAGAGAAGATGTCTGGAATAAGGACAGCAGAGGAAAGACTCCCCCCGTCATCTCAGTGGTACGGTCACCCCAGGGGTTTTTGAGATTTCTGTTAATTCTGTGACCTATGCTAAGTCTAAGAAAAAAATCTAATCCCTTCTTGAAACACTCTGAGTGACTGTGATCATTACAGTCAGAGATAAACGTGATGGACGTTAGCTTCACTCAGAAGGCACTCTGCATAAGACCAAAGACATGTTATCTCACCAACTAAATGTTCTGTTATGAGAGGGTTTTTTCCCTTTTGTTTTGTGTTTTCAACACTAAAATAAGAACATAAGTAACAAATAAACAGCTGTCCTACTAGACCTCAAATGCTGCCACATTTGCTTGACTGTCTTTACTAATCACAGAAAACAATTTCTAAAAAAACTTTTCTAAGTTTATGCATTTCTTTAGTCTTGTTTTATTTTGTTGTTTTATTAAAATGCAAAATAGCTAATCATATATACCTTCTGTGTCTACTTGTGGCTGGTATTTTCTTGCCTCTTTGTATTTGTGAATGTAAATCACAATTCAATGAATTAACCCCTGGAACAAAAGAACATTAGTTTTTGTTATCATTGTCCGTGAAACATGTTCCTGCCTCCCAGATATTTGGTGCATTACCAGTCTTTTGAAAGACTGGATTTTTGCCTGGACAGATTCATAAAACCATACACACAAATACAGGGAACAACAGAAAATTAGATGCAAATTCTAACTGATCAAAGACTTCCTGGTAAGTTAAGATTCTTCATTTGAAAAATAAAATGTCTTATATCCCTAACAAATAAATAAATATTCTTGAGGTGGAGTCTTGATTTATTTTACAATGTCTTTTTTTTTTCTTTATTCAGAAGTTAAGCAGATATCATGCAAATCGTTTATTATAGGTAGTTGATTAATATATTCTAGCTCTGCAAACATTTGAAAAATTAAATCATACTAGGAGATTACCTGTGCAAAAGCTAGCATGTTCAGAGCTTTAGGACTTCTATACTCCAAACAATTAATCTTTTACAGAAACCAAAATGAGCAGGATCAGGATTAATGTTCTTGATTAATGTTTCTGGTTCTTCTTCTTGTAGACAAATAGCAATATTGTATCTCTTCTCTTTAAACTCCATGTGGTCATGTGAGTTGTTTGAACTAATGAAATGTGAGTATAATTGATGGCTATTATTTCTGGGCAGCAGCCCTTTAAAGTTCCCTTCCTTCTGTCATGTAATGTTGGCTTAGCAACTAGGCAGTAGGTAGGTAGAAAACTGCTATCAATTAATCAGTAGAGAAACATCTGATAAAACTGCCATGTGTGATACACTGGCTGGCAGATCATGTACCCAATAAAGTCCAAACTCTCAGAAAAGAGATTAGAGAAATAGTATTTATGGCATATGTAAGTAGGTATTGCCTGCATTTGGTTAGGAAAAAAAAAATGGCTTGTAATCAAAACTGGATAAAAAAAGAAAAAAAAAAAAAAAAGGAAATCAAAAGAGTCCCTGAATTTAGGAAAAAGGAGAAGAAGCAATTTTTTCCCAACCTAAAAGACAAAAGATAAAATTCATAGTCTTTGAACAACAAAAGCTAAGTAAAACTCTGTCTTATAGGCAGGGATCAAATTAAGGACAGGGCTATAGCACTAGTATAACTTTCTAAATGGATTAAGGTGTCTTAGAGTGAAAGCTAACTAAAAATGTGCATCCCAGAAAATGAACGGAATGATGTTGCTCTCCTCCAAGTCCAATTGGCTTAAAGTATGTACAATAAGACAGAATTTAGAGATGCTTGGATGAGAAAGTAAAGAATACAGCTATCTTAAGAATTATGTGGAATTGCCAACACAATGCACTGACTCGAATCAAATAGGGAGACAACGACGAAGTGTTGACTGAGTTTGACTGTCATTACAAATCACCAGTGTGGACAAAAAGTATTCCATTGATCTAGGCTTAAATCAACTCTTGAGTGCCACAAATCTGTAAGCAGAAAGTGGGCCTAGAAAGCTACTCAGTCCTGAAAAGAGTCATGTTTGCCAATACCCATTGTTTCAGATGTGCCTACAAATGACAATAGAAAAGAAAGACTCTCCCAGAGCCACAAAGGACAAGGGAGCTCTTCCCAGGTATGGAACCAGAGCCCCTGCAGGTAGGGATCTCTCATAATGCTGGCTTTTTAAGACAGCAGAATCACTCTGACTTAGGCTAGTAAAGGTTGTATGTCTTTCATTATTCCCTTTCCAAATTGGAATATTTATTGAAGTTCTCTTCTTCTACTTTGGCCAGTGTGTATTAAACCGTGCAAAGAAGTTGACTTATATTTTTAATTCATAGGTCTCCAGATCACAAAGACCACATTCAGACTTGATGAGGTAACTGTTTATCATCTACTGTTATAGTCTATGAGATTCATACTGTCACTGTATGATAGTTAAGTTTGACACCTTTGGGAAGAGGTGAATGTATTGTACACTTGGGAATAAGAATAAACGACTATTTTTTGACCAAATATTACATGTTTGTCCTTAAGATTTTTTTGGAGAATGAATATTTCTTTTTTCAGATGCATGGTAATATTACACTTCCCTCTCATAAGATAAAGTTTATCAAGTGAAATAAAAGTGAAGCTATATAAATACTCTTCAAAGTGAAAGATTTTAAGAAAAGCATTTTAACTGATCTATTCCTTTCCCATTTCTATTAAACAGCAATTATTAATTCTTCATCAAACCAAAATCCCACATGAAGACAATATGAATTTAAAAACCCCACAAACCCGAAATGAGACATTTATGAGAAATACATAAATCTTTGTTTTAAGCCACTCTGGTATTAGGGTCGTTGGTTATTGTTCCATAACAGAACACATCTGGTTGCACAAGATGCACAGCTATAAGAAATCAGTGTTTCCACAGGACTCAATAAATACTGATGAATGGAACTGAATTCATATAAGCATTTTAGCACTAAGTAACAAAATTAAGTCAAGGAGAATGCAATTTAGTAGATTCTCACCACATTCAAAGAGACCCAATTCAGATAATCCACACATAGGTAAAACTAAAAGACAGAAAAGAGTGGCCAGAGGATTTCTCAGCATTCTAAACAATAAAACAAGAGTGTCTCCAAAAGCAATGAATTTCCCATCAAGCAAAACCAAAACAAACATATTTGGAAAGTTGAAAAGAGAGTTCTACTATGGACAGGAAGTTGGATGAAATGACCTTCACATTTTCCTCTGATTCAAGGGTTGTGGGATCACGATTATCTCCCCTTCTGTCTCTTTCAAACCAATTTAAAACAAGATAGGTAGAAGCCAAGTGCCCAGGTTGAACTCAAGATTTATGAGAATCCTGTTAAACTTCTTTTTTTACAATCTGTCAAGTGCTTTTATATGACCAAGGTGACCCATTTTAATATTGAATTCCTGGCTAAATCCAGCAATGTTCCAGGTCCTACATTTACAATGCTTCAGGGTTCTCAGTGGGGAGGAGACCTATTTAATTGTCCACTCCAACTGTGATTTACCCACTAAGTGGCCTGATTATTGCTGTACTTCCTGAGCTATATCTTCCCATTTTCAGTTTCCTACAGAAACTGCACAACAAACTTATAATGATGCATTTAGGCCATAAGCAAATGAAAGAAGCCATACAAATTGGAACCGTCAATGCCAGAAGTCAAGCAAAGGAGACAAAGGCATTGGAGTTAGATAATACCATGAGGGTCACAAAGTCTCTACAGAAGGGCAGAAAGAAGAATTTCAAGATCATAACACAAGGCATGGAGAAAAGATGTAAAGCTAATCTAGCTCAGGCTTCTATGTTACAGGTAGAAACTAAAATTCAGGGATTTATTTAAGGAAATTGAGCTGTGTTCTTACCCAGGTGCTAGTAACTAATTCCAAGACCAGCAGCTACCAATTTTACTGTGTGACCTGCTAATATTCATATATAATCCCCATTTGTCACCTCATTTGATCCTCATGTGTAACCCTAAGAGTAAGGAAAAAGGATAGAAAATGGTAGTTATCTCAAAAGCTCCACCTTACCCTTCTTACCTAACAAGAGTCCCTAGTTGTACCCTTGGCCAAATGCAGGAACAAATTTCTCAGTCTCTCATGGAGCTAAATGTGACATTTCAACTATATCATTGTGAGTGGTAATGTAAGAAGTTGTAGATCTATAGAACTTCCACGTCCTTCTCTTAAAAGAGAGGGATCTCCACTTTTCTCCTTTTCTCAAAGACTGAAACACAAATCATGCAAGTCATCTTAAATCCTGATGATGAAACCAATAACACAGGGGATGATGGAGTACAAATTGGAACCCAAATTTATAGAGGACCTCATGAAATAGAACTGCCCTACAGCTCTGAACTGCCCAGATCAAGAGCATTAGATATTTGTTTCTATTCCTTAATTCTATGGTAGTTACCAAACTCATATCCCAATTAGTACAGCAAAAAGATTCTATTACTAATTTTATGAGGAAATACTGATACCCAGTTTGTGTAGGATACTTGTTTTTTTTTTTTTTTGGCTCATGTCTCTCTCCAAAGAAAGGATTCAAGTGGAATGACTTACTGATTTAATCCCCAGCATGTATGGCTTGTTTCATACTATAAACTATCTTTCTGCTCCAGGAAAACAAAAAAATATGCAGATCTGCAATGCTAGTAATGATACTTCACTTAAATAAACTAAGAAGACTCTCTGAGAATAGATCCCTCGTAGATAATCCAAATGTTTAAGGCACATTTGTGTAGAGTTTGCCAAATATTTTAAAGAGCATCAGAAAGGGGCAAGTAATCATTACCCTGGATTTTTGCCTGTTCTAATATGACATGCAAGTGAATTATCTTTTGAAGTATATTTTCAATTCAGATAATGCTGCACGAACAGCTGTAACCAACTGAGGGGAAACGGGGATGAAATCAGCTAACTTCTTGCAATCAAGACAAATTCAAATGAGGAAAAGTTTTATCCACCTGTCATTTGGAAATTCTACTAAGGAGAACTCTAGGAGAATTTTTCAGGGAGAAACAATCTGGTAGAGGAAAAAGCACTCTGGTAATCAAATGTCTTGTTTTTCCTGCTTATTAATGAAATAAATCAGTTTGCAAACCCTGTGTTGTAAAACTTTTTGGTTTACCATGAAAGAACTTTTTTAAGTTGTATTCTATGAAAATGAAATCTGTGTGAAAAGGTTGCAATTTACAATAACAAAACAGATCTATAATTTTCATGTTATAGTCAATCAATTTGGTTTATTTTCAATAAAATACATTGAAATAAAATATATTGTGGAAATGTTTAACTTAACCTTTCACAACTACTTTTATGTCTAAAATAGCTACCCCTTCATTGCTTTTCCTTTGTCATAATCATTCTGTTTCATTTATACCTGTGAAAAGCTACTACTGTGTGTTTCAAGGATAATCTTTCATATCCTCTAACTGTATTGTCTTCCTGCTCTTATTTAATAACTCCAGCTGAAAAATTATTATATATTGATTTTCATTGTCAACCATCCTGACCCCCACCTTGTCTCTTCACCTCTTACTGGATTGAGCATTTAGTTCTCAGCACATTTGAGAAAAGAGAAAAATGGCAAAACTATTTGTTAGTGGTTTTGGAGAATTGAAAAATTAGCAGCTTTGACTATAATATTTTGAATCAACCTTTAAATTTATGATATTCTCCTGTAATTCAGGTTTTAGGGGGTCGGTTGTTGTTTTTGTATTTTTTTTGTACCAGGAATTGAACCCAGGGGTGCTTAACCACTGAGCTATATCCCCAGCCCTTTTTAATATTTTATTTAGAGGCAAGGTCTCACTGAGTTGTTTAGGGCCTCGCCAAGTTGCTCAGGCTGGTTTTGAACTTGTGATCCTTCTGCCTCTGTCTCCTAAGCTGCTGGGATTACAGGTGTGTGCCACCAAGCCAGGCCCATAATTCAGTTGCTTTCTGAAAATTTTTCTTTCCAAAATGATTCAACAAAAATATATTAAGTGGCTACTGTATACCAAGTGCTGTAGACAGACTAAAAATACAACAGCCATCATGGCAGAGTGAACTTATCTTTAAGACAGCCATGAGTTGTACATCTCCTTTTTCCATTTTCTTTTCTCACTTGAAAACTGGAAATTATTTTGGGTTTTATTCTTAACCTTGGATGTGTCCATATGTTAGGATGACGACATAAGACATATTTTGTTGAGTGAACTGAAGTCATGGCAAAGACTTCATTATTCAATGCCTACCACACTTCGTTTCTCACCATTACTCTTTGGAGAGTTTATGGAATTTTTTTTTAAGAGGTGGCAAGTTACGTGTGAACATTTCAAGTTTCCTTGCCTCTTTCTAAGCTCATTCTGTATTCACTGCAATGTCTTGCTGGAATGCATTTGTTATCCATGTGCACCACACATCTATTTGTGTACCTGAGGTGTGTTACTGCAAATTATCTGTGGTTGATGGAAATATTACAGTTTTACATTTCATAACCCTGTGGTGCTTCAGTGTAAGATTTGCTATGGTTTCTGTATGGCGTATTTCCCACCAAAACACACATTAAGACTTCATCCCAATGTAACAAGTATTGAGAATGGATCCTGTAAGAGCAATTTGGGGTCTTGCAAATCTGGCTTTGTGAATGGATAAGTCTTTCTTGAGGGATTGGGTCAGTTCTCTCAAGACTAAATTATTTCTTGCAGGAATGGATTAGTTCCCAGGAGAGCAGGTTTTTATTAAGCAGGCCTGTAACCCCTCCTCAGCCTCCCTCACATGTCCTCTGCACACACCCATGTCCTGCTTTTGCTTTTCTGTCACCATACAATGCAGCATGAGGTCCTCACCAGAAGTCAGGCAGATAACTAGCACAATTTTCTTGGACTTCCATTTCAGAGTCAAAATAAACTCCTTTTTCCTTATAAATGACCCAGCCTTGGGTATTTTGTATTAGCAACAAAAAAGGATTAATTTTTGTTGGTACCAAGAAGTACGGTGTTGATATAATGATACATGAAAATATGGAAGCAGTTTTAGAACTGGGTAATGAGCAGAGGTTGGAAGAACTTGGAAAAACAAGCTACAAAAAGCTTATTATGTTGTAAACAAAGCATTTAAGGATGATTACGGAGAGGGCTAAAAAGACAAAAAGACTAGGGAAATTCTGGAACTTAGAGATGGGTGAAGTGGTCATGACCAGAAAGCTGATAGCAATGTGGATGGTAAAGGCCATGTTCACAGAGTCTCTGATGGAAATGAGGATCTGATTGGGATCTGGAGCAGTAGCCATCCTTGCTCCGAAGTAGAAAAGAATTGGTGTGTGTTGTGTCTGCGCCCCAGGCGTTTATGGAAGGTGGAACTTAAGAGTGAAAATCTAGAATCTCAGGCAGAAGAAATTTCTAAACAGGCAAGCACTTAGGTACCTCCATGATTACTTTTAATCACTTACACTAAGATAAGAGAGGAAAGGAATGATTTAAACATACAATTTATAAATAAAAGGAAAGCAGAACGCCAGGATTTGTAAAAGTCACTGCCTGGCCATATAAACAGAGTGTGCCAGAGTGCAGCCCAGAAACTGGTTGCTAAAGAAATTTCACATGAACAGAAGACAGCCAGGTGTTAAAAGTCAAGACAAAGGGCAATAATGCTCCAAAGGCACTTTGGAGACCACAGAGGTTGCTCCTCTCTTTACAGGCCCAGAGCTGTAGGAGCATGGAATGGTTCTGGGAAACACGCTGCACTCCTGCTGCCCAAGGCCAGCTCAGCACTATGCTCTCCATACCCTAGTGCCATACTCAGCTGTCTCAGCTGTAGCTCAAGAGGCCTCGAGTGTTGCTTCACCCGTCACTTTTGAGAATACAAGCCTTGGGAGTGTCCATGTGTTAGAGTGATAATATTGTGGGCATGAAGAATTCAGGTGCCTTGGAGGCAGGGAGGCCTCCAAATAGATTTCAGAGAATGTTGCAAAAACCTGGAGGCCCAGGCAAAATCCACCACAAGGGTAGATTTGTTCCAGAGAATTCTCCATAGGGCCATGAATAGTTAGTGTAGCCTTGGGAACAGGACTACCATTGCTAGGACCCCAGAACAGCAGCTGGTAGCATGCAGTGCCCTCCTGGAAAGGCCACAGGCAGCAGTCAGCAACTACAGCCCAAGAAAGAAGCCACGTGGGCTGAGCCCAGTAAAACCATGGGGACCCAACACCTTCCCCAGTATGTCCAGGAAAAAGCACAGAGTGAAGGGTTATCCTCCAGCTTAAAGATGTCTGGCCTGCTGGGTCTTGTACTCACTTTGGGCTAGTTACTTCTTTCTTCTGTCCAATTTCTCCCTTTTGAAACAGGAATGACCACCTATCCCCATCCCACCAATATATCTTAGAAGCTGATAACTTGTCTTTTTAATTTTACAAATTACAGCTAGAAGGAATCTGCCATACGTTTCAGATAAGACTTTGTAATTTGGATTTTTGAGTTGACATTGGAACAAATTAAGATTTGGGGGATGGAACAATTGTATTTTGTATGTAAGGACATAAATCCTAGGGGTCCAGAAGTGAACTATTACGGTTTTAATATGCTTTGACCCTATCAAACTTTTGTTGAGACTTGGTCTCCAATTTAACAATATTGAAAGGCAGTGGGGATTTTAAAAGGCGTTTGGGATCATGAGGGATCTGCCCTCATGGATAGATTAATGTCTTTCTCAAGGAATGGGTTAGTTCTCTTCAGACTGGATTAGTTCTTTGGCAACCAAGTTGTTATAAAGCAAGCCTGGCACCCCACCTTGGTCCTTGTCTTCTCTCACTTATATGCTCCTTATGCACACACCCACTTCCCCCTTCATCTTCTCCAACATAGTACAACTAGGCAGAGGTGAGCAGATACTCTCTTGGACTTGAAGAACCATGAGCTGAAATGAACTCCCTTTCTCTATAAATTACCCAACTTTAGGCATTTTGTTACAGCAACAGAAAGTGGAACAGGATAAAGTTGTTCCTAGTTAGAGTAAGATTGTATCTTGGCCATTATACCTAACCACAACGGTCTCCTTTTAAAAATATTCATTGAAAGTGAGTTCTTATTCAAGACTCAATTTTGCTTCAGGTCACATATTAAAGAACTGTTTTTAAAGATCATTTCAAACCCAAAGTATAGTGTGTTAAAAGAACAATTAGACTGTGGGCTGGAAAAAGTAAACCAAGAGAAGAGAAGCTAATAAAAGCCCTATGAAGAAAACAATTTTTTTTTTTTTTTTTTGCAGTGCTGGGGATTGAACCCAGGGCCTTGTGCTTGCAAGGCAAGCACTCTACCAACTGAGCTATCTCCCCGGCCCTTAGAAACTAATTTTAATAAAGTTTTAGTTCATGATATTTGGATGCTACAGTCCATTTACATTAAAAAAATGAAATTGATGAAAGTTTCTAAACCTATTTAAGACAGGAACAGAAGAGTTAGTTAGTTCTCCCTCAGAAAGAATAGCTAGAAAGAAATTCATCAACTTCCAACCCCATACAACGCATACTCTTTCCCATTTATCCCCTCAACAACCCTAAGATCCAATTTGCTTTGTGGGTAAAGGCGATATATGTATATATGTGCCTATGCTTTTAAAAGAGAAAATCCTCTGATTACAATCCCATAATATAACAATCAATGGAGAGTACTTTTCTCTTTTACATAAGAGGCAGAAATAAAACAAAGTTTAGTTTTACCTTTCATAATCAATGAAAGTAAATCAATGCTTCACTGGAAAATCTACCTGGTACCTAACACAAGCAGCACAAAATCTACCTGGTACCTAACACAAGCAGTTCTAGATATGATTGGATCCTATGATGACAGAATGCATAATATAAATATTATTTAAAAACTAAGAAATGACAGAAAAATGTAAATAGCCTTTATGGGGATTTTTCAAAAACTCTTAGAAGGTAAAGGAATAGGAACAAGTATAGGAATAAAGAACAGGAAAATTGGGGATTCTGAGTTCTAATTCTCAGTATGCTTCTGACTCTTCAGTTTAATTAACAAGGTGCCTGCAGTGTTCTGTTATAAAAATGAATGACCAGAGTTACTCTATTGAAACTCTACTTATTCCAGTCCATTCCTTCCCCAGAGGCATAGCTGGGATCATATAATCATCTTTCTGCAAGTCTGGTCAGGCCTTGTCCTGTCTAGGTGTTTTAGTCAGTTTTTCCACTGCTGTGACTAAAAGACCCAACTGGAGCCGCTTTAGAGGAGGAAAAGTTTATTCAGGGGCTCATGTTTTCAGAGGTCTGAGTCCATATACATTCAGTTCCATCATGGTAGAAGAGTATGATAGAGGGAAGCAGCTCACATGATGATCAGAAAGCAGAGACAGAGTCCACTTGCCAGAAACAAATATATACCCAAAGCCATGCCCAGTTCTCAACTCCTCTAGCCACACCCTACCACTTCAGCTACCACTCAGTTCATCCCTATCAGGGGATTAATTCACTGATTGGGTTAAGACTCTTACAGCCCAATCATTTCTCCGCTGAACTTTCTCGCACTGTCTCACACGTGAGCTTTTGGGGACACCTCACATCCAATCCATAACACCAGGGCATCCAATGTATTTCAGGAAGCAGATCTGAAATTAGTCTTGCCCTCGTCAGTCCACATTCACTGTGAACGATCAGTCCTGAGAGCACCACGCACTTGAGAGAGCTGGCTGCATTTTCTTCAATATGTCTGTCCTCTCAGTTCGCACATTTGAGATTCTCTAGTAGTTTGTAGTCTGGTGTTCTATTTCATCTCTGAAAATAGGTTTCTTCCATGATGAGAAGCCTGCATGTCTGGATTCTAACCACCGTTTGTCACTCACAGGACCCTCTTCCAAGGCCTGACTTTACCTTCACTCCTATACCACCTGCCCACATTAAAAGTCTTCCCAGGGTATATTAAGAATTTTGAACTGTCCCTTTTACAGCTTCCCTCTGCAGTGCCAATAGATGATGTATGTAATGAAACAGCAGGAAACTTGGTCTACAGCAAACAGTCCTAGACATGATATACCTGCATAGACAGCTGGTATACAAATGAGCATTTCAGAATATTTATTTTTAAACATTCTAATAATTATAAATAATCATTTTAAAGTTATTTTTTCGAATGTACAAAAAAGCAGCTGATCAAGGTTAATACATAGTGGTAAGTCATTTTGCTCTCATATGAGAACAACAATTTACATCTGTGGTAATATACCCCAGCGAGACCCTGTCTCTAAGTAAAATATATAAAAGGGCTGGAGATGTGGCTTAGGGGTTAAGAGCCCCTGGGTTCAATCCTTGATACCAAAAAAAAAAAAAAAAAAAAAAAAATGCAGTTTTCAAGGCAAGGGCAAGAAATAGCCAAGCCAAAATTACAACAATGCATTTAATAAGAGAAGCAGTGAAAAAAATCCAGTGACAGCAGAGAGGCTAGGTAAATAATAATAACCAAGAAAAGAAAGTAAATTCTTGTTTGCAAAATATAACTCATAAGATAATCCACCTTAAAATAGTTGCAAATATGCCAACATCTGATTTTAGTGTGATCTAAAAATCATGAAACTCAATGCTAGAAATTTGGAAACGTTAAGCCTATGAAGAAATATATATGGTGAGCTACAGAGAAAATCAGAGTCGAATTTTTAAAAACACATTTAATAGCATCCTAGAGAAAAGACATGGACTTCTCTTCCTCCCCGCCCCCTTGTTGTATGTTAGCATCATGTATTTTTTAAAAAGAACAAATTAAAAAAAAACACATGGAATTTAACTTGTGCAAACTATTCTCAGAGCATATCAAGCAGAAAGAGAAAGAAGAGAATCTAAAGTTTTTAAGATTGAAAAGGGACTCAGCCCATTCTATTCCATTCTAGCCTACTGTGAGTTGTCAGAGAGTCACACTGGGAATATGTGTCAGTTCTTGTTACTCCACTGGGCTGAGAGTAGGAAATCATATATTGCAACAATGGTCTAAAGGTCAGACAGAGAGGACTCACTTTGCTGCTTCCTCTCCTGGTGCTCTTTTAAGAAAATAGCACAGATTTGAAGCGAAATGCTTAATACTTACAGAAAAAAATAAATAAAAACTCAGACTGAGCGCATGCATAATAGAAGACTAAAACTTAGAGCTAACAGGTAGCACTTAAACTCCACTATCTTCATTCAGGTTGAAAGAGCCCTAATATGGTAGGTGCTAACCTGATACCACCAGGTAGAAAAGGTGAGCCACTTACTCAAGGGGTCTTAGCAATGAGAACTGGGGTGAAACTTAGATTAGAATCTCAGTATTTCAGACCATTGTGGCTACTAGTCATAATCTATTCTGTTAAAATAATTGTTTAATGCTATTTATTGGTAATTGAGAGAAAAGACTTAGAAATTGAATTCTCTTTCTAAGAAATTACTGAATCAATAATTACTTTGATAAATAATGATACAACTTCATTATTACTTAGAAAATCTAAAATAACCACAATATTTAACTTATCTTGAAGGGAAACTTATAGATTTTTTCAAACACTTTTGAACTATTGATTCCAGTGGATATAGTTCAAGTGATATAAACCAAAATTTTAGAGGTCAAAATATCTTATTTCTGTATCCCAGGTGTCCAGAGAATACCACGGAGAGACATTCAAATTACAGCTATGCCCTTCAGTCCTCAAATAGAGGTAAGCTTATTCTAAAAAAGCAGTTATAACATATTATAACTTAAGGTCAAGAAAGTAAATAAATTACCTAACATAAGCCTCATTAGGTCCTGACAGGTTCCTCTATAACTACTGCTTGATGATTTCCAGTTAGAAAACTATTGCACTGTTGAACAGATAATCACAATTGTTGAACAGATCATCACAATTGTCAACATTTGTTAAAAATTAATTGTCTCTCAGGTACTTACCTGTGAACATTATTTAATATTAAGCATGAACCAAACATTTGATAAATGTCAGGCATTATTTTGGGGACCTTATGGATTTAGCAAAGAGCTAAATAAATACCTTACCTTTACCATTTTTATATTTTATCATTTAATCATCAAAAAACTTAGAATCTAGGCACTATATTTAGTACATTTTTATCTTCCTTTACAAGTAAGGAAAGAGTATTAGAAGTTTTCCCAAAGCCACAATGCTATTGTAAGATAAAGGCTTAGATAAACCAAGTGTTACAGTATCATTTGAGAAATCTGGCCAGTGTATTTTAAAAATCTAATGTAACCTATACTGTATTATCTCTAGGACCCTTCTGATCTTACCAAGAGGACAAGCGTTTCCTATCTTATCATTCTTACCAAAGGAATTGTGTGTGAAGACTTAAAAACTACAATGTGTGATTTTAAAGAAACAAATTTTTTTCCAAGGAGTTAGAGATGATTTTCTGAATTTATGAGATGGATTCTGAATTGTATGTGTATTGTGTTGTTTTATTCTTACTATTTGCCCTTTTGGAGGAAAACCTACAAAACCAAATCAACTTCAAAGTAAAATGTTCCAGGTTTTAATATCCTATCCCTGCAAATCCTATGGATAACATAGTAAATCCAGCAAAGAAACATTGTCATATAGATGGGTCCTTAAAAGCAGTAACAAACTTTGCTGCAGCTTTTTAAACAGGTGCTCTTTAGAGGAAGTAGAGGTTGTGATCTTACAGATCTCAGGAAACTTGAGTGACATTGCCAGGGAGGGTACTGCTGACTTCACTGTTGGCATTGCAAAATTTTCATTCTGATTCCTGCTTTGATCTCATTAGAGGACAACTTTGAAAACAAAACCATAAAATGACTAAAATCCAAATTCATTTATTCAGAAAATGCGAACTGGAAATTGCAAGAACTGTGGTTCTGTGCTTGCTACCCCAATAGAGACCCCCTCTTAGCGGCAACCTCAAAGATAACCCTGCCCCCCGGTATTCAATCCCTGTGCCATCCTCTCTCCCTGATGCCTGGATCCGGTAACTTACCTCAGAGAGAAAATGGGAAAAGTGACAGGACAGCATTTATAGGATTAGGTTCCAGAAAGACCATGACGTCCCCAACCCTTCTCTTCCAGATGTCACGTGGACTGCCCCACAGAGGGTCCCCTGTGGCAAGAAACTGACAACCCCAGCCAACAGTGAACAAGAACCTGAGATACAGCAAGGCACAGTGTGTACAAAGTGAGTTTGGAAGCGGATTCTCCCCAAGTCGACCTCACATGGCAAGATCCTGGATAGATGAAAATGGATTGGGACTCCCCAGACTGTTCTTTACAGAGTCTGCTTCAGCAAACACCTTCCTCTCTTCCCAGAAGGGCCTGGGGATATGAGGGTCAACATCCCTAATGTAATAGCCTGAAGCAGAGTTAATGAACTCTCTGCTATCCTTTGGAAGTTACAGCAACCAATGTCAATGTTTTCAATAGAACATAGTAACCAAAATCAGTACGTGGACTTAATAATTTTCAATATTCTTCAGCAAAACATGCAAGCAAGCTACTCTTCTATACCTCTTTATTGGGACAACTTTTATAATTCCAGTTCCCTTGTATTTTTAACTAGGTTTATAATCCCCACAGACATTGACTACAATAATTTTAATAACTATTCAGTCTGTCATATTTGGCAAGCAAAGAAGAAAAAATATCTATTTCCTTGTAGAAAAGAAAACACCCAAATCAGAACACTTGAGGTCATGTTTCTTATTTATTGGGTAGTGTTTCTACAAATCCCTGAAGCTGCATCTATGTTTGGGGGGAAAAATTGCTTGTGGCAATTTCTTTTCAAGGGGAAATTAATACTAGGAAAAAAACTGTAAAAATTATTAAAAATCAAATATTCAGCATACTTCTTTTCAATGTTCAATGTTGTTTTAAAGTGTATAGAAACTGAGCTCATCTCCAAGGGATGTCAGATGAAAATAATTTAAATTCTTCCAAATTTGTGAACATACCTAACTTTAACTAGAACTAGAACAAGCTCCAGGGCAAGTATCTTGGGGTGGGGGAAACGTAGATTTCTTTAGTATAATTGTCAATCATTCCACGAAATTTACATAAAACTCGGTAATAATCTACCAAGGAGAAGAGATTGAATATTTTTTTCTCCTTAGAGAGGTTAAAGAGGTGACTCTTAATTATTTTACCATTCATCAAAATTAGTTTATCCTCAAAGAGAAATGAGATATGGTGAGGTGGCCGAGGATCAAGGTTTTCCAGTGGAAGGAAAATTTCACACTGGAACATTCTTTTCTGAACATTTTCACCACTGAAACCCAGCTAACCTCTTATCTCCAGGGTCAGAGGATGCAGGATTGCCTTTCTTTTTAAAATCCAGCCCTCACACATGTATCCATGATCCTTTCTCTCCAACAGATTAATCAGTTTCTCCACCCTTCCAAAATGCATCTCTCTCTCCGAAAGGTATGAAATGTTATACATAAAAAAAATTAAGCACAAATATCATTAAAGCATATCATTAAACTTATAACGGCAAAACAAATTCTGGTAATGTAACAAAATTTATTAAATTATAAACTACTAGTTTATAATTATACTAGTTAGTAGTTTATCATTGAAGACTCATAATTATCTCTTGTTTGCCTCATACAATTTTGAAGTTCTTAACTTTCTACCAAGTCCCTATCTCACCTACCAGTCTCTCTAGATTCTCTCACACCTCCACCAAAGATTTCCTAAACATTTATTTTCTCAGAGTCAACTAACTACCTGCCCTCTCTTTTGCCTTCTCAAAAGAACAACCAGCTAAAGATGCCTATGCCCTAATCCCTGGAATTAGTGAACACATTAGGTTACATGGCAAAGCAAAACTAAGGTGGCAGAATCAAAGCTTCTAGTCGGTTAGCCTTACATTAAGGAACTTGTTCTCGATTATTCAAGGAGGACCATTGGAAATATGAGGGTCATTAATAGTGGTAGAAGGAATCAGAAGTCAGAACTATTTTTCAAAAATGAAGATGAAACAAATATATTCTAAAATCATCAGAGAAATTTGAATCAAAATACAAATGGAATATTATTCAGCCATAAAGAAGAATAATATTATGGCATTTGCAGAGAAATGGATGGAATTGGAGAATATCATGATAAGTGAAATAAGCCAATCCCCAAAAACCAAAGGTCGAAATGTTTTCCCTGATATAAGTGAATGATGATATATAATGGGGGTGGGGGGGTTGAGGAGTGAGGGAAGAATGGGGGAACTTTAGATTATGTAAAGGGATGTGAGGGGGGTATGAAAAATGGTGGAATGAGACAGACATCATTACCCTATGTGCATGTATGATTACACAAATGGTATGAATCTACATCATGCACAACCATAGAAATGAAAAGATGTACCCTATTTGTGTACAATGAATCAAAATGCAGTCTGTAAAAAATAGAAAAAAAAAAACATGAAATATGATGTCACCCCATTAAGATGATTATATATGTATATAATAACAAGTGTTGATGAGGATGTGGAGAAATTAAAATAGGGACCTTCATACATAACTAGTGGGAATGTAAATGGTACTCTCCTGCCTTTGACAACTGGAACACTAAATAAAACGCATGAATAAACTTGTTAGATATCATATAAGCATCACTGTAGGACTAGGATTCCTCAGAACATTAGAAACAAAGAGAAACTAAATCTTGTAAAAACTTAATAGCTGAATATTTCCATTTATCCTTCCTAACCTTTGGTTCTTTAGCATGTATTTTTCTTCAATATCTATTGTTAAACTCAAAATACTGTTACTATTTTTGCTTACATCCTTAGTTATCTGTTTAAGATACAAAAATGAAAAAAAATTTTTTTCTCTAATTACCCATATAACTCTTACTTGTGTCTTAAGCAGAGTACTGAAAAAAAAAACAGGTACATTGAAAGAAAGATGTGTGGAGAAAGATCACAGAGTAGATCTGGGCAGCCAGCAACCCCCAACTCTCCCACAAGCCAGAAAAGAAGCAGTAAAAGAACAGTTCAACCAAGAGATGTGTGATAGTATAAATACTGTAAAACTCCATATTGGAAGTTTGAAACTTGGAGAGATTTAGAGTTTGGTTACCAGAGCAGAAAATACAGAATTCCTTGATCCTGAACCCTGACCTGGGTGAGGATAGTGGGGAGAAGTAACAAAGATAGAAAGAAAGAGAAGACAGATACATAAGCTTACTTCCTTAACAACAGCTAGAAAGAAAAGCAAACCAAGTTAAAATGTGACAGGAATCATTCAAAGACAGAGAAGGAGATCAGGCATTTAGACTGAAAGTTGTGCCAGGTATGGCAGCCATTTTGTAGAGTCCACAGAAAGCCAGCCTCCCTTGAAGAAGTTAAATCAACATAGCTTCTCCCCACCTTCAAATAGCAACAAATAAAAGCAGTGGAAATAAACTCTGAAATGGGATCTCTCAGTAAACCCTCTAGAAAAGCTTGTGGAGGGAATGTTACTAGCTGAAAGTTACTGAAACACCCTACCTCTCACTGTGAACAAGATCAGTGAAGTGGAGCTGACCCAAGAACTAATCATTCTGAATCCTGTGCTGTGCAGCACATAGAAACAGCCAGCAAATACAACACAGCACCCTTCAAGCACACAAGTTCATACCCATGGGCTGACAAATAAGAACCACTATTGAGAAATCCACAGCAACAGGAAAATAGCTCCTGTGCCCCAGAACCTCTACGAGAATTCAAAGCTTAAGAGTGATGGGTATCTTCAAAGGTCCTGTTTTATTCAGCTTCTTTCTGCTGCTGTGATTAAAAGACCTGACAAGAACAATTTTAGAGGAGGGAAGGTTTATTTTGGAGCTCATGATTTCAGAGGTCTCAATCAATAGAAGACTGACTCCATTCCACCAACATGGTGGAAAATTGTGGTGGAGGGAAATGGTTCATATGATGACCAGGAAGCAGAGAGAGACTCCAGTAACCAGACACAAAATATATGCCCCAAGGCACACCCTCAAAGACACATCTTCTCCAGTTACAACATAGCTGCCTTCAGTTATCATTCAGTTCATCCCTTTTAGGGGATTAGTGCATTGATTGGGGAAGGCTCTCATAATCCAATCATTTCTCCTCTGAAGTTTCATGAGATTTGGAGGACACCTAAATTCTAAATCATAACAGGTCCCAAATCCTGATGAAATCCGAACCAAGAAGACTCAATAAGAAATTTCTCCACTTTGGCATGGTATATTATAAATACCTCTACTGTCAATTTTGATCTTACATATATTACTCTTCATTTTGAGTCAATAGTTGTTCTTCTAATATTCAATATTGTGCTCTCAACCCACTTTATATTTCTTCTAATGTTTAAAAACATTAACTGGAATCATTCTCTCTTTTCATAGCTCAGATTTACACTTGCTCCTTTTAGTCCCTTTTCTCTCTTGCTTTACCTGCTAATGACTCAAATTCAACCATCCTTTCTTCTTTTTACCTTGCTTTCTGTTACTCATTTCTATCTTTTCTTTCTTTTTTTTTTCTTTGCCCAATCTTTCTCTTCTCCCTTTTTCTGACCCATGTAATATAAGAGTAATTATACTATCTTTAATAAGTAATTTCTCAAACTATTCTAGAACATTACTACAGTTTTACATCTGGATTAGAGTAACTGCAGAGAACATTATCAACAAGTTTTTGTTTATCCTAAGGGTGATTAGTACAGGCTTTACTCTAAAATGATTGTAGTAAATAGGGTCTACTGTCTTCTTTCAAGTGGAGCTGACACTAGGAACAGCAGAGGACACATGTTGAGTAAATATATTATATTCATACCTGGATATTCACCAGGACTGAGGCACTTAAAGAAGCTGGCTAAGTAGTCCCTTGCACAAAAGTAGAAGTGATAATCATTCTAGTAGATGGGTAGACTTACAAGCAGTATGAAAAAACAAGGAAACAAACCACCTTAAACAGTCCACAACACTTCACCAACTGATTCCATTGATACAATATTTGAGGGAATGTCAGAGAAAGAATTTTGAAAATTCATAGTTAAAATGTTCAATGAGTTAAAAGAAGATGTAAGGAATGATCTTAGGGAGAAAATGAAGGAAATGAAAGATGATTTCAATAACAAGCTAGAGCTTCTGAAAAGAACCAAATGGAAATCCTGGAAATAAGACTCAATAAATCAAATTAAAAATTCAATGGGAGGCACCACCAATTGATTAGACCACTTCAAAGACAGATTCTCAGACCTTGAGGACAAAATATATAACCTTGAAAATAAAGCCAACAATAAAGAAATGATGTTAAGAGACCCTGACAAGATTTCAAGACATCTGTCTGGGATAAAAGTAAGAGACCCAATCTAAGAATCATTGCTGTAGGTGAAGGAACTAAAATACAAACTAAAAGAATGCACAACCTTTTCAATAAAGTAATGTTAGAAAATCTTCCAAACATTAAAAATAAGATGAAAACCCAAATATAACATGTATTTAGAACCCCAAACATGCAAAATAAAAAAAAATCCTGTCACATTATAATTAAAATATCTAATATATAGAATAAGGATAGAATTCTATCTAGAGCTGCAAGAGAAAAATGTCAGGTCATATTTAGAGGTAAGCCAAGAAGGGTTTCAACTGATCCCTCAACCCAGACCCCAAAAGACAGGAGGGCTTGGAATAATATATACCAAGAAAGAAAATAGTTGACAACCACCAATACTATCCAGCAAAACTATCATTCAGAGTTGAAGGCAAAATAAAAACTTTATATAATAAGCAGAAACTAAGGGAATTCATAACCACCAATCCTGTACTAAAAAACATACTCAATTAAATATTTCATGCAAAAGAAATGAAAAATAGAAATGAGAAATAGCATATGGATGAATCTCACTAAAAATAGTCAAATAAAAGAAGAATAAAATCTGAATTAAGCATATCATCTCTCAATAATAATACTGAATGTAAATGGTATAAACTCTCGGATAAAAAGAGATTATCAGGATAAATAAATTCTTACCATATGTTCTTTACAAAAGACTCACATTATAGGCAAACTCATTAACAGACTGAAGGTAAAAGTGTGAAAAAAAAATATTTACTATGCAAATGGAGACCAAAAGCAAGCAGAGGTAGCTACTCTCATATCAGACAAAGCTGACTTCAAGCCAAAATTAATCAGAAGAGACAAAGCAGGGCACTTCATAGTGGTTAATGGAATGATGCATCAACAAAATATAATGATTATAAATATTTGTGCCCCAAATATTTATGCACTTATGTACATAAAACATACCCTTCTCAATATAAAGAATCAAATAGACCACAATACAATAATACTAGGTGATTTCAACATGCCTCTCTCACCATCACATAGGAAATACAGATATAAACTAAGTAAAGACTTTTGAGAACTAAAAATACTATTAACTAAGTGAACCTAACAGACATAGAATATTTCATACATCAACATTCATCTTCTCAGCAGTATATGGAATTTTATCTAAAATAGATCACACTTAAGGGCACAAAGCAATTCTTAGCAATACAAAAAAATAGAGATAATCCCCTGCATCCTATGAAATCATAATGGAATTAAATTAGAAACCAAAAACAAAGATTTTTTAAAAAATCCAAAATCTTTTTAACTCTGGAGATTAAATAATAAATTTTGTATGAGGACTGTATCAGAAAACAAATTAAGGAAGAAATTAAAATTTCTTAGAAAAAAGTAAGAATAGAAATATGGCATATCAAAATCCCTGGGATAGTATGAAGGCAATTCTAAGAGGGAAGTTTACAGGACAGGTTTCCTACATTTAAAAAAAAAAAAAAAAAAAAGGAAAGATCACACACACACACACACACACACACACACACACACACACAAATCTGATGCTATATATCAAAGCCATAAAAAAAGAATAAATTAATTCCAAAATTAGTAGAGGACAGGAAATAATTAAGATTATAGCCAAAATTAATAAAATTGAGAATAAAAAAATACCAAAGAACAATGCAAAGAAGAGTTGATACTCTGAAAAGATAAACAAGGTTGCTAAACCTTTAGCCCACCTAACCAAAAAGGAAGGAAAATCCAAATAACAAAATTAGAGATGAAAAAGATGTCACCACAGACACTTCAAGAATCCACAGGATCATTAGAAACAATTTTGAAAATTTCTATAACAAACTAGAAAATCTAGAAAATATTGACAAATTTCTAGACACATGTGACCAACTTGAATTGAACCATGATGAAGTAGAAAACTTAAGCAGACCAATATCAGGCAATGATTGAAGCAGCAATTTAAAAACTTCAACAAAGAAAAGCCTAGGACCAGATGGATTCTCAGCTGATTTCTACCAGATATTTAAAGAAGAATCGATGCCAGTTATCCTCAAATTATTCCATTAAATTTAAAGAAAAGGAATGTCAAATTTATTCTATGAAACCAGTATCACCCTGACACCAAAACCAGCAAAGACATAGCAAGGAAAAAAAACTTCAAACTAATCCTCCTGATAAACACAGATTCAAAAATCCTTGATAAAATATTTGTAAACAATATTCAAAAACTTATTAAGAAGATTTTACACTGTGATGAAGTGGATTTCACATCAGGGATGCCAGGTTAGCTCAACATACACAAATCAATAAGCATAATTCACAAACCAATAAATGCATAAAAAGCATTCGACAAAATCCAGCACACACTCAAGTGAAAAGTGCTGGAGAAACTAGGTATAAAAGAAACTTACCTTACACTGTGAAGGCTATATATGAGAAAACCAAGGCCAACATCATACTGAGTAAAGAAAAACTGAAAGTTCAAGTTCTCCTAAAATCACAAATGAGACAAGGATGTCAGCTCTTAACCCTCCTACTCCACAAAGTTTTTGAAACTCTACTTGGAGCAATTAGGAGAACAATATTAAAGATATAAAAGTAGGAAAATAAGAGGTCAGGTTATCTCGGTTTGCTGAAGATATGATCTCATATTGAAAAGATCCAAAAAAATAAAGAAGTAAATAAAACCTCCACCAGAAAGTTTTTAGAGTTAATTAAAAAAAAATATATAGCAAAGTATCAGGATACAAGATCAACACACCTAAATCAATTGCTTTCTTATACTCCAATAGTTAATCTGTTATAAAAGGAATCAGGAAAATATCCCATTAGAAAAACCTCAAAAAATAAATACTTGGCAATTAATCTATTGAAGGAGGTGAAAGACCTCTACAATGAAAACTATACAACACTGAAGAAAGAAACTGAAGGCCTTGGATGATGGAAAGACCTACCATGTTTTTGTATAAGCAGAATTAATACTGTCAAAATATCCATCTTATCAAAAGCATTATAGAGATTCAATGCAATCCCCATCAAAATACCAATATCCTTCTTCTTAAAACTAGAAAAAAAATAGTCCTAAAGTAAATTTAGAAGAATAGCCAAATCAATCCTGAGAAAGAGGAGTGATGCTGGAGGCATCACAGAACTGGACTTCAAAATTATATTAGAGAGCTATAGTAACAAAACGCATTGTATTGGCACCAAAACAGACATGAAGACCAATGGAATGGAATAGAAGACAGACAAATCTGCACAGATACATTCATCTGAATCTTGACATTGATGCCAAAAATATATATGTTGGAGGGGAAAAAGCCTTTTTAAACAAATGCTGCTAGGAAAACTGGATATTCATATGTAGAAGAATGACACTAAATCCTTATCTTTCACCCGCATTAAAGTCAACTCAAAGTAGATCAAAGACCTAGGAATTAGACTAAAAACTATGCAACTGCTAGAAGAAAACATAGAGTCAACACTCGGACATATTAATGGCACAAGCCCTAACTTCCTTAACAAGGATCCTAAAGCACAAGAAATAAAACCAAGAATCAATAAATAGGATGGCATGAAATTAAAGTGTCTGCACAGCAAAAGAAATGATTAAGAACACGAAGAAAGAGCCTACAGAAGCTGCTCCTCCAACAAGGAATTAACATCCGGAATACATAAAGAACACAAAAAACTTAACACCCAATGAATAAATGGGCAAAAATATAAACAGGAACTTCTCAAAACAAGAAATACACATGGTCAAAAATTATATAAGAAATTATCAACTTCCCTAGCAATCAGGGAAATATAAATCAAAAGTACATTGAAATTTCATCTCAAACCAGGCAGAAGGACAATTATCAAGAACACAAGTAATAATAAATTCTGGCAAAGTTGTGGGGGAAAAGGTGCATTCATACCTTGTTGGTGGGAATGAAAATGAGTACAACAACTTCAGGTAGTAGTATGGAGAATCCTCAAAACTCTAAAAATGGAACCACCATATGACCTAGTTATCCCACTCTTCAATATTAATCCAAAAGAATTAATATCAGCATACTGCAGTGAAGGAGCTAAATCAATGCTTATAGCAGCATAACTCACAGTAGTCAAGTTATGGAACAGCCCAGGTGCCTGATGACAAGAGGAATGGATAAAGAAAATGTGGTATATTTCACAGTGTAGTTTTACTCAGCCCTCAAGTAAAATGAAATTATGGCACTTGTGGGCAAATGGATAGAACTGGAGAACATTACGCTAAGTGAAATAAGCCAGACTCAAAAAGTCAAGGTCAGATGTTTTCTCTTACATGTGGAAGCTAAATCAAAAGATGAAGAAAAAAACACAATGGGGGAGGGGAAATCCAGATTGAGGGGGAGGGAGGAGGGATGAGGAAAGAGGAATGGCAGAATGGAATTGACGAACTATGCTATGTACATATATGAAGGTACCACAGTGAAGTTCACTTGATTTGTATCTAAAAAGCACTAATTAAAAGATAACTATAAATAAATGGAAGGAAGACCAGTAGATTAGAGGGAGGAAGAAGGAAGAAAAAAGATGTACTGGAGACTGAAGTAGAACAAATTATATTTCATGCTTGTATTATTATATCAAACTGAGCCCCACTATTATATATAACTATAATGTACTAATAAAAAGGAAGATCTGTAAAGATACCTCAAGTCTTTGCCTAAATCATGACATGTACAAATGTGAGAGGAAACTACCACTGAGCACAGTGGCACATGCCTGTAATCCCAGCTGCTCAGGAGGCTGAGGCAGGAGGATTGAGAGTTCAAAGCCAGCCTCAGCAACTCAGCGAGGCCCCAAGCAAATTAGCAAGACCCTGTCTCAAAATTAAAAAAACATAAAGGGCTGGGGATGTTGCTCAGTGGTTAGGCCCTCCTGGGTTCAATCTCCATATGAAAAAGAAAAATGTATGAAAAAGAAACTACCCAAAGCTGGAGAAAAACTCAATAGAAAATATAGACCAAACAAATCTTGGAACTTATACAAAACTTTCACATAAACTGAGTTTATGAAACTCATCCTTTCATAAACTGTATTGGAAAGTCTGTTGTGGTAAGATAGACAAGGATATTTAAACAGCTATTCTAAATGTGTCCTAAGTATTCTAAAAAGTAGAGAAAAACATGACCATGTTTAAAGGGAAAAAAGTAAGCAAAGACCACAAATATAATTTTTAAAGATGAAAATATAACATCCAAAATAAAGAATACACATAATGGGATCAAAGTACATTAGCACTGCAAAAGACAGGATCAGTGTATTGTTACAGTAAATGAAATTGTTGAAAATGAAGAAAAGAGGGGAAAAAAGTGAAAAAAAAATTTGCATAATATCCCTGTATAAAACAACAAGATTTTAAGCATACATATGATTGAAGTCTCAGGAAGAAAAGTTCTTCAAATATAGAAATAATAATCAAGTAAATGATGACCATTTTACACATTTGATTTTTTTTTTAAAAAAGTATAAACTCACCTAAAAAGTGTTTTAAAAATCACAACATAAATAAAGGAAAGTCAGATTAAAGCTTATTATAATCAAATTACAGAATAATAGTGATTAAAAAATGCTTAAAAGCAATCAGATATAATTACACATGTCAGAGGAACAAAGGTAAGAATCACAGCAGATTTCTCATCATAGGCTATGCAAGTGAAAATGCAAGTGAGTAGTAGCTCCATAGTATTGAGACTATAAAACAACTATCTGCACATAATTCTATAGCAGGGAAACATTTACAAACTAAGATAAAATAGAAACATTTCCTAATAATAGTAATATGGAGAGAATTTGTTTCAGTTCAAAATAAAGTATTCTACAAGCAAAATTAAAGAGAAGTCTTCAGGCAGAAAGAAAATAATCCAGATGATAATATGGATCTCCACAAAGAAGAGGATCAAAATAGTGTTTATGAGGGCAAGTATAGGAGATTTTTTTCATTTTTGACACCTTAAACAGATAAGCATTCAAGCAAAAATAACAATGTATTTAGAGTTTAATAATAAATATAGGAGTAAAATATTTAGTATAAATACAGTCACAGAACAGGAGGGATAAATGAAAGCATACTGTTATAAAGCTCTTACACTAAATGATGTAGGGTAACATTCTTGGGAAATGGACTCTAGGTAAAATGAAATAATGAATCATACCTAGTAAACCACAAATAAAGATAAAACAGAATGCTAAAAGTTTCAGTTAACTTAAAATAAGGAAGGGGAATAGAAAATTATACACACACAAATATACTTGTCATTTAAAATATGTATTTTTATATTATATTATTATAATATTATATATACACACATATATATGTGTGTATATATAATAATAATACATATAAAATTCCTCAGAAATTTAAAAAATCAAGGAAGGAGCCAAATTGTCCATGACTGCAGTGATCTCTAGGCAGGAAAAGGAAATATATAGACATATAATTTTCTTGTTTTCAACAAAATAACAAGCTATTTCCATAGGGAAATAACAGTTCTTCCAATGAAATGTTCTGGAATAACTGGATAACATAAGAAAAAATCTCCCTCAACACACACAAAAAATTAAGTTCAAATGAATATTGTACTCAGTAAAAGGGCAAAGATTATAAAACTTCTAGAAAATTTTTGTGACCTTGGAGTCACATACAAAAACCATAAAAGAAGAATTTGACAGCTATACCTTGTCAAAATTAGAAAGGTTTCATCTTCTTCCAGTGATATTAATATAAAATTAAAATTTCAGATGCATATGGAGAAATACTTGCTATAGATATATGTATCAAATAGTTTTTATTCAGAAATTCTAAACAACTTTTACAACTCCAAAACAGTAAAACAAACAACCCAATAACAAAATGAATATAAATGTTACAAGCTATTTCACCAAAAAATATTAAAATGGCAAATAAGTACATAAAAGTACTCAATGCTATTAGTCATTAGGAAAATGCAAATTAAAACCACAAAGAGATGCCACTATACACCCACTAGAACAGCTAAAAGTAAAAAGACTGACAATACTATTTTGGTGAAGATGTGGAGGATTTGGAACTCTCATACATTGCTGGTGGAACTGCAAAATTGTACAGACACTTTGGAAAACACTTAGCAGTTTGTTATAAAGTAACTTATAAAGTTAAACATAAACATTTATGACCCACGATCTTTCCTCTAGATATGTCCTAAAGAGAATTGAAAATGTAAGTCCACACAAGACTTGTACATGTTCATAGGGGCATACTCAGAATAGTCAAACTGGAAACAATCTAAATGCCCTCAAAATGCGAATGGATGGGCTGGGGAGATGGCTCAGTTGATAGAGTGCTTGCCTCAGAAGCACCAGGTCTTGGGTTCAATCCCCAGCACCACCAAAAAAAAAAAAAAGAAAAAATGTGAATGGATAAGCAAATCAGGCAAATCCACACCACTGGAATACTACCCAGAAATAAGGAGGAAACCAGCAATACACATAACAGCATGAGTGAGTCTCAAAGTAATTGAAAACCCAATTAAAAATAAAAATCAGACACAAAGCATTACATTCTTCATGACCCCCTCTACATGAAATTCTAGAAAAGGCAAAAGTCTAATGATAGAAAGTAGATCAGTGGTTTCGAGTTTTAAGGGACTTGGGAGGAAAGACTGTTAAGGAGCACTGGAGAGTGTTTTACAGAGATGTGCTGTACCATCCCATGATCGTTGTGGTACTTACATCACTACGTTGAGTTGAAAAAACTCAGCCAAAAATACACCTAAAATTGGTGACTTTCAATGAAACTGATTTGAAACGTACATGTAAAGTCTTCAGTCCCTCTCCAGTCATATTGTATTAGCATCTGAGGGAGGTAGAGCCCAAGAAGCTAAAGATTTTTAAGATCTTCCCTGTTTTATGATAGATAGGTAGACAAGCAGTTGCAGACAGGGAACAACTTCGGGAGCAAGCCATCCTTCATATTCCAATTCTGGTAATTAGCGAGAGAGATATTTATCTTCATCCATAGTCAGAAAACCCTAAGAATCAGAGATGGCCAAAGCTAACCCTACTACATGTTTAGTGCATCTTGATTAGTCTGAAAACTGGAGCATGGCTTCAGGGGACAGATCAGTTTGGTTACACTGGACAGCAGAAGATAGAAACACAGGGCATAATCAAAGTTGCGAAGTGTTTATTGTTACTACTATTATTTATTACTCCCAGAAATATCTGTACTTTAAAACCAAAGTCCTGAAGAGAAATAAATTTCAAGAAACAAAAAATAGCTCAAATGAAAGGAGGGACAGGCAGCAGAGTGAAAATTCATTTTTGTCTTCCTGTTCGAATATCCTTTAAGCAAGTCCTTTCTAGTGAGTGCCAGCTGAGTACACCGATCTCAGCATCAGAGGACAATGTTTCTGAAGACTTACTCACCACACACACAAGAAAAGAATGAAATTGTGGTATTTTTCTCGTAAATGAATGGAACTACATGAAATAAGTCAGATTCAGAAAGTCAAAGTTTTTCTCTCATAGTCCAAAACAAGGTAGGGGTGGGGAAGAGAGAGAGAGAAAATGGGGAAGGGACATTCCATTAAAATGGAAGGAAGACCATTTTAAAATGGAAGGAAGACCATTGGAAGGATGATGGGAATGGAAGGGGAAGAAGGAGGGAAGAACAGTGGAGTGAAGCCGACCTAGCTCTCCTGTGTGCGTATATGAACACGCCACAGTGAATCTCACCACCATGTAGGTCCACGAGACGTTAACCGAAAACAGAAAAGGAAAGAAAAAGGCAAACAGATCAGCAGAGTACAGGGAAGGAGGGGAGGGCAAGGGGAAGAGGGGACGTCCAGGAGCCGAACTACAGCAAATTATATTCCATGCTTTCATGATGATGTCAGAATGAATCCTGATACCATGTATTACTGAAAAGAACCAATAAAAAGGAAAAAATCATTTTTAAATTTTCATTTTTAACACAATCCAAAGTCACCACCAATAAATGTAACTGAGAGCTTGGAATGAGGTCCAGGGTCTTAATTTCAAGTATCCCTGATGATTGTCATGTGCAGCCAGTGAGGGAAGAGACTGTCAAAGGGACAACCAAAAGGTACTAAGATCAATCCTCTCTTGTTTCTGACCAGCTGCCAAGACAAAACGAACTCTTAAAATGTCTTCCTTTTTAAATCCACTCCAATGAAGCAGCACCTTCTACGTATGGAAGGCATCCAAACCCCTTTCCTTCAGCTTTTTTAAGACCCTGAGCAGAAACCAGGGGAAGGGAGCCTTTCAGGTGTCTGTTATCTGAAACATGGGAATAGGTGTTGACATAACAAAAGGGTTAAATAATTTAAAATTAGACTGCAAACAGCCTCTCCAATTATTGTAGAAATCTTGAGCATTTCTGTGTCTGAGATCTATGCTCAAAATACCAATTTCTTACAAATAAGGTTGATTCTCCAGGATATTCAAAACTAAATTCCCTTTCCAATCCTAGAACACATTTCACAGAGTCTTTTCTAGAGGAGTAATCTTCTACAGAACTTTCATTAATCTGCCTTCAAGCAGGAGTGTTTCAAGGAAAGGACAGACTATTAATAAATTTGTGATCATTTTCCACCCTTGGTAGCAGAGAGGAGGCCAGGTTATGTATCTGTAAGCTGTGACAATTACACATCAGAAAATGCTCAAGGGTCTGTCTGGCCTCCTGATTATAATCCATATTTGGGCATGTCATGCTTCATTGAAAGTCCACATTTACTTTAAAACCCTTAACCTCTGCAATTTTGCCTAAAGGCTGAAAACTTTCGATTTTTTCCCATAATGGAAAAATGAAATCTGAAGTAATTCATTTTTCATTAAAAAAGCCATATGGAAACATAACACCATGGTATATATATATCACCTTATATTTCAAGGATATTGAGGTCATTTTTCCAAATGTGTGTTTAGGTTCTGAAAGAGAAAGAATTTTTTTAAAATGACACAGTCAAAAAGTAAGATTTTCAGTTGCTTTAAAATCAAACTATAGACTTCTCTCCAAAGAATATAATTACTCCATTCCAATTATTTTTTTTCTGAATTTGTGTCTAATGTCTTTATTGTGTATTCAACTTAAAAGCATGCTTGTTTGTATTTTTTTGGATCAAATTTTAGATAAAAGGTAGGCTGTGGTATTTCTCTGTGGTGACAGATGATGGGAAGTTGGTCTAGTAGATGAAGAAATCAAAGAATGGCAGAGATGATAGACAAAACATTTGAAATGAAAAGAACATATAATTTCATTGACCAGGATGTGCTAGAGAGAGAGGATGAAACAAATATTAACTTCATTGTTTTTATTGAATGTTTATTTTGGACAGTAGAGAAATTAGATGTAGTTATAAACCAATAAAAGGGATTAAAAATATATATAAATAAGCATTCTATACCTAGTATAGTATGGCTAATCAGAGATCCCTAACAAGGTAGAATGTAAATTCACTATACGTTCTTCCCAAAAGAAAATTCAGGGCAGAGATCCAGGGTGCCAACAGTATGCATAGAACTACAACCAGGAGACTCTTTCTTATCCTCAGAGCATGTCTTTAGAGGTCTGACATCTCCACAAGGAACCTACCAATGAGGCTCAGCTATGATTTCCCAGGCAAGCAAGCACCTTGTGAATAGGCACATAGAACCTAAAAGGTAGGCAAATATAAGTTCCAATTTTATAGATAATTCTCAAACCAGGAGCTAATTGGAGAACATAAACCTTTACCAAACTAGGTAATATATAAGAGGGAAATCAGTGATCACACATGAGGCCACCTCCTCTACTATTCTCCAATATTTCTGACATAGTTAATGGATAGTTCCAATGCCAAAACACCACGCTAGGTACAATGAGGAAGTAAGTTAACTACAGAAGCTCTTCAACTTACAATTGGGTTATGTTCTGATAAACCCATTATAAGTTGAAAGCATTGTTCAGTTATAAATGAGTTTAATACGCCTGTGTTAGCTTTCTGTCATTATAATGAATCCCTCAGTTAATCAACTTATAAAGAGAAAAGGTTTAGTCCAAGTCACAGTTTCTGAGGTTCTAGTTGGTCTCATTGGTTGGGGCCTGTGGCGAAGCAGTACATCATGGTGGGAGCAGAGAGTGTGGCCGAGCAAAACCTCACCAGGAAGCAAAAGGCAGTGAGGAAGATTTCAGAGTTTCTTTTAGGGGCCATCCTGCAAGGACCTAAGGACCACAGGGCCACAAGTCCCTACTTCTCAAAGGTTCCACCACCTCCTGATAGGACTGCCCTGGGGAGAAATGCTTTAATGCACGGACCTTAGGGGGAACACTTAAGATCCAAACTATATTAACACCTAACCTACTGAATGTTAAAGTTCAGCAACACAGTGCCTTGTACACTTCGGTTGTTTGCTTTCATTATCACATGACCATCTGGGAGCTGTGGCTTATTACCTTGGCCCCACATTATGAAAGAACACTGGATTGCACATTATTTTCCAAGATCAAAATTCAAAGTATGGTTTCCACTGATTGCATATCACTTTCACACCACTGTGATTTTGAAAAGTCATAAGTCTCATTCCACCATTTTTCATACCCCGTCCCTCATTTCCTTCTACATAATCTAAAGTTCCTCCATTCTTCTCTCATTACCCTATGTACATGTGTGATTACACCAATGGTATGAATCTATATTGTGTACAACCATAGAGATGAAATGATGTGCCCCATTTGTGTATAATGAATCAAAATGCAGTCTGTAAAAAATAAATAAATGATTAAAAAATGAATAAGTAAAAATAAAAATGAAGAAAAGTCATAAGTCAAACCATAGTTAACTTGGGAAACATCTTTCTATAAAACCTGCTTCCCAGCTTTGAGGAGGTTGCAGTTCAGTACTTACCAACCTACGTGGTGATGTGATGTCATAGTGAGTTTGAGTCTTATCTCTACGACTTATTAAGTTTAAAAATTATGGGTGATTGTTTGACTTCTCTACCTACAAACCAAGCTTTTAGGGTTGTTAGGAATACAAACTTCACAGATTAAAGGCCTGGTACATACCAAGCTCTCAACAAACAGGAGCTATTATTATGTGTTCATGTACATAAATTATATTTTTTACTTTCTTCAAGTAAAAGAATATAAGAATTAGAACAGCTCCATCAGTTCCCCATTAGGATTGTAATAGTTATAATTTAGAATTTCAGAGAACTACCATTCATCTATTCCTAATTACCTTCTACATAAGTGCAGTTCCATAGATAAAGGATGGTGTACAAAAAGAAAGCTATTGTGGAGTCTCATGTTAATATAGAAAAAAAAAGCTTTTAAAAAAATTAAATTAAATGTCATCTTTATGGAATCATCTAAAATATTTAATACCAGAAGAGAAATAAATTGGATTCAAAGAAATAGAGGATAATTGGAAATGGAAAATAAATTTCTCATAGGATATAGATATTTCAGTTAATTTTCCCCAAAAAAACATGAATCTAAACAATGAAATAAATGTCTGGAAGGAAGAGCAAATTCAAAGGAAACTAATTTTAATGCCAATATCTCTTAAACAAAATACTAACAGTTTGACACGCAGTAAAACTTACTAATTAGCAGCACAGATTCTTTGAAGCCTCAGTACTTAAGTTCAAATCCCAGTTCAGGCTCTGTAGCACTGCTTGACAAGTCGCTTGACTTCTCCATACATCAAAATGACAATGGTATTGGTACCTATTTCGTCACATGCTTGTGCTAATTTTATAAGTTAATATACATTAAACGCTTAGCATAGTGCCTGGCATACAGCACATCCTTAACAGATGTCTGCAGCAGCTGCATCACTATATCATTATAGCTAATATCATAAATGTTCATTAAATAGAGAATGTTTAATCATATCTGAGAACTTCCTTTGTTAAAATTCTGTTTCTCTCCCATTGTGGTTTACTATTCCATTAGGAGCGATCCCCAATTTACAATGGCTCATCAAACTTTTGATTTTATGATGGGTGGAAAAGTGACACATTCAGCAGTAACTATACTTTGAATGTAGAACTTTGACCTCTTCTCAGGCTAGCTTTGTGTGGGACAATAACTCTCTTGTGATGCTAGGCATCAGCATGAGCCCAGTTCCCAGCCAGCAGCAGGGTACCAAGGGTGAACAACCAACACTAATCTACAGCACGCTGTGCCGCTGTGGTGCTTGGCAGGTTAGGTGCATTCAATGTACTTTCAACTTGTGATATTTTTTTTTTTACCTTATACTGGAATTTTTGAGATGTAACCCCATTCTTAAGTCAAGGAGCATGTATTGAAGTAACTCAGTTAATATAGAACGAGTGACCTTTGTAAACAATTTGGAAACTGGAAACCATGTTAAGGTATTGAGTGTGAAAGGTAAAGAGTGCTATCACTTGACTGAAATTTCTAAAAGAGCACTTTTTATATTTACTATTATGGGTTCATTCTATGGTAAGAATAGATGGCCACGAAAGGAAGGGAGGTGGGATAGTAATAGGAAAGACAGTGGAATAAATTGAACACAATTTTCCTATGTACACATATGAAATTACCTAAGTGAGTCCCACCGTTGTGCCCACCCACAAGAATGGGGTCTTAATTAGAATAAGATCTATCCTATGCTTGTATAATTTTATCGAAATGGATTCTACTGTCATGATAACTAAGAAGAACCAATAAAATAAAATTTTAAAAAAAGAATAGTCAGTTTGGGGCAGGGGTTGTCAATGAGATGGTTATTTCAACAAGCCAGGTGAGAACTCCTTGTGACTTGGACTAGAATAGAAGCAGTGAAAGTGATGATAAGCTGTCAAAGTCTGGATATGTTTTCCTGGCAGTGACAATTGTTCCTGATACCTTGGATATAAAGTCCAAGCAGAAACAAGAATCATGAAAAAGGACATGCAAGTTTTCATTCAAGAATTTCTAATTATTAAACAAAATGTCTTTTGTTGCCAGGTGTGGTGGTGCATGCCTGTAATCCCAGTGACTTGGGAGGCTGAGGCAGGAGGATCACAAGTTCAAGGCCAGTCTCAGAAACTTAAGGAGGCCGTAAGCACCTTAGTGAGACCCTGACTCAAAATAAAAAATAAAAAGAACTGGGGATATGGCTCAGTGGTAAAGCATTCCTGGGTTAAGTTCCACTGGAAATTTAACATATATATAAACATATATATTGCCATCTACACAAGAACTTACTACTAATCTTCACCTGTATGAACAGAGTTCTATCACCACCTATACATTACCCTCTTGTGAATCTTGCACAACAAGAACCATGCTATCTATTATGAAGGAAGATAAACACTGGCTCCTAACCCTAAAGGAGTTCATCTTTTGGTAGGAAAATCCCTTTTAAATGTGATCGCATTACTAAGGTATCAGGAAGTTGTAGCTTGTGTTTGAACTGGAACAATACAGGACATATCAGCTGAAACGGGGGAACCAAGTCCACTGGCATGAATGACAGAGCAGCATTTAGGATAATCTCACCCCTGAAAAAGAGCTAATCAATCACCTGAAGGGAAGGTTAATTCTAAGTATTCATGGTGCTGCTACTGGGCTTGGACTTCATTCCCCAGCTCAGGTCCCTATCCACTCATGTCAGGAGCTTAGAGAAGGGAGAAAGAAGTGAAAAGAAAATGTAAAAAGGGTGTTCTCTTCAACTCTTCCAAGATATGGGAGGAGATCCAGCACACTTGGGTAGACTTTCATGGAAAATGACCCAGAAAGAGAGAGACATTTGCCCTCACTGTGGGAGAGTGTGTACAGCTTTGGCATGTCAGGGAATCTATACATCAATGGCAGTAACCATGGGTACAGGAAGCAGTGTACTTGGAAGCTCACCTGTTCACTCTGTCAACAGTTCCCTAGGATTTGTAGGTAGATCCTAGCAGAGGTGAGACAGATAAGAAGAGGAGCAGAAGTCAGCATCACATGCGGCTGACCTCTTCATGAGCAAGTACATGTGAGAATCTCAAAAAGACTAGCATGAGCCCAAATGCCTTACGATTGGCAGGTAAACAAGAGTCAGAGGGGCTTAAGGGCCATTCTTATCCTTCACTAGTTTTTAAATAATGATGATGAAATGACTCTTTCATCCTCCAGTTACATTGAAGCATTCTGTATAACTATATTTCATAATTGAGCATTCTATACACCCCAAAGTTCATATACTTGCCACATCTCTTCAAGACCTCTAGAACTAAGGTAGATAGCCCCTGAGAGTATGAAAGAGCATAAATTCTGCAAAAGAGGCTATTGTTTTTAAAATTATAAAAGAAGAAATTTTTAAAATAAGCACACTTCATAAAAACAGTCCTTTCACAAAAGCAGTGGAAAGGACTGAATATCTGTGCACCATCTGTCCTAGCACATATATTAAGAACACTATTCCAAGTAACACTTCAACGATGCTGATTACATCCTTTTCACTCCTAAAGAAGTATTACTCCTTCTTCAAGTGCTCCTTCTCAAAGGACCTGCTTTCTTATGACCATTTTCAATGGCTTCCCACAATTGCATCATGTAGAAGAAGCCAGATTGATTGTTAATGCTAGTGTGCCAATCCTATCCAAATTCAACATTTTCTTAACCTTGAATTCTAGTTTGACCAGGCCTCATCATCTCTTCATTCCTGGAGAGCAACTCCTCGTTTCTTTGTTCATGTGTTTGTATTCCTACCCTACCTTCTTCTCTAAAGTCTCTGAAGTGTCATATGCCTCTAATTCCAGATGATGATGAGGTTAGTCTTACTACCATCATAGTCATTACCACAAGTTCAGGACCCAAGGGGAAGTCCATTGAGAAGGTGCTCACAACTCCTACCCAGCTTCCAAGAGAAGTTGGTAGGGGTTGAGGTTCTTCAGGAGAAACAACATCATTGTACTCCAGCCAGTAGAGAAGACAAGTGGGGACACAGAGATCTGCACGAGAAGATAACGGTGGAAGTGTTGAGGATCATTGGGGCCTTTCATTCACGTAGACTCAGTGGGTTTCTTGTACATAATATTAGAAGGTGACAAAGTCAACAAGATACCTGATAGGTCAAAAACCCTAGGAAAAATATAATGACACTGAAAACCTGTCCCCACACAAGTACATATGATCTGGCTTCGAGCAGAGACTTTGCAACCTACCATGCGATTCCAGAAAGCACGTGCCAAAAACATCACAATTAGCCACTCCATAAGTGTGACAGATTATATTACCCAGTTCCAAAGTTCAGCTTCATGTCTTCACTTCGTTAAATTTCAAATCTGAATATATGTTTTCTATGTTCACTGCTGCCCTCCTCCCACCATGATGCCTATGCTTACAAAGTAGGAAGACATAAGCGGTTGACTGGGAGGCAGAGGAAGCAAAGGAAAGAATGATTCTCCAGGACGAGACACATCCAGCCAACAACTCCCCATCTTTTTTTCTGAAAGAATCTCATCAGCTCATTATTGATTGTGCTGTTCTCGTCTCTCAGGAAGACAGAAGCCAGTAGCCCTACCCTCAAGGAAACCCCAAACGGATGTTCTGTTTAGCCCTGCACACCTTACCCATTTTGGAGTCAGGAAGTTCAACGGAAAGCTGTCACACTTGTGCCAAAGTCTGTGTGTGTGTGCAGGTGCATGGGGGGTGGGGGGGAGAGAGAGAGACAGAGACAGAGACAGAGACAGAGAGAGACAGACAGTCAGACAGACTTACCTCCCAATGAGTGAGAACTCGCCCACAACACCTAGGCGCCGCATGGCGCTGAGGAGGCCGCGCACGGTCATGCCCTCGCAGAAGCACACCACCACTCTGGCCTTGGGAAGGCGCTCTCGGAGCTTGCGCAAGAGTCGGTCAAAGCTCTTCTCGCCCGCGTTGCTGTAGATCTTGTCTGAATGCGCGATGCAGAGGCCTTCCTGGGCAGCCAACTCTTTGAAAGCATCCATTCCGCTCTCCCCGTAATTCCCTGTCCAAAAACAATAATCAGCAGATGTTCAAGGCTACCGTTGCAGGAACAGCACTTGCAAACTGAAATAAGGACTCTTTAGTTGCTGGGAAGGGAGAGGACAGATTTGCCAAATAAATTCGAATGTAACTGGAACTGAAGGAAGATCTGGGTGGATCAAAAGGAATAATCAAATGTGGTCAATCAACTCTGTGGATGTGACGAGAAGTTACCTGAGCTAGGCATCCACAATGAAACAAGTTTTGTGAAATAAAGGACTGCTGCCCTATTTTACAGTCTTGATTAATTGTGTTTGTCCCAGATTTTAACTGCGTGGGAGACAGCAGCACATTGGGGTAGGGAGGTCAACTGGCTTCAGCTGACTGCCAGGTGAAGCGGTAGACACTCAACATGTCCATGAAGCTGAGGGACACCTGGCTAGACCAGAGGTAAGCAGACCAGAAACCGTTGCCCTGTTTAGTCAACATCCACCATCCTCTGCTGAAACGATGGAAGGATGGTAGATTTGCACCTGATACTTGCATTTTAATGTTATAACATTCTCATAATAAAATGTACTTTAAAAGACTAAGAACTCAGAAATCAGTGACATAAAACAAATATCACACTTCACCATCTCTCCCTTTCTCTCGTGGCTGATGATTTATCCTTCACCTTAGGGCCTTCTATATCCCTTCCACTGTCCTGGGTTTGGGGACATCAGTACTTTTGTGGATGATACACCCAATACAATATCCTCACAGTCCCTCAGTCTCCGTCCTTGACATTTTCTGTAACCCACCTACTTTCATGGCCACACTTCTGACCTTACTGATAGATGTCTACAACATCTCTAAATGTGGATGCCAAGCATTCCAGTCTCTGTTTGCATCCCCTTACCACCCGAGCTCATGTATTCCACTACCCCCACCACAGCAATTTGTTCAACCTCATAAAAACTTGAAATCCATGAACCAATGTTTCTTCCCATTCCCCTCTTAGGCTGGCTTCGACCTTATAGCCTATCTTCATCACCACTTCATTTCAAATTCTTAGCTCAGTTGTATTTTCCTGATGAAACCCTAACCCTAGTTAACCCCAACCAGCCCCCTGTCTGCAGCTATGCCTGATCACTTAAACCCAGCTGGAATAAATTCACAACCTTATTAACTGGTTTTATTTAAAATTCCTGAGCACACATTCCAAAAGTGGTTCTCCATAGTAGAAGGAAATTGGGCTGGGGATATGGCTCAGTTGGTAGAGTGCTTGCCTCGCATGCACAAAACCCTGGGTTCAATTCCCAGCACCACAAAAAAAAAAAAAAAAAAAAAATATATATATATATATATATATATATATAGTGTTTGCATAGTATAAGGAAATTATACAATACCACCCTGTAAATAAATTTTCTTAGTTTCTAATATGATTATTCTGTCCTTCCTCTTCTCTCTTTAAATTTTCAAACCTAGCAGACTCCATCACCATCCCACCTCAGGGGTCATCCTCATTTCATAGTCCAAGAAGAAACAATGAGACAAAAACTAATTCAGCCATCTGCAACATCTATGCACCTTTATTCTTATATACCCTGACATTTTTCCTGGTGTAAATTTGAAGTACTTGAGGATAAGAGTTAACACATGCTCAAAGACACTAGCTCCCATCACTTGTCATCTGCTCAAGAGTTTCCTCCTGCTTTGTTCCCTCTCTTGGATAATCACTTTCTCCTTCCTAATAGTGTCCATTAAAAAAAAAAAAAATCTCTGGACTCAATGCTGCACTTGCATTAGTACTTACCCGGCTGCCATAATTGCCTAGGCCAGGGTTTTTGCTTCTTTATCTCCCATTCTCCCTTTTTCTGTATTTTCATAACTGAAGTATAATTGATATACAAAATCTTGCAAACATTTAATGTATAATCTTATTAGTTCAGACATATGTATTCCAATCATCCCAGAATCTTCTCTTGTCAAACTCTGTTGCCAGGGCCACTGAAAAGCTCCCTGTTGCCACCTCTCCTGATTTGTTCTGTCTCCACTGTCATCAATCACCTAAGCTACATTCAGGACCACACCCCCTTGAAACGATTTGTTCTCTTGGTTAAAGAGACACAATCTTCTCCTGGTTTCCTCACCACTTACTGAACACTCTTGAGTGTATTTGCTTGATTTTTCTCCTCTGCTCAACCTGTAAATACTGTCAGGCAAGGACCCAGTCCCAGGGAAGTTTCTCTCTTCTTCTATGCTCTCACCCCAGTTATTCCCCTCAGTTATGTTTGTCATCTAACTCCACTGTTGAGTCCCATGTAGACAGAACTTCAGACTAAATTGTCCTCTGGAACAAAAGACAACCCTTCATTTGCCAGTCTGTTGTAGCCATTCATAGACATCTCAAACACCATATCCAAAGAAATTTTTTCCTTATCCATCTTGCAAATATGCTCCTTCCAGATAGGTCCTATTAGTAAATAGTATCTTTGTCCACCAAATTACTCAATAATAAAATGTAGGAGCTGATTTAATTTCTGTGTTTTTCTCACATCCCAGTCTCTGAAAAACTCCTAATTCATTCTCTCCTATTTGCTTCAAACCTCTGCCACCCTAAACCATGTCTTAGTATGTTCTCGAAAAACAGAAACTAAGTTGAAGATTCTTACTCAAGTAATTTATAGAGGAGAAGAGAATCAAGAGAAGCAGGGAAGCACAGAGGGAAGAGCTATGCAGGAAGATTTTCTCAGCTGAACATGAGCTTCTAGCTGGTCCCAGAGGGAGGCGCTAGAGCACATCAAACCTCAGAGTTACTCCCACCTTTCAGCAAGGGAGCTGTGTTGTGTGTGATGGTCATTGACTAAACTTCACCCAAGGGGAGAGGAAGTATAGATCCCAGGAAGCAGGTAGTTAGTGTTGATAGAAACATACTCAAATAGTAGCTGAGAGGTTGGTGCACCAGACAGATAAAGGGAATCTGAGCCGGCCATTCTTACCTAGGTAACGACTTTAGCCTCCCCAATTAGACTCCTTGCTTACATTCTTGTCCCCAGCAATTCATTTCACACCTAGCAATCTGAGTTTTCTATTAAGGTGTAAACCAGAGTGTGTTACTCCATGACAGAGAGCTCCAATTGCTATCCAACATGCTTGGAATGAGATTGAAACTCCTTCCCCTACGTGACCAGGCTAAACATGGGCTGAGCCTTCCGACCTCTCCAACTTCCTCTTTTCCTCATTGTAGAAATCACTTATTAGAAATATACTAACATCCCCTCCCTCACCTGCTTCAGCCTCATGGCTGTTGTTCTCTTCCTAGAATACCCCAAACTCATTCATGCTTCTGTGCTACCTGTCCCCAGAAACATGCTCTTCTATCAGATAGTCTGGTCAATCATATCTCAGCATAAATTCCACCTTCTCTGAAAAACTTCTTATAAATTATCTTTAAGTAGCCTCTCAATAAATCCCAATCTTACCTCTTGCTTTTATCTCAATACATCTACTCAATATTTCATATTTTTTATTCCTCTTAGAGGATAAATGCCATCATAACACCTCTTTATAACTTGCTGTTCAATGATGTATCTTTAGTAGTTAGGATAGTTTTAGATATTTAACTTAATAAGAGCATTAGTTGTAACTGACCAGTAGAGAAATGGACAAAGGTATAAACAAGTAATCTAAACTCAACAATAAATGGGGTCATAAGCATATAAAAAAATCACCAATCTCATTAATTATCAAGAAAGTGAAATTAGGGGAGATCCAAGATGGTGGACTAGAGGGAGGCTCCGATCTTTAGGTGGGGTATATCCCATCCTGAGATGCCTGCTGGAGACTTGTAGCTCATTGTCAGGTACCTCTCATGCATCAGGCTACTGAAGGCTGGGAGGTTTGAATACTATATGACTGTTATAGTGCAGATTTTCTTTTTTCTCCTTATTGGACAATTTGAAGTTTTTATTTCTTTACTTTTCTTGCTCTCTTTTCCCTTTTGTATACCTGTTCCCTCAGAGTCTCTTTCTCCCTTTTTGCATGCTAACATCCAATTTCTTTTGATTTTACTCTCACCCTATCTATTATCTGGAACTTCTGTATATTCTTTTCTTATTCCATTAACAGCTACATCCTACATTCTTCCACATCCTCTTTGTCCTCCATTAGAAACTGCAGACCTTATTGCAAATCTGTTTGTTTTACTGAAGATAATATTTGAACTCATTGTTTATTATGACAATATTGTTAATGTCCTCATTGGGGCTAATTGGTCTAGGATTGCATAGTGTCTGAATTGGCACTGCTAATATTGATCTCCCCTTAAAGAAAAAGTTTTGGAAACCTATAGGTCCACTATAAGCCTATGGGGGGAATCTGCAATACCCCAGATCTGCACTGCTAGAGGGGAAGATACATGAACAACATGAAAAAACAAGGGAAGAAAATGATCCAAACAAATCTAGATTCTATATCAATAGAATCCAATGACAGTATGGTAGAAGAAATGTCGAAAAAGACTTCAGATTATACATTAAGATGATTCGCGAAGCAAAGGATGAGATAAGAGAACAAATGCAGGCAATGATTGATAATACCAATAAGCAGTTGAAATAGCAACTGCAGGAAGCAAAAGATTGTTTCAACAAAGAGATAGAGATTCTCAAAAAAAAAAAAAAAAGGAAATCCTTCAAATGAAGGAAACAATAAAACAAATAAAAAATTCAATGGAAACATCACCAAAAGACTAGACCACTTGGAAGACAGAACCTCAGACAATGAAGACAAAATATTTAATCTTGAAAATAAAGTTGCCAAACAAAGAAGATGGTAAGAAATCATGAACAGAGTCTCCAAGAACTAAGGGGCATCATGAAAAGACCAAATTTAAGAATTATTGGGATTGAGGAAGGCATGGAGATACAAACCAAAGGAACGAACAACCTATTCAATGAAATAATATCAGAAAATTTCCCAAGCCTGAAGAATGAAATGGAAAATCAAATACAAGAGGCTTACAGAACACCAAATGCACAAAATCACAGCAGGTCACACCAAGGCACATTATAATGAAAATGCCTAACATTCAAAATAAAGATAGGATGTTAAAGGCCGCGAGAGAAAAGCATCAGATTACATATAGGGGGAAACCAATACAAATAGCAGCAGACTTCTCAACCCAGACTCTAAAAGCTAGAAGGACCTGGAACAACATATTTCAAGCTCTTAAAGAACATGGTTGCCAACCAAGAATCCTATACCCAGGAAAACTAACCTTCAGATTTGAAGATGAAATAAAATCCTTTCATGATAAACAAAAGTTAAAAGAATTTACAAATAGAAAGCCTGAGCTACAGAATGTTCTCAACAAAATATTCCATGAGGAGGAAATGAAAAACAACAATGGAGGTCAGCAAAGGGAGGAACTACCTTAAGAGAAAAACCCACTCAAAGGTGAAACCAAGCCAAGTTAAAAAACCAAAAGTAAGCCCAAATGACTGGGAATACAAATCATTTCTCAATAATAACCCTGAATGTTAATGGCCTAAACTAATCAATCAAAAGACATAGATGGCAGAATGGATTAAAAAGAAAGACCCAACAATATGCTGCCTGCAAGAGACTCATCTCAGAAAAAGACATCCACAGACTAAAGATGAAAGGATGGGAAAAATCCTACCACGCACATGGACTCAGTAAAAAAGCGGGGGTTTCCATCCTTATATCAGATAAAGTGGACTTCAAGCCAAAGTTAGTCAGAAGGGATAAAGGAGGACATTTCATACTGCTTAAGGGAACCATAAATCAGGAAGACATAACGATAGTAAATATTTATGCCCCAAACAATGGTGCATCCCTGTACATCAAACAAATCCTTCTCAATTTCAGGAATCAAATAGACCACAACACAATAATTCTGGGTGACTTTAACACACCGCTGTCACCACTAGATAGATCTTCCAAACAAAAACCAACCAAAGAAACCACAGAACTCAATAACACAATCAATAACCTAGACTTAATAGACGTATATAGAATATTCCATCCATCAACGAGTGAATTCACTTTCTTCTCAGCAGCACATGGAACCTTCTCAAAAATAGACCAGATGTGATGCCACAAAGCAGCCCTAAGAAAATGCAAAAAAATTGAGATACTGCCTTGTGTTCTATCAGATCATAATGGACTGAGAGTAGAAATCAATGACAAAATAAAAAACAGAAATTACTCCAATACCTGGAGACTAAATAATATGCTATTGAATGAAACATGGATAACAGAAAACATCAGGGAGGAGATAAAAAAAATTCTTAGAGGTCAATGAGAACAATGATACAACATATCAAAATCTCTGGGACACTATGAACACTATGACACTCTGGGACACTATGAACTTCTATGACACTCTGGGTACTAAGAGGAAAATTCATTTCATGGAGTGCATTTAAGAAAAAAAGGAAAAGTCAACAACTAAATGACCTAACATTAGGCTCAAAGCCCTAGAAAAAGAAGAACAGAATAACAGCAAAAGTAGTAGAAGATAGGAAATTATTAAAATCAGAACTGAAATCAATGAAATTGAAACAAAAGAAACAATTCAAAAAATTGACAAAACAAAAAGTTGGTTCTTTGAAAAAGTAAACAAAATAGACAAACCCTTAGCCACACTAACAAGGAGAAGGAGAGGGAAAACTCAAATTACTAAAATTGTGATAAAAAAGGAAATGTCACAACAGACACCACTGAGATACAGAACATAATGAGAAGCTACTTTGAAAATCTGTATTCCAACAAAATAGAAACTACTGGAGACATTGACAAATTTCTACAGACATATGCTCCTCCCAAGCTGAACCAGGAGGACATACACAATTTAAACAGAGCAATTTCAAGCAAAGAAATAGAAGAAGCCATTAAAAACCTACCATCGAAGAAAAGCACAGAACCAGACAGATTCTCAGCTGAGTTCTACAAGACCTTCAAAGAAGAACTCATTCCAACACTTCTCAAAGTATTCCAGGAAATAGAAAAATACGGTACCCTACCAAACTCATTCTATGAAGCTAATATCACCCTCATACCCAAACCAGGCAAAGACACATCAAGGAAAGAAAATTTTAGACCAATATCCTTGATGAATATAGAAGCAAAGATCCTTAACAAAATATTGGCAAACCGCATCCAAAAACATTAAGAAAATCATGCACCATGATCAAGTGGGGATCATCCCTGGAACACAAGGATGGTTTAACATCCGTAAATCAGTAAACGTAATCCATCATGTCAATAGACTTAAGGATAAGAATCATATGGTTATTTCAATTGACGCAGAAAAAGCATTCAACAAAATACAACACCCCTTCATGCTCAAAACACTAGCAAAAATAGGGATAGTAAGAACATACCTGAACATTGTAAAGGCTATTTATGCTAAGCCCTTGGCCAACATCATTCTTAATGGAGAAAAACTGAAACCATTCCCTTTAAAAACAGGAACAAGAGAGGAATGTCCTCTTTCAACACTTGTATTCAACATTGTCTTTGAAACTCTAGCCAGAGCAATTAGACAGAGTAAAGAAATTAAAGGGATACAAATAGGAAAAGAGGAACTTAAGCTGTCACTATTTGCTGATGACATGATTCTATATTTAGAGGATCCAAAAACCTCCTCCAGAAATTTCTAGACATCATCAATGAATTCAGCAAAATAGCAGGCTATAAAATCAACACACATAAATCTAAAGCATTTTTATACACAAACGATGAAACATCTGAAAGGGAAATGAGGAAAACAACTCCATTTGCAATAGCCTCAAAAAAAAAAAAAAAATACTTGTGAATCAATCTAACCAAAGAGGTAAAAGATCTCTACAATGAAAACTACAAAACATTGAAGAAAGAAATTGAGGAAGACCTTAGTAGATGGAAATATCTCCCATGTTCTTGCATAGGAAGAATTAATATTGTCAAAATGGCCATACTACCAAAAGTGCTATACAGATTCAATGCAATTCCAATTAAAATCCCAATGATGTACCTTACAGAAATAGAGCAAGCAATCATGAAATTCATCTGGAAGAATAAGAAACTGAGAATAGCTAAAACAATCCTTAGCAGGAAGAGTGAAACGGGTATCACAATACCAGAACTTCAACTATACTACAAAGCAATAGTAACAAAAACGGCATGGTATTGGTACCAAAATAGACAGGTAGATCAATGGTACAGAATAGAGGACATGGACACAAACCCAAATAAATATAATTTTCTCCTATTAGACAAAGGTGCCAAAAATATGCAATGGAGAAAAGATAGCCTCTTCAACAAATGGTGCTGGGAAAACTGGAAATCCATATGCAACAGAATGAAACTTAAACCCCTATCTCTCACCCTGCACAAAACTCAACTCAAAATGAATCAAGGACTTCAGAATCAGATCAGAGACCCTTCATCTTTTAGAAGAAAAAATAGGTCCAAATCTTCAACCTGTCGGCTTAGGATCAGACTTCCTTAACAGGACTCCCATAGCACAAGAAATAAAAGCAAGAATCAATAACTGGGATAGATTCAAACTAAAAAGCTTTCTCTCAGCAAAGGAATCTATCAGTAATGTGAAGAGAGAGCCTACAGAGTGGGAGAAAATCTTTGCCACTCATACTTCAGATAGAGCACTAATTTCCAGAATCTATAAAGAACTCAAAAAACTCTACACCAGAATACAAATAATTCAATCAACAAATGGACTAAGGAAATGAACAGACACTTCACAGAAGAAGATCTACAAGCAATCAACAGATAAATGAAAAAATGTTCAATATCTCTAGTAATAAGAGAAATGCAAATCAAAACTACCCTAAGATTCCATCTCACCCCAATTAGATGGCAATTATCAAGAACACAAGCAACAATAGGTGTTGGCGAGAATGTGTGGAAAAAGGTACACTCATACATTGCTGGTGGGGTTGCAAATTAGTGCAGCCACTCTGGAAAGCAGTGTGGAGATTCCTCAGAAAGCATGGAATGGAACCACCATTTGACCCAGCTATCCCACTCCTCGGCCTATACCCAAACGACTTAAAATCAGTATACTACAGAGATATAGCCACATCAATGTTCATTGCTGCTCAATTCACAATAGCCAGACTGTGGAACCAACCTAGATGTCCTTAAATTGATGAATGGATCAAGAAATTGTGATATATATATATATATACAATGGAATATTACTCAGCCATAAAGAAGAATAAAATTATGGCATTTGCAGGCAAATGGATGAAACTGGAGAATATCATGCTAAGTGAGATAAGCCAATCTCAAAAAACCAAAGGATGAATGATCACGCTGATAAGCAGATGATGACACTTAATGGGAGGTGGGAGGGGGACAAGAATGGAGGAAGGAGGGACTGCATAGAGGGAAAAGAGGGGTGGGAGGGGTGGGGGGAAGGAAAAAAATAACAGAATGAATCAAACACCATTACCCTGTGTAGATATATGATTACACAAATGGCATGCCTTTATTTCACGTACAAACCGAAACAACATGTATCCCATTTGTTAACAATAAAAATAAATTAAAAAAAAAAAGAAAGTGAAAAAAAATTTAAAAAAGAAAGAAAGTGAAGTTAAAAAAAGACTCTTTTTCAGTTATCAAAATACTAGAATTTCGGGCTGAGGAGATAGCTCAGCTGATAGAGTGCTTGCCTCGCAAGCACAAGGCCCTGAGTTTGATCCCCAGTACCGCAAAAAAAAAAAAAAAAAAAAAACTAGAATTTCAAAGAGGCAAAAACCTATTCACTATTGGTTTATGTGTTTCAAATATTTGTTGGACAATGTGATAGTAGTTTTCAAAATTTTAAGATAAACATCACATAAATACAGCAATAATTTAGTCAAAGCCATTCTAAAAGAATTATATTATCTAAAAATATTTAGGACTTACATTTAGCATCTATAAAATTTTCATGAGCATTGTAATGAAACCCAAAAAGATTTTCTTGTATCTTGAAAATAAAGCTTTCTTGTTTCCTTTCTAATAAGATTAAATGATCAAATTGGGATATCTGTCTCTTCACCTAGCCACCTTCAGTGGCCTAACACAGTCTAGTGAAGCCCAAATAGAAGCATCAACACATCACAAAACCCCCAGCTCCTTGGTTTGTGGAAAAATGCCACAGCTCAGACAAGAGCGTTAACTGATGATATGGGAGAGAACTGCAGCTGGCTGGTTCATCTGCAGGAGAGGGCATAAGGAAGGAAGTCAGAAGCCACTTTCTCACAATAAATGCAGGTTCAGGAATCCAGAAGGTAAACAGACATTACCAACAGACTCTCAACGAAAGTCGCAGTCAGTCTGTCAGAAGATTATGTTACAAGGGGAATTGTTTTGTCACTCAGCCCTTGGGCTTCAATCGCAACAATGGTTTTGCTTCTTTATCAAAACACATGCAGCCTAAATGAGCAAGTATGCTCTTTGCATGAAAATAAGCAAATTCTCATGTTTTAAGTCAGTAAAGGTCATAGAAATACTTAGCCCAACCCTTCAGCTTACAGACAAGGAAGTTGACCACAAAGAGATGAAATGGCTCACCAGAGGACATGGAAATAGAAGATGCTAGAAGTGGAAGAGTTTCTCTTTGTCCTTACTTCTAGGCATGTTTCTCTCAATAGCAAAAATCAATTAAATGTACAAGTTTTCATAACCTAAAATAATGTCTGGGTAGGTTGATTCATTCCATGAAATGCTTCTCCCAATTTCTGTATTCATATGTATTTGTTTGGATAGTAATTCTTAATTATATAAATTGATCACTGAAAATTTTCACTGGACCACATTTAAACTGCCCATTTCTCTCATGATACTTAAAAATCTCCAAACTTGAATATAAATTTCCATGAGAAGAATCCTAATGTATGTAAAACAATAATAACTTGTTTTCCTACTTTATACTTTAAAAATTGCATCCTTAAACATTATCTTATTTGACTTAAGACACCCAATTATATCCATTATATTAATAACAGCACTAAATGCAAAGAGCATATAAAATGGGAATAAAACGACCCCTCAATGTGTTTAAAATTATGTTACATTCACTTACAAACAACAAACTCATGTAGTGATAAGGCCAGGTACAAAGAGCTAGGACACAGGAGCTTTAGGTTCAGGATCATTACCCATAGCTGACATAAAGAAAGTAATGCTTGCTCTCAGTCCTAAAATATAATAATTTATTCCATATCAGGCAGAAAACTTGAACCCTGGCTGCCTGCCAGGTCATGAGCAAGGCCAGACTAAAGAGAATACACTCAGCCTGGAGCCTACTCTCTGCTGCCCACCCCCTTCCGTCCTGCCCTGCAGCCTCCTCTTGCCTCTCTGGGTATTGAAAATTTTATTTCGATACTTCTTTGGATCTAGCATCTGCAGACATGAAAAGAAGTTGTGAATAGTTAGAAAATTGATTTCTATTAGGATGCATAGAAACGGGTCACACAATTGTCTCAGGGGTGGTAAAGAGTTTCATGTTTTCATCCTATTAACATATACACAAATGTTTTATTGAACTCTTAACTTGAAAAAAATCACTGTGTTCTGCACATTGAATAACCAAGAAATATACATTAACTCTCCCTCCTATTTTAGTCAGCTTTTTCACTGCTGTGCCTAAATGACTCGACCAGAACAATTGTACAGGAGGAAAAGTTTATTTTAGGGCTCACGGTTTCAGAGGTCTCAATCCATAGACAGAAGTCTCCATTCCTCAGGGCTTGAGATGAAGCAGGACATCATGACAGAAGAGTGTGGCAGAAGAGGGAGGCACCTTACGTGGTGATCAGGAAGCAGAGAGAGAGTCCACGTCCCAGAAACAAATATACACCCAAAGCCACACCCCAATTCCCACCTCCTCCAGCCGCACTCTACCACCTCAGTTACCACTCAGTTAATCCCTGTCAGGGGATTAATTCACTGATTGAATTAACCCAATCATTTCTCCTCTGAACCTTCTTACGTGTCTCACACGTAAGCTTCTGGGGGACAACTCACATCTAAACCATAACACCTTCAATCCAATGAATATTTACCTGGTGTCTGATATTGGCCAAATACCTAAGCATTTCATGTATTTATCATGACAACTCCATAGCAAACTTATAACCCCTTTTACCAATGAGGATATAGAAGCTCAAAGGGGTTAAGTAATTTGCTCAAGGTGACTCATAACTATCATTTTATACAGCCTCATATGTGAACCTATAACGTAGTTATGAAGTCACTGCAAAAGCACATAGAACACAGCAACAACTGAGTTGTGCATGCTGTCTGAGAAATGAAAAATGCTCTAACATTAGATTTGGGCATGAAAGAATAGGGATAATCAGAGAACGTCCCATAGGAAACATAGGCATGGAGCTTGGTCTCGAAGGGTGCCATTAAGGGACAGGAATTCAGGGTGAATGGGAGTGAATATGAATCTACAAAAGTTATTTTTAGAGGCAATGAGAAGTTCCACTAGAGCAGAAGGTTCATGGTTTATAGAATGACACTCTGTGTAAGAATTTCGAGAGAGGCATCTGGCAGACCATTCCAAGACAGCAACACAGAAATGCGCTATATATTGCTGAGACGTAACAGATTATATAACAGACTTTATTCCTGTTACAATATTGCCTAAAACCTAGAGAGCAAAAGAGAAAGGAAAGAGTGGCATCTGACAACTAAGAAACTTAATATGTTGACAACCTCCATTTCAATCTTAGTTATACAACAAAAAGGTTTACAGAGAAAACATGAAGATAGGCTATAAAACAAAGCATCTAAACAGAAATGATAGGGATATTCATGAGGGAGAATGTAGGGTTTACAAATAAATTTCTATTATTTGAATAAGAATGTCTTTAAAAGTAGTAGAAATTGAGAATATTGGGGCAACAATAAGAAAGGCACTCCAAACATGTAAACAGTAGAACCATCTCAAGAAAGAAAAAATGATGGCTACGACCGGATTTTCTAAAATGGATATGATTTTGAAGCAGTCAGATATGATAATATTCCACTGATCAACATAAATTCGTTCATGACATCGATGTATAGTGACCTGATAACTAAATTTTATTGATCAAGCAAGTCATGCATAAAAGTGTGCTGGATTTCATCATCACCTACATGAAGGGCCATCATCATAGAAAGCAGGTTCTGAAAGCGAGGTTCTATGTTGATTTTTTTCCTACTCCCAAAATATTGAGGATGTATTTAAGAAACCATCTGAGCTCCAGGGGACGGCTAAAGTAACATATCATCAATCAAGCGGAACCTGGTTCAAATTCTGTTTGTTGCATCTTCATAAAGTTCTCAGTCAAATAATCAAGCACTGTGTTCGACGCTGCTTATTCCTCCAGATCTATGCATGAGTTAAAGGAGAAGAATCAGTGATGAAGGGAGAATGTTTATATATTTCTTCAGGTTGGAAGAACCACTAGTCTTACGCCCTCAATGTTCTTCTGGGTCTGGTCCACTGGGTCACAGACCAGTCCCTGTCACCGACTCTCCTGGCGCACATTGGACAAAAAATGTTAATACCTCATCGTTAAAGAGTTCTGAGAAGGGAACTGATTTCACAGCTTGTTCTAGAAACCTACTCCTCAGTGTCTATCACCATCAGAAATTCTTCCTTTTGACCTGAATGTCCTATGATAAAGTATAAATTCTTCTTCATTCTCAGTGGAAACAGACATGAGATGACTTGAATTCTTTTCTTTTTGTGGTGAACGAGCCTTCTGCAAACCCCATGTAAGCTTTCTTTCCTCCTGGCAGAAACAATCCCCATTACTTTGCTGGTAACCTTTTAATTTGTTTAATACTCCCACTTAGTACCTAGGAAATGTCATGGCTCTCCTACCTCCATCCAAACACCTGCTGAGTGTTCCAACTCAGTCAGCACTGTGGGTCTGGACGGTCAGGTGAGTCATCACCTGCCTCAGGGTGACCAGGTGGTAGCATATAAGAAAATTTATGTGCAAGGTCAGTGAAGGAACTGCCACACACAGGGAAGTTGTGGAGAACAAAGGAGAATCAATTTTACTTGCACTATCTGGGTCCCACCTCTGACTGTCCTGATTTGGAAGGATGCAGGTACTGCCAGGAGAAGCAGATTCATCACAGTGGCTGTTTTCTCTATGCAGTGACATTACAGTCAAGCCACCTTTGTCTTTGTGCATCATTATGTCCTCAGCTATAACTTATATCTGAGTGATTAAGAGGACATGCCTGGCGGATAGAAGGAAGCTTCTGTTGCTCAGAGCCAGAGCCTGTCTCCACGTCTTCCTGGGTCTCTGTCACTTGCTGAGACCAGGAATGACTGGACGTCCATCACTAAGGAGTATGAGGCACCTTCAGCTGGCAGCACTGATGAAGACCCACACAGCTGCGCAGGGTGGAGGGCAATGCTGGCACCATGCGTCCCCAACAAGGGGTCATTGGAGACCCCCTCCACACCTATTTGTGGCAGCGCTAAACTTGCAGACCACAGAGGACAAGTTAAAGGAAGTCTTTTCCCGCTATGGTCAGATAGGGTGGCTCCAGCTGGTGAAGGACTTGGGCACATGCTTCTCCAAGGGCGACACCTTCACCAAGAGAAGTGTGTGTGGTGGAAAGGCCACCGGCATGCGGATGGTCTGTGATCCACAGCAGGAGCTGTCTGTGCACTGCCAGCTGGAACAGTGACTGGTGGATCCCTCAGCTGCTGGGGGGTGGACTGAGCCGGAAAAAGGAATCTGGACAGCTGAGATTGTCTTTGGCAACAACCTATTAATACTCCCCTTGTTAAAGATGACCTCTATAGAGAGGGCAAAGGGCAAAGGAGGGAGTGATCCTGACCCTGAGAGAGACACTGGGACTCCAGGACAAGTAAGGAGTAGAAGGGTGATGGTCTCTGTGAGCAGGATATGTCCAGTGATGGAATAAAACACTGGTAATGGGGGCGGGGGCCGCGAAGAAGGCACACCTGGAGGCAGTTCGACCTGTCTGAATTCTGAATCCTGGGTGAGAAGCTGGCTAACCTTAAAGAAGGAAGCCTTCTGGAAGCCTCGGTTGCCTCTTGTGTAAAATGGAGGACATAATGTGCATCTCAAAGATTTCCTGTGATCACTAAATCATATGTGATAATAAATGTAAATTTCCCAGAATATAGTAAATTCTGGGACTACTCCTATAGTAGAATAAAAACTGGACATAAGGCTTTAGCATTGACCCGAGAACTTTCGATTTCTTTGTGTCCATGCTCCTGTTTATACAGCCCGACTCGTGGTTGCGTCTGTAAGGGAAGTGCTTCCCTCTCCACTCATGGTCACCTTGGGTCAGGTTGTCTCTTGGTATTTTTTCTGACACACTTGTACAATGTAGTCCTTCTCTTTCTGATTTTTGGGGTTGTTTTGCATTCCAAGTCTGTTTGTCTATACTGTCTGCCACTGAGTCTTCTTTAAATTACATTCACACATGCCTCAGTGAATCCATGTTAGAGATTTTTTTATGCAGTGACCCAGTTTGTTGACTCTCTAACTTGAGTTCTTTGTGACATGGAGAAAGAAGTTAAAATAAAGCAAAATATAAGTGGTTTAAAATTGCCAGGAGATCATCATTCTTGAAAAAAAAAAAAAAACAGCATTTTTCCATTGTAGTTTCCATATGCAGCAAACGGGTTCACAGAGGAAGACTTTATCACCCCTGTCCTCTATCTATACCTCTGCAATGCTAATAAACACTTAAAACTAGGAAGGATATATGAGCAACAGCCTAGAAACAGCACCCCAAAACACACACATTCTCTGTGTGTCTCTCTCTCAAACTATATATGTTTTCTAATGATAATTTCCAGTTTGGGCAATAGTGTGGTACAAGCCGTTCCCATTTTTTGGTGAAAATTTGTAATATCAATAAATTGTTGTTGTACATTGTTGAAATTATGTTAATTATATTCTTATCCTTTGACTCAGAAAACAATTTCCTCATCCACCAAGTTTCAATTACAAAGATCTTTGCACAGCACATAATTAGAAGTAATAATTACCAAAAGCAAAAACAACTTGTGTCCAATAATAGGATTGTTCAAATATTCATCATGTATTTTTAAAAGGAATGCATTCGATAGCTATTGAAAAATGATACAGAATTTACGCAATGTCATGGAAAACTATTTAGTCTATATTGTTAAGTATAAAATAGTTAAAATCTTATGTAAAATATATAGCCGTTTTAAAAAGAGAATGGATTTTTATATATGTACATATTATAAATAGTTCAAAGAATATGCATAAAATAATGTTTCTTTAAGTGGTGGAATTAATGTAATTATATTTCTATATTTTTGCCTTTGTTCTCTAACTTATCTACCATAATCATATATTATGCTGCTAATAAAAATAAATTTGAAATAAAAATGCAGTTTGGCTGGAAATTAAAACTTATGTTAAGCATAACTGTTACAGAGCATTTTGAGAATTTTCTAGAAAGGAAGTGAACCCCTTCTAATGCCTATATAACAAGTTTTATTTATAAAGGAAACAGAAATACTAGTTTCATAGCCACTGCACTTGAGGAGAGTCATAGACCATGTGCCACTTCCTGCAATATCTACACACTTGGATGACATGCGTAACGTGCAGATTTCCTGTTTGGAATCCTGAAATCTAATTTAAATCTTCTAATTTTTTTAAAAAAAGGAGAGTTTCTCCCTTTTTAAAATTTAAGTCCCAGTGAAATTCACTCTGGGAGTTAGAGACACTATCATTGCGGAGCCTCTACCTCAGGACAATATGTAAAAGCCTCATGACTTCCCTCTTGGTTGTAAATCTCCTACAAGGGCTGGGCTACAAGGCCTGGTTGTCTCTTCTTCATCACAAGAAAGCATGTCAGCCTGAGGTCAGTTTGCCTGGCTCACTGAAGACTCTGCTCAAGGGGGAAAAGGGCTAGAAGAAGTAAGAATAATGTCGAAATATTATTTGTGCATTATTTTTAATAGGGAGTAATAGTGAATAAAATTTTTTGGACTGGTTTCTGTGTCTGGTGTCCTGAACATTACGTCTCAACAAAATTAAAAGAAATCAAAGTATGGCTTGGTTCAGGAAGGGTAAGCAACACTAATGTTGCCTGATCCTGAAACAGTGGAATAATGTGAAAATAACTAGCATCTATGGAGATCTAATATCTTCATTATCTTCTTTCATCTTCACTGAAAGTTAGTGTCTTATCTACTCCCAATTATCTCCATTTACAAAGGACACTGAGGTTGAGTGAAGTTGCCCCAAAATTATCAAGCCTGGGATTTGAACTCAAATATTTTAGATACTGAGGATCTATGGCTCCCAATTGCATAAATCCATTATGTTTTATCTTGCAGATTTTGGCAGTTACCCACATATTGTCCTTTTTCCCATTCTTCTTCACTAAAAACTGTATGATTTTTGTTACATTTTTGAGGTGATGGTGCATAGTTAAAAACACCTACCTTCCCAGACATCCTTGTGGCTAGAGAAGCAAAGTGACCCAGTTCCAGACAATGAGATTTAAGCAGAAGATGGCAGGTAAGGCTTATGAAAGATTTTTGCCAAAAGCGGATGGTAGGTATGTGTCTTAGGCCTTTTATTCCTTCTTTCTTCAAGCCAGTAATAGAACTGAGGCTGGAGGTGCAACCACTGTATTGCGCCCATAGTGGATTAAACACAAGGATGAAGCCTAGATAAACCAGGGAGAACAGAAGACAAAACAACCCAGAGAGCTGATGGAATCACCGAGCTGCAAACCAGCCCACACGTCCTACTCTTGGATGTCTTCTTGCATGAGTAAGTTGAAACACTCTCTAAACCACCATTAGGTTGACTTTCTGTTTGCACATGAACATTCTGATACTTGTTATGGTCTGAAGGTTTGTATTTCCCCCAAATCGATATATAGAAGCCCATATCAACAGTATGGCTGTATTTGGAGATAGGGCTTATTAGAATTGATTAATGTTAAATGAAGTCATTAAGTTGGGGCCTTGGAATGATAATATTAGTAGTGTCCTTTTAAGGTGAGACACCAGAGAGTTTTTCTCCCTCTCTGTAAGAATGAACAACCAAGAGGTCATGTGAGGACACAATAAAAAAGGCAGCCAACTGCAAGTCAGGGACAGGGCCATCACCAGACCACTAATAAGCTGGAACCTTTGTCTTGCACTTCCCTGTCTCCATAACTGTGAGAAAATCAATTTCTTATTGTTTGAGTCACCTATTTTATGATATTTTATTATGGTAGCCCAAAAAGATTAATAAGACTAATAAAATGAGTAAGATTATCTAGGATTGACCCTCTGTATCTGCAGGTTCTGCATTCATGGATTCAGCCAACTACAGATAAAAAATAGAATAAAAAATATCCAGGAACTTCAAAACACTTGAACTTGCCACGCGCCCAGCACCAGGCTGAATCCATGAAAATGAAGTGACATGAAGGTCCAGTGCAGTGGAGTCTCCCATTTCACAGGCCCTCAGTCTCTCCAGCACTGGTCCAGCATTGTTGGCCTTTCTTCTCATTTGCTCACGACTTGTGTGACGTGCACACTTCATTTCTGTAAAAATATGGCTCTTAAAATTTGCTCTACCCCACAAAGAGGCTCCTAAAAGGCAATTAAGTGATCAAAGCAATTGTTCAAAGGCTAAGCTGGAATCTAAAGTGTTAGCCTTCCATAAAGCAAAAATCATAGATCTTTTGTAAAGTAGTCTGACAATGGCAGACTCTGTACTGAACATGTATTGACACTTTTCTTGTCATTAGTCCCTAAATAATACAGTATAGCAATGATATTCATAGTGTTTGCATTATGTTAGAGGTGATCTAAGTCTGTAGGAGTATGTACACAGGTTATATGCAAATATTATGCCCTTCTATATAAGCAACTTGAACATTCATGGATTTTGGTAACTGTGTGGGTCATGGAACAAGTTCCCTACAGATACCAAGAAGAGAGTCAGAAGTCTTAACTGCCTCTAACTAGCTATGACCTTGAGTTGTTTATCATCCCATCTTGGCTAATGTCAAAATGTGGGGTTCATACTGGGAGATCTTTCACGTTCCTTGTAGCATAAGCATTTGGTGATTCTAGAACAATATGAATCAGCACTCTTTCATAATCTAGAGTTTCATGTCAAAACATTTTTCATATTCTCAGTACTCAAAGTAGACATCTGCTTAACAGATTTTTTTCTAACAGCTTTTTCCTTTCCCAATCTGATTTCTTTTACAAGTGCATGACTGTAGGGGAAGAGAAAGCATTTGTTGTGCAACCGTTTAAAATTTATCTTGCCTGCAGACTTCATTTTTACCAATATACACTTCTAGGTATGCTGTCACTGAAAAACCGGGAAGGAGACAGCTTCCTCAGAAACAGCCAACGTATGTGAAAACAAGGTCACGCGCAGAGCAAGCTCATTAGGTGAACCTGAACTAATAGAAAGATGTACTGCCCAGCATCATTGGACTGACATTCAGAAGCCAGCTGTTCTCTCACCCCTCCAGGTAGCTACTTTTAGCCCCCTTTGCTCAGTGAAATTAACTCAAGCTCTTAGTCTCCTCCCATTTAAGCTCACATTTTATATTTTTTACATCATCAGTGAAAAATACCAAGAAAGGAAGTCAAAACAAATTTTAATTTGGGTCAAAAGGAAATTAGGATATGGATGGAAAAATGCCTTTAATTCAGAAGATACAAGAACATCTTGAAGTAAATAGTAAATTAAAAAGCTCTTGGATTCAGTTCTATCAAATCTAACCAAGTCTTGATTCTGCCTCATTGTAACTGTGACTGTGTGCAAGTTCCTGGATTGCCCCTGTCCAGTTTCCTTACCTGTGAAGTGAAGGGCAATCTCAGAGGTCTCTCATTATGGGTCTATAAATCTAACCCAGGTTCTGCCTCTTGGCAGGAGAGGCTCATTCCACACTCTGCATCACAGAGTCTTAGAGACACACGTTTCACCTGGATTCAGACTATGCAGAGTTCTCCGTGGCTTTTCCCATGCTCTTAGGGTAAATACCCTTCACTGACAGAAGTGCAGCACTGGAGAATGGTGAGAAACAGACAGTCTGCACTCAGAGAGTCCGGGGATCAAATTCTGACTTCCCTGTTTACTTGCCAAAAACTTTGGACAAGTCAGTTAACTTCTCTGAGCTTCTATCTATAAAGTGGAGATAATAGTAACCAATTCTTAACAGACAGAAAAATTCATTATTTTTCTGTATGAAAATATTAGCATTGGCATATTACTAATACGAGATAGAGCTTATTATTTATAACAAGCAGCATATAAGAGCTCATTATTTATTTCGATAACACCTCAAGTTCTACGTGCTAGATACCAAATGAAGCCCTTCACATCCATTACCTCCCTCTCACATATGATGTGACTTAGGCTTGGGAAGGTTGCTTATGTTCCCATACACAGTAAATGGGAGAGAAGGGAACACAGCTCTGGCAATCAGACTCCAGAGTCCATGGGCTTATTCAATATGCTGTAGGGGGATGAGACACATGATTATGAGCCTGCAGGGGTGAGTCAGACGGGTCAGGGAGAACACAAGGAGGAGTGACAGGCTGTATCTGTGTGATGCTGAGCAAGGCAGAGTCAATGAAGTGCCAAGAACACAATCACGTAAATGTCACTGGGCATTTTCTCTGCTCCTCAGGCCAGGGTGTTCAGGACAAGCCTTATGTGTGATGCTATTAAAAGTGCTGGCAAATGCCCTCTAACCAAGATGCCTCCTTTACCAATACCTGAAATTCTACCATCAGCCAGGCATTACTTTGCTCTTTCTCCTGAAAAGAAGAATGATCCTTGGAGAGGAAGCCCATTAAAGCCCTGGCATTCTTACATAATTTGGTTTCACAGTTTCTCTGAAAGCCATAGTCAGCTGCAGGCATCCCAATGCCATGGAGATGGTAGGTTGCAAAGCAGAGCAGTACATCTAAGGCGGATTTTGTCAATTCCCCAACAGAGCTGGGGCCCAAGTGCTTTACTCTGATTACCCTTCAATCATTTACAAACACCCTCTGAACAATGTCTTAAGTCTGTTATTTAAAATCCTCACAGTGCATATTGGCAAGAGGACCCCTGAGAGGGAAGAGGATGAGCGTGGAAGGCAAGCACCTTCCATGAGACCATGCTGGTAAAGATGTAGATGAATAAAGTAGAAAGGAAAAATTCACAAAGAACCTAAATGGAAATCATCCTCTATAATCTCTCTGCATCTGGATGTGGTATCATTTCCCTGATCTCTGTGAATTCATATAATACATAATTTAGTAAATAGATCAAAAATAAGAATAGGCCAACATCCTGTTTTTCATTTTGGAATTAAATTATCATTAGTTTTACCAATAAAAATAAACATTATTTTTCAAAGCTCAAGATTAGGAATCAAATATCTTCAGACAAGTGTGGGCTACGGCATTGCAATGCAGTGTGAAATGCTTGTAGGACGAGATCTCCTGGGAGGTTCCCTCTAATTCCAAGAGTTTCAAACTGACAAACCACACAGGTATTCTTGATTTAGCTGGTCCAATGACACCTTTCCAAGCTCTATGAAAGCCAAATGATAGCCTCCAATATCTCTGATTTGTTACAGAGGAAGGATGGCAGAAATGGAGAAACTCAAGTCATTCTCTAGTCTGATTTTTCCATCAGGGCACACAAAGAAAGACATTTAATCTGTTATGGTTTGGATATGGTTTGAAAGTGTTCCCCAAGAATTATATATTGGGGTTTGATTCCATTGCAAGGTATTGAAAGGGACTAAGGAAATAGTCCAACTATGGAGATTAGAGGTGGGACCTTTGAGAGATCATTAGGGTGAGAGACAGTTATTAGGGTAGAGCCCTCAGGAGTGAAATCTGATGACTTTATAAGAAAGAGAGAGAGCAGCATATGCACATGCACCCTCCTGTCTCTTGGCACAGGATGCCTTGCACCACTTCAGACTCTACCAGCAAGAAGGCTATCACCACAGGCAGTACCTTCATCTGAGACCTCCAGAACCATGAACCAAAACAAACCTCTTTTCTTATAAAGTTAACCAGCTTCAGGTATTTTGTTCTTCATAAATAGACTAATACAGAAAAGTACTATGAATCAACACGATCTCTTCGTTGTTCGGTATCTTCTAGTATGCACACACCACGCATAGGTAGCCTTTGGAGGCCAACAAGTTAATGGAAGAGTATATATCCTAAACTCAGGCTTCTGCAAGAGTCAGACCTGCAGAGGAATGATTACAGATATACACAAGGTACTTAAGTGCAGACCAGAAGAGGGACTGTCCACAGCCTGTGGGAAGAATAGTTTCCCAAGGAAAGAGCATCTTTGCTAGATTTTAAAGATGGATTCTTTAATTGTGAAGGATCAGGAGAAAAGGGTATTAAAACTACATCTTCACCTTAAGCCTATTCCCTGGATATAAATTATTGTACTTACTGTAATTACTGATATTTGCAAGTTAAAAAAAAAAACAAATACAAGTAAAGAACTAAAAAATAAAATGTATGAAGATTCCAAGTACTATACACAAACACACTTGTACTTGTGATACATGAAAAACGTTGGCTTTAATGGAACTTAATTTAAATATATTTTCTATGCTCATTAATGATGAAGCCACTTTATTATACTTGCTCTGCCTTGATTTATCTTCTCTCTAATATTTTGTTGCATCTCTCCATTAACATTAATTTCTTCCAAGTCTTCTTTGTCTTTTCTCTTGACTATTGCAATATTCTTAACATGGTCTCTCCTTATTTCTTTTTCCTCTCCAATCCATCTCTAAACAAGAAATCATAGTTATCTTAAATAAAATTGAATCAATTCACTTACTACTCTGATATCTTCAGTGGTTTCCCCCAAGAAGATAAAATCCAAAATGCTTTCATGACTTGAAATGTCCCTGTGACCTCTAGTCTCCCTGCCTTGTCAGTCTTCCATCTTGCCACTTTGTTAGCTTACTTTCACAGTCACTTTGGACTTTATTTTCAAATGTGGCAAGTTCTTTTCCTACTGGGAGCCTTTACTCACTGGCTTTCCTCTGCCTTTTCCAGGCTTCCTGCTATTCAGCATCTAGCTTGCAGCTTCTCAGCTCTGTCCCTTGCTCATGGAGATCTCCTCCCTGACCACCCTATCTAAACCCAGCCTTGTCTCCATCTCCACACTATTCATTCCCTTTATAGCACTATGGTTACATATGGATAAATACATAACCATGTACTTATTAGTGTAACTATTTACTTAATGCCTGTAAAATCCATTAGTGTGCACTTGCTGAAGGTAAGGGCCTTGTCTGTACCATCTTTGTCCATTACTGTCAGCACAGTATCTAGGCAGTGTATCAACTCAATGATCTTTAATGGATGGCTAAATTCACTCACAAGTTATTGTTGACCATTTCAAGCAGCAAATATATCATTATATAAACTCTTTGTCCCAGTGGAGTATGATTAGTCATCCTTCATTATCATGGATACTGCCTTCCAATACCCCCACAGACAGCAAAATCTAGGTGCTCAAATCCCTTATGTAAAATAATGTAATATTTGCATATAACCCACAAATATCCTCCTGTGTACTTTAAATCATTTCTAGATTACCTACAATATCCAGTACAATGTAAATCCTATACAAATAGTTTTGATACTATACTGTCTAGGAATAACAATAAGCAAAAGGGTTGTACATGTCCAGTACAGACATCATTTTTAAATATTTTTAATCTGAGGTTGATTGAATCCATGGATGTGGAACACATGGATATGGAGGGTCAACTGAATTGAATTTTGGAGGTTCTGTATCACTGCCCTTTCTGCAAGTAGCAATGTATACATGTGCATTTTCTTCTTTTCATTAAAAAAGACATAAATATATCATATCATATGAATAAAATAAATAATAATTATATATTAATAAATAATATTAAAACCTAAGAGATTACTTTATCCATAACCCTCATTTTACAACTGAGGGCCAGGAAAACAAAGATGTGTGCCAGAGATCATCAAGGAAGTTAGTACCACACTGAAACCCAGGGCTCCTAATTTTAGAGATAACACCTTTTCCATCCTGTTGCCACATAAACACTTCTAGTTACCACTCAGAGTTTGACATAAAGAGATAGAGCAGGAGCAAACCAGTCTTGAAATCTGCCTTAAGATTATAACATTCTGGGACAGGGTAAATTCATCTTCAGTCACTGCTCAATAAAAGAATGAATAAAATATGAGCCACCCTCAGTGCCCAGGTCTTATCTGATGAGATAGGCACTTACAGAAGTAGACAGTGTTTAACTCTCCTAACTCCTGAAACATCATGCTGTGGTTTAACAGTTGTTGGAGCAGTTTTCTTCCAGGGGGGAAAAAAAAATGGGCCTTGGAGGAAATAGAACTTGCTAAGATCTTCCAATTTACTATTGGTAGGTGGACCAGAAAAGCAGTGAGAACTCTACCTGTGATCGACAGTGGCTAATGTGCTAATTCCACTCTAAGAAGAATTACTTAACAAAGACAGCTGAACACCCACGCGTGGATAACTTTTTCTGCATATATTTATCTCCCTCTTGAAATTACAGGGAACTTCAGCAAGGAGCTAGTCTAAGAACTGATCCTATCACTTTACACCACAGTGTCAGAGGCCAGTTTCTTGCTTCCTGATCTTGGACTTCTCAGACATTAGTTGCCTCCTTCCTTAGATTTAGTTACCTCTTTTTCTAGATTTTTCAAAACTAATGATCATTTAACATATAAAATAAGAGTCTCTGGGTTTTACCTCATAACACCATATAACTTTATTATTAATAAAATACAGTGAAAAGAGAGTTTCTTGCAAGGAAGAAATCGCATATAACAAAGTTTCCTTGAAATCTTAGCATAGTATTGGGGTCTTCCTACCATGGCACCTTAGGTGGTAACATTAAACTTTGAAAACAATGTCAAACTAGTTAATTCTCACCTTTTTCATGGCTGACATTTACCACCGCTTTTCTTAAAAATTTTATTCCATTTTTTCAGGAAATGCATGTATATTATAACTTACTAGTGTATGGATAGAGAGAATCCTTCACAAAATTATTTGTCTTTGTCCTAGAAAAAATGTTATGAAGAGAATAAGGGGAAAAAGGGGAATTTTAATCCTAGAGCCTTAGGAAACAGTAGGAATAAAATCAAACTTTTTTTTTTTTTATATTTCAGTTGTTGATGGACCTTTATTTTATTCATTTACTTATATGCAGTGCTGAGAATCAAGCCCAGGGCCTTACATATGCTAGGCAAGCGCTCCACCACTGAGCCACAACCCCAGCTCCCAAGAGCAAACATTTTAAACCAAGTCTCTAGATCTCGAGCCAAAGCAGGGTGAGTGGAAACCTTATTTGTAGTAGAGTTCCTCATGTCTCCAGCATCCACTAATCTTAATTGCACATTGAAGCATCAGACTGAGAATTGACATCTGGCATTTCTCTTCCTATAACTGCTTTACTACACTCAATACTCCTGACATCATATAGTCTGGTGACCAAAGTGTCTAGATTAGATGACTGTGCTATAAGTGATAATTTTGTTCTAGATAGAAAACCAAAACCAAAACCAAAGCAAACAAACAACAACAAGAAACAAAACAAAACAAATTGAAAACCCACGACCTGTTATCCCGGGTGGCCATGGAATGACCTAGCTTACCTAAGAACCCAGTTTGGGGCTCAGCTCAAGATACACTAGAGGCCACAAGTCCTTGCCATCTTCCCAAGTTATTCTGTACAGCCACGAACTCTCTCCATGAACTATAGCCATGCCCGCAAGGGAGATTCTGGTTTTGTCCTGCCCACAAGCTCTTCACAGAAGGTTTCACACAGGACAGACACTGAGTGGTGTTTTATAGAATAATTGAAATTGATTTTCCAGCCACAAACACACTCACATACACACATGGGAATCCTTTGTCTTTTTTAATGAAACACAGCACTTCAAGAAGAGGCCATATATCCTGGATAATAAGTCTCTGATCTTTTGCAACCAGTCCCTGTTTGGAAGCTGCTCCTATGCAATGCAGGCTCCAGGAACATGGGGATGTCACCTTCTGTTCTCTTTCCTGCACTACCCACAGATTGCTATTTGTTAAATATTAATAGATGAAAACAGAAAAGTTCCAATAAAAATGCCTAAATATTTAACCACCAAAATAAATTTAAAATAAATCTTACCCTGTCAGTCTTTAGGGCTTTATAGACCAGCTCCTAGGAAGGTTACGTTTATTTGAAAACCTCAGGGGGGAAATAGTCTACATGAATATTTATTCTTAAAAGTGATCAGGTTTCACTGGCCCGGTGGTGTATGCCTGTAATCCCAGTGGCTCAGGAGGCTGAGGCAGGAGAATCGTGAGTTCCAAGACAGCCTCAGAAATTTAGCAAGACTGTAAGCAATTCAGTGAGACCCTGTTTCTAAATAAAAATACAAAAAAAGGGTTGGGGATGCGGCTCAGTGGTTAAGCACCCCTGGGTTCATTCCCTGTACCCCCCCCCCAAAAAAAAGTAATCAGGTTTGTGGAGATCCCACATAAAGACACCAGGAACATAAAAGGGATTTGGACCATATATCTTACAACCTTAAAATATTCTGGTTTTATAACTGAAACACAAATGGTGGCCAAGAACGCTGGGATGAAGGAATAGAATGATAAGAGAGGACAAAAATAAGAAGATTCCAAGGTTTATTTTTTATATTAATTTTGCAATCAGCAAGACACATTTATTGTAGCTGAAATCTGATATATTAGTATTTCTGAAAAATTTCTCAACGTTTTTCCTCCAAAAAGACTTAAGTTTGCATAGCAAACATAATTTGCAAAGAATATTTTGTAATGTTCTTGTTTAATCCTGAAACCAATTCTGCTGAAGGATTGGGAGTATAGAGACTCTAGGAACATGGGTTCAAACCTCTGTTCCACCTCTTGTTGGCCATAATCTGGATGAAATAAAGACTCTAAGCCACACATCTCTCATCTGTAAAATAGAGATAATAATGCTACTACTTCAGAGTGTTGTATGAGAAATAAAAATGATGTAATATATAAATGTAAATCTCATAGCACTTGGTATATAATAAGGTCTCTTGATAAATATCTACTATTATCATCTTTGCAGCAGATTGTATTTTCTGCAGATGGCCTCAGCAATATATTCTATCCCACGTGTTCTTCCCACAATGTGATATTATCATTTCTCCATTGAAAAATAGAGTCTGTGTTCCTTCTTGAATTATGGTGGACCTGTAACTATGGCCAAAGTGACCCTAAATGACTTTGGCAGCCAAGTTATAAATGCAATGCAACTTTTACCTGTACACTTTGTAGGTCTGTTGCACCTATCTCTGATTATGTGAGACAGGTGGCCCTCCCAGACCCCACATGCACTCACCTCCGGAGCAAGCTCTAGCTATGAATGGCAGCACCCGCCGCCCACTTGCCCCCAGGAAGGTCTTTCCAATTACATTCTGGGCTCTCGAGATGGGAATTTTCTGCTTCTGACGTCCCCTCCCTTGGCTACCAGCTTAGACTGCCTTTTTGGACTTCTGATTCTGAATCAGTCATGCACTAAAAAGACATCATTGATCCAGTCACCATCTGAGGTAGAATCTTCAGTACAACCCAATTTTCCCCACTCTTGCCCTGGCCATTTCTTTCCATGGAAATAAGAACAGTTGCCTTTCCATATTCACAGCTCTGCATTCAAAGATTCAAACAACTTTGCATCAAAAACATTAGAAAACAAAATTTGCACCTATAGTGAACATTTACAGACTTTTTTTCCTAGTCCTTATTCCCTAAACAATACATATAACAACTATTTTCATAGCATTTACATATTAGGTAGTATAGGTAATCTAGAGATGAGTTGAAATCTGCAGAAGGATGTGTGTAAGTTACATGCAAATACTCTACTATCTTGTATTAGGGACTTGAGCATCCTCAGATTCTGGTATCTGCTGCAGGGGGTCCTGAAACCAACTCCCCTGAGTGACAAGGGATGCCTAACTATAAAACAACATTGAACAAACTAATGTGAAAAGTAACTATGCTTCTGAAAGGAAAACTAACATTAACTCCTGAGCCAAGCAATTTACCATGAAGCTTACAAAGCTTTTAGCTTCAGGGCTGCTCACTTATACAGGCTCCTTCCAAAACCCTGGGAGGGGCCATAGCATTTACTTCTGGAAATATCTTTTTATTAAATGTGCCATGTGCAATATGATTCTTACATTTCTTTTTCTTAAAGGTCCTACAAATCAAATCCAACAACCTTGAATCTGCCTCTCCTCCTGAAAGCAGCATAGATTAAATGGATTATACATTATAGCTATTCACTTCTATTTCAATGGGAATGCTTATTGTATTCACTTGAAGTCTTAAAACAGTTTGGTGGCAGTAAATTGAAGTTCCTTCAGAGTGATTTTGGAACCTCCTTCAATACTATAGTTCATCAGAGCATTTGAAATTAATAAATAAAATTAGAATTTGAACAATCAAACACAGGAGAATCTTTCTCCTCTCCCCCAATGATTGTAAATTAAAAAGATATGATACAACTAATGAGATCATTTAGAAGAACATTTAAGGATTTGAAACTTGCCTATAATAAATTAGTTTGAAATGAGATAATTGTTTAGTTCAGAGAATATTTTGATGCTCTGGTTCAGTCATTTTAGAAAATGGACTTGGCTCCACTTTGCATAGAATTGACAAAGTTTCTTAACTATATATGGAGCGTACTAAAAAATATATTTATATCTTTATGTACAAACATGCTTGTGCCAAAAAGATACAGTAAGCATCTCTTGAGGTTATGGCTGCTTTTTATTTCCTTTTTATTTTCCTCTATTTTAAGAATGTTACATAGTGAATGTGGATTATATTTATCACAAATAAAAGATAAGCATTCACTGTCAAGAATGCCTTTCTTCAAGTGTCAGTGATTCAAATATTTGCTTTCAGCTCAGGCTTCATTAAGATGAATTCAGTTTGTTTCACAATTTAGATCAACTTTTGATCCCTTTTTTATAAGAAGCCTCTCTGTGGGTCTATATAAATAGGCTTATATAAATCTGCAAAAATATAAAGCAGGAACTTTTTGAAGCCAAAAATTATTTTTCTCTCACTCTGGCTATAACAGGAGATGATTAGGAATATATCACTTCTTCAGTACACAAAGAAGGTTAAAAACAAAACTGTAATAAGAAAACAATCTGAACTGTTAAAACGCTAAGACAAATACTCTGATCTGTTGAATTAAATCTTGAATTCACTTTCATGTTATGTTTTGATGTCTCTTACTTTCAAGCATTTTCAGAATAGAGTGCTTTCTTTAAGAACCAGGTGATGAAATGAGAAGTAATTGACCACAAATTAGCAGTATAAGACAATGAAGTAGGAAAAAAAAAATATATATATATATATTTATAAGTATGATAAACACGCATATAAACAGCAACTCAGAATGGAGGAGAGGGTGGGGAATAAGAGCCAAGTTGCTCCAAGAGCTGCTAAAGTTGATAAGGACAAAATTATTATTTTAGCCTCAGATATGCTTAGAATATGGACCTAGACTCTCAATTTATAAACTATACTTTCAGTCCAAGAATAAAATAATGAAGGATATCAAGAGAATCCTAGAGAACAGCAAGACAACCAGTGCACATTCTGCAAAGAAGAGAGTCGTTGAAAAGGGAAATGTCCCCGATGATTCCAAGAGAAGTCACATATGGTCAGCAGGACACTGACCCATCCTGGCAGATGGCATCACTGGTAGAGAAAAGCTAAAGAAGCCAAGAGGCTATACACACAAGAGGGAGCTCTGAGAATCTCAGCTGACTCTTAAGAGTAGATAGGAATAAGGTCAGTTTTGACCAACTTGGTCTTAAACACCTGGCAGGAGAGTATAGCCTAAGCACAGTCCTACATGGACATTAACAGGAAAAACAAAGTTTTCTTTTGTTTTAATGTCACTTAAGATGTATACTGTGTCAACCCTACCAAAAGTAAGTAAAACTGGAGGCATTAGAGGAAGGGTTATTGTGTGGGAGTGCCTAATACTAATGATCACAGAGGATTCTACAGTTGCAAGTTTGCCCTGAATTAATTTGAGCCTGCTGTCATAGACCTACAAATCTTCCTAAACTTCTACATTGATAAACTTGATCTGTTTTCCACTGATATGATTATTATTTACTGTCTTCATGGTTTTCAGGGACTGGCTGAAATATTAATTGCTTTTGTGATCACTGTTTACAAAAAAGTAATGTTTTGCTATCTTGTTTATTGTTGTCTTAGCATGATCCCTCCCTATGTATGCCTTATCCAGTCACCTTTCATCTGCCCCTGTGGACTTCTGGACTGCTCTGATGCTGAATACCTTTAATTGTCCATGCCCCACCTGAAAGAGAAAAGAGGAACTTGGGTTACTTCCCTCAACTTCACCCTCTTTCAGGGTTTGGAGATGTCATCACCCATTTTTCCATAGAAATGGAATGTAGAAATTGACAATGGGGAAATGTAACAGTGGTTCACTTTATGCTTTGAATATAATCTTTGCTGTTCTGCCACTGCAACTTATGTTTAAAATGGACATGTTTCTTCCTATTCCTCTCTCCCTACTCCTCCCTAATCTCAGGGGAAACAGGATTACCTTTCCTCCCCATTTTAGGCAGATTTACCTGTCCCTGAGTATACACGTACCATAGGAACTAAGTCATCCAGACTTTGGGGATGGTACCAGAAGATCTCAGAAATGACTGTCTCCCAAATCAACAAGTGAAGTACAACTCCAACGGAGAACACGTGGAAGGTAGCCTTGACTCACCTCTTTAAAAACCCCCTGTTCCTGCTGATGGGCAGAATCACAGCCCTTGGGACAGGAATCCCCTGTGTTTCTTTCTCCTTTGCTAGCAAAACAATAAACCTTCTTTTTCCGTTTTCCTCAAATAAATTTTAAAAAATGACAGTGAGGAAGGAAAAAAACAATGAAAGCAAAGAAGAGGATCTGTAGGGAGGAGAGGAGGGGGAGGGGGAAGGGAAGGAGAAAAGGAAGAATATGGGAGAGAGGGAGGAGTGGAGGAAAGAATAGAGGAAGGGAGGAAGGGAAGAAGAGAAGATTATTCCTAGGATATGAATATCAACCATACCCCTACTGAGGCTTTGAAAATGCCCAGGAAGTAGAAAGAACAAAAGTCACATGTAGTAAGTAAATTAATGTACAATGCTCTCAATAAAAAAATGAGTGAAGTTAACTATTTCAGGGGTCAAGGTGGTAGCAGCATTATAGACATATTTTTGTCTGCTCCTTCCTTCTTAGTGAATGTAAGAACAACTTTTAGTCTAATTCCAAACTCTGTTTTGGCAAGCGGCAATCCTGAAGAAATATAAAGTCCACCATGGATCATTCTTAAAGCTCAAACCTACTTCGAGGGACAGCAAGTTGCCCCCATGAAAAAGCATTATAAAGAATGCTTTGAAGTCACGTTAGTAATGTCATTAGCATTAGATAATTAATACAATTTTACTTACACCACTGAGAGTTTTTTTGAGACACTCTTGAGCTGGATTTATTTTTTTTAAACATTCTTACTTCAAGAAACCTAAATATGTGTTTCTCCTCCAGAATTCTGTGGTCATTCATGTCAACCTGAGGAAATGCATGTCAATTCGTTGAAGTTACAGATGACCACAAATGAGTTATATACAAAATACAAATACAAAATACATACCTTAAATACAAAAAGATTTGGAGGTATTTAAGGTTATGAAAATGCTCTGCTTCATCTCTATTCTCATTGAACTGTCTTGTTTTCTGCTTTTAATTTCCCTGGAAATGCTTATCATAGTAGAGTCAATCTTTGTGCCACAGAAATAGATACAGTTGAGACTTAGCTCATGGGAATATGTGTTTCCAACAATGATACAGCTGTAAGCACATACACATCTACTAATGTACTGAAATGATCATTGTCTCTAAAAGGACAAGGGAAAGAGTACAATGATGTATCTGGTGACACCAAGTATTTATTAGATTTAGAGACAATCTCTCCCCAAATCTCTACAAACATTTAAAGTTCTTTTTGAAACACACAATGAGGAAATTCTTATTTATAACACTAGACGTGAACCAAATTACAAAGGACAAAACTTAATATTTTATGTTATGCAACAAAGCCTCCAGTGTTCCACATTTAAATCAATTTTTCCTTTTATAAGTATGACCTTGGGAAGCAATCTGCTATTTAAAATCACTTACTAATTAAAACTGCCCCAGGCACTTGTTTTTAAATCTGCAAAATGGGAAAAATAATATTGAATTTACATGGCTATGAAGATATAGAAAAATGTGTGCCATGCATGTGGCAAACTACTCAGCACTTAATATTTCTAAAACAGTTACTCAAAACTTGAAAAGAAAAACGGTGAATTTTGTAAAAGAAACTATGCTGATTTCTCAGAAAGAAGAAAGTTTCATTGCTAATTCTAAAAGCTGTTTTTCTGATGCATGGTGGATATCTGGGCATGTTTATTCATCTTTTCCACTTCTCACGATGCCACGCAAATAACAGAAGATGTTTGAACATAAGAATAAATTCGTGGTAGCAGAAACCTGGGAAGAATGCAGGTCACAGAGCAGAAGACGGGGGACTGTGTGGTGGATGTGAGGTGGATGAGATCAGACTGATGGTAAAATGGAATGGAGCTGAAGCTGTCACATTGAAAAGACATGAGCAAAGACAAATGAAGAAGTGAGTGTTCCTCTCAGAATCCAGAAAGAACACCAAAGGCCAAGACTGAAGGGGCTGGAGGCACAACTGGGAGTGGATAGGGAACTGCAGTTGCTGTACTGCTGCTTAAACCCTGAGCCTCGAGTCTAGAGGGCTCTGTGAGACGGAGAATCAGCCACAGGGAATTCACAAAAGGGGCAAAGGAGGGAAAACACCTGCCTGATGCTTCCAGTAACTTCCAGACCCCTCGTGAACAAGCAGCCCTGACATCTGTCAAGCAAAATGTCTGGGTAACCCAGAAGGAATATCTACCTGGTCACAAACAGGACCCCTCTCTCCTCACAAAGCTCACGTAAACAGAATCCAGATGCCCTGGATGAAAAAATTGTGCTCATTTTTTCTTGGAGACCATTTCTTGCTCTCTTACTCAACCAATCTCGACTCTCTATTAGAAACGGAAATACACTTCAGAAAATCCAACAACGTGAAAACAGATATGAGACCAAACCAAGGATCTAATATCTGAGGAAGCAAAGTTAACATAAGAAATCACAGAGAACTTTACAATAAATGCAATTAGAATCCTTAAAGCTTTGAAAAGATGTTCCATCCACAAAAATTAATGAGGTGCCTATAAAAAAGAAGCAATTTGAAATCTCAAAATGAGAATGAAGGTTATTTAAATGAGAATTCCAAAAGAAACCAAGTATCAGAGTCTTAGTCTTAGTACTGAATTAGTGAAATGGAAGATTTTGCTGAGATATTCCCTGCTGTTCAATGTAACTGAACAAAACACGAGGGTTACAAGAGAAAAGCAACGACAGAACAGACTCAGAAGATCTAATGTCACCAATAAGAAGGAAACTAGAAACATAAATGACAAAGAAAATTAAAGGAGAAAATTCACTTGAACAGATGAAAAGGTTATGGAGGCTATACACATTGAATGAGTTTTCAAAACAAACACTTTGATATAAATATATTCATTAGTAGAGCTGAAACAGAAAACTGTTTTGGAATGGGGAATAAATAAAATGTAACCAGTTTGACCCAAAAGTAAACAAAACAAGAAATCGTCAAATAAAATAACAGAATATGTAATATAAAAGAGATCATAATAAAAATAAATTAGATATTTTTGTTAAAATAAACTTTCTTACTGAATTTGCAAATATCCAGTTACATGTAACTTACAAAATAACAGCAAAAGCATAAATGAAATGTCACAGAAATATATTCTCTAGGCCAACAACAATTTTTAAAAGCAATATGTTAATAAAAAGTAAGTTTACCACAAAATAATTATATGGCAAAGAGGAACATTTACATTTTATATTCCTCTTTGAAATATAAAAGAGGATATAATTAATAAAATTTCTATCCAAATCCAATGTTGTAAAAATATTACTAGAGAAACATTCAACTCAAGAAACTAAAATTTAAAAACAGTGAAATTAACTGAAGGGAAATTTAAAAAGAAATTAATAAGCAAAATAGTAGAATTATTAAAGTAGAAAAAAAAAACCAAAGTAAACACAACAAAAATAAAACCAACAGGAGACTTTTTTTTTTTTTTTTTTTTTAATGTCCTGGAGATTTAGGGATACTTTGCCACAGAGTCACATCATACCCAAACATTTTTATTTTTAATTTTGACACAAGGCCTTGCTAAATTGCTTAGGGTCTCACTAAGTTGCTGAGGCTGGCTTCAAACTTGCAATCCTCCTGCCTCAGCCTCCTGAGTCACTGGTATTCCAGGTATGCACCATGGCACCCAGCAACAGAAGACTTTCTTAAAAATAGACAAGGTGGATCCAGATTTGATGAAGGAGAGAAAATAAAATGTGAGTAAATCTCTCTGGAAATAAATTGCAGGTGGATAGAGATATAGTGATAAAAACATTGCAGTATTTAAAAATTAGATAAAAATCTTATGTAAAATTTGAAAATCTACATGAAATGGAAAATAATTAAAATTTTCACACTGAGATAACTAGAGTTAAAAGTTCTTCATAGATCAGAAGAAATTTTTAAAAGTTTATTTATCTTCCTCCCACTAATTTACTATGTTCAAATGACACATTAAGGCAAACTTTATAAAACCTACAAGCTTCAAATGATAGTAAGAAATGAAAGTTCATGGTTTATTTGATTCTAAAAAACATACAAAAATGATAACAGAACTGAAAAACATAATATACAAGAAAACAAAATAGACTATAGGTGTTTATCTCTTAGGAAAAACAGACATAAAATTCTGTACATGTAAGCAAAATTAGAAAGATATTAATAGATTCTTATTTAATTACCAAATAGGGCTTATTCTAGAATTACAATGACCATTCAACTTTAGAAAATTTATGAATGTGATTAAATGTGTTATTTAATGATATGATCATCTGAATATGAGGAAAAAATCTTTGATAAATTTTAAGACTTTCTTAAATTTTAAAAACTGAATTAAAAGTAGTTGAAATTCCTCTTAAGTCATAAATAATGTCTATCAAATATAAATGATACATATATTGAGGGTTAAACAGTGAACATACTTTTTAAAAGTTATCTATTATCAATATAATCATGTAGCATTGCACATAACCAATGCAATAAGACAAGAAAAAAGATGAATTATTCTTTAAATATTAGATGGAAAGCAGCAAAAGTCACTTTTCAAACTTTATGTATCTGCCACCTAATACATGCACTTAATGCTGGGCGGTGGGCAGGGAAACCCTGTGACTATTATCACTATTTTAATGAGAAAATTGAGCCACAGAGAAGTTAGAAAATGTGCCTAAAGTCACAAAGCCAGTACTTTAAAATCAAGGAGTTGAGGAAAACTACTGTTTTCTCTCTCAAATAATAATTGTCTCAATCATGTTTTTGACCAGAATTATAACCTTGGTACCTGAATTGCAGATTTTCTAGGTTGTTTGAGGAATTTTCATGTGTTTTAGTCATTTCTTAGGACAATTTATAAAACTGATACACTTTTTTTTTTTTTTTTATTGTAAACAAATGGGATACATGTTGTTTCTCTGTTTGTACATGGCGTAAAGGCATACCATTTGTGTAATCATAAATTTACATAGAGCAATGTTGTTTGATTCATTCTGTTATTTTTTCCCTTCCCCCCACCCCTCCCACCCCTCCCACCCCTCTTTACCCTCTATACAGTAGTTCCTTCCTCCATACTTGCCCCCCTCCCTAACCCTAACTCTAACCCTTCCCTCCCCCCCATTATGTGTCATCCTCCACTTATTAGCGATATCATTCGTCCTTTGGCTTTTTGAGATTGGCTTATCTCACTTAGCATGATATTCTCCAATTTCATCCATTTGCCTGCAAATGCCATAATTTTATCATTCTTTATGGCTGAGTAATATTCCATAGTATATATATACCACAGTTTCTTTATCCACTCATCAATTGAAGGGCATCTAGGTTGGTTCCACAGTCTGGCTATTGTGAATTGAGCAGCTATGAACATTGATGTGGCTGTATTTCTGTAGGATGCAGATTTTAAGTCCTTTGGGTATAGGCCAAGGAGTGGGATAGCTGGGTCAAATGGTGGTTCCATTCCAAGTTTTCTAAGGAATCTCCACACTGCTTTCCATAGTGGCTGCACTAATTTGCAGCCCCACCAGCAGTGTATGAGTGTACCTTTCTCCCCACATCCTCGCCAAAACTGATACACTTTTTTAAGGAAAACTAAAGAATCTACAATATCCACTGCTTTGGAATGATGACTTGACAACAAACTTGAACACTGAGCTTTTGATTTAAAGCATCTTATTATTTATGTATTTTCCTAACCTTTAAAATGGGGACAGCAATACAAACTTTTCAGAGTTAGCACAAGGATTAAATAAAAATATATGTGATTTATATACTTTACTTGTTGAATGAATAAGTGAATAATTTCATCATGCCAACAAACCTTAATTTATTCTTTCCTAACCAGTTTGATATTTGTAACAATGTTATTGTGATAGTAATATTATTTAGGAATAAGCATACTTTTATTTACAATAACATTTTCACCATTTTTATGATGCCAATTAACCAAGATTTTGAGGGCCACATTATGTTCCCTCGAGTAGAAGCCTCCTAATTTACTAAGCATACCAAAACTATTATTTACTTATTTGGGTTTTTATTTTTCTTTTATAATTATGCATAATACCTCAATGAGTTCGTTTTTGATATAATTTTTCCCAAAATTCCCTAAACAAAACAAAACTCCTGGAAAAAGATTAAAATACATCTTCATTTTAAAAGATATATCCCAGACCAGCTCTCATTCATTCTTATGAGAAATGGCCACAGGCTAATGGTTTGTTAAACTCTCTCACAGTCTACCTGAGAGAAATGAATCATTATTTTTATTTTCGTAAAACCTTATTCTTGAAACATATAATTTGTTTCACTGTCATTCATCAGCTTTGTTGAGAAAACTTGGAAAGAAAAACTGTCACTGTTCTAGACATTAAAATATCGCGAGCATCGCACCCTGTGACCTCAGTGAAAAGCTCCAGAGAATGCTGTGCTTCACTACACGGATTTAAAAGGAAAGGAAATTAAGCTATCCTCGTTAGCATTCTCCCTTTTGAAGTCTTCCATCTTTAAAATAGGAGTATATAGACATTCTCCTGGAGGGTCTGAATTACACAGCATAAATGAAGCAGTGTATTTAGCATAGATAAGGCATCATTAGTACTGTATCTTTTTTTTTTTTTTTTTTTTTGCAGCAGGTCAAATTCAAGGGCTCAGAAGTCAAATATAGTTTAATTATTCACAAGTGCAATATCATGAGGTTTTAAGTTTTAGGAGGGAATCATCAAGCAACCATATTAACCCAGTGTCTCAAAATATTCTATTCCAATTACCATGTATTTGTTGAGTGTCTAATCAAGGTTTTGGCAGTGTGGAGGAGACAGCACTACCTGGTAGGATCTGTTCCCTCTAGAAGTTTCCATTTCAGTTAAAAGATAAACCATGAAAACACATTGAAAACAATTAAAGACAGAGCATATCAAAGGAGTAAGAGCACTTTCGATTTAATGTTTGTTGCTCTCTTGCTACTGGACTTAATTTGATGTTTTTGTCAAAAAGAAATATGGAGCTTGAAGATTTAAGAGGATGAGAATTTCATGGAATAATGGATTGCTTTAACTTACCAAAGTTTTACCCTTTCTGTTGATTGTTTCCAAAGTGAGCTAGATGGCTGAAAATTAAACAAATGTTTTTAAATATGTGGCGAGTGTACCTATTCATCATCTGAAGGTGACCTTCTGTGAAGAAAAACGAACAGAATCAACAAAAAAAGCCACCAATTCAGGGGAGTACTAAATTGGCTGAGTTTTATAGTTGCAGAAAACCCAAGAGGAATCCTAATGCTAAACAGCAGAGAACTTAAAAACCAGCTCATGTCCCTAAGTGAGTGATCTGAATGTGAATATACAAAGAAAAAATATAAAAATCTTTCCACTCCTTAAACATAGAAATGGTGACAAATGGCTCTTGGGAAGCTGCCATTCAGGAAGAACCTTTACCAAGGAAACCCAGATAGAAGGGTCTCTATCTTGATCACTTTTCCGTCAGAAAGAAACAGAATACATGCTCCGAAGCACAGAAAAATTCAAACGTTTGGCATTTCCAACAAGAAATCAACTTTCAAGGTCTAAGTAACAGTATGTATCTCAATAAAGAACTCAGTAGCTCTGCTTATCTGAAAAGCAGATGGTGTGGTAAATAAAAAGAAAATGGACTTTTCTGAAGATTTTTCTCTTTCCAAAATGCTAAGTGAATTCTTCATCCCTTATATTCATGTTGTTCTTTTTATTTTATTTTATTTTATTTTATTTTTTTGGATAATTACACAAAAGTTGCTGTTTTCCAAAATGGCAATTAAATATAGATTGAGCTGAGAATTACACACACTTACACACTCCTCTGTGTGCTACTTGCGATTACAGAGCTCATCAGACAGCCTCATGTGTATGAGGCAATAGGAAACAGCCAGAAGAAGTGCTCAGCTGCATTACTCAGAACAGCAAGTCATCCACTTGGAAAGGGCTATTGTCAAGTGGCACCCCAGGCTGACACCCACATCGAACAAACCTTATCAAGCTATCAGGTCGCACTGCCACATTGTGTAGGAAGCACAGTAATATGGCATATAGCCTCCAGGGTAGTTAGGACAACAAAATGTATACAGGAAGACAAAGACAAAGGCATTGTGCTAAAGTACTGTTCTGTGTTAAGCCGTTAAGCAAAGGGGCATCACTGTCCTCTCCCTTAACTTCCAACAGCAATTAAACAAAACCCAAACTCCTTACCACTGCCTAAAATTCCCACATGAGCAGCTTCGCCACTACCAGTGTGACCACAACCGTTGCTCACTATGTCCCAGCCACACTGGTCCTTCTGTTCTGTAATAAGTCAAGCTCTCTAGAACCCAAGCCTATCCAGCTCTTCCCCAGGTCTTTGCAGGTGGCATACATTATGCGACTCACACATCATTCAGATCTCAGTAAAGCATCCTTTTTCTCAGAGACCTTCCACGACCGTCCTATCTGATGTGGAACTTTCCTGCAATCTCTACAGCATCATAGGGTAATATTTGTAAAATGATTGAACGCTTGCTTATATTTCTTGATTTGTTTTCTTGTCTGTCTCCCTTACATTCTTTGTGCCTGGCTCACTACTGTGCGCACTTGGAATATGGTATGCCTTCAACAAATATCTTCAAATAAATTAGTAAATCCTCACCTTACAGATAAGTTAACAGGGACCCAAAGTTATAAAAACTGGTAAGTAACAATCAAAATTTGAAGTCAAATCCAGGGAGTTCCAAAGTGTATTTTTTCCCATATCTCTAAATACCACAGTCATATAATCACACAAAAGAACATGAGTAAACACAAAATAAATGGAATAAATATCAAATATTTATAGAAAGTAACTCTGTTCCTGGCTTTGTCAGGAACAGCTTTTACAAAGGAGGTAGATTCAAACTAAGCTGCCTCATGGTTGGTTAAGAGAAGAAACTCGGTGAGCACAAAGAAGTCTAAGTGGCATGCCATCTCTGGAATGGTAGTACAGCTGTACAGGTAGAAGATGATCAAAGCACTCAGAATTTTGAATCATTATGCACAAATTTCAGTATGCTGTTTATCATCTAGGTGACTCTGCAATCACATAACGTCTCTGATTCTCAATTTCCACATCTCTAAAATTTGCTGTACCTATTTCACAGTGATAATGTTAAGACTAATGGAAATATTCATATATATATGAATATTTATATATTCATGGATATATTCATATATATATATATGTTTTTGAAAGCACTTTGGAAAAAGTAAATCTCTTTGAAAGTCGAAGACATCATTAGCAAAAATGCAGGAAATGATTGGAACTAGATGGCAGAAAAACTAACACCAGTCAATGAAAGTGAACAATATTTCACGAGTGAGAAATTTATGATTTTAAGAGGTGACAAGTAGAAAAACACGAGAGACTAGGCATCCCATAGGTTATTAAAGCGGTCACTCGGAGCCCCTCAAGTCTTCATTTGAAAATGTCCTCAGATGAGAGGGTGTCAAAACTGCTCCCTGGATTCTACAGATAGACCTGAAGTATCCATTCCTGAAGGAAGCCTCCTTGTCACATACACAAACTTAGTGTTCTGTGATACAAATGCAATTGAGAAGTGATTAAAGGGAGCAGAAATCAACAATCACCAGAAGGGACTGCAACTTCCCAGGAGAGCTCAGAATTTCTGAGACAACTGCAATTCCACAAGAGGCTCCCAGGCATGGAGGCTCAGTCAGAACAGACACCTCAGGCCAGAACAAACAACACACCTGGGAAGCCTCTTGGGGGTCTCAGCCCAGCTAGGCCCTGGGGCTGTTTATCAGTGCCTGAATACAGGCAAGTACATAAATACTAAAGCCAGAAAAAACTCACAGCGCAGAAACAGCAGCAAATCATGAGTTTAAGCAAGCATATATGCTTTTTTTTCACTAAGCACACGTGTGTTTTGCCTGAATGTTTCTATTTATTTTATACATTACTCCTTTCATATATTTCCACATTTTGTCTTATATAAAATAGTAACACTATTTACATAAATGTTCATAGCAACAACATTCAAGAATGTGTTAAAAGCTTTTCAATCTCTGAAGAAGAAGAATAGAGGGGTGATAGAAAGCCACCCTCCTGATGGCAGGCACACAGCAGGCAGGAATGGTGTCAGGTGAAACCTTGCAATTCAGCCTCCTGGAGTGAAGGCAGAACCAAGGAACACAGAGGCCAGGAGAGGAGGAGGCACATGTGGTCACATTGTCACATGCTGCCCAGAGGTCAAAAAGCAAGTAAGCTACCCTTGGAAACATAGCACAATAAAGCAGCAAGATAGAAAGCATTTGTCTCCACCCCCACAACTAATACTTATTGAAAATTTACTCTGTGATATCACCAGGCTAGCTAGACACATTGGGGAGCACAAAAGTGACCCAGCCTCATGATCTGCCTTCAGGGCACCTCCTGTGTGATAAAGGTGTTCGTTCTTCTCTATATAAGGAAGGATACCACAAGGTCAACCAGATCTGAGGGAGCTGAGAATTATAAATGATGAAAGTGGCCCTGTGAAGTGAAAAAGTAAAAGATTCCATTGACAACGTTTCCTGGGGAAGGTTGATGGCTATAAAGATCTGCAGGCTGCCTGAATACAAAGCTTCCTCATTTGGGGGAGGCAGCCCTTATGACAAAATTAGTGATTTAAAAAAAAAAAAAAAAGACCTAACAAGAACTAGATTGATAGGTTTTGCCCTGCTTCATATGGTGTGTCACAGGGGACACTACTGTAAAGAGGGTAATTTTCCTATAAGAAGAATAAGGGCAGTCTATGAATAAACTCCCTGAAGACTAAGATTTGGATGGGAAGTGCAGCCCAGGCTCCCCACCTCAGGAGCCAGGCCTGCACTTCCTCTGCTCCATGAGGAGGACAGAAGGACTCCTCATCCACAGTGACATCTAAGGGTCTGTAACAGGCAACACAGCTGTGCTCATCTTGTAATGGAAGCTGACAAGATTGTGCAGCTGACCTTCTGTCTCAGAACTTCAACTTGCATCATGCATTGCATGTAAAGAGAACTCCCATTAACCAAATCACTTTCCAATGACATTCTACAAAAGCAATGTGTCCTCTGAAAATAAATGTTGTCCCCCGCCCGAGACAGAATGCAAATAACAGTCATGTATTGTATCTTTATATGCTATGACTTGGAAGAAAACAATTTCCAAATGCAGAACTTTTCATAGTGATATGAATCAAATTCTGTTATAAGAAAGTCCTGGAACCCATTTAGAATCTTTCATAACAAAAAGATTTGGCCTAGGAGATACAAGTTGAACAACCCTAATGTGAAAATCTGAAAGCTAAAAGGCTCCCAAATCTGAAGCTTTTTGAGTTTCAGACCCATATATCAACACAGGTGGAAAATTCCAAACCTGATCTCATATGACAGCTCACAGTCGAAATTCAGGTACACTAAAAGTATTGTGTAAAATTACATTCAGTCTATAATATAAAGCTGCCCCCCCCTTACACTGCATTCATTTCCCCGCCTCCCAAATACTTGTCAGTCTGTGAACATCCTAGCTAGCTATTGGCTCATCAGTCAGCTTGCAAGTATCCTTCTCTGTTATTGGTCCCGTTAGCCGGTGGAATTCAACTGCTTAAGGATGGCTCCCGGCCATCTTTTCTCATGCTTTTTCTTCTTCTCCTCACTTTCATGCTGGCTCCTCCATTTCTCTCTTTCCTGCACACTCGTCCTTTCTCTTTTCCTCTCATTTTCTCTCTTACCCTGCAGGGAGACACTCTGTCTGTGTGCTTAATAAACTCCCTTATGTGAGATCCCATGTCCGGAGTGGTTTCAGGGTTCTTACACAGTCCATGTGTTTGCAGTGTACATGAAACATAAGGGAATTTCATATTTGGACTTGCGTCCCAAATCAAAGATATCTTTTTACATATATGAGCATATTCCAAAATTCTAAAACATCCAAAATCCAAATGCTTCTGGTCCAGAGCATTTTGAGTAAGGGATACTCAATGTGTATTGCTCAGTGGGGCTCTAGTGGAAATTTCACCAAACTGGAGGCTTTAAATTAGGTTTTCCAAAATCTTTGTGACCTGGGAGCTGACATTGTCTTCAAGGAATCAGTTCCAATCTGTCAAATAAGCAAGTTGTTTGAGTTATTTAAAAAAATTTCCTGTTATTCTTAGCATTCCTTGACTGTAAAGGGAAGACATTTAGTGTGGGATGCAAAATTCTGATTTTTATGAAGTTAAATGTGTCGTATTTTGCTGTGTCAAAAATATCACACAATTCAAATACTGTATTATAACTAAAAGATACTGAGATGCCCAAGATTCCAGTCCCTTGAAGATAAATGGTTAGCAACAAAGGTTTGAACTGTCTGTCCGTCTAAAAAGTTTGTTACTCATTTTGCTTTTCAAGTAGTTCATTTTATGACACCAAGTTTCTAAGAATCTTTCATTACATTCATATTAAACAACAACGAGGAGCAAAGCTTCCAAAAACCTGGTTTAAAAAAGGCATTTGCTTGCCACCATGAGTTTGTAACCTCTGATAACAAACAACATTTTGATTGGCTGTCATAACTTTCTCCTGTTACCTTGTATGCAATGTAAATTGAGCAAGGGTGTCTGCCTTAGCAGTATTTCTAGTTTAAAGGTCACTTACTCCAAAACAGCAGGTTATCTCTATTTCCCATCAATATGCAAAACAGATAATCCACATTTCCAGATTTTATTCTTTTAGTTGCACAACCCAGAAAGCTCAGGTTTTCCCCACCCACTCATCACTTTACTGAAACTACTCAGCAAAAACCACCATGACTCTGGAATTAATCATTCGAATTACTTTTTTTTTTTAATCCTACTTATTGTGAAATATAAATTATATCACAGAAAACCTCAAAAGTCAGAAATATCCAAAAGTTTTACCCCCAAGGAAATACCTATTTAAAAAAACCATCACTCAGGTGAAGAAGCAGAACATTTCAAGAATCCTGTACATCCCCCGGTGCCCTCTTCAGATCATCGCCTTGCTTCTTACAAGGGAAACCACTATCCTAAAGACAGCACCCATTTTTCTTTTTACGGTCTTAGTGAAGCCAGAATTAAGGACAAGTAGTTAGTGTAGAAATAGGGAATCGGTCAATTGGAGGAAATGAAGCCATGAAGCCATCTGCCTCTGGAAGTTGGAGACTGCCCCTGGAAGAATCTCAGGAGCCCATTGATTACCAAATTTACCTGCCTTTATCAAGGAGCTGCTAATTAATGCCCCCTGGGCTCTTACCTGTCTGAATCACCTTGGCCCTCCCCCTGCCCATGGCTTCTCACTTAATGCAAAACCAGGCCTAGTCACGTAGGCTGGAAGGAGAGATAAGGGGGGAGAGAACTGGAGAACAAAAGAGACTTTAACCTATAAAAGATGTAGGGTGCACTCACTTCTTGGGACTTTAGAACATCAGCCATGGCCCCCTTCTTCCTGCCAGGAGAAGTCTGTATTATTACCTTTAAATAAAACCTGCTTAACATGCTTGCCTTGGCTGCTTCTCTAGTGTTCAATCTTCAACATTAGAAGGAGCAGAACTCGTCACCGGTAAACGGCGGTATCATTAGCACCTGAACAAGTATCTCTAAGTACTGTAAGTTTAGTTAAAGCTGTCTTTACCGTTTGTCTAATTTTCTCTCAGAACATCATATTATGAGATTTATTCTCTTCTCTTTCCAGAAACTTTAGTTTGTCATTTGGGGTATGGCGTGGCATTTCATTTATGAATACACCACCATTTGCCCGTAATGCAAGGGTCTCCCTGCCTTATTTTGAGGTCCTCATCCACTGAACATCTCTGAGCCGGTAACAATGGTGCCTGACTGAAATTCCCTTTTCTTCAGCAATGTTCTCCTAATATCCTTCTACCAGATGGAATAGTGTTTCAGTGGTTTTTCCTTTCTCTTCTCAACACTCCCCATTAAAGGACTGTCTCCTTTTGGTATCCTTCTTTATCCTTTCAGCTCACGTATTTCAGTAGGTACAGCTTCCTCTTTGGCTCTGGCCCCAAACTTCTGTAATAGGGCATTTTTTATTACTTCCGGTTTTATTTCACTCTCTCCCCACCTGGACTCTTTCCTTTTCTCCAGAGGGCTTATCTAGCTGCCACAAAAAGCTACCCCCTAACCATGACATTCCCTCTTTGCCTTTGTGCCTTTTCATGTCCTGCTCCCTCCAGCGGGAATTCTCTTTCCTGTCTTTATCCTTAATTTCCAGATCAAATGTTTCCTCCTGTGAAATCTTCTGGGACATCTGGGCAATTTCCATGGCTCCCTTATCTGTATGCCCTACGCTCAGTGTGCAGTCCTCTGCTATAACACTTGTGATTTGCTTCGTGAATATCCATTTGTGTCTATCTCCCTCAGCAGAGAACAGGAAACTTTTCTTAATCATCTTTGTATCTCTGAGAGTGCTTAATGCATAATCGTTGCCAAAATGAATGAATCTGTTTACTTGGTAACCTTTGTGAGTTTCCTCTGGAGGGAAAAGGCTCATAGCATTCTCATTCAGGCTATACCCCTCTGGCAAAGAGGTATCAAACTTTTACATGGTGGGTGTTGCCGGTGGGCTCCCTTGGAAGCAAACTCTGGGACTGAAGAGATTAGCATACAGGATGTTTACTGCAGAAAGCTGTTGGAATCAACACTTGTGGAAGGAAACTGAAAGAAAGAAAAAGAAGCCAGATTGGGTAGAGAAAATGTCAAGCTGTGATATGGTTTCAGTGGAAGCCTTAGGTGACACACAGGAAATTCTCAGGATGGACTGTGCCAAGGTGGACTGAAGAAGCTGTGTCTTTGTGTCCTCCACCTGCCTCAGAATGGGGCATGACCTCATTGGCCTGAGCAATCCCTGACACTGCCAGAAGTGAAGCCAGAACTGGGGACAGGCAGTTAGTGTGGAAATAGAGGATCTGGTCAAATCGAAGAAATGGAGGCCATGAAAGCCATCTGCCTCTGGAAGTTAGAGACTGCCCCTGGGAGAATGGAATGCCAAGGATCTCCAGAGCTCATTGATTACCAAGTTTACCTGCCTTTATCAAGGACTGCAAGCATGGAGCTGCTAATTAATGCCCCCTGGGCCCTTGCCTGGCTAAATCACTTTGGCCCTCCCCCTGTCCCATCTGCTTCTCACTTTTATCTCACCTGCAAAACCAGGCCTAGTTAGTAGGCAGGAGGAGAGATAAGCGGGGAGAGAACTGGAGAACAAGAGACCTTAACCTGTAAAAGACATAGGGTGCCTCACTTCTTGGGATTCTAGGACATCAACCATGGCCCCCTTCTCCCCCTTGGGAGAAGTCTGTATTATCACTACGTTTAAATAAGACCTGCTTAAGATGCTTGCCTTGGCCTGCTTCTCCAGTGTTCAAACTTCAACATGAGAGGGAGCAGAACGCATCACTGGTAAACGGTGGTATCAGTATCAAACAAGAACAATATTTTTAACATGGAAAAATAGTTACTCTTCCCACAAAAGTTATAATAGGCAGTAGTTCTATTCCTTCTATAAGAATTCATCAAGCTACCAACATATCCAACATTTAGGTGTATTAGAAACGACAGCGCCAGGAGACATGGCATTAGAGACCAGAATGTGAAAGATGTAGAAGAGGTGTCTAAGGCTGGCATGGACTTTTTTCTGAATTCTGCAGCTGTTGAGTTTCCGGAATGAGCAAATGAGTGAAGGGTAGTATTTTTAAGCAGGATAAAATACACAGGTGGAGGATCAGGGTTGCAAGGAGAAGGTCATGACCTCAGTTTTGTAAATACTGAATTGAGATATCTGAACCCTATCTAGAGAAGACACAATAGCCTCAGATTTGTCAGTCTGCTGAGGGCTGGGTTTAGCATGAATTTGGCAGATATCTATTTATAGATTCATTCATTCATCTATCAACATTTATGAGTTTGGCATGAGGCTAGGTACCTGACAGTTTATGATGTGGTAAGAGATGAAATCACACAAGGAGGGATGGGAAGAGCGAGTAGAAGACCGGTACAACAGGACCCTGGGGTTGGGGAGGGTATGTTAAGGATGCAGGCAGTGGACGATAAACCCAAGGAGAACACCAACATAGAATTTTAAAGAGCAAAAGGAAAACTAGAGGAACGTGAGACTCCAGGATTTGAGGAAAAGACAGACATTGGAAGGAGAGCAGATTGTTCATTAGTCAGATTTCCCTATAGAACTTATGAATCATGACCTTGGACAATGAATTGTACCTCTTCATCTGTGGCAATAATATCTGTTTTGTAAAAGTAAGAGATATCAGGTACTGCTCCATAAAAGATTATCACTCTGTTACTATTAATTATATCACAAATATTATTGTTGTTGTTATTATATCATAATTATTATTCCTATTACTAATAATATTATCATTATCAGCATGTTTTATAGTCCAAAAAAGTTAACATAAAAACAGTGAAAAACGACCAGTGTCTTTAATCATTGGGAGTTCCTCTGGAAGAGCAGATGCAGTAGGGTGATGGAAGAAACCAGATCACAGCAGATTAAGCAACTGACTGAGAAGTGTCAAGGAGGAGACAAGGAGATGTAAGTGTGGACTATCATGGCCCAGGTATCATTCAGGAAAAGAAAGAGAGAGAAGGTGGGGAGTTACGAGAAGATTTTTAAAAATGGGTACAAATTATGTTCATGTAACAAAGGGATTTCCTCAGTGTAGAAAAAAATAATGAGTACAGAGGTCAGAAAGAAGAAATAATTAGCATAGTCCTGAAAAATTTAGATGGGCTATAATCAAGAGCAAACATAGATTTATAACAGCATTAAAAAGTAGCAAGTCCCTCAGAAAAATTTTAACAAACATATATAAGAATACTACAGGAAAATTGAAAAATGTTACTGAATTTGTTACAGAAAATCTCAAAAAGCTGACATATATGCCAAATTTATAGATTAGAAAACTCATGAGTATAAGTATTTCTCCTGAAATTGATGTATAATCCTATATTATCAACAGATTGTTTCTGTGTGAGTGTATGTGCATGTGTGTGTGTGTAAGTTAACAAGTGATTTTAAATTTATTTGTACATTTAAAAGACCAAGAATAACCAAGACATATTTGAAGGAGAAAAATATGGCAGGAAGGACTTGCCCAGATAAAGAGGCTTATAAGAAGTACAGTAATCAAAATGGTGAACTTCTGTTGCAGAGATAGACATTTAAACTAAAGCAATGTAACTGAAGTCTAGAAATAACATACACGAAAGGATACTTGATTTATAACAAATCAGTGCTCCAGAGCAATGAAAAAAGAATACTTTTCAATCATTGGTGTTGTAGTAACAGGTATCCGTGCATAAAAATCACCTCAGGCCAATTAAAAAACTAAGTGCAAAAGACAGTTTAAAAAAAAATTTACAATATAAGTAAACATAGTCATAATCGTAGACTGGAGTCTTTAATGAGGCTGAAAAAAGTATGTGCAATAAAGGAAGAAGATAATTTTGACTACCTGAAAATTAAGTACTTATGCTTATTATAAGGCTCCATGAAAAAGGTTAAAAGACAAACACAGAGTGGAAGAAGATATTTGTAAACCAATACTCAATCTCAATACACAGCAAACTCAATGAGAAACATGAATAAATGGACACTTTGAAAAAGAAGTTTCACAATGAAAATTTAAATCACCAAAATACTCAGGAAAAGGAAAAACAGGTACTCCACTTCACTGATAATAAAGTAAATGAAAATTAACAACAGTGAGTTAACATTAGATATTTTTAAAATCAGAAAAAAATGCAAAAGTTCAATATACCAAATGTCGACCAGGATTTGGAGCATCAGGATTTATCATACACTGCTGGTGGGCATATAAATTGATACACCTACTTTAGAAAGCAGTTTTGTGTATTGTAGTGTAGTTGAGGCATGCATATCCTTTGACCCAGTAATTCCACCACTAGATATATTCCTCAAGAAAATGCATTCATCAAACACCTCATTTATAATAGCCCCAAGTTAGAAACAATCCAAACTTCCATATCCATAGAATGGATAAATAAACTATGGCATATTTTAATGGACACTGTATAATATTAAAAGTGAATGTACAAACTACAATCGCATATAACAACATGAATGAATTTTATCAACCTAAGCCTAAGGGAAAAAAGACAAAACCAAACAAATGCAAATAATTCATATAAAGTTCAAAAACTGAAGAATTAGTCTTTTGTATTGAGGATGCATACTTGAGTGGCAAATAAAAAGACAAGCAAGAACTTTATTTTTACTATAGAAATCAGGATAGAGTAAGCACTAGAGAAAAGAAATAAGTTTGCTCCTGGCACACTCAGGGAGATACTTTGCCTGGCTAGTTCCCTCTCCTTCTGTCTTCAGTAGCTATTCCAAATCTTCTATATAAAATGCTCTATTTCTTGATCTGCATAGTTTCTACATAGGTATTTGCTTCATAGTTATTTGTGAAACTGTTCATATGGGTTTGTGTACTTATCTGGGTACAAGTTTTATTTCTCAATGAAAAGTGTGGAAGAAAGTATGGGTAAAATTAATTTCAGGTTGTAGTGGGAAAATAGCACTTTCTTAATAACTGGATTAATAACTTATTGTGAAAATTGACCATAATCTATACAACATGCTTAACTGTACACCCAACATAAAAATATGCATGACAATTATAATATTAAAGTATCTATAAACTAGGGCACTCGTGAGAAAATTGCCATTGAATTCTTTATTTTTTTCTTTCAATTCAAAAATATTCCAAGAAATATTTTTACTACTCAAAGCTATTTGTGATTACCAGTAGACACATTGTGTGTGTGTGTGTGTGTGTGTGTGTGTGTGTGTGTGTAGATTTTCCACAGTAGAATAATAATATCAGCATTCTTCTCAGATGGATAAACAACTTTACCAAGGCACATGATTACATATTATCTTATTTAAATAAGTGATTTGATCCACATATTCTAAAATTTAGCATTCCAACATATTTTAACATATCATATCTTAGTATTTCATTTTCTATCCCTGCTATTTAGTATCTAATTTTAGGCATAGGCTTGGTTGTCTGGTGCTCAAATCAACTGATTAACCATGCTGATTCATCAAAGAATTACTAGTTGTAAGACTTAGGATAATATCTTATTCTTCTAAGTGGTATCACTTCCACAAATATTTATAAAGCTTTTGCCTGGTGAAAAGCATTATATTAGGCAGAGGGTTGAGTGGTGTTAAAAAGGAGAATAATGTGTGGCCAGTAAGGAAATCACTCAAATTTAGTTCAATGGATCAATCAATAGTGAAAACACTATTCATAAAACAAAGCTGATGTAAGCACTAAACAGAATATTTCATTTAGACTGAATAAATCAAAACAGATTGACATTTGAAGGAGACTGGCAGATAACCCAGGTTTGGCCCTGAACTAGCTCCTGGGGCACTCCAGAGGAAGGACGGTGCAGCAGCGAGGATAAGTTCTGGATACCCTCGAGGACTGCAAGGGAGATTGATAACGTTAGAGCATTCATTTTGTGGAGTGTAGAGGGAGAAGATACTGGATAGGCAATGTGGAGACTGACTTCCTCTGTTTGCTGCTGCTAACATAGAGTATAAGAGACGGGGTGATTTATAAAGAACAAGGACGTATTCATCTTCTGGTTCTGGAAGCTGGGAAGTGTAAGAACATGAATCCACTACTGGTAAAGACTTTCATGCTGCCTTGTCTCTCAGTGGAAGGCAGAAGGGTGGAAGAGGGCAAGAGCAAGGGAACAAGAGAGAGCTAATCTACTTTATATAACACCCCACTCTCACAGTGACTAAGCCCTCTCTGTCCATCATGATGGCGGAGTCCTCATGACCTGATTACCTTTCATTAAGCTGCAGCTCCAAACACCATTGCATGAGGGATTAAGTTCCCAACACGGGAACTTCCATGGAAATAGCAAACCATAGCAGAACCCATCTTGAAGAATATGTACATAGCTTTAGCTGTTACAAAATAATTAGGACAAACGGACTCTAACGTGAAACAGAATAATATAACCCATCATACAGTTTTGCACACAGATTCCAGAATATCGAGCCTTTATGAAATTCTATTTAACAAATTTTCTTCACCCACACTTCCTTGTTATTTTAGGTACTTCCTACCCAGTACTAGCAAACACCTATCCTACATCTTCGTGTATTTGTTCTACTCACAGAATTAAAACTGTTCTACTAAAATTTTTAGAATCATCAGAAATCAACTAATTTAGTCAGAACATGAATTTACAATGAGGCACTGTTTTAAAATGCAAATATAAAGAGTTTACAGAGGAGGTATGTCTGAGGATGTGGAAAAGAGTAAAATCATAATTTACTTTGGAAATTCCCATTAAGCAAAACTACCACTAAAATTTATCATATTATTCCACGGATTTTTTATATTTTAATTCCTGAACAAAGTTTAAGTACGTATAATATCAACTTTTGGAATATGTTCCCTTAAAGCAGAACTACATGTTAACCCATTAATTTTCTTAATTTATGAGTCAGTTATATAATATAACATAACTGTCATTGCCTGGCATGAAATATTTTAAAAAGTAAGCAAAAACTTGTGAATAAAAAGTAAATTCATAGGGTTTTTTCAGATGAAATATCATGTTTCCTGTACTAAACTTAAATGCATTTCATCAGAAACTACTTAATATTGTAATAAATTATCCTTTTTTGGAGAATCAAAACTATCTCATAGTTAACAATTATATCATTGTGTTTATAACTCAAGCATGTTCCTATAATGAATTTCTGATTCTCCCTGCTTCATAAAAAAATGAATATTCTCCCAACATTACTCCCTAATCACTGGCAAAAGACAAAGAGTTGTCTGGGTGGTCAGGGCTGATGGGTGGGCAGGTAAACAAGTAAGGAATTGAGACAACAGAGTTGTTTGTGATTACAATTAAATTTATGCCATTAATATTCTATTTTAAAAAGTAAAATTCTTCTGTTGTGGCATGTGCTATTTCCACATATATAAAAAGTATGGAATAAGTAGCCACGGGGTCCTTTAAGCCAGCCAGTTGCTAGGAACACACCCTCCCTCCCTGTGCAGATGATAACTACAACAAAGACATGTGACCCATGGCAAGTCCCTTCCTCTCTTGAGGCTCAATTTTGCATATTGAACTTGCTAGTCTCCAGATCTCTTCCACTCCTCTGAATCCATCCATGAAAGGAAATGAAAGAACGGTGATAAAGAAATGGCAGTAGTGCCACAGATATGTGTGGGTGTCCAACATTATTATGTCGCAAACATTGAACATGTGCAGTTTTCATATATCAATTATATCTCAATAAATCCATTTGAAAAAACGAAAGAAGTATGTGAAGAAGACTTCAGCAAGGCAAGCAGAATTCGGACAACTCTAGGCTTTAGACTGGTTTGAACATGAGACCATGTTCAGCCTAATTAATTTTGAGAGGGTTTAGCTGGTCTGATCATAAATCAGAGTCTTGGGGTCAGAATCTTTCCAGAGACAAGGAAAGAGAGGCGAATGCGAAGCTGTCTGTAATGGAGTGGACTGCCCCTGGAGGATATGAGGTCTCCATCGCTGGAGGTGTTTGAGCCAAGCATGGGAGGGATGGTATGGAGAAGCTGAGAAGCTTGTCGTCAAGCTCTTTCCAATGGTAGAAAATAAAATGCCATCAGAAGCTGCTGAGCCAGGATCCAGGGTCTTTTCTTCTCCTCAGCTTCATGATAGAATTTCACCATCGTCCAGCACAGTTATGAAGCCCTACGCTGAGCCAGGCAACGTGCAAGTTCTATCACGCATACAAAGATGATTCCGAGACTACACCTTACTGTGAAGGACAGGACAGGAACCTGAGAGCTACCAGGCAAGTAGTGATATGTGACACTGTAGAAGAACAGACCAAATATGAGGATTCTGAGGATGAGAGATCCAGTTGCACAGCAAGCATAAAACCTGAGTAATGGGTTTGTGAAATGGAAGGTGGGAGAACCTGAGGACGGCAAGGGGCACGAGAGAGAAAGAGACGACTTAGAAAGCCCTTCTCTACCTCTGTGTTCGTGTGCCTCATTAACTATCCTGGTATGCCATAGAAATAACACAGATACCTGACAACTCTACTTTAAAGTTCCATTTTCCAACCTTCCTGACTCAAGCTAATTAGCAAAAGCCAGTGGGGGCCACATCCTGCCACCAGAAGCTAGAACAAATGTGCCTTCACATTGTATTTGGAATCAGAATCACATTTTGGTTATCTCTGGCTCAGACCAACAAACTTCAAATACCACACACAATGTGAGTGGCATGAATGAGTTTTGTAAAGCTGTTGTAGAAATAGATAAGACTTGTTCTGTGAACATGGGCCTGAAACTTTGATTCTAATGATATATACAATTGATGATAGTGCTGACCTCCATGCATCTCCATCCCCTTGATCATTTATCAGACAATGTACTGCCCTCTGAACATTCAAATTCAGAAGTAGCTCTCAATTTTCATTACCCATGAAGCTTTACCATTGACTCTTTGAAGAATTGTCTTAAGGTAGCTCAAATGTGATTTCAGCTTTTTGGCTACATTATCACTACCCTGGGTTCCCTCTTTAAATTAGTGCTTGATTCTTGGCACATTTGAGATTTGAGGGTTCAGTCATGAGTCTACAGTAGATTCACAATGACACATCTCGATGAGTATTGATTCTTCTATTCCAGTGCAAATAATTACAGACTGAAAGTAGTCTACAAGTCTTTGCCATGCTCGAGTACATGCCATTTAGAATTATCTTTTTTCAGTATTTGACATCACATCATTTACAACCAAATGATTAAGTTATGCATATAGAGGATAAGCTTAGTGTCTTGTTTAAAATTCAGACCTCCTGGTGTTGCCAAACTTATGAAATGATTAATGTAGTATATAAAATTTAGTAATATGTCACTAGCAGTCATGCAAAGATAGTGTGATTGATTCCAGCAGTGTATAGCATTGAAATGCTAATTATATACAAGTATGACAGAAAAGATAGAATTATAAGGGCTTGAGTCTATTTTAATGTAGTAACAGCTAGAAAAGGCTATCTCTCTGATCTGGAATGCTGGCTTCTTACTACTGGAGGAAGCAGGTTCTCCATGTCGGGAAAAGGGACAGTCACCATACATTCGCTACAGCCAGCTCTCTCGCTTCCCCAGTAGGTAAGTGCTGCGTCTGGATGCTTTGCACTGCCTCCTGTTTGTAAAGACCTGGTGCTTTTGTGTTTAATCCTAATTTAATAAGGTTAATGGATTGCTCTTGTCTGCTAAAGACTTTTCTGTCCCTAGACTAATCTGTATGGTTCCAAGAAGGAACTATATCCAAGGAAGGAATGTGACCAATAAATATCAGAAAAGATTGGGTTTTTTGTTTCTTTGATTGTTTTCTTGCTTGCTTTGCTTTTTTATAAGCACTATCAACAGAAGAAAACATTTAAATTTTAGGTTCCTGAACAAAATTTTGCATAATTTTACTTCTTTTTGGGCTCATTTTTATCCTGTATTTTAGGAGGCCTGTTATAATGTGAATACTGACTTAATAGTTTTAATATTTGCTCTCTTATTATCCAAGTAGGATAAAACTGACACTGAAATAAGAAGATATTGATCCAATTCTAACAAGAAAAAAAGTACTTATCTTCATACATAACAACTCAGGAGAATGGCTCTTGGTCCCTACCAGTTGCTTATTGAGCACTCTGATGAATGTTTTGGGAAAGGAGATGGAGAAAGATGAATAGCTAAGCAAAATAAAGACTGAAGTACTTAGAATTTCTAGAGGGGATATGGAAAAAGGAGATGGGAACAAGAGCAAAATTGAGGAGCTCACAGAAGAACGAAAAACATAATGCATGAGCCTGAGACTAAGACAGGAAACCTCCGTGAAGGCTAACTACAAAGGATTTTGGAGAACAGGAATGTGGAATGTGGATTGTTCTTATTGAGCTATGCATCAAGGCACTCTTCCCCTTGACTGTCAAATCACCCATCAAACCTAGTCTACTCAAATATTTTGAGTGTGCATGTGAACCAACAAATATTTTTAGAGCCACTTCTGAATTAACTGTATGCCCAACCAAGACAGCTCATATAACCTATGGTGACAATCAGAGAAGGGTGTCAGAACATAAAACCCTAGATGACAACAGAAATCTTCCAAAGACATGAAACTGCTGAGTTCAAGTCAATCTACCTAGACGTTGGATGGCAGTGAGCCTTTCCCTACTGACATTTCCAAATACATCTAATTAATTTTGTTCCTAATGTTCACTGGTATGAGAATAAACGGAAGCAGTATACATGGGCTCTGTATCAGAAGAGATTCCAAATTAGAAACAAGAGACATATGCCCCAAGACTTAGAAAATAGAAAATAACACCTTAGATGAATAATGTGATGGGAAATCCTACTCCTAGTCATCCCACATTCTTCTCCCAACCGAAATCTGAGATTTTTTTTTTCTGTTCTCTGGGAAGGAAAAGGATGGTGTTACTAGAAATGCTTCATCTCCTATCTCAACTCTGCAGATTTTTCCTCAGAGAGAGAAACATAAGCCCATTTGATAAAATTGATAAGGGCTGATATAAGGTAATGAATGCCTGGAAAAATGAAAATGGTTGGTATTTTGGACCACGTGTTGGGCCCCCTTCACTACCAACAAATTGTTGAAATCTGAACCCCCAACAAGATGACATCAGGAGGTGAGGTTTTGTGAAGCGATTTGGTTGAGATGAGGTCCTGAGAATGGAGTCCTCGAATGGGATTGATGCCCTTATCAGAAGAGAAAGAGACTAGGGCTCACTCTTTGGGCCTTTGACCCATGTGAGAATACAGGAAGAAGGCAGCCGTCTATAAGCCAGGAAGTGATGTGATGGGGTCCTGAACTTTCCAACCTTATGGTGGGAGGGGTGCTTACCTTCCCCATCTCTCACATTTCCATAGTGGGGAGGGAGCTCTATTTTTTAGCTGGGTACTCTCTGCCTTCTCATCTACACTTGCCCAAGGGAGGAAAAACTTCTCTGATCCTGATAACAAGAAAAATAAACTGAGACAAATAGTTTATCTCCTTTCTCTTTTTTAGAATGCAAATTCTTCAGGATGTACACCTTTTCCTCCTATCCATTACCAGGAAGATTCTGCTTTTGTGTAAGACCTGAGGTGAACAGATGAGTTCAATTCCTAGGTTCGGGAAGAATCGAAGAGTGACTGTATGCAACTGGTTAGAGGTCAAACAACATCCTCTAAGTTATCACTAACAATAAAAACACAGTTTTTTGCCCATCATGTATATGAATTGCTATCTTTTTTTTTTTCTTATTTCTTCAGACTCAGGAGGAATATTATTGACCATCTCTCTCCAGCCCTAAGTTTCCAGTTCTTGGACCAGAAATGTGAGCAGTGCATAGAAAAGACAGAATTGTCTTTACACTAAAATAAGAAGAAACTAGAAGCCTTAGGCTACATAGGCCACTTGGGTTTGGACCTCATTGATTTTCTGTGGCTTTTTTTTTTTTTTTTCACTTGGTGTCTGGCTTTAATTTCTAAGGAATGTGGAGCTTAGTGATCATGGCCTGTGTGGTTCTTTGTTTTGAACTTGACCTGACTTATGTTGGCATGGCTATAGGTCAAAGCAGGTCAATGAGCCAGAGATTGCATTACAGATTAGACAGTCTCTTTTTCTGTAATAAAAGAGGTAGAGTTTTAGTATAAAGTCAATTCAGACTCTTGTGGGTGGATCACAGTTGGCCTATTCCATCGTATTTCTGTTAGATTTGTAGGCTGGGTAAAAGCAGTGTAAACCAGCTAAGTTACAGGTCAGAGAGTTCTACTGAGGTGCATCTCATGCCAAGCATAGATAAGCAGTACTAAATAAATTGCCCCAAACTGCATTCCTCAGCATGTTGCTTTGACATAAAACAAGAGTTCAAAAGAAAATTATGGAGAAAACCTATTAGCTTACAGAGATTTTTGAGTAGGTTTTAAGCGTCCCCTAACAAACTCATGGCCTCAAGGAAGCTGTGATTTCCTATTGAAATAACCAAGAAACATGACTTTGGATTTCAGAGATTTACTATACCCTCACACACAGAAGGGACATAGATGCTGTTAACAAAATCTAAAAAGGAGCAGGGTCTCCTTAATGAGGAGAAGTAAATCACAGATGAAATGTCAGCACACTCCAAGATGAAAAGGACATTCACAATGCCTGGGTCTAGCAGGCACTGCTGTTAAGAACCCCGGTTACTGAGGAAGCCACGGAGAGGCTGCCCTGGCTTCATGCACTTAGCCTTAGAGTCAGATCAAAGACAAAAGGACGATGAACAAAAACCAAGGCATTCAGCTTATTCAAATGTGGAGGAGGAGAGTTTTCCTTAGATGGCATATTGAGACCTCGGAATACAGGCTAGACAAATACTAAACAGATATTAAAGAAGAAACAAGATCTTGAAGGCCGTGTAGAAAGAAACGGAATAAAATGATGAACCTGGACCTAACTTTCATCAAGAGGGGGCTTGAAGAGGAAGAGGCATTTTAGCATTTTCTCAATCAGGAAGTATAGTAAGCCATAGAAATCTAACAGAGTAAAAGAGTCACAATCTCAGAGAGTCACAATCTCAGAGAGCAACTTGGAAGGCTATCCAGAAAGAGCTATGATTTCGGAAACTACTGAGAAGAATACTCTTAACTCTTAAAGATATAGGTAGAGAGCATATTTAAAGGTAATTGGGGAGCCACCCTCAAAGATCTGAACAATCTCAAGTGGTTACAAGAAATTAGAGCAGTTTTAAGGAAATTAGTAGAGCTAAATTGGTTAACCACTGTGTATATGTAGCTAGCATATAACATCATATGTACAACTGTTATATATCACTATTATAGCTATATCAAGCATCATATTAACAATTATAACTATTTTATATGTGTTAATCTACATTATACTGTATTAGGACAATACATATTTTTTGTATACCCAAGAAATGCACACAATTTGGACATTTGTCAATGACCCAGGGAAGAGTGGCACAAAGAGAAGGTAAACAGGACAATAACAACTAGGGTCCAGACACAGTTCTAATGGGAGAGAACATTTTAGATTCAGAAATTCAAATGGGGGTAAAGGGGAAGCATAATATATTGGAAACACTAACATCTACTCTGAAAACAGAGGAAAAGGAAAGAAAACCCACCTAGAAAATTTTATGAATGTAAAAGTATCAAGAGACTTTACTAACAAGTGCAGCAGCCAAAGGAAAAATCTTAAGGAAGTCAGACCTTAAGACAGAAGATAAAAAAAGACTAGTAATAGCCAATTTTGATCTATATATGTATCTATAGCCAGAGTACTAAATAAAAGCTTCTTTCTAAGCAAATCTGAGGGGAAAATAAAATTAAAAAGTAAAGACAAAGCCAGGCCCAGTGGTGCACGCCTGTAATCCCAGCGGCTCAGAAAGCTGAGGCAGGAGGATTGAGAGTTCAAAGCCAGCCTCAGCAAAAGAGAGGCACTAAGCAACTCAGTGAGACTCTGTCTCTAAATAAAATACAAAATTGGGGTGGGATGTGGCCCAGTGGTTGAATGTCCTGAGTTCAATCCCCAGTATCCCCCCAAAACAAAAAGTAAAGACAAAAAGGGATTGAATAATCATTCATTCAATAGATATAAAGAATGCACAATTTCGTATGTCTATGTAACATCTACAAAGTTCAAATATATAATTGGACTTAGTAAGATTTATACATTTTAAAGTAAAAAGTGCTGGTACAACCATAATACAAACATACTAATAAAGAATATTTTGTTTACTTGGAAATTAAAAATCATCATTCTGGACTACATGTAGATAAAAGAAAAAAAAAGAAAGTGAAAACTTTGGCCAAAACCTAAAAAGCACAGCAAAATCTGTTGTACTCAAAGTAAAGTATGTTTTTGTTGTGAACAAAAAGAAAACAATATTTATTTAGAAAATAGACAAAATTAAACCAAAAGAAACTTGAATTAGATCAACCAAAAGCTGAAATAAATGAGAGAACATAGTAGCAGAATCAAAAACCTATTTCTGAAAAAGAACAGTAAAATAGATAAATCTATGACAAACATGATTAGAGAAAAATAAGAGTAAAAAAAACAAAGTGTAGAAAGAGAAATGAAATACACCAGGGGTGTGGGAGGAGTTGAAACCAGCAGAAGGAAGCACTGCAAAGAAAGTCTAAAGCAATAGCTGCGCAGACTTCGAGTTTTCAAGTCTTCCATCACTGCCATGGTTTATATCAGTGTTTCTTAAACACCAGTGTGTGTACAAATCATCCAGGATCCTGTTCCGATGCAGGTTCCAACTCATCAGGTTATGATGGTAGCTGAGATTTTGCCATAGTGCTAATGAACTGTTGGTCCTGAGATCACATTTTGAGTAATAAAGGATTAACTTCCATTGGAACTACCTGTATTCACAGAATAGTTCAAATGCAGGTGTAGATTTATGTGGAATAGGCATTCTTTTCAACAGTAGATTTTTAAAATTACTTCTCCAGATCTTTTATAGTAATTAGCTTATAGTTTTCTACCTTTTCTTGGGTTAATTTCTCAATTTATATTTTGCTAGTACTACTTTCTACACATCCTAAAGAAAAATAAAGCTGAACCTTCATTATCCCAAGTATAAAAAGAACTTCCAGATGGAGCAAAAGTCTAAAATTATAAGCCTCTTGGGAAGAAAAACAGAAGACCTTCTGAAGCAAAACTGGAAACTCGGAAGTTATTAATGAAGATAAACTATCTGTTTTAGCAAAAATGTGAATTCTTGATATGAAAAAATCCTTAATAAACAAAGTCAACAAAGATAGACTTGGATAAAAGAAATTTGCAAAACATAGGACTGAAGGTTAATTACAATGCCCTAAGACCTATTACAAAATAAAAAGAAGACCACCCACCCCCCACCACCAAAAAAATAAAATAAACCTGCAGGGGAAAATAAAATGAAAGATCAGTTCACAGAAGAGCTGGCCTCTATGATCAGGAAACATAAAAATATGGCAAATTCTCACTGGTAGACACTGAAATTTAAATTAAAGTAACAATGGGATATCTTTTTATATCTTTGAGGCTGAAAAGAATTATAAATCTCCATCAGGATCCACTGCTCTTGAGGATACAGGAGAAATTGTTCTCTCACGATGTTGCTGTCAAAATGTGACTCATTAGAGCACTAGTGCTTTCTCAGAAGACAATGTGGCATGCCGCCTCACCCCCCCATTAAAACTAAAAAGGACAGGGAGGAGGCTGGGGGCATAGCTAGAGATAGAGAACTTCCTGAGCAGGAGCCAGGCCCTGGATTCCATTCTCAGCACTAAAAAAACACAAAAATAACAGAGTAATCACACTCCTGACAAACCTTCCCTATAAAGTAAAGCAATATATAAAGTTTCATGAACAAAACTACTTACTGAGCATTGTTTCCAGTGACACATATAAAATAAAATAAAATCTAGGGAGAAGAAAGTTATGTTAGGTTCTATTGCAGAGTAACAAATTTAGTGATGTGAAACAACACACATATATATTATCTTATAGTTTCTGGGACCAAGACTTATAGGCACAGTTCAGTCACTTCTTCCACTTAGGGACTTCAGTGGTTGCAACTGAGGTGTCCCTCAGGCTACATTCTCATCTGGTAGCTTGACTATGAAGAATCTGCTCCCATCTCATGTATTTTGTTGGCTGACTTCATTTCCTTGAAAGTATAGGACTGAGGGGTCCACCTGCTTTCTGGTTCTAGATAGAGGCTACCCTCACCTCTCAAAAGTCACCTGTAGAAGGCCCACAATTCCTTGCTAGATGGGCTTCTTCAACATGTCTACTTAACATCAAGTCAGCAAAGAAAGTCTCTTAGTGTTGGCAAGAGAGGCTCTTATATAATGTCACAATCATAGGAGTGACATCCCTTTACCATGATCTGTTGGGTAGAAACAAGTCCAGATCCTGCCCATACTCAAGAACAGGGAATTTCACAAAGATATTAACACCAAGAATGGCCATGATAGGCCCGTACCTCCACGGAAGTTGAATCTCATTGATTCAGGAAGGCAAGGTAACTTGCCAATAAGAATTAACTTGGATTCTGTCACCTGATTTGTTAGCATTTCCAAAGGCATTATTGAATAATAAAATCAAATGTGGCTAAGTTGAATATTATGATCCTAAATTTATAAAACAGTCGTTTTACCCACTCATGGACTTACAAGGGCCCACTCTTTAAAAGAAACAGCAGCAGCTTTCCAAGGCATCAGCTAAGGGAGAAAGATGTGGGGATAAGAGACCCTGAGAAGTGTGCTTCATAGTCAAAGACACAGGTGCAGCCACTGTGGGAGAACTGCTCATGGATGGGTAGGTTTTCTCCCTTTTACAGTAGACGCATGTTGCCAAACTATCATCTTGATGAACAATTTCTTATAGGTGAGTTTTTGTTTATAGACAGACCCTAGTGTCTGGACCACTGGCATCCCAGCGAGTTTTAAAACAAGGTAACCTCTGTCTCTCTTCCTTTCATCAGATATCAAGGAATTTCTTTTAGGATCTTTGGCAGCAATAACAGGGATCAGCAGTAGGCTAAATCTTGGGTTCAGGAAAGATGATATTTGGGATTAAAACTTCGGCTTGGTGTTTTAAACTTAATGGCTGTGAGGTTGGTATTATTGTTTTCTTATTTATTTTGAACTTAAAAAATGAAGCATGTCATCACATATCTGACAAAGGATTCATATCTACAATATATAAAACTCTAAAAACTCAACCACAAAAAATAAAAATACAATCAACCTAATTAGAAAATGGGAAAACTATATGCAGAGACATTACACTATAAAGGATATATATATATATATATATATAAAAGCATATGAAAAGATATATATATAAAAGCATATGATATATATATATATATAAAAGCATATGAAAAGATGATAAACCCCACCATCACTAGTCTTTAAGCAAGCACAAATCAGAGCCCCAGAGAATATGAAAACACATATAAAAATAGCTTCAATATAAAATAGTGGCAGCACGAAATGCTGGTGAGGATGTAGAGAAAATGTATCACTCATGCATTTCTGGTACACATGCAAAATGGCACAATTACTCTGAAAAATAGTTTGGCAGTTTTTAAAATAAATACTAAAAACATATACTTACCATATGACATAGCAATCGTACTTCTGTGTATTTGTATTAGAGAAACGAAAAGTTTGCCCATGTAAAATATCTATACAAATGTCCATAACAGTTTTATATATAACAGTAAAAACCTAGAAAAAAAATCAAATGTCCTTCAAAAAGGAATAATACAATACACACACACACTTATGACAAATGAATGCATTTAAAGAGCATTGCACTGAGTGAAAATTTTCAATTTCAAAATATCACATACTATGTGATTTCACTTATGTATGATTATTCAAATAACAAAAATATAGCAATGGAAAACAGATCAGTGGGTGCCAAGAGTTCAGAATGAGGCAGAGGGATGGCCATGAGTGTGACCATGAAGAGGTAACACAAGGAAGATTTGTGATGATGGAACAGCCCTATATTGATTGTGGCAGTGGTCACACAAATATACACAGAGATACACAAACACACACACACGCACACAGTGCAAGTAAAACTGGTGAAATCTGAATAATAACTTTGGATTATGCCAGTGCCTGCATCAAGTTTCCTGGCTCTGATTTTAGGCTGTAGTTAGATTTTCACTGGAGGCCAATGCGTATAAATCTACAATTACATCAAAATAAAAAAAGATAAAACAATTCACCCATAAGAGAGGCTTAGGGTGAAAAGAACCTCATTCATTCCAAAATAAGGCAGCTCAAATCGTGACTGAGGAACCGGGTCTTGTCTTGACTTTGGAGCAGAGTCCTCTGCGACTGAACTGAAGAGAAATGGGGTGACACAATTTTTGAAAACTATTTTTTTAAAAAATGTAATGTAAAGTTTGGAATCTTAATGTTTTGGACAAAAGCAAGGTGATTTTGATATTTCTTCGACGTGGAAATTTTATTAAAAGGGGAAACCCACATTTGGGGCATTTTTCCATTGCTGTCGTAACATTATTGGAATACCTTTATAATGCATCTGATCTCCCTGAAGGACTATTAACTGCAGCTATGTGAATCACAAGGCCAGACCTAATGTGGGAAGGGAATTAGAACAGGCGATGCTGTTATCCCTAGAAAACAGCAAGGTCTCAGAACTGACTTAACTGAGGTGCAGTTCTGATCCACTGCACACCTGCACTGGCCACAAGAAGATAGACTAAGGATCAGTGGTTGGTTTGAGGGTAAAGGAGGTCCAGATGGAAAGGTCTTTTCTGAGAGACACAGTGACAGCCCTAATGACCTAAACTGAGGGATTAAACTTCACGAGCTTATTTCCTACTTCTTATACCTCAATACAGAAGAAACTCGACTCCTTGGGGGAAATCATATCAAGACACTAAGGCCTCTCCAGGATAAAGCCAGTGACTGACCAACTCCTGACTCTGGAAAGAACTACTGATATGCACACTCAGGCCCTTTCCCTTACTGCTTCTTCTGGATACCACCTCACATATTTCTAACTTCTTGTAGGATGATTTCTTAGTTTGTGTTGTAAGTTAAGGGACGGTTTTTGTCTCCAGGTGGAAAGTTGCAGTTTTAGATAGGTACATTCAATGTGGTGGCATGGTATGGTGTGGGAAAGAATGCTGAATGAGAATTGGCCTGACCAATTATCACCGTATGTCAAGCAAGATACTCTTAAGTTAGCCTGGATGAAAAAAAGTGACACTTTGGTTTATCTCTCTGATTCCTTCCTAATCATTCCTAACTGGAAAGAAGAGGGTATTATGCACTGCCTCTGTTCAAACCTGACCTGTATCATGCATCATGATAATACCCGTGTTACACACCCCATGCATGTCTGGTGGCTGAAACAGTCCCTATTTCTATGTCCCCAGCATACAGACTTTGTCATCATACAGTGATAGCTTTCTCAGTTTTTGTTAAAATAAACTCACCAGTTCCATGATAACTTTCAGCAATTATATCAAGTGTCATTCTCATGTTTAAATGAACAAAGATTATCCAAGAAAATTTAGGTCTTAATCCTGAAAGCAACTGAATGTGTAACACTTGGACCAGTGACAAGAAAAGAAAATTCTAATAGACTCTTAGGATATTGAAATCAGCATGCAACTGAAAAGAACATTGATTTATGCATGTGCTCAATAGATCAAGTACCCAGGTCTTTCTCTTTACAAAATATAGAAGATATCTCCTTTTTCTGTGTGTGTGTGTGTGTGTGTGTGTGTTTTTTTTAACCTAGAGCTCTAAATAAAACAGGAGAAGAAATCGAAATAAAACTTTTAAAGTTTGCAACCTATAGTTAACAAAGGGTCTAGCCATTTTAAAAACCCAGTAGGTATCATTCACCTAAAGAGAGGAGCCTTACAAGTGATCTAAAAACAAGTGGGGCAAATGGAGTCATGTCAGAATCAGAATTACTTAAAAGAGAATGGTCTCTGTTCCTTTAAATTCCTTCTCTGAAAATTGGTCAGATTCTTTGACCACTTTTCTTTGAGGTATTTGTGTTTCTTCTATCAGCTTTTGTCATTTATTTATGTGGTAAAGACAGAAACCATTTGGCATCTCTATTCAATTATTCTCCCTCATCTTTTAATTTTATTCATAGTGTGTCTAAACATACATTCTTATTTTCACTGTCATATGGTTATATCAGACATCTCCATTGTTAGCCTTCCATTGCCTTAGTATTTAGAAAATCATTTTCTGCCTAGAGATTAAACATGTGCTTACGTCTTCTTCCAATTTTTTAATAGTTTTTAAAATTACAAATATTTTTGAGACACTTAATGAAAGTTATGACTAAATGGGGAAGCATAACATGCTTCTGTATGGGAAAAGTGGCTATTTGTCAGTTCTTTCCAAGGTAATTTTGCATACACCAAGTAATAATCCTAAAGTTTTGTGTGCTAATCTAGAAAAACAATGTGAAATAATAGGCATGGTAATATCATGAGAAGGATTAGGATGGGTAGGTAGATATGGGTAGGTGATATGGGCTATAGGTAGGCAGGTAGGTAGATAGTAAAATATAATCACAGGAAGAGAAAAGATGGCCCAGAAACAGATGTCAAAATAAAGATCTTAATATTATAAGGAAGGATACAATACCAAACAATAGGGAAGGGATGGATTTCATATGTCCATAAATTCATCTAGACCATCTTCTATGTACCCAAGAACCATGTTTGGTGCTGGTAAGAGAATAAATAGTCTATGGAGTCTATAGGCTAGTGGGACATCAACCCATAAAAGAATTAGACACATGCCAAAGGAGATGAGTAGGGTGCTATTGGGTTAGTCAAAGGACGGATGAACCTATAATCAGGAAGACTTCATGAGAGAGGACTTACAATCTAAGATCTAAAGTAGCAGCTAGGCAAAGAATTGTTCCAGCTTAGAGAAGGGCATGGTGGACAGAGCAGAGCCTATCCCTAGGCTGAACACAGAGAATAATGACAGTGTGTATAGTGGGCAGGAACCTGATCACGGAGAGCTCTGGTCATATCAGAATTTGAATTTCATCTAAGGACAATGATATTGATCAATATTAAGCTGGTGAGTGACTTTATCAGATTTTACTACTTAAAATAGATCAGTTCCTTGCCCATTTATTGATTGGGTACTTTGTATTTTGGTGTAAAGTTTTGTAAGTTCTTTATAAATTTTGGATATACTTCTATCTGAAGTGCGTGTGGAAGAGATTTTCTCCCACTCCATAGGCTCTCTCTTCACATTCTTGATTGTATCTGTTGCTGAGAAAAAGCTTTTTAGTTTGAGTCCATCCCATTTATTGATTCTTGCTTCGATTTCTTGTGCTTCGGGAGTCTTGTTGAGGAATTCTGGTCCTAAGCCCACATGATGAAGATTCAGGCCTTCTTTTTCATCTATTTGGTGCAGGGTCTCTGGTCTAATTCCTAAATTCTTGATCCATTTTGAGTTAGTTTTGTGCAGGGTGAGAGATAGAGATTTAGTTTCATTTAACTACATATGGATTTCCAGTTTTCCCAGCACCATTTGTTGAACAGGCTATCTTTTCTCCATTGTATGTTTTTGGCTCCTTTGTCTAATATGAGGTAACTGTATTTTTGTGGGTATGTCTCTGTGTCCTCTATTCTGTACCATCGGTCTGCCTGTCTATTTTGGTGCCAATACCATGCCGTTTTTGTTACTATTGCTCTGTAGTATAGTTTAAGGTCTGGTATTGTAATATCTTCTGCTTCACTCTTTCTGCTCAGGATTTCTTTGGCTAACACCAAAAATACAAAGAACACCATCAATAAATGGGCCAAGGAACTGGGACAGATACTTTATAGAAGAAGATATGCAAGTGATTAATAAATATATGAAAAACTATTCAATATCTCTAGTAATTAGAGATATGCAAATTAAAACAACTCTAAGATTTCATCTTACTCCAATTAGAATGGCTATTATCAAGAACACAAACAGTAATAGATGTTGGCATAGATGTGGGGAATTGCTGGTACATTGCTGGTGGAATTGCAAATTGGTACAGCTACTCTGGAAAGCAGTGTGGAAATTCCTCAGTAAACTTGGAATGGACCCATCATTTGACCCAGTTATCCCACTCCTCAGTTTATACCCAAAGGACTTAAAATTATCATACCAGTGACACAGTCAGATCAATGTTTATAGCTGCTTTATTCACAATAGCTAGAATGTGGAACCAACCTAGAAGCCCTTCGACAGATGAATGAATAAAGAAACTGTGGTATAGATACACAGTGGAATATTATTCAGTCATAAAGAAGAATAAAATCATGGCATTTGCAGGTAAATGGGTGGAATTGGAGAACATCATGTTAAGTGAAATAAGCCAATCCCAAAAAATCAAAGATTGAATGTTTTCCCTAATAAGTGAATGATGATATATAATGAGGGTGAGGGGGTGGAAGGTGAGAGAAGAATGGAGGAACTTTAGATTATGTAGAGAAAAATGAGAAGGAGGATTGGGCAGGATATGCAAGGTAGTTGAATGAGACAGACATCATTACTCAATGTATGTGTATGATGACATGAGTGGTGTGAATCTACACCGTGCACAACCATAGAAATGAAAAGTTGTACCCCATTTGTGTACAATGAATCAAAATGCAGTCTGTAAAAATAAAAATAATTAATTAATCAATTTTTCAAAGAATTTAAAATAAAATAAAATAGATCAGAGAGGCAAGAAGTATGGGTGCCAGTATTAGCTAGAATACTATCGAAATACTTCAGGTAAAAGGAGATTATGCTTGAAGTGCTAATGATAAGGGAATGGAAATGTTTGGCAAATATTCATGAATAGATTTGATAGAACTTGGTGACTGATCAGATTTTTGAGGGGTAAAAAGGAGGAGTCCAAGATTACTATTTAGCCGGTGAGGGGAGAGGGATACTTACTTCAAACTTAATATCAAAATATATTCCAGATAGGAAGAGGAGGCAAATGTTTTAGTCAGCTTTGCATTACTGTGACCAAAAGACCTGGCAAGAACTCAGAAGAGGAGGCGTTTATTTTGGTTCATGGCTTCAGAGGTTCAGTCCGTGGTCAACAACTACATACCTCTGGGCCCCAGTGAGAAAGAGCATCAAGGTGGAAGGGCATGACTTAAGAAAGCAGCCAGGACATGGCAACCAGGAAGCAGGGAGAGAGTTCTGCTCACCAGGGGCAAAATATAACCCCCAAAGGCACACACCCAGTGACCTACTTCCTCCAGCCACACCCTACCTGCCTACAGTTACCACCCAGTTAGTCCATAATGGTGGATAAGTCCACTGGTTAGGTTACTCCTCTCATAATCTAATCATTTCACCTCTGAACATTCTAGCATTGTGTCACACATGACCTTTTAGGGGATACTTCATATCTAAACCATAACAATAAATGTTTAAAAAGATGAAACCACATATTGTCTTTAAGGAACCAAGGACATCTGGCACATTTCCAAATCAGAGGCCCATTCAACCATCACCTAGTCCCAGAGTAGCCTTGTGAAGAATACCCCATCCACCCAGGATTCCACACCCTTACCTATGCGTACACTTCAGCTTATCTTCTTCTTGAAGCGACCATTCTTAACTGCCCATTTTCACCCATTAAAATCCTACTGACCTACAAATGTGACCTATGTCACATTCTCCACAAAGTCTTTCTTTCCCTCCAATAAAAATAATTATTTTGTTCCCACAGCATTTTGCTTATATGCTTGATGTTGTATTCCATTCAGTCCTTTCATGGTTGTATTCCTGTTTGTCTGCTACCACTGAAGACTCAGAAACATCTGGAAATCAAAGCCTCAGAGCTGCAACCTAGCCCTGTTCCTTGTAGCTCCCACCACATCAAGCATGCAATGCTTTATATACGCTTCAATGAATTAAATAATAAATAAAGGCACTAAATTTAATTTGAAATAAGTGTTCTAGGTAACATCAGACATTTTCCAACTTACCAACAGCTCAAATTTTCCAACCCCCCCCCCATCATTTTTTGCAATCTATGGACAGCTCCCAGTCATTCACTTATTTTGTTTACAAACTTCATTTTAAAAGAAATTAACATTCTTTGTCCACTCTTAGGACTCTGTCCTCGAGATTCTATAAGTCTGTTTCTCTTCCTCTCTTTTCAGATGTGAAGAGGTGAGCCCCAGCTATTACTAATTCAGTAGAGCAAGGCTACCCTTTCTGAGTAAATGACAATCTGTAGATCTTTGACAGAACCAGACCACTCTACATAATTCATATTTTATTTTTTAGTGTTTTTTTCTCTCTTGTTTTTTAACTTTTACTTTGAAATATTTTCAGACTTTCAGAAAACACAAAAAAAGTTCTGAGTAGCTTTCTCCTGATTCCCCAAATGCTAACATTTTATCCCAGCTGCCTCATCTTTCTCCTCCCTCACCCCACAATTTGCAGTCAGGTTGCAGCCAAGATGCTTTTCCATATCTTGATACTTTAGTTACTCCACAGGTTTGAAAGGGCATTGCCAAGAGGAACATTGTTCTACCTGTTCTTGAGCCATTTAAACTCTTGTGTGCTACTGCATAGATCCTATCCTTCACTACCAACAAGGCCATTCAAAAGCTTTCTGTCTCTGAGCTGTTCCCACATTTCCCCCAGGGCACTTGAGAAACATTTAGCTGCTTCTTCTCCACTGAGGATTGTGGGAATCTCGGGGTGTGTGTGTAAGGTAGTGTCAAGTCACATTTAGTCACATAGGAAACAAGAACTCTAAAATTGCTTCAGTCTTGTCTGCCTGGGACACTTGCAGCCATTCCTACCCTACCACTTCCAAGCCAGTCACAGCTGAGAACATGGAAAGACGGTCTTATTGCCAGTATTTCTACCTTTACCTCCCCTAGTCCCTCACCCTCCATTGAGGTATGCATCCTCTCTGCTCCCAGATCTCCCTAAGCCACCTAAAGGTCACTGTATTGATCCTGGGGAGGAGGAGTAGGGCCCCTTTCTCAGTGACCCTCAGCATCTTACACCTCTGCTTACCCTGTAACTTCCCCTTCTCTCACCACTTAAGTCCTTCTAATCTCTGAAGCAAAACTGGGCTTTCCTTGGACCATGTCTTGGGAGACCCTGGGGACCTAGCTTTGGAAACACAAAAAGTTAAGATTTGATTTCTTTGTTTCCCCATTTTGTTATATCATGACCTCTTTGAAGCATTGAAGGCAGAAGCTCAGATGTCCAGAAGAGCAAAAGAGACAGAGGTAATCAATCAATATGTCAAAGAGTTATCATACCACCCACAAGAGTATCTATATAGTTCTGATATTAGCAGTGTCTAAAACGGTGGGTACATTACATACTACATCAGCCTCATCTACACAGCAGCAAGCCAAAACGGCCATTCCCAGGGAGAATTATAAAACTGCCTCTGACGAATAATTTCTTGAAGATATGGTGATTCTTTGGGTCATCAAAATCGCTTGTTTTGAGGGGAGGGCCGTTGGCCTGGGCCTGCGGTACGCCGCTTCAGCTAGGGCTTCGACTGGCCACCCGGCTTGCTGCTTTCCTGGGCGCCACTACCCCGGCTGGCCCGACGCGGCGCGCTGGTGGCGCGACACCGATTCCTCCCGGACTCTTGGGCGCTGCTCTGAGCAGCGCCACCCTTTACGCCAGAAAGCTGGCGGGCACCATGGGGAAAAACAGAACAAGAAGAAAGTAGAGGAGGTACTAGAAGAAGAAGAAGAGGAATATGTGGTGGAAAAAGGTCTCGATCGTCGGGTCGTAAAGGGCAAAGCGGAGTACCTCCTAAAGTGCAAGGGTTTCTCAGATGAGGACAACACGTGGGGGCCAGAAGAGAACCTGGATTGTCCCGACCTCATTGCTGAGTTTCTACAGTCACAGAAAACAGCACACGAGACAGATAAATCAGAGGGAGGCAAGCGCAAAGCTGATTCTGATTCTGAAGATAAGGGAGAAGAGAGCAAACCAAAGAAGAAAAAAGAGGAGTCTGGAAAGCCACGGGGCTTTGCCGGGGGTTTGGAGCCGGAGCGGATCATTGGAGCTACAGACTCCAGTGGAGAGCTCATGTTCCTCATGAAATGGAAAAACTCTGATGAGGCTGACCTGGTACCTGCCAAGGAAGCCAATGTCAAGTGCCCACAGGTTGTCATATCCTTCTATGAGGAGAGGCTGACGTGGCATTCCTACCCCTCGGAGGATGATGACAAAAAAGATGACAAGAATTAACTCTCCTGAGTACCAGCCCCTGTCACCTCTGATTGTGGGTTTAAGTGGGGAGGGAAGGAGTTCTACTTGTCTTGACACCATAAAGGTGGCTTGAGAAGATGTCCTTTGAAGAACCAGTCTAGTTTCTGTGCCCTGCAGCAGCCCAAGTGCTTTAAAGCTGTTCCAAGCTGTCTAGTTTGCACACCCATCCCAGTGGAGGGGAAAAGGGTAAGTGTTTCAAGGCGACCCATTCTGCACTTCATTGAGAAAAGCAAGGAGCCTTCTATGAAGGACGACATTTGCAGAATCGGGTGTGGGAAGGCAAAAAAATACTGCTGATCTTCAAAGAGCATCTCCACAACCCACAGCCTTCTTTCCAATAGTGTTAATTCTGCATTTTTACAGCGTAGCATGTGTGTAGTTTTGGCTATTACTGGTGTATTATTTGGGGTGGGAGGGATAGGGTGGGGAAGAAGGGAGATGAGTAGGATCATTTTCATTAAAATTTTGGGCCTGATTGGGAAAGCAGTGAAACAATGGAAAGAGCAAGTAACTAATGATTTGGTTCTATGTCCAGAATATTTTACCTTTTTCAAAAAAATGTCATTGGCACCATAAATGAGGACTGTGAGAGACTGTTTAAAAGCTGTGAATGCCTGAAACCTATAAGCCAAGGTGTTCCCTGCCTGAGTTAATGTTGTTCCCCACAAAGGACTAAGCCAGTTGATAAGTTACCAAAGCTGCCATTCTGGAGATAGAAACTGACTGAGATGGGAAGGTCTTTTATTGAAGAGTATACACAGGCAGATCATTCTGTTTTAGAGGTGCTAATTCTTGCAATTAGACAAAAAGACCCTTTCTTTTCCAATTATAAATTTATAAATAAAATCAGCTTGTCCAGCTAAGCCACTGGCTGAAGTACTAGGGGAGGGGCCAAAGGTGGTATTGAGATGGAAGAGTGCAAAGAGGAGGGCCTATACTCTCTGAATGGAAACTGTTGGAGCCTCTGCTTTTTTAACTTTGAACTCTGAAACCTTTAGTGGCAGGGTTCAGTCACTGACAGCACAAAAGTTTCATTAAGTCAATTCAAAAGGTTGAGTGGTTTCAAAAGCCCTGGTCTCAGGAGATTAGCTTTCATATTAGTGCAGTGGTTCACTTTAAAGATACTAAAATTTTTGTTAAGAAAAAAATCTTATGAAATAACTGATACCCAAAATGCTGTCTTGAATCATGATATCCAAAATTTCTTGAATATATCATCTAGACCTGCATCTAGAGCTACATTGTAAAATCTTTTTAGGCATGTCTTAGGTTTCTGTGAAATTTTTGTTTAAATGTAAACTTCATACACACTGTCAGATTTTGTCTTAACAAAACTATAGATTTATAATCCTTGAAAAAAAAAATCGCTTGTTTTCCTGTGTTACTGATGACAGCCAGTCAGCGTCCAGCTCTTTACAATTGTGCATTGTCACTAGGGTGACTATCTGATGAAGACTTCTGGAAGCCTCACAGACCCTCTCTCAGGGTAAAGAAGGACCGCAAGACACAAAGTGCGATCACGCATCTTTCAGACCTTTAACCACTACTAACCCACCCATGGCTTTACAGAGATGTGCTGTGTATGCGGCAGCAGAGGACAGCGACTACCCGAGCTGGTGGATCCTGCACAACTCTCAGCAATGAAGGACATCAGACTGTGTGGAGAGCGGTGATTTGGATCATGGTCTTTCTGACTCTCATGGCTGCATTTGCACTGAGAACATCCCTAGGCAAAGGTGAGGTCACGATGACCCAGTTGCTATGGTGATACTGGCCCAAAGATACTCTATACAGAGAGAAGATTCTGTGCAGTTGGGACCTTGAGTTCAGGCACCAGCTCCCTGGGATAGAAAATTCTGAGCGTAACAAGATGACCCTAATGTCTCGCCAGTCCTGCATCCTTCAGATTGCCTGCTTTGCTTAAAACATTCCCACTAATAACTTTTTGATGAAACCTATATAATAAATGTGCTGAGCTAGCTCTGGGGTCAGTCAAACTCCATCAGGGGTTGGCTACCCCCCACCCCAGCTTTTTCTCTCTCTCTGTGTTTATTTGTCTTTTCTTCATCCCCCATCATCCCTGATCTGGTTTCTTTCCCTGAATGAAGGGTCACAGCTAAGAGATGAGAGTGCTCTGGCAAGCCTGGTCTGTGAGAGATGGATTCTAAATGTCTCCCCGTTGAGAAGACAGGCTCTTTTATTGACTTCTCAGGAAGAAACGGCTCTTCTACGTGCCGACAGAGACTAAAAAATCTTATTTTTCTCTCCTAGAGTTAAAGAAAAGATATATCTATCATCTTTCTGATGGTTGGGATGAGGTAATTTTTTAACAATGGAATTGTTTCTTACAAAGTGTCCGTAATTTAAAAACAATCTCAAAAGTTGTTCTCCACCAATCTTCTCCAATCCAGAAGATAAAGTTTAGTCATGTTCTTCAGGAGAAGTTGGCTGTGTTTTTCTTTCTTCTCTTCCAGTTAATTTGCACTACTGCAAAGTTCCATACATCACATATCCAAGGCACTGGGCAGAGTTCTGCTTTTAAACTGAAAGTCACCTCCATAATGGCACATGGTTCAAGCTGAGTTCCAGCCCATAGGTTTTGCAACAAAAGATTCTGTACAACAACAATGATAATGGCAATAGCTTTATGTTCTTAAAATCATGAGACATCTGTTCTATGAAACAAAATAAAGGATTGGGATGATTAAATGGCTCTAACCACATTGTTTTCCTAAGTTCTTGCTGAAACATTTTGTTTTAAATGCTTTAAACATCCTATAGCTAATAATAAAGGAAATTTGCATGTGGTTCATCCAAGCATATTAAATCTAGTGATAACACAAATCTTTTTTTACGTCCTCATTTCATGCCAGTGAAATGGTGATAAATACATTTCCTTCATTTTCTTTAATATGTCTGTCACGGGATTTTAGGGCTATCTACCACTCCCAGTAGACATTGACCCAACCAATGCATTCAAAAGCGCTAGTCTTAGCACGTGTGCTGAACAGCCAAAATCTTTCTTTCTTTAACAACGTATTTCCACAGCTGCTATCTTGAAAGTGAGTTATTCATCTTGAGGTCTTTCAGACTGCCACTAAAAACAACACATGAAGCAAACAGTTCAGACTCACAGGAAAAGAACTGAGCAACAAAAATTCTGTCTTTCATCTTCTATCACACCAGCAGATCCCAATCTGAATAATAATGCAGATGCTTTAGATGCGATGTTCCACCCAACACCAGGAAACATTCCCAACCTGGGTACAATTTTTGCTGACAATGACTGGTACTCTCATAACACAGAGAAAGAGGAAATCTTTCATCTAATAATGTTCATTTGCTTATAGTTTGGTCCATGTGTCAACTAAACCAGCATCTGCTTTGTCAAAGGAATTGAAGCACAATGCAGTGCCGCATTTTAGTATTCAACACCCCTGTCAGGCTGTCTGCGTGCTGGTCCCTCTTCCCAGCCGAGTATCTGCTCTGGTTCTGCTGCCTGCATCAGCTGCTCCTCCAGTTCATCTGAGGTCCTCAAAGCACAGCCAGCTTAGAGTCTACTCTGCCTTGCCGATCTCTTGGACAAGTTCTTTCCACCAACGTGAAGAAGAGAATAAGCTCCGTGCCCAGACCGGAGCCTGATTCATGGAGAGACATTCAGTAAATATTTGTGAAAATAAAAAATAAGCTAGATAATGTACAGAGCATTTCTGAAGTAAGGGGAGTTCTTCTGAGTTGTCTGGTAATTTAAGCAGAATGCAATTTTCTCCCCCCGCTTCACTATGTAAACATGAAATTAATTTTCAGATTTTTATGAGCAGTAATAATTGGCTATTATTTTTATCCTTTCCAAAATCCAATGGAGCCAGGGATAGTGGAACCACCTGAAATCCCAGCGGTTCAGGAATCTGAGGTAGGAGGATTGCAAGTTCAATGCCAGCCTCAGCAATTTAGCAAGGCCCTAAGCCTCAGTGAGACCCTGTTGCTAAATAAAATACAAAGAAGTGTAGGGGAGGCTCTGTGGTTGAATGCCTCTGGGTTTAAACCCCGGTACAAAAAAAAAAAAAAAAAAAATCCAGTGGAAAGCTACTGACATCTCCTACATTAAATCCAGATAGGGATTTTTCTACTGCACCACTCTGCTTCCTGATGTGTGTTTCTGTAAAGGAAAACGTGTGTCTCCTTAGTGCTAAATTGGAGGTGGGTAAAGGAAGGCAGGGAAGGGAAGCAGTGCGGGGAGGGGAGTGAATAAGGACAGTGTTTTTGTCAGCTTTTTTGCTGCTTTTTTGAATTCAAAGACCTGACAAGAACAATGAGAGGAGGAAACGTTTATTTGGGGGTTTCATGGTTTCAGAGGTCTCAGTTCACAGAAAACCAAGTCCACTGCTTGGGGCTCAAAGTCAGGCATCATATCATGGCAGCAGAGTGTGGTGGAGGGAAGCAACTGAGAACATGGCGCCAGGAAGCAGAGAGCGTTCTTACCGGAACAAAATACGTACCCCAAAGGCATGACCCCCATGACCCTCCACCTCTCACCATACCCTACATGCTTTCATTCACCACTTGGTTAATCCCTATCAGGGAATTAATTCACTGACTGGGTAAAGCCTCTAATAACCCAATCACTTCTCCTCTAAACCTTCTTACGTTGTCTCACACATGAGCTTTTTGGGAACACCTCTTATATAAACCATAATAGGCAGCCTCTGAAATAGATTAGCAAGGACTGAGGCCCACCAAGGTAAAGGTGAAATATTCTGTGGCCTTCTCCTCCATGAAGTGCCAAGATCCAGATAAGATATGGAAGGAATGTTGGCTGCCTCTGTCTGTGCATGACTGAGCAGTGGCAGCACGGATAATCCATATTCATATCCGAGTCACAATGCTCAGTCTTCAAGCCTAGTTATCGGAAAATGGGGCTCCAAATTTTTCTACGTATCACTTGCTGCATACATAGTCTCAGTCACAGAACCCACAACAAACTTAGTTGTAAATGAAAAAGGCAAATTAATGTTTTTTTTTAAATTCAAATACCAAGAGAAGGGCAATTGGCAAGTATGACAAACTCAGAACAACACCAATACTACAATTACAGCAAAGATTCTTTTTTAAAGTTTGTGTAAGTCCCGCAATCCCTGTGAGGAGTTATACAAAAAGAAGACTATTTGCAGGGATGACGTATGTGGAGTGGCCCCATGCTTCTTTGCAGAATGCTTTGAGTTCTCAGTTAGATTTGAAATACACCAGTTTCAGTTTTACCATCAAAATTTTATAATCCTAGTAAATAAACACTAAGCATCTTTTAGTCATAAACTTGAAAATGAGAGTATGGTCATGCATCACTTAGCAATGGATATATGTTCTATGGAATAGATTTTTAAGCCCTCTTGTCATGGTACAAACCTCACAGATCATACTTACACAACCTGAATGGTCTAGGTTGATCGCATGACCTGGTCTCTCGGTGCAATCAAGAAATGCAGTGAACACAACATGCATGAGGGTGCTGCTGGAGTAATTTGGCATAGTTTTATAATAAACTTTGAATTTTTTATAAGTAGAAGGGGTACACTAAGATAATTATAAGAAGTATGGTGCAGTAAATATATAAATTAGTAACACCATCCTTTATTATCATTAAGTATTATATACTGTGTATAACTAGAATGCTGTGCATTTATACAGCCAACAGTGCAGTAGGATTGTTCACACCAGCAGGCCACAAGCACGTGAATACTACATTGCACAGCAACATCGCTCTGTCTACCATGTCTCTCAGCAATAGGAATTTTATGGGACCACCATTGTACAGGTGGCCCACAGTTAATCTAAATATTGGTATATGGGGCATGACTATGCGTGGAACTGTGTGTACCATTGGCAGGTATAGAGAAAAGACCTGATATCTAGATTAGTCAGTGAGCCATGGAAGAAGAAGGAAGTGGCCTGGCTTTCCACTGGGAACCTCTCCTCATCTGGAAGGACCAAAGCAGAAAAGAACCCCTGTTTCTCTAGGAAGAATGGCTAGTATCAGTCTCTCACCCAGTCTTCACACTCCCACCTCCCCACATCTGTCCAAGGTCATTCTGACTGAGAGTGCAAAAAAATCAGAACCTGGATTCCTATGGACAAGGGGAGAAAGAAGGACCTGTTGGACACACTGCTCACAAATGGGATAAGTGGGGCTAGCAGAAGCTCCAGTGAGCAGAAAGGTGGAGGTAAGCACACCTGGCCCAGAGCTTGGCTGGTCCAGACAGGTATCTTTTCCTAATTCACACAGATACTCTCTGGCAAGAGACAGCTTCTCTGTCAGATCTCACCCCTGAACTCCAACCTTTGTGCACAACTGACCATCCAGTATCTCCTTCCCAATGCTGAAAAGGCATCTTAAATATTGCACCACCTAAATGAGACATTTCAACTTCTTCACTTTGCTACACCAGAAGGCTTCATCCCTCCAGTGGCTCATGCCAAAATCCTTGGAACTGCCCTTGAGCCTTCTTTCTTGTGCTCACATCAAAACTATAAGGAAGTCCTCAGGCTATACTGTTAAAATATACCCAGAGTCCATCCAGCAACATTTTACCAACTCCACTGCCACCACCCTGACCCTAGCCACTGTTCTTCTACCTGGAATATCAGTATAAGCTTCTAATTAGTTTATTCGAATCTTCGCTTGCCTCTGAAACTTATTTTCAACACCACTACCAGAATGAAAGCTATGAATCAAACCTCCAAGTCCCTCTATTTATCCCACATTTAAAAGCAAAGTCCTACTCATGGTCTCTAAAGTTCTGGATGGGCTGCCCCCTGGTCCTTCTCTGACCTCATCCCCTTGTTCTTTCCTCCTCATTCATTTGGTACCAGAAAAATGACCTTCTTGATATTCCCCAAACACACTAGTATTGCTTGTTTTTAGGACCTTTGAGCTGGTCCCTGGGCTCCAAAAACTTTGGTCTGCATGACTGCTTATCTCATGGTTACATGTTTAATTGCTGAAGCCCTAATTCCTGCTACCTGTGAATGTGACCTTATTTGAATTCAGTTCTACATAGATGCAGTCAAGTTAAGATGAAGTTATTAGGGTGGGTCATAATCCAATATTATTGGGGTCCTTATAAAATGAGGAGTAGACACACAGAGAAGCTATCTGAAGAAGCAGAGGTAGAGACCAGAGCAATGCAGCCCAAACTGAGGAACACCAATGACTGCTAGCAGCCACCAGGAGCTTGAAAGAGGCAGGGAAGGGATCTTTCCTGAATTCCAGTGGGAACATAGCCCTGCCAACAGCTCGACTTAGGTCTTCATACCTCCACAACTGTGAGAAACTTAAATCTCCATTGTGTTAGGCCACTCAGTCTGTGGTCCTTCTCATGGCCTCCCAGGAAACGAATCCTCCCACTCACCTTCATTTCTTCGTGTAGACATTCCTTCTTGAGGCAGCCTGTCTTCGCTACTTTATTTAAAATGTGATCCACTCTGAGTGTCTCTATTGCCATCATCCTGCTTTGTAGTTTTGTAGCATGTAGCTTCTGCAATAGTATATAATTCAGTCATTTATTAATTTCTAGTAGGATATCAGCTCTCTGAGGACAGAGAATTTTGTTCACTGATGAACCCAGAGCAGAGAACACAAAGTGGGTGATCAATGAATGTTTATTACATGAATGAGGAGAAATTGTTGTCCCTCCTCTATTTTTGAGTCCAGCACTGGGCTTTCTAGCAGTGAACTGTGCATGGGATTGCTTTGCTAATCAAGGGAATAGGGTGTCAGACATCTCCTTGCTATTTGCAAGGGGCTATCTCACACTTCTTCCATACAGAATACTATCAGGAAGCCATCGGAACACTAGATGTGTGCAGTCCAGTTTGAGGACATATGATTATATTGTTTCATAGTACAGTATATAAACTCTGGAAAATATGTAAATGATAAAAGGCATTATACTATAGAGTAGGAATAGAAAGAAAAGGAAATTATAGTTTCTATGAATTAAAATGCTCTAATTTGGCAACATAACTCTATTTCCCTAAGCTGCCACAGCCCCGATTATGTATAATTTGGGCAGGTACTTAGGACCTCTTTACTTGTCACAAAACCATGGTTTAAGGTCATTAAACTGTTATGTGAACATAAAATAAGCCTTGCCTGTGGGATATTTGTGTCAGATTTGTTACTCTCAACTATTCCATAAAAGCTATTGTTACTTATAAAAGAGAGTCCAAGTAATTACAGCCACAAGCAAAAGGAACCAAAGTGATTTAAGAACAGCTTGTTAGGCCATATTACATTTACACCAACACCTAGAATCATACTATTTACCAATAAATAAACCCTACCAGGAAGTGGGTAGCTCTAAAGATAAGCAAATACTAACCACAGGCAAAATGCTCAGGCATTGTACCATGACTGACTGATCATTCATTAAAAAGCTTCCAGGGATTGGGGATGTAACTCAGTGGTAGAGCATTCAACTAACATGTTAGAGGACCTGAATGCAGGAAGAAAAGAAAGAAAGAAAGAAAGAAAAAAAAAAAAGATTTTCCAGACTCTGAGTAGAGGTTAACCCAAGTACAGAGTAGTAGCCCTGGATTCAAGGAATTCTGATAACACTGCACACACTCAGGTATGTGTGAGGACCAAGAGGCAAGTGAGTGTGTTAGCCACAAACCATAAGCCTTCTCACACTTCCTAAGTCCACCTTAGGAAAAAGCAGGTCACTAACAGGCTGCCAGGCGGACCACAGAAGTGCTACTTCACCACCTTTACCAGAAAAAGACTGTGCAGTCTTGCCCCTGCTACTCCCACTCTGTGGAAAACAAGAAGAGTTGGGAGGTGATCTGGCCTTGACTTCGCTCACCCCATCAATATTCAGTATACACTCTCAGGATAATGACTTCCTAGGCAGAGCGGAATTTTCATCACCTCCTTGAAACTTCAAAGCATAGCTGCTCCCCAAATCTAGCAGTCCTATAGTGACGAAACATGCACGCACAATCCTGATTTCTACATATTTCAATTCATAGAGTATAGAACTCTTTAATCACAGATTATAGATTATAATGTATTCATAGATTATAGAACTTATTGATGCCACTTGGCATGAATATTTCAAAATAATATCAATATTTCTTCCCCCTCCATACATGGATATCTCTATATATACTTGGTTGGATTTCTTGGCTGGTTACTTTTGTGACCCACATATGTTTTGTTTTGTTTTGTTTCCTCAAAATTCAATTCTAGAATTCCATTGTTCCAGGTACAAACACTCAAGGTTTTTTTCCATTGTAGCTATTTTTCCCAGAGCCTTTCCAGATGCTGCATAACATTCTTAATCATTTTAAATTATTATTTATAATGATTCTAAGATTTTTGCTTGCTCCCCTGACCATCATCACTAGTTTTGCAGACAAAAATCTACAATGACTCCCAGATTTCATGTTTTGATCCTATTTATAGATTACAACCTAAAATTTTATAATAATTATTATATTTTCAGTGTGCTTTAAAGTTTCCAAAGTACATTCACACCTGCTGTTCCCTTTGCTCTCCTTACATAAACAAGCCAAGTATGAGCCCCACATTGTAGATAATAAGTAAAGTTTACTGTCTGGTCCATTTGCACAGCTAATAGGTAGTGGGATTTTTTGACCCTTTCCCCAGTTCCACATTTGCCTATACCATGCCTTAGTTAAAAGTCCAGTATAGGAAAGTATACTTTAAAATGTTCCTTTCCAAGCCTTCATAATGTTCTAACCCACACTGGAAATGGTGCCCTCTTCAGATTTAACCCTGGACATCCTTTGTAGGCAACAAGCTCAACAAACATATTTTAGGAGAAATGTAATGAAAATATAAGATTCCAGAACTACCCATGTGAATAAAGGTAGGGAACAGTAATTAAACAGGAAGTGATGTGGCTTCCATAGTTCAATATAAAAGGAGATCCAGTGCTAACTTAGATTCGTATTTGGAATGTCTTCTTCTACTAGAAAATAAGCAGAGTAAAATCCTTTCCTTCTTCCCAGAGGATAACACAGAAACAAGGAGTAGCGCCTCAAGACAGTGCTAGGGCCCCACACCACACTGGAAAGAATTAGGATGGGAAGTCGCCCAACAGAAAGTGTATTAAAATAAGACTCCCTTATCAAGTGAATAAAGAAAGACGCTGTACTTAAGTGACCTTTGAATAATAATCACAGGGACAGAGCCCAAGAATTTCCTGTAGATGTACTAATAACCTTGATGCAAAGAAGTGGATCAGGGTGAGAAAAGAACAGCATGAACAAAGAGAATGACTTGCAAAATTGACAGAGAAATCTTGATAAGCCAGAAGCAGTTGATTCCTCAGCCCCATAAAGCTAAATACTTCAATAGCTCCTTAGTGAATTAGACTTAGAAGTTCATGGCAAACCTGGTCTTATAGTACTTCTAATTGCTACATATCATTATGTTTAAATTAAATGCTTACAGTTCTCATTACATGGTATGAGATTGGCTATTCTGATTAATATTTTTGTTATAAGACCCCAAACTAATAAATTCTTCCCAATAATCATTTAAAGGGAATTTTGAATGTTGTAGATTCCTGAATGACTAGTAAGTTTAGGATTTTGTTGCCAAGAATTAACAAAATAGACAATGCAGAACTTTTCAACAGATGGTTATCTGCTACCTCTGTATAATGAATCAATTTTAACATAAATTCTACTAATCTACCTGGTATATAATAGTAAAACTTGCTATTCTACAAATCTGTTTCCCTGGGGAACCCTACTCTTTTAAATTTGCCAGACTAGAAATCAGGTGCTAGTACCACAAGGGAGCTAGTGTAATTTGATAAGAACTGCAAAGCCCTTGGATGCCCCCAGATAAGACTGACGTCCTGGCATTTCTACTTGCAAGTTAGGTACCTTGGACATAGCTCTCGAACTCTATGAATCTCATTTTCCCCTTCATAAATCTTATATAAAATGCATTCTACAAGAAGTTTCTAAGTATTAAATGAAATCATGTGTATTAAGTGCTCACAATGTGCCCATTTCCTTCCTAATGGATTCTCTCACATACATTCTCTGTGCTTTCAGCTTTATGACAGCTCTCCTGGATATATAAAAATGGCATTAAAAATTGGTCCTGGTGACCTTCATTAAGGAATAAACTTGTGGGACAAAGAAATAACTTCAGGACTACTAGGGGAAAGATGGCCTTTTCCAAGCATTAGGGTCCTCCTGGGTAGTGACCAGCTTCCATTAAGTTTGTTTCCTTAAAGACAGACACATAACATATAAACATTTTTCTTTGACTTTGGAGTATCTATTATGGCAGAAGAGCCCATACAATATATATGTGAGCTTTGGGGATGATGGATCAAATCCCAGTTCTTCCACTTTATAGCTGCATGAGCTTAGGAAAGCTACTTCAATGCTTCACTTCCTCCTTGTGGGAGGGTTACTACAAAACTTAATGAGATTATAAGCATGTAAAACATCATGCCTAGTAGTCTTGTGCACATAGTAAACAATGATGGTAGTGTAGACAGTGAGGGTGATGATAGTGGTACCAAAAAAGTGCACTAAAACTGCCAGCTAGATTGCTTCTCAGGCTTCCCAGTAGTTTCCACAAGGCTTACAAGACAATATTGAAAATCTTTCATTATATGAAAATGTTCTCACATTTTAAATTCAACTTGGAATCCTCATTGCTACTCAACACAGAAAAAGATAAGAAGAAACTTAACTCACAGACTTTATTTAAAGATTCCATGGATTGCATACTGACTGTGAGGAATTCCAATGGATAGAATTGAAAACCAGTCTCCCAGCTATCTGAATAATATGTAATAACAATAATAAATGGGATAAAGTGCATATAAAATATATTAGAATCTTACCTGTATTTTTTTTTAAAAGATACTGTTACATTCCTATTGCTCAAACACAGTCAAGAGTCAGTTATTCATAAAGATATTGTAGTAGTCAGCTTTCCATTGCTGGAACAAAATGTCTGAGAAAAACCAACTTAGAGGAGGAAATATTTATTTTGTCTGGGTTTCAGAGATTTTAGTCATTGGTCAGATGAGTCCATTGCTTTGGCCTGAGGTAGAAGGGCATGTCTTAGGAAATCTACTCACATCCCAGCATAAGCAGAAAAAGAGCAGAAGGGGCTAGGGACAAGAAACACCTTTCCAGGACACACCTCAGTGACCTACTTTTTCCAACTAGTTCCCAACTCCTGAAGTCCCCACCACCTCCCAATAATGTCACCAAATTATTAATCCATCAATGGAGTAATCCACTGATAAGGTCAGAGCCCTCAGGATTCATAATTTCCCAAAAGTCCCACCTCTGAACACTGCTACCCTGGGGACCAAGCCTTCCACACATGAGCCTTTTGGGGGATTCTCCAGATAGAACAGATATAACTTATCTGTTATAAATCATAACTGATATTTTAAATGCTTAACCTCTGAAAGTTATTGAAGAACATATTTTTAAAAACCAACTTTAATGTAATATAAGATGAGCATTATCAAACAGAAGTTTCCAGTCTGGAAAAGAATATTTAATATAATGTTGAAGATTAATCAAGGTTACGACATAGTAAGTATCCTAAGGATTGTACAGAACCAAGCATTGCCAAACACAAGAAGTAATTACAATCACCAGGAAACAAAAAAACAATATAATGTTAAATATCCATTTCTGGATATTCTCCTCCAGTAGAGCTACAAAAAAAGGCTAATAATCTCTATATTTCAAAATTTCACATGTCATTTTGAAGAAACAACTGATTCAGAAAGATCTTAAGTTTAATAGTTCAAAGACTTAGGAATTTAGAAGCTTCATAAGAAACACGTAAGACAGAAACACAGAAATTCACTCAGTCAACCTGAAATACATGTTTCATATTAAAATTTTTTTAACTTTAAAAATGTGTGCCCTACATTTTCAAAGTACAAGTATTTTAAAAATATACAATTATCAATTAGTATTCAAGGATTGTTGGGTTAAATAAGTAGCATTTTTTTCTAATGAGTAAATGCTATTGGGTTAAAATCACATTTTGTTCAGGTAAGTAATTATAATCACAAGTAATATTAGAATCTCAAAATATCACGCCCAGTATTTGCATTTACTATTTCATATCCAACCTTCTCTAACTCATGACCTAGAAAATCCTCTTTTGATATTACTCAGAATTTGCTGTGCTATACCATAAATTTGCAGCAATTTTTTCCCAAAAGAGATAATTTAGTAATCATCTGATAATCTCTTCTGTATACTGGCTATGTTAAATTTTAATTCCAAACCAATTCTCCTGACTTAACTAATTCCTCCATCTTCTCTCCCTATCCGAAATTTTAACCACAAGAGGAGTGGGAGACAAAAGATCTAAAATCAACATACTACAGCAACACAGCACATCAATGTTTAGAGCAGCAAAACTCACAATAGCTAAATAATGGAATCAACTCACATGCTCATCAATAGATGAATGGACTGAGATACTGTGGTATATATATATACAATGGGGTTGTACTCAGCCATGAAAAATAATGAAATACACCAAACTCAGAAGCTCAAAGTTTGAATGCTTCCTCTTATGTGCAGAAGCTAGAGTAAAATAAAGGAAAAGAGGGAGGGAAGGATAAGATTACATAAAGAACCAATCAAATACAAATTAATAGAGGAGGGAAAGGACGTCTACTATAGTTGAGGAAGGAGAAGGGGAGAGGGAGGGAAGGAAGGAATGGAAAAGTAGGGGTCATGAACCAAAATTAATTTCCATGCATGTATGAGGTGGTCAGGATGAACCCACCTACTATTTATAATCATAAAGTTCTAATAAAATAAAACAATAAGATTACATTAGAAAGAAGAGGGAGAGAAAAGTAGAAAACTGAATACAAATAACAACATTGAGCACATCACAAAGTCTAACAAAAGCTATTTGGAAATGGTATATACATACCATCTTCCATTGAATCCTAACCAACTGTTTTGCAGGTAAATTATAAGCCACCATTTAAAGTGCATTTACTACTTCTCTTCAGACTCTGAAATGTTAAATGAGATGAGCAAAATCAAATTAGTGAAGAGGTAACATCAGATTGCTTTCCCTATTAGCATTTAAAAAGTCATGTTTCTTTCTCATTCTGTCATATTAAAATGCAGTTATATAAGGTATGGGGAACAACCTTTCAAAAATTATTTGCAGCTGTAGTTTATAGAATTCCCTTTCCAAGTCCTTCACCTTTAGACTTTTGCTTTAATTTTAAAGAATTTTTTAAAAAAATTTAAAAAAAAGAATTTAAGAGATTTTTTTTAATAAGGAAAATTTAAATATAGCTCTTATCCTATGATTTTGTTTTTATAACAAAATCATGGTAAATGGGTTAATTATAAACTTTTAAAATCATTAAAATAGTTTAAGAAGATAATAAATTACTTAAGAGCATATTGATTATTTAACTCTTTGCTATTGAATAATCTTAAGTTATTTTAATCTGTCCTGTCCCATTCAAATAAATTTTATACTTCTCAAAAGATACTCATATGTTTAGTAATTAAATTATAGTCAAATTATTACCATGATAGGAAAAAAATGTAAGTCTAGGATCCCTTTATAGTAATAGTGGCAAAAATACATCTAAAAATGAAACACATATTTAATTCATGTTCTGCCTACTTTCATGGGAGATTAAAAGCATGTGTCATATTGAATATATATTTGAGTAATAAATAGACAAGTGACCACAATTCCAATCCATGTTTCTTGGTCAGTAATTCATTCTCATTGCTGATGAGAAAATGTATTATTTTGCTAACATGAAATCAATTAATAAATGAAATTATTTCCTCATATTCATTAATGCCAGAGTTAGCAATGTAATACCAAAAACTCTCTAGTTCAATTGAAATTATTAGCTAATATGAGCTTCAAGAATCGCCTATTTCTAAACTTTCCACAGGTCTGATGAGCATGAATTAGCAAGAATTAAATTGTGTTTTCTTAAATTTGAAAGACAAAAATAAAATTTCATCCAAACTATAGCTCAGAGAATTCAAGAGTTGACTAAACACATCAATGTTTTCATTAGAAATTTGGAGAATTGAGTATTACATAATTATTATTAACAGAGCATGTTCTCAAAACCTGAGATCATTTCCTAGATGTTCCACATCCATAGAAGTTACAAAACTAGATATATTTATTGATTTCTCTCCCCTTCTACTGTTAAACATATTTTTTTTTTTTGCAAGTGATTTTAGACATTGGTTTAAAGCCCTTCACCAGCCTCATGCATCTCACGACTTCCTTACAATACAGATCATTCAATTTCAAAAATTCCATTTTAGTGATTTTTTTTCCCTCAATTTAGAGGACCCAGTCTTCCTGTGGCTCCTGCCCATATGTCCTATATTGACCTCAACAAGCACAACACATGAAATGAACTGTCTTCCACAAAATAGTACTTCTGATAATGAAGACAGCTATTCTTTCTTCTCACCCTTTATGATTCTTTTAACATTACCCCATGTGAAGCACACATCTATTGCCCTTACTTTCCAACATCCCTTCTGCCTTCTCCTGCCCAGAAAATTCCCTTCTTGATTTCAGAAATTTTATGTTAATGAGGAGTGGTGGACACTACCTCTTCCTTTGCCCACTATACTAAATAACCAGGACCAGGAATGAGTCTAAATATTCTTTTTTTTTTTTTTTCCTAGCTAATCTCTTTTGCAACTTTAGGTTACTAGCACTGAATGAGTAATAATAATGGCAGTAAACTCTACGGCTATGCACTGTGTGCTAGGTACTGTTTCATTCAATTGCTAGTTAATTAACCTAAAAAGCAAGTATGATTATTATCTCCATTTTACACATAAGGAAATGGAAGCATAGAGAAGCCAAAGAACTTGTCCAGAAAATGGCAGAGTCAGGATATGGACCAAATGACAGCCTGGCTCACTTGTCTGAGTTCTTCACTTCTGAGCAGAGCAACTGCAAGTCATCAAGCAACCCGAGGACACTTATACAGCTGGATCTGAATACGGTCAACACAAAGCATGAGTGGTTGCCAGCACAGGAACATACATTTTCCTTCAAATCAACTCCAAAAATTATAGAGAATCCAATGATAAAGAAAAGTTTGATTTTTTTTTAAAACAGCATTCACATTAAAAAGGTTCTGTCCTGCATTTCAGGTAGTTATTTGGAGATCAAACAAGAGTTCAGGACTGAAAGAAGCTTTTCCTGGAAAACTCAGGCTTAAAGAGGGATTCAGCATTTTTTTTTTTCCATAATAAAATAGTATATCCCACTCCTTGGCCTATACCCAAAGGACTTAAAATCAGAATACTACAGAGATACAGCCACATCAATGTTCATAGCTGCTCAATTCACAATAGCCAGATTGTGGAACCAACCTAGATGCCCTTCAATGGATGAATGGATAAGGAAACTGTGGTATATATATACAATGGAATATTACTCAACCATAAAAGAGAATAAAATTATGGCATTTGCTGACAAATGGATGAAGTTGGAAAATATCATGCTTAGTGAAATAAGCCAAGCCCAAAAAACCAAAGGCTGATTGTTTTCTCTGATAAGTACATGACAATATATAATGATGGGGGGTGGTGGGGGGAAGTGAAGAATGAAGGAACTTTGAAGGGTGTAGAGGAAAAGGGGGTGGGAGGAGGTGGGGATGGAAAAACAGTAGAATGAAACAGTATTACCCTATATATATGTATAATTACATGAACGGTGTAAATATACATTGTGTACAACTATAGAAATGAAAAGTTGTACCCCATTTGTGTATAAGGAATCAAAATTTGTCTGTAAAAATAAAAAATATTTTAAAAAAGAATTAAATAAAACTTGGTTAGCCTAAAAAATAATTATAATAATAAAATAGTTTTGAAGGAAAGTTGGAAAAAAATATGAGTCAATTTCAAAATATCTAACAATTATGGCAGTCATCTTTTATGAGGTAAAACTCTAAATTGCCATCTAACATTTTGATATTGGTGGTTTGAAAACTTAACAGCAAGAAATATAATCTGTAAATGTCGATGTTTGGCTGTTTGTCATAATAAGGAAAAGTTTACAAAGGATAAATCCGACCCTCTCTTTTTGTTGTTGTGAGAAATCAAAAATTAGCAGATCGAGGAAGTGGATCTAATATTACACTGAAGATCAGGAAAAGCATTACATTTTAATTTAAAAAATCCAAATGGATTTAAACATAAATATTGTCATGTATTTGAATATTTTCTGAAAATGGAGAGAAAGCATAGATAAAATACTGGTACAGAATTGCAGGACTTAGTGTTAAATTACAATTGTTTAATGTATTTATTAATCAATGTGTTTTCAGTTGAACTAAAATTTAAATAATACATGGGATAGAATTAAGAAGAAAACCATGTAACAATTCTATCCTTCAATTTAACACTGGAAAAAATACAACTACAATTTCCATATTGATCATACCTTCAATATATACAAATGTACACAGTACTCAGGCACCAACATGCAGATTGTGCTAGGAACTCTTACAGATTCAAAGGGAAGACTTGATAATGCTTGACTATTTGTGGACTAATCAGTTTGAGAATTATCCACTTTGAATGTTATATCCTGGATTGTTGTTATGTGTGTGTATTTTTGCTTTGTTTTTTGGGTTTATTTTTGGGGGAGGAGGGAAGAGTGTTGAGAACCAGCATATTAATCTAGGCAGTAGGGTTTCAGAGACCTAAGCTAATTTACATTTAAATTTAGGTGAAATTATAATTATGCAAATATGAAGCAAGGAAAAAAGTTGTGATGCATATGAATCCAAAATAATGCATAAATGGTTTCTGGATTGCTTTGTATTTTTGTGACATTGCACCTCTTAACTGGCATAGATAATAGGTTGACTTACTTGAGTGTGCAATATATTTAAATATCATTAAATTCGATTCCATTAATGCAGGATTTGCAGTAATTTCAGTGTGGCATGTGTCACTGCCCTTGACCTCAGTGTGTAGCATAAAAGGAACAATAAGGACCTATAATATTGATGTATGGCAAAAAGTGTCATATAGTCTATAATGGCTGCTGTACTGCAATAAAAGATTAGAATATAGTTTCAAAAAATGAAATGACTTCATCATATACATGGAACTCAATAAGCAAGAAGCTTCTAGGTAAAAGACCAAACAAAACCCAGGGACTTTTAAATGTAGAAATTAAGTATAGACTAATACAAACAAGAAAATAAAAGCAACAGAAAGTACCTTTTTCCAAATCCACATTAAAACATTCAAGAAAATGTCTGAAATGAGAAAAAAAAAAAAATCTTGATACATTTGGAAGCCAATTAACAGAAAGAACATGATCTTCTAGAACCCAATCAGTATTGGATCTGTCGGAGAAGGGTGCTAGCAGAGGAGCAGACCACGGGGTCTTCCAGGAAACTGCGTGCCTGATGATTGCCTTGGATCATCAGACCTGTCAGACCTCGCTCACTCGAAGAGGAGCACAGAGAGAGCCGTGCGTCCCCGAAGGAAAACTTACAGCACAGAAAAAAGGAACGACTGTCGAAAGGCAATGGTGGGGGTGAGGAGAGCCTCAAAAATAGTTTTTTGAGAAAACATAAAGCATTTTAGAAAATATCTACTGTACTTGATGCCGTCAATTGAGGTCACTAAAGGGATATAATTTTTATTAAAGAAGAGTAGACTAAGGAAGGAGGCAGGCCTGGATAAGAAACAATTATGGCCAAAAAGAAAGAAAAGAAATTACACTGAAGGAAGAAAAATAGAAAATAGAAAAGCAGGCATTACAGAAAATTCAATTGGCAGTACAGTGGACAAAACCAAATTTAGAACAAAAAAGAAATTACAGGAAGGACAAAAAAGTAAAACACAAAGACTAAAAGATAAATTCAGAACAGCATATGGAATAGCAACTTCTGTCAGCAAAGCAAACACAGCAGTGGGGCAGTAGAAATGATCCCAGACGGAAGAGTAAAAGCCGGAACTTGAAGGTGACTTGGAAACTGAGAGGAGGCGTCCCCAGGTGGTGCATAAAATGAAAAAAATAAATAAAATAAAATAAAAACTCTGACAAGGTTTATTGTTGTCACAATGAAAAAGAATGCTACAAACATCCTGGCAGGAAGAAAATAAAAGTACCTTCGAAAGCAGTAAGATTAGGATTTTGACAGATTGTTCCCCTTTAATGTCTCGCAGAGCAGTATTTGAAGGTTCCAGGGCCTCCAACAATCATAGAAACTACAATACCAACGTACCTCTTCTGTGAAAATACTAATCAGTGATGTACTCCATGAGACGAAGTAGGAACCACAATATGAGGAGACAGGTGATACCAAAGTCTGCTCTAGAATATTTTAAAGCTATAGTAAATGAATAAAGATATCACTGGTAAATAAAAAATGATTGAGACTGATGAGCATAGATAACTTTTGTAACGGAGGAGAAAAAGTAGATGGAAAAAATGAATCTTGCAAGACTAGTGCTATAGACTGGATTTTGAATGTCTCCAAAGACCCGTGTGTTAAAAGGCTTAGTCCCAGAGTCATGAAAGGTGGTGGAATCTTTAGGAGGTGGGGTCTGGTAGGAGGTCCTTAGGTCACTGGGAACATGACCAGCAAGGGGATTGCAGGAGCCAGGCCCCATCCTCTTCCTCTTTGACTAACTGGCCACAAGGTGAACAGCTTGCTTCTCCACATGCTCCTGCCCATTGTCCTCTGCCACTCCCACCAGAGGCCCAGTGCTACAGCTCCATCCAATCATGCACTGCAACCTCTGAACCTGTGAACCAAAATAAACCTTAACTCTCTATAAGATAATTATATCAGGTATTTTACTATAGTGATGGAAAGATGACTAGCACAGCTGGTGATATATTTATTTTATTCCTTTTATTTAAAAATATGGAAATTGTTATATATATAAAACAATATATATAATATATTATAGAGATTCCCCTGCAGGAGATACTATGCAAAATTGAATATAGTTCATAAATAATAAGTTAATGATGAAGCAGTACTTACAGCTTTATTTCCCCAAGCTTACTGAGATTTTTATCACTACAGCATGTGCGGTAATATGCTAGAGATGAGTGTACTGTCTCAGAAGATTGTAGGCACACCTCTTCCCAACCCTCCATTTGGTGACATAAAATCAGTAGCTTGAAATCAGCCATGGTGGAGGAATTCACACCATTGAATGCTAAAAAGCAGTGCTAGTTTCTCTCTCTCTCTCTCTCTCTCTCTCTCTTTCTCTCTCTCTCTCTCTCTTTCTTCCTTTCTTTCATTTCTCTCAAGAGCTGGTATAGACTACTGGGTATATTTAAGAAAAAAAAGAAAAGCAATTCAACAAATCAAAAACATCCTGAATGCTTAACGTGAAAGGAATTTTAGCCCATCCAGCCACAGAATACCCTGCCATCACTTCAAAGCATAAACATGAGTCTCAGTAGAAACTTCACCGAAGTACCCAGCTTACTAAGAGTGAGGAAGTGCCAAAGACAATAGCGTGTTCTCTACATCATTCTGTATGTGACTTTACAAAAATCACTCAAGGTCCTCCACATCACGTACAACCACAAGAATAGGATCACAAGTTGAATAAGCTATACTCCATGTATGTATAACATGTCAAAATACTCTTCACGAAAAACAAAGAAAAATAAATAAATAAAGCCAAAGAAATATTTTCGAGGTCCTTCAGGGAACAGGAATCCTTTTCCCTCTGACATTCTGAATTTGGTTTCATATACCCAGTGACACAAATAATCTGCTGAGGTATAAGACAAGGTTTAGAATGGAGGAAAAAGGAATGGTAGGAAGGAACAGGAGAGCCAGCTCCCAATCCCAGAGAATTACCACTGCAGCCGCCATATCCCACAAGCCGCTTTATTCAATTTGTACTTCCATCTCTCATGTTTGAATGAGGTAGGTGATTGATTAGCCCGTACCTCGTTGACATATAGTGCTTTATGTTTTGCAAAGCACTTTCACATCTAATTGCGTTCTTGCAATCCTCACAATAACCCCATGAGATTTTTTTCAGCATTTTTATAAATGAGGAAACAGAAATTCAGAAAGGCATGCAGTTTTCAAGGTTACCCAGTCAGTTATCAGCAAAGACAGAAGGGCTCGAATGTGATGGCCAGGTTGTTGTACTACACTGGGGATACTCCCTAATTTGCCACCTAAGTCATGATGTGGTTCCATCTAAACTTCACATTAAAAAGTGACGACAAAGGCAATATACTACTCTTATTTCTGGCTCCAAGTAATTGTGTAATAGCACAAAAGAAATCACACGACAAAATCAAAGGGGAAATAAAAACCTGTTATTCCATGTAACTGTGTATTTGGGCTCCGGGCATTAAAGATCCTGGGCACAGTGACTTTCTACTGCATTCATGAACTATGATCTGGTTATGACAAAAAGGAGAATATTTACTAGGATACCACAATCAAATCTTGCCTCACTAGGAGAGACAGACAAGTAAATGTGACAAGGACACTGTGTTTTCAAGAACTGCATCTGTTCGCAGTTCTTGTGGTGAGAGCTTATTAATATGTTTATGGCAGCAGGAGAAGGCCAAGTACTGCAACTCTGCTAACAATTTACTCAGACTCAGAGACAAGTTGACAGTATTTTCTCTGGTCAGTTTCAACAAATGTTCACAAACAACTCTCAGAGAGGCCAATAGTAGGCAGATTTCAAATATGTGGGGAAAGAGTGTCATTCACAGTGAAAATGAGAATGTTCATGAATGTGAGTATCAGTCACCATTCCTTATAAAATAATAGATGTTGTGAAAGTTGAAAAGAAACCAACTCATGTATTGTTTGGCCCAAGGCCCTAATTTTAGAAATGAAAAGACCATGACTTGCCCAAGGCCCCCTTGTTCTGACTTAGAACTCACCGTGTCCAGCGCCAAGGGTGGTCTTCCTCTCAGGACACCTGATTGCCTGAGACAGGGATGTCAAATGGCAGCCAAGGTTGTTAACTTTGCTTTTAAAAATTCATTCACTGCTGAAATTTATAGATAGAGGCATTTCACACTGAAGTTTTTCTATTTCTACCTTTTCTTCAATAAGAGATTTGGCAACAGCATACTGACGCTCCAACATTTGGCTGCAGATGGCTGGAGGTGCTGACCTCTGCTCACTTGGGCTCTTCTGTGGTCAACCTCACCTGTCTGAGCCCTGGAACATTTGGATGTGTGGTCCCTGCTGCCTAGATTGTCCAGTGCACAATGGTTTAGAAAAACAAAATTTAAAAATAACTAATTATATAGCAAGATACTACATAGCGAATGTGTCAACTTTTCCATTATCCTGCAAAGATGGGAAATATTAGTTGTAATCTATTGCTTGAAAGCATTTTTGTATGGTTTTGAATGAAACTGAATTCCTATGAATAATATGTTAATAACAAACTAATGAATCAATTGGAAAGTTTTTTCGCTGATTACTGCCTGCTTCCCTTCATTTAATGATTGACTAAATTCAATTATTTTGCCTTTTTATTTAATGAGATGATGTGTATAAATATAAACCCTTAAAATTCACTAAATAAAGTGAATATACATTTCTTTAATCACAGGCAATCCGTTTTGCCCAAATTATTTCACTAAAGTTATATTCCACTTTTGTTGGCAATCATTTTTATTTCCTTTTATTTATAAATGCAAACCCAAAGCCTACCCATCTTTACAGGAGCTGAGGGAAATTATTTATTGCTTTATACATTGCCCACATGCTGTCAGAAAATAAAGACACTCCCAATCCTTAAATTCTGTTCCCACAAACCCAAACCACGTGGGGACAGATTCATTAGAAAGAAAAAATAATCAAGTTAATGTGAAAAACTGGGAAATATGACTTTAGAGTAACTTTAATTTTGGATGAAATGACTTTCTTGGAAAAAAATTAAAACAAAATGGAAAACGAAAACAAAAGCATACTTTCCTAAAAACTTTTAAAAAAAGAAGAAAAAAAAAGTGTCCTTCATCTTTTTAAATGCATTTTAAAAATTAAAACCTGTAAGACGTCTCACCCATTCTATGGGGTAGACTCTAAAACTTCCTTAGGTGCCAATTAAGTGCTAGGTATTATGGAAATCAAGAAACTCATCCAAATATCACTAATCCTATTTATCAAATTTCATCTACCTTGAAAGATTTGGCTGAAAACAAGCTGTAGGCAGTTATTCATATATACATTCATTCAACACACCTTTTAAAAAATTGCTAATATGTGCCAGGCATTGTAGTGGTCACTAGGAAAACAGCATGAACAAGATGGGCAGGCTCCTACCTCTGTTGGAAGCGTAAGTTGGGCCCAAGGCAGATCTGCCCCAACCCATTTCTATCTCCTCAGTTCTGCCCAACCCACCACAATCGTCTGCCTGTTGCTTGTCCTCCACACCCACCCATGCGTCATCCCTGAAGTAGCCGATAAGGACAACTGTTGGCAACGCTAATAAAGACGCAAACGTTTCTCTCCTTCATCTCCCTCAACCCCATAAGTCTTTGGAGGGGGGAATATATATATATATATTTTTTTTTTCTTTTCTTTTTTCTTTTTCCCCATAGTTCCAGTAGTTGACTCTGGCCAATGTTTTCTATAAAACATTTCTGGTAAATCATTTGGAAAAAAAAAAAAAAAAAAAACAGCAACAGGATACAGACCCCAACTGAATGATTCAAATTGTGATTTTTTTTTTTTAAATTAGGATGGTATCAAAGCAATACACATTCAACAAAAACTATACTTTCTTGAATTTTGATCTTTCCAGCAATATGGGGTTGATTCTCTCTTGAGATGCAGATCAGAGGCAGTAGTCACAGCTCCCAGCCAGCCACACGATCACCAGGGGAAACATTTGTCACCCTACAGTTTGCTGTTACTAAGCTAAGATGCTGTGAATGGTAGGTGAATTCAATGCATTTTTAACTTATGGAGGATATTTCCAATTTACCATGGCATGATTGGGCTGTAACCCTAACCCATATGCTATGGGCCATCTCTATGTTGCATCTCAATGTACATTCAATCTCCCAGGGCCTCTTTACGTCTATCTCTAAAGTCTTTCTCCCCCTTTCTCTACTCCATAAATGTGAGAAATAAATTTCAATGCCACTTGACATGAAGTATGTCAGGCCCAATATTCTGGGCACAGCACATAGAGAAAACTATGAATAGGATGTTTTACTGTTCACAGATATCATGAGACAAAATATAAGGTATAGGATGTGTAACTGGCTAGAAAAAGCAAAGCTTGCTATGGAAAGAGCTTACTACTTTCACGTAAAGATTAAATCTTTTATATAATTGCTTTGTCTATTATATAATCAGATCTATTCTATTGCTTTTCAATCTGAAATATATGAGGATAAGATATGATGTTCCCTTCCCATTTCTTCCTCTAAATCATCCACAAAAAGTAAATAATGAAAGAACACTTTGGGTATTTATCACCTGGTAGATAATTTTACAATAGTTTGAGTAAGTAACTATTAATTTTATTTAACAGTTACTCAGAACAAATTAAGCATCCCAATGCACCTTAGGGTACAAGACGTGTTGCCAGCACTCTAACAAATCATGATTATTTAAAATTCAGAGGAATATCAGAATTCTGCAACTTCTTTCCCTCTATTTAAGTAGGATTTAAAGAGCCTATATTAAGAAGCATGTCCTACACCTTTTTTTATCCTTCACACTCAATAACTGTTGAATTTAATTAAATGTCAGAAGCAAGTCTTTAGTTTATTGAGATTTAGCTCTAAGACTGATACTGTGAGTTAAGCAAAAATCAGAGGCTCTTTGAAAGTTCTATAAATGGTTCTATATGGAATCTCCCCATCTCTGCAGTTAAAAGGGAGGCAAATCCATGCATCAATACTATAAGGTATATGGTGTTGCCAAGTCTGTCTGTGCAAGAGAATTGCCTGAGGGACAGGGTGTAAAATTTCGATTCCCAGAATACCATCTGCCAGACATATAGCAAGATCTCCAGATAGCTCTAATCACATGCTTTTGAGGATTGTGGGTGGGGAGGAAGGAGCCCTGTCTTAGGATTCCTTTCCGGTGTCTCCTGTGCACAGAGTGACCACATGACCTTGAGCAGGATTCAGTCTGTCAGGACATTATTCATCCCACAAGCACTAATGCAATACAAACTAGGATCCTTCCTGAGTTTCAAAGTCCTCATCTGTAAAAAAAGATCATTAAAATGGAAGACTTGAAATCTCTTCAACCTCTCCTTCTACCTTAATCTACACCATAATCATTCACCTGTATTTTTCACTAGTCACCTTATATAAAGTAATTTGTGTATCCTTTTAGAACTTCCTGTTGAATTAATTGCAGCAAATATATTTAAAAGCATATTATGATCAAGCATAGCACAAGATCCAAGCTTTGGGGATATGTACAAGCCTGAATCTTGCTTCTTATAGTCTAAGTTCTTGATACTTTTGAGTGAATAAATAATGAATGGAAATTGGAATTTGTTTAAACTATTTGAGCCTCAATTTCCTCAACGAAAAGGGTTATATACAGAAAGTTATTTATAAAACTAGGAATATGAAAGATGCTTCATCTGGAGACTGATGATTGAGAACTGTGTTGAGAAGAACTGCATCCAGGAGTAAGGAAATCACAGGTCAGTCAGCAAAGTCTACGTGCCTATTAACCATTTTCATTAGAAACATAAAACCTTGAGCTTATTCATTTTTAAAAAAATCTATTGCAGCCTTCTGGGGACCACACACTCTTTTGGGCACTGGAAATATGATACCATACTGTCTGTAGGTGAGAAGTACAACAGATATGTAAAGAACTGCATAAACAAAATCATTTTGATAGGACTAAATGGCATAAAGTAAATAAAGCAATGAGGATAGTGTTATGGTTTGGATACAAGGTGTCCCCAAAAAACTTACATGTGAGACAATGCAGGAGTACTCAAAAGTAAGATGATTAGAGTATAAGAGCTGTAAATTAAGCAGTGAATTAATCCATTTGATGGGTTAATAATCCAAATGAATTAATGGGTAATACCTGTAGGCAGAGAGAGTGTGGCTAAAAAAGTAGGTCACTAGGGACATGCCCTTGGGGATTATATTATCCTTGGCTCCTAGCCCTCAAGCTCTCTCTGCTCCTGGCTGTCCTGAGGTGAGAAACTTTCCTCTGCCTCACATCCTTCCACCAAGATGTTCTGCCTCGGTTTAAGCCCAGAGCAGTGAAGTTGGCAGAGCATGGACTGAACCTCTGAAACTGTGAACTGAAATAAATTTTCCTCCTCTAAGTTGCTCTCATCAAGAATTTTGGTCATAGACATATAAAGCTGACTACCACAGATGGGAAGCGAGAGGGGAAAGGTGGTACTTCCAAAGAGAAGAACTTCTTGAGGAAATGACATTGTAACCAAGACCTAAATAAAAGGAAGCAGCCAGCCACAAAAAGATCTAAAGGAAGTGAAGTCCTACAGAAGAAACAGTCAACCCCAAGGCCAGATGCCCACTGCCAACATGTGGGGGAAAGAGGGGAGGGGTACTGACACCAGTACAGGCTCAGCCTTGGCATCTGCAGTGCCCCCTCTCTTTCCCCCTCCGGAGTCTTTTCTCCTTGGGAAGGGCTGTGGAACCTCAGCCTGCTTTCCAGATCCCATCAGAATCTCCAGAGCTGAGACAGGCATCTGTAGGTTTCCAACTCCCCAGCTGATTCTAATGTACAGCCAGAAGTGAGAAATTTAAAAAAAAATGAAAACCTAAGATTTAGACGAAACAGAGACTGAATTTATGGCCCAGAAAAGACTAAGAAAGAGGAAGGCAATAAATAAATATGTCAATGAATGTTTAGATATGGAAATCAACCCCAAATCTGTTTCTATTACACAGCAGTCGACTCACTTCAACTAAGATTTGCAGCCTACAATGCAAGGAATTGAACTAGATGCTGTAAGAATCACAAGGAAGTTAAGATACACACAACCCTCAAGAAAGTTATAACCAGAACTATATCAGGCTAAGTTGCATATGCCTGTAATACTGACTCAAGAGGCTAAAGCAGGAGGATCACAAGTTCAAGGCCAAACTCAGCAACTTACCAAGGCCCTAAGCAACTTAGTGAGACCCTGTCTCAAAATGAAAAATAAAAATGACTGGAGATATGACATGCCTTCAACTCACCTCCATCCCGTGTAGCCATTTCAGATAGCAACCTTGTATGGAGTAGAAGCCATTGCTTTATATAAACCAAGATAATGTAACCATGCTTAGAAAAGTGTTGTGATAATGATTACAACTGATCATCACAGCATTTCAGGAAATGCTACACATGTGTTCATGACTAAAACCGAGTAAAAATTTTGAAATAGGAATAACCTTTGGCCTCATCCACCTGGTGTGTACAGAATTGCTCCCCTGTGCAGGAACCATCTGCCCTGCCCACCCTAAATGTTTATCCAATAACCCTGATATAACTGATACACTTTCCAAAGGCACTGCCTTTTAACAGGAGCATATTCAACACCCCAAAGTGTCCCCATTGAACAATAGGTATGGGAAGGGAACAGTTGAATGCCTGGCAGGTTCTATAGGCATCCCTCCATATGGAATTATTCTCCATATTGAATCTCCTCTTTTTCTGTCTGCCAATAACCTCTGTGCCAGTTCCAGAGGGTTTTTACAAAAGATCTAGGATGAGAGTTGTATCAAACTCATAGAGGGAGCAGAAGTTACTCCCAGTAAAAGCTAACCAAAGCAGAATATGCCCTTCCAGGCCTCCACCTTAGTCGACAGGATGTATGCGTTTCCTTGAGGTTTTTTTATATGCCAACCATTATCTTCTTCTTTCATAAGAAGCAAGTACAATTATAATTCCCACTTTATAGATTTAAGGAATAAGTACAAAGAGGTGAAATGATCTGCTGCAAGTCACGCAGCTCCATGAATAACAGTGGTAGGATAAGAATTCAGGACTGTCTGACTCCAGCAGTCCCTTGGTCACTAGCCCACTCCTTAAGGTCCATTCACATCCTTTTTTGTGTGTTTCTGTTTGAACTATAACTACAAGTGGAGGAACCAAACTTTAAAAGGCTGATATCTCTGTTGGTTAGACAAAGACATTGGTGGATCCCTCCCAGGAGGGGATGGTCGGCACTGATCTGTTACAAAGTTGTAGCCTCTATCCCTACACATAGAAACACAGGTTCTCAGGTCTTTGAGCATATTTGGTTCAACCAAATGACCCTAACACCCCAATTCCTCCTACAAAAACTGAAGAATCTCATTATAATATGTGATTATAATAATACTAAGGAACAATTAAGAGATGCCAACTTGCACATGAGCCAACACCCCACTGGAAAATCAATTGGCAGTCATATATTCTGCTTTGAGAGTAACTCAGTTAAGATCATTGTCAAATTAAAGAATGTAGAGAACTTACCAGCCCTAAAGCAAGCCCTAGAAGTTTCCAAGAAGAGGATTCAGCTTCTCTTCACCTCTCCTCACTGAAAATACATTTTTTTTTTTTTTTTTTTAGAATGAAATTAAACCCCTATCTCTCACCCTGCACAAAACTCAACTCAAAATGGTTCAAGGACCTCGGAATCAGACCAGAGACCCTGCATCTTATAGAAGAAAAAGTAGGTCCAAACTTTCAACTTGTTGGCTTAGGAGCAGACTTCCTTAACAGGACTCCCATAGCACAAGAAATAAAAGCAAGAATCAACAACTAGGATAGATTCAAACTAAAAAGCTTTCTCTCAGCAAAGGAAACTACCAGTAATGTGAAGAGAGAGCCTACAGAGTGGGAGAATATCTTTGCCACTCATACTTCAGATAGAGCACTAATTTCCAGAATCTATAAAGAACTCAAAAAAATCTACACCAAGAATACAAATAATCCAATCAGCAAATGGGCTAAGGAAATGAATAGACACTTCACAGAAGAAGATGTACAAGCAATCAACAGATATATGAAAAAATGTTCAACATCTCTAGTAATAAGAGAAATGCAAATCAAAACTACCCTAAGATTTCATCTCACCCCAATTAGACTGGCGATTATCAAGAACACAAGCAACAATAGGTGTTGGCGAGGATGTGGGGAAAAAGGTACACTCATACATTGCTGGTGAGGTTGCAAATTAGTGCAGCCACTCTGGAAAGCAGTATGGAGATTCCTCAGAAAGCTTGGAATGGAACAACCATTTGACCCAGCTATCCCACTCCTTGGCCTATACCCAAAGGACTTAAAATCAGCATACTACAGAGATACAGCCACATCAATGTTCATAGCTGCTCAATTCACCATAGCCAGATTGTGGAACCAACCTAGATGCCCTTCAGTTGATGAATGGATAAAGAAACTGTGGCATATATATACAATGGAATATTACTCCGCCATGAAGAATGATAAAATTATGGCATTTGCAGGCAAATGGATGAAATTGGAGAATATCATGCTAAGTGAGATAAGCCAATCTCAAAAAACTAAAGGACAAATGATCTCGCTGATAAGCGGATGAGGACATATAATGGGGGATAGGAGGCGTTAGCGTTAGGGTTAGGGTTAGGGATAAGGAGGGTGGTAAGAATGGAGGAAGGAAGGACTGTATAGAGGGAAAAGAGGGGTGGGAGGGGTGGGGAGGAAGGGAAAAAATAACAGAATGAATCAAACAACATTGCCCAATGTAAATTTATGATTTTTAATTTTAAAAAATTGGTATTTTTAATTAAGGCTCTTTCTTGTTACAGATAAAAAGAAAGCATGTGTTTTGTTTGTTTTTTTGGTTGTTGTTGTTGGGGGAGGGGGTGCTGGGGATCAAACCCAGGACCTTGTGCTTACAAGGCAAGCACTCTACTGACTGAGCTATCTCCCCAGCCTCAAAAGCATGTTTTTTGATCAACATTTTACACTTGAAGTTTTTTTCAAGGATCAGGCTTACTTGGAAATATATCATGTGTAGCCACCTCTCACCCTCTGACAATGCCCCACTCTGTCTGTTGCCATACAGACAAGTGAGAGCTTTGGAGTGGAACTGTCTCAGAAAACACACATTTCAGAGCATGAAGAGAACTAAAAAGGAGGAACCAGATTGCATTTATTTTTTCCTTTTCTAAATAGTAATGGACTGGGTTATGTGATCCACCAGACTGAAAAGAACTAGTGTGCAGGATGCAATATGGCTTCAGGATCTGAATTTTTGGACATTCTTCAAAAAAAAATTTACCATTGATCATTTACATTTTCTTTTTCATTTAAATAGGTATTCAAAATGCTTACACTATCTAGCTTAAAAGTTATAGCCTATTGCTGGGCAGAGTGGCACACACCTGTAATCCCAGTGGCTTGGGAGAATGGGGCAGGAGGATCACAAGTTCAAAGTCAGCCTCAGCAACTGAGAGAGGCCTTAAGCAACTCAGCGAGACCCTATCTCAAAATTAAAATAATAAGTAAGTAAAGTACTGGGGATGTGGCTCAGTGGTTAAGCACCCCTGGGTTTAATCCCTAGTACAAAAAAGAAAAGTTGTAAGTCTGTTAAATATTTGAGTGCTTCCTTCCACAGGAAATTATATAGTATTTAGACATTTGAGCTTTGGAATGAGAACAACTGGGTTTATACCCTGTGTCTGTGACTTAGGAAATTATTTTGATTTTTTGAAAATACTATTAATACCTACCTTATAGGGTTTTTGGGAGGATCAAATGAAGTACAGTATATAAAACAACCAGCATGGTGCCTGGTAAATAATAAGTGGCTCAATCATTGATATGGTCATTATTTTTGCTTTTCACAAAAATAATAACTGTACTAGTCCAGGTTCTCTGGGGAGCCAGAACCAATACGAGATAGAGAGATACACAGATGTATGAGAGGGGATTTCTTAGGGGAGTTGGTCACATGATATGGAGATTAAGAATTCCCAGGATGAACTGCCTGCAGGCTGGAGAGCTAGAGAAGTTGGTAGTGTGTCTCAGTCCAGGTCCAAAGGATTAAGAACCAGGGAGCTGACAGCATACCTCTCAGCCTGAGAGTGCAGGCCTCAGATCCTGAGGGGCTTCTCTGGGGACTCAGGTTCCAGAGTCCAAAGGCTGGGGAACCTGCAGTTTGATGTCCAAGGGCAAGAGAAGGGTATCCAGTGCTAGAAGAAAGTGAGAGAAAATTTGCCTTTCCTCTCCCTTTTTGTTCTGTCTAGGACTTTGCAGATTGGATAATGCCTCCCCACATTGTGTGAGGGTGAATCTCGCTTACCCCGTCCACTGATAAAGAACCAATCTCTTCTGGAAATATCCTCATAAACATGCCTAGAAATAATGTTTTACCAGCTGTCTGGCTTTCCCTTAATCCAGGCAAGTTGACATCTAAAAGTAACCATCTCTATAACAAACATCTGAGTTACATCAACATTTATGAGTTGAAGGTGGTGGGTCACTTGGTGGGGGAGGGACAAAGGTTAAGAAACTAATAATCCATAAGCAGGTGAGCATTAATTGTGCCATAAATTTAGTTTCTTTCAGCACATCCAGGAAGTACCTAAACCTAACTAGGTTTTATAATGTAATAACCTCAAACTGTATTAGTTTCCTAGAGCTACTCTAACGGAGTACCACAGACAGATGGCCTAACAAATAAACAGTTCTGGAGACTAAAAGTCTGAAATCAAGGTGTCAACAGAACTGGTTCCTTCTGAGAACTGTGAGAAAGAACCTGTTCCTTGCCTCCCTCCAGCTTCTGAGGGTTTGCTGTCAGTCTTTGGCATGCCTTAGTTTGTAGATGCATCACTCAGATCTCTGCCTCCACCTTCATGTGGATTTCTCCCTGGGTGTGTATGTCTCTTTCTGTCTACTAATTTCTCCCTTTCATAAGAACACCAGTCATGTTGGATTAGGGCCCATGCTAATGGCCTCATTTAAACTTCATTAAGTCTGAAAAGCCCCTGTCCCCAAATAAGGGCACATTCTGAGCTACTACACACTAAGACTCCAACACAACTTTTGAAGGGGTATAGTTCAGTCCATAACAAGAACAGAGGACCAAAACAAGAATTGCACTTCAGGTTTTGTTGGGTTTTATTTGTTGTTGTTTTTGTTTATTTGTTTTCTGTTTTTGGTACCCAGAAATTGAACTCAAGGGCACTTGGCCACCGAGTGCAGCCCTTTATGTTTTGAGGCAAGGTCTAGCTAAGTTGCTTAGTCTGGCTTTGAACTTGCAAAAATCCTCATGCTCAGCCTCCTGAGCCCCTGGGATTACAGTTATGCACCACTGCACCTGGCTCAGTTCAAATATTTTTGAAAAATGTGTATTTTAATATGTTTTACTTTAACTATTTAAAAACACAAGGTAAATGCTTTCTAATCCTTTCTCTTCTGCCAAGATGGCATTATGATAGCAATAAGAGCATCCATCTCTTCATAAACATTATATTCAGTTTTTTTAATAGGTCCTTCTTAGAGAAACAGGAAGCCAAATTCCCAATACCCTGGCCAGCCCAAATTTCTATTAGATTACCTTATAACAGAATAATCATATGGTTATTTATTCAACCAATATTAACCAAGCACGTTGTGCTTAACACCATGTCAGACCTTACAAAGACATGGGGAAAAATCTAAATAGATACCTACTATACAGAATGTTTTACCTACTTGTGAAGATATGAATTATGTGTCTTGCTTTGAATGCATAAAAATTGATGCGGTATGGTCTCTAATGAGTCCAGAATGTGTGCTCTCTAAGGCTTATATCCAGGAATCCATGCGGGTCATTAAAAGAATGACATAAGGTGATCTTGCCACGTCACCAAGGGTGGCATCATGGCTTGGTGTCAGGTGGACATATGCCATTTTTCACATGGAAGATAATTTTCATCCAAGTGCCAAGCCTAAAATTACAACTCTTCCTCTGGATTAAGATTTGGCCCTGTTAAGTATGGTCAGTAAACCTCAATTTAATGACTCTCAGACTGAATTCTACCCTAGATCGATGCCATGGAGAAATGTACTGCAAAAGGCAGAGAATACAACCTCCCCACATGCAGAAGTGAAGCAAAGTTATCTGTGCAAGATGCCAGAGGGGACGGCAGCTTTGGGTGACAGGTGGCACGCCTCTCTGCCAAGGAGAAGGCGTTGCTCCTGGCAGTTTTTTTAACTGAGGCATGTGACCTAAGTAGTGGCATTTCACAGCTGAGAAACCAGCTTGTGATATGCCTTTTGCTTCACTGAGAGGCGGGCCACATGTCCACAGAGGCTGCAGCTCTAGCTGCAAGATGTTGCAATACGTTCCCTTCTATCCTTCTTACGATCAAATATTTATGTTACTCTGGAAATATAAATGGACTGTATGATTTATGACATTTTGCTAGGCAAACAAAGAAGGTGACTTCCCTCAAAAAGATGTCATTTTCTAGCAAAAAGAGGTTTTAAAAAAAGGACCAGAAAAATGACTGGGCAGGAAGAATTAAAAGTAAGTCCTTATTTATCAGCCTTTAGTAAGAATTTGCAAAAGAAGCTCTGCTGCATTTTGATTTAAAAAGTAAATGGAGGATGAACTCAAACTCTGACATTCTTGGCACCTGGACACCTGAGTCCACTTTTCCAACCAATTCTTCTGTAATTCCTCTCTAGGTACCTTTTAGTCCAGAATTATTAAACAGCGCACCCTTCCCTGTATACCTGCTGCACTTTACTTCAAACCCTTAATCACATGCTTTCACTCATGAGAGAGTCTTTTCTATCTATCTCTGTATTTGCAAGATTAGCTTTCATCTAAGACCCAGATGTAGTGCCATTTATCCCAAGGGACTTCCCTGATGTCCCTAGGGGTCAAGTAATCTTACTCTCCTGGGACCTCTACAATTTCTTACCCTTATGTGGCAATAACCATCTCTCTCTCTCTTTCTCTCTTTTTCTCTCTTTCTCTGTCTCCCTCTCTCTCATTCTCATTCTGGGCTATAAGCAATGACAGAACTGAAGGGTATCCACAAAGTCTGGAAACACAGATAACATTCTTTTATTGGATTATAATATAATGTGTGCATAACTTATTACAAATGTTTGCCTGTGTTGCCAAACATTATCGGCATCCACACACCTGAAGTCATTTTTGATACCTGGTGCCTAGCGTATTACCTAAGGTTTAGTAGAAACTGCACTTGTAGAATATACTGATGAACTAGGTGACTGACTGATACGAAGCTGAGGCTTGTCCTTCAGGCCCACCTTCAAAAACTGAGTAATGAAAACACAGAGAGTAAGCAGGACACAAGCAAATGGTCAGGAGAGGCTCCAGGGGGTTTGGAAAGCAAAGACTGTCTACAGTGAGAATCCTGCATCTTGTAGTAATTAGTTGTATGCAACCGGAGGTTAGTCACCTAACCTCAAAGTTTCCTATTCACATCAGGAACTTAGAAACATGATTTCTTCAACGCAAAATCTATAAATTTATATAAATATTGAAAGACAATGGTTGCTTATAACTTCCTGAGAAAATGCAGAGTCCAAGAGTCAATTATTAACAGTGAAAATGAGAAAATAATACAACCTATGGTACAATAGAATGCAACAAGTTGTGTTTATAGAAAAGTGTACAGTTTCAAAAATACTTTCCCATTGCTCATCTGGGTCCTCACAGGAAACTTGGAAGAAAGGTATGACAGACTCTTTGCAGGGTTTTAGCTGACATTAAACGTGTGAGCTTTCTTCAATTATCAGAAAAGTTAAAGGTAAATAGTGATATTAAGTAGAGATGGTACCCACAAAACAATTAATTGGTTTTTTCTCTTTGCTATGTTCCACTTTTATGAGAAAGAAACGAATAAAAATAAGCAATAAAGAATGTAGTAGAAGTGCCGGGGATATAGCTCAGTTGGTAGACTAGTTGCCTCAGAAGCACAAGGCCCTGGGTTCAATCCCTAGCACCACAAAAAAAAAAAAAAAAAAAAAAAAAATTTAGTAGAAAACACCGAACACTTTCAAAGTTATTAGTTCTTTGGACATAAATAATTAGTCCACTATCTTAGTTCATTTACATTTACAGTGCTAGCAATGAGAACTGATGTGAAACTCAGCCAGTTCTTAAGCCACCAAACCCCTTACTAAAGCAGGAAAGGCATTTGAAACAAAAGCGTCCCTTATTTAATTCAACTGAACCAATTTATTGAGTGTCTACAATGTGCAAAGCACTGTTCTAATTGCTGGGAATGCATCAAAGAACAACAACAACAACAAAAAAAAAACAATGTCTCTCACCCTCCACAGTTTACATTAGACCAGGAAACACATTCTGTTGGGGAAGGGTATTCTCATGGAAGAAGGCATTCGTGCATCCAGAAATTTGATTAACTAGAGTGTCACATCCAGCAAGTGTTCAGGTTATCTAATGCATATTTTTAAAAATCACTGTGTAGAGATACAGCCACATCAATGTTCACAGCTGCTCAATTCACAATAGCCAGATTGTGGAACCAACCTAGATGCCCTTCAATTGATGAGTGGATAAAGAAACTGTGGTATATATATACAATGGAATATTACTCTGCCATAAAGAATGATAAAATTATGGCATTTGCAGCAAATGGATGAAATTGGAGAATATCATGCTAAGTGAGATAAGCCAGCCTCAAAAAACTAAAGGACGAATGATCTCGCTGATAAGTGGATGATGACACATAAGGGGAAGGTAGGAGGGGTTAGTGTTAGGGTTAGGGCTAGGGTTAGGGAGGGGGACAAGAAAGGAGGAAGGAAGGACTGTATAGAGGGAAAAGAGAGGTAGGAGGGGTGGGGGGGAAGGGAAAAAATAATAGAATGAATCAAACAACATTACCATATGTAAATTTATGATTATACAAATGGTATGCCTTTAACCCATGTACAAACAGACAAACATGTATCCCATTTGTTTATAATAAAAAAATATGAATTTAAAACAAAAAAAATCACTGTATGTAAGACATGAATAGATCAATATATTTATATAATTTACTAAATTTTAAAACCATTTTCTGTCTATTTTAGGAGTGAAGAACATTGCCTTCAGACCTATAAATGGTTGAAAAAATTATCCACAAATATGTGAAAAAGTATATACAATGTACTGTGTACCGTCATAGGAAGCACATTATCAGAAGGGGCTTCCAAAGGTTTTGTCCACACTGTGGTCTGTGGACCAGCAACATCAATACCTCCCAAAAACCTGGTAGAAATGCAGACCCTCATGCCCACACAGCCCTACAAAATCAGAAAATGCAATTTAACAAGTTCCCTGGGTAATCTGTATGCACACTAAAGTTTAAGAAGATTCTTCTAGTGCATTTCTCTGCACCTAGAGAACCTAAAAATAACCCACTGAAAGGGAGAACATAAGCGCTTCAAAAATTAATCACTCCCTCGATATTTTTTCATTTTTTAAGAAGTAATTTCTTTTCAAGTAAGATTTTACTTTTAAAACAGCAGATCAGGGATATTACATACTGAACTTTTCTGCAGCATGTGTCAACACAGAGGAAAAATGAAATTTGCCTTTTCATGGTCTCAAATCTGGCATTTCTAGGCTTAGTAGGAAATTGGTACACCTCCCCGCCCCAAAAGAGGGAAATTCATCTCTCATTTTATCAATGCTCAGTGCCTTCCTCTACTCTGTGTGATTTAACAACCATCTATTAACAGGATAAAGAGACGTAGGGTGTTTTGGGGGTGTTCCATCTTATGTGAAGTTCAGTTTTCCAAGTTAAATCATGTTGCCCTTAGCTCAGAGGAAAATGATGTAGAAGACAGCATCTTTGGGACTGAGCCACCTAGCACACCCAGCAAAGTCAGCTGCCAGACTGCAAGCAATCAAAATCAAGAAAGCACATGAGGACTCCAAGAAAAAGGAGGAAGTGGGTAAAAGCAAGTTCCCCTTTCCCTTTGTCACAAAACAGCTGCTTTGCGAAGAGAAGAGAGTTTGGAATAGACATTGTATCCATGCACAGGTCACGTTGGCTCTGCTTAGTTATGCACTTGGGTAAGAGAGTGTTTCAGCCACACCCACACCCTGCCTAAACAAGGCAAAACATCCAAGTTCACCCACAGAGCAGGCCCCAGAGTGCACTGGAGAAGGAGACAACAGCAATGTGCAGAAAACCCAAGCCAGGGAATTTTAACTAATTCAAAGAAGCATAATTTTTCTCTGTTATGTGACCAACATTCAAGGATTCTTCTGTACACACTAAATACACAGGAAAGTTCTCTCCATCATTAGCATATTAAACTATGGGTGTAAGACATCCCCCACTTCCAAAGTTAAAAAAAATAAATAAATCTCTCAGCCTGTCATTACTATCTGCCCAATAAGATATAGAAATTTCAGTAGGGATCTTTACCTACTATAAATGGGGGTCACCTCCATTTACATATATGTTAATATTCTGCCTTTTCCCAAAATAGAGTCAAGGCTTTTATAAAAAGAGTTCAAAATAATGCTTTTGAAGAAAGTTGGAAGAAACTAATATCTATATACATATACTAGAACACTTCTGGGATTGAGCATTAAATTTAGTTTTGAGCTTCCTAATTGGCAAGAAAAAAATGGAAAAATACAACACCCTCATTAGCAATTAAAATGAAACACTTTAGCTCTTTAAGAGAAACAAATGGCTTCATGAGATCAAAACTTAAAGGAATTTTTTTTTACAACAGACTTTATACAAGGGGCATTGAATACCAAAGGCAATGTCTTCAATTAAAAGAATGCAAAAATTTTAAAGCATTATCTACATTTTCAATTACATTATGACCTTTAAGAAATGAAAAAGGGAAATATTAACATGCAATTTACAAAAGACAGTTCTCCAGGGAGAATAAACAAAGTCACGTCTGTAATATTCTGGAAACCTAATTTTGTGCAGAGAGCTTAATAATGAGCTTTTAGATGATACAAAGACATACTAAATATCAATTCCCTCATTTGATCCTCTGACGGGAGCTGAGTAAAGAATAATTCTAGGCTGTGATCTTGAGCGAGCACCTGGTAGCCTATGTAATTAGCTGAAGAAAGATTTGGTGTTTGGGGCATTGGGTCAGCAGGTGGCCAAGTTAATGAACCACTCTAAGAGTTGAGACTCCCTTCTTGTGTCTGGGGGCTGCACACCATGGAGAGAATTTCAAAACAGTGAGAACGGACTCTTGTAGGAGCATGTGGTTTGCAATCTCAGTTGAGCCTTCCTACGATCTTCTCCATTTGTATTTGACCAGCTTCTTTTTCCTTTCCATCTTTTCTACAAGATGTTATTTCGAACCTTCTTCTCCCTCTTCCCCAAACTTAACTATATCACCACCCAGAGGAAAGGTTTCTGCTCCAGACTGGCCCTGCCAAGATTTCTTCTTGCTTCGTCAGCAGCTTTGCTTCATCATGTATCTTCATACTTTCCCTTTGTACTCAGTCTTTCCCACCAGCCTTTAAAACTGCTAAAGCCTTTCCCATTCTAGAGAACTTGTCACCTCTCCCAAGCTACCATCACTCTCTCACCTTCCTTTCTCGGTCTCTAGGAACAACGCTGTATAAGGACAGCTTCCATTTCCTCCTGAACTCTGTCCTCTCAATGGATTTATAAGTCAAGAGATGATTGGAAGCACAGAAGCTAGAAAGAGTGGAGGCTACATGCAGTGGTCTGAATGTCTCCCCTTTTCTACATCATCTTACTCATGTTCATGTTCCCCACAGTTCTTCCCTTGACTTACTTCATTTTTCACTGTCTATCCTCCATCTTGGCAATTTCATCAACTTTTGTGGTTTCATTCTCACCTCTTTGCTGAAAATTCCGAATCTATCTCCCTTTCCAGAAAGTGGCCCTAGTGAATCTCTTGACTTCATTTTTCCCATGGATACCTTGAGTTGAGTTTTCCCATTCTGTGCTTCCTCTTTTATTTGCTGTTTAGTCCTACAAAATAGAATCCTGGGAGTCATTCTAGACTTCTCTTCCTCTTTGATCCTCAGAACCCATTAGTCTCTAAACCCTAATTTACCTAATTTACCCACTCCATGACCATCAGGTCCACTCTGTCTCTTCCCTTCCCATCTATACTTCCTTAAGTAAACCTCTCATCAACTCTTGACTAAATCGATTCATTTAATAGACTTTTCTGCTGCCATCCCCCACCCAAAAGGACTTCCGAACTTGTCTCCTAGATTCCCATTTGATATCTTTTCTTAATCTGTCCTCTCTAAATCTCTCAATGTACTCTGTACTCTTCCCAAATGTAAATATGCTCACAGTTCCTCTCTGCTTTAAATTCTTCACAGGATCATCATGCTTACAGAATACAGTCTGAATTCCTTGGGTTGATAAGCATGTCCCTTCATGACCAGGGCCCTTCCTCCCTTTATAGTTAGATCCTTCTCCACTGCCTTTCCTGGAACATACGTTCCAGGATTAACGATGCTCACAGTTCCTTGAGTGTACATTATTTTCTATATCAGTATCTCTGCTCATATTCACTCCTATGTTTCTTCCTTTTATTCCTCTAATGGAGTGGACCTCAGATGTCACCTGCACCACAAGGCCTCCCTGCACTCTCCCTCTCTTCCTTCCCTGGCCCAGAGAACGCTAGTCACACTTCTTTCAGTTACCTCTGTACCTCTTACCTACCCTTAGTAAACTGAGGAGTGTTCCCTATAAGGTGAACTTCTCAATAGGACTGTAGTCCATATATCTCTGCTCTTCAATGGCTATAGCAGAGCTCTGGACCTGAGAAGGTGCTGACTAAATATTTATTCAATTAAGATAGAGATTTGGACATGACTTTTTTTTTTACCAACACGGTAACACCAGTTGACCAAAAAGTGAAAGCAACAGATTGTGTATTTACCCAGGAAAAGGGGCAATACATGTTTATTATAAGTAGCAATTTAATATCCCTATATTACCCTTGGAAGTCTATTGTAAACAGTTTCTTCTCTTTAACATATTATAAGCAATTTGCTTATTGATCTTTTTTCTCTACTCTTTATAACATAGAAACTATAAAATGCATTAGAGAGCCACAGAGAACAAAGAAAACTGCCTCAGATTATCCAACAGCTGTGGAATATGCTGTGCAACCAAAGAATTTGTACTCAGGGCCACAGGCTGTGGGTGTAATTGTTATGAAGGGAGAATGAGGAGCCAGACATGTGCAGCTCAATGTAAGAAAATCAGCAAGATGGAATTAGTTAATTCCCTAAATCCTCAGGTCAATCCTATTCCAGACCTCTGGAATTCAACCCTAGCCAACTTCTCCAATTTCCTCATCCTTCACCATCCCACACCACCCCTAGTTACTTATAGAGCATGTATCCCAGAAATTTCAGACCCATGTGATTTCTTCTCTGCTTGACCACAACTCTCATGGAAAAAAGAGTCCTTTTTATTTCATTTTAACAAGGTACTCTTTTCTGTTCTTAACTTACCTTTCTTCATTCAGAGGCTCAGGGATGGCTAATTTATAGTCTCTGCAAACTGAAGTTTCATGTGTAATAGCCACTCTGAATTGGAAGCTTACTTTCTCTAAGAAAAGAGCTTTATTACAAGATGACCACAAGCACAGGTACAGCGTTGCTCAGATGCAGAAGCAGAGGCAAATCAGGTAAGAAAATGACTTGACTGAAGCTTTGCAGGGAAATGTACAGAGCAGGTAAGTTGAGAACAACAAAAATTGAAGAGGCTTCTCTTTTCCAGAGACTTTCTGGGTTTGCAAGTTCAGAAAGCAGTTCTTAGGGATTTCAAGATGCCGGACTGTGGTCAGGGTGAGTGGATTGTTGAAGCAAAGACAAAGGACACGAAGTTGTGATCAGAGCACAGAGGGGATGGGGATGCTTATTGCCCCAATGGGTCAAGATCCAGTGTCGCGGTCACCCAAGACGAAGGCAAGGGTTGATGCTGAGAGGAAAACTATCAGCTGTGAGCACCGGTTCTCAGTGACAGAGAGGAGCCTCCTAAAAGCTGCTAAATGACCCAGTAAGTTGGGAAGAATACAGCTCAGCCTGGTGGGAAGAACCTCACAGGAGGGAAATCCGTAAGGGTGGGTCATGTGAGTAAGAAAACAAACAAAACACTTGGTTTCAGAAGGTATCTAACACAAAGCCAAATTAGTTTTGACTTTGCTGTTAATAGAGTTTATGGACTTGGGTATGTCATCTTATTTTATTTTTCTGAACCTTAGTTTTCTAATAGGTAACATGAAATGCTATTTTTTTTCATGTCAGTTGATTTTTTATTTACAAAAAGTTTTAAAGCAATGAATACTTAGGAAATGGGAATTAAGTCAATAAATTTTTTTCCTAGATAATATTCGTAACCTATAAAACTCTGAGTAAATAGTCCTTAAGGAGATACTATGTTGTAACATTTTAAAAAGTCCTCCTTGAGTTTGCAATTATACTTGTAGGAATCTCTTGGGTAAGCACTTCCACATGGACAGATTTGTTTACAGGATTTCTATCTGTAACTCCAATGGTTAGCCATGAGTTTCATTTTCATCTTACGTTGCTCGGTTTTCAGCTCAAACATCTACGCCTCATTAATTGATTTTTTTGTACTTGCTCAATACTTATCAGCTGAGCAGACTCCATCTCTGGTAACAATTTAACAAAAGCAACTGACAGGGAGGTCTGTGTACCATCCCCCGTTCAATGAAACACTGCTGTGAAGTAGAAAATATGACCATGAACACTGTTCTTGTTATACAAATAAAATTGAGGTGTATATACAGTATTTCCCAGTCTCTTTTTGTGCATTTGTTTTGAAAAGTAATTAAATCTGGGGGTTTTTTGTTTGTTTGTTTGTTTGTTTTTTGTTTTGGAATCCATGAAACTATGGGTACTTCAATGTCTCTTCCAACAGACTATAGGGAATCCTGAGGATAATAATACCACTAGTAATAATAATAGTAATTGTTATCATGATTATTATTTAAATTTATGTTTCTAGTGCCCAGAAAAGTATGTGATTCACAGTAGACAAAAGGGTCCATTAATTAATTTCTTCATTAGAAAGCAAATAAATTACTTGGTAACCAAAGAATTTCTTTTCCCAAAAATCTTTTCTTCAATTGCCTATTATCTGAATTATTTAGATAACTGGTGTCTAATTATTCAATCTGCACTGTTTGGCTATGAAGTGAATAAAAGAGATGATCCCAAAATTGATTTTAAAAAAAAGATTTCTGATCACCAAGTTTCTGCTCAGATTTATAAATTCTTTCTTATAAAACATTAATGCTGTGTTTGGTAAAACAATGACATCAGTTTAAGGAAGCAAATCTTCCTGTGAGACTGAAAAAAATTAAAATTATAATTTTAATGTAAGTTACCATTTAAAATGTAGACATTCATAGAGAATAATTAAGTATAAGATGTAAATGTTTCTACATAAATTTAGAATCTAATGATAACTCTTTTATGGATAAGACAGGGATCATTTTGACAAGATTTTATGTCTTGCCTTGACTCTGGTTTCAGCTACAGTTCCTCTAAAAATTGACAACGTTATCTTAGTGAGATGTTACTTACAAACTAATAGCAGAACAGGATTCCTCTGAGTAGTTTTTTTCAGGAGTTGTAGGTATTTCCAAACTATTCTCTCCCCATCTCTGGTTCCTCAGGCCCTATGGCCTTCCTAGAGAGTATGCTGAAAATACAGCTTTAACAAATCTCCCCATGATGACAATACTATAGTCCCTGCTCACTGAGCTATTGGAAATCCATAAAACACTCGTTGTACAATTAACTCCATTGGTCAGTGAAAAGCTTCAGTGCTCAAAGAAAACCGACTAACTACCCAGCCACGAGATAGGAATATAAAATAGAAGCTGCCACCACCACCCACCCTATGCAGGCCAGTTCCTTATAACATTTACTCCAAGGCAAATAGAAAGCAATGGTATGACAGAAGAATCAAGAAGAGCTCAAGTTTTCGCATAATAACAAAGGTGTCTCTTTGCCATATTGTTGCTATTCACTAAATACTAATTAATAACTTAGTAAATGAGTTTGAAAAATCTAGCCAACATAGGAGAAAACAAAGATAAAAATTTAATCTGGGGCCACTTTGAGTAGAATAAATGACTATTTTTTTTTATTGTAAACAAATGGGATACATGTTGTTTCTCTGTACATGGAGTAAAGGTGTACCATTTGTGTAATCGTAAATTTACATAGGGAAATGACTATATTTTTAAACTATGCTACCACAATGTAAGAATTTAGATTCATGAACAGGTGAATGGATAAAGAAATTGTGATATATATACACAATGGAATATTATTCAGCCATAAAGAAGAATAATATTATGGCATTTGCAGATAAATGGATGGATTGGAGAATATCATGCTAAGTGAAATAAGCCAATCCCAAAAACCCAAAGATCAAATGTTTTCCCTGATAATATATATATGATGATGATATATAATGGGGGTAAGGGGTAGGGGTGAGAGAAGAATGGAGGAACTTTAGATTATGTAGAGGGAGAGGGAAATGAGAGGGGGGAGGGGGTGGGGTATGAAAAATGGGTATGAAAATCGTGTAAATACGATTACACGAATGGTATGAATCTACATCGTGCACAACAATAGAAATGAAAAGGTGTACCCCATTTATGTACAATGAATCAAAATGCAATCTGTAAAATTTAAAAAAATAATTTAGATTCATGATCTATTAACTTGCCACTTTCTTTAAAAGAAGTTAAGAAACTACATAATACAGTTTGCAAAACTCACCTGGTAAAATATTTTAAATGTAAAAGTTGGGGTTTAAAAAGACTAATTCTCAGGCATAAAGTATATTGGTAAACCAGGTAGAGAATCAAAACCAAACCTTGCTATCATTAAATTGAGAATATTAAATCCAAATATGTGTTGTTTAGACCAAAAGAATCATAGGTTTGAACCCCACATAACACAAGACAGTTAATACACCAAAATTCACCTGATCAGCCTGGCTGGCAGAAGTTATGGTGTCTTCAACTTCTTTTTCTTCTCCCTCTTAACTTTTTGCTATATCAAATTTTCCCATAAAGTGTTCCTTTGGAGTATTTTCTACACTTCCCAACTATCCTAACAACCTGGTAGTACATAGAATTCTACAATAACGAACCTTTTAATAGTTGATTTTCCCCTTTCCCATCCAATGGATCTCCCTACAAGTTTCAAAAAGAATTCCCTTTTATTGTCTTTGAATCGAGTCAAACTCTGCTTGGACATCTTTCTTAAAACACATGCTTCAAGATTTTCCATCACTTATCCTTCATGTCCATAAAGACTCATAGAATCACAGAATATCAGAGCTCACTTCTGTCTTTATTATTAGTTACTGGCCTGGTTTCTCCACTCCAGTAAACAGACCTGCTTATTTTTCCCTCTGTGGAGACACTTTGAATACTGCAGCAAATGTTTACGAATTCCATGTTACCAAATGAAACACTGACCAAAATTCCCTTGCCTCTAGTTTTTCTCAAAACAACCATATCCCAAATATTTTCTTTCAATATTTCTTAAGCATAAATATAAACTCATATTTCTAAATGTCTATACTGCAAATGACTAGTTTTTACTTATTTTATGTGTTCAACTGCATTTTCTTTTAGTGTAAACTGCTTAGTGACTGAGACTAAGTTTTAAAATTTGCTACATAGAGTTTTATACAGTAAATGTTCAAGGAGAGTTGGATACACAGTGTGAAAGTTTTTCATTTAAACTGCTTAGAGTCATTGGTATATCTACAAGGTGGTGGATATACAGTGGAAAAGCATATTTTCAACAGAGTTCATAACAGGACGAGTGGCCACTGAGGGAAGCCAGAACCCTGAGGTCAAAAAGCTCGGATTTTAAGATAAATTCATCAAAACTCCAGAGTCTACTAGTAAGCTAGAAATGCAGAATGAAGCTAATAATTTTACATTTAAAGGAAAAATATCAAATTTCTATTCTTAGAAATGGTAGCGCTAATAACAGTGATCATGATAACTGTGCAAGACTAAAAGGAAGAAGATATGGCTTAATAGTAGCACGTCATGTTTAAAAGACTTTGGTTTTATAATCCATCTAAGATCTAGTTGAAGTCAACTATGATGGTGAAGGAACCAGAAACCAGGATATCTGAGAGAAGAAAATGATGAGGTGCGCTACAAGAAGGAGGAAACTCACTCAAGACAAATATCACATGAAGGAGGAGTTCGCGTTCTTTTGGATGATGTCCAGGAGATGATGGAAAATTGGAGGAAAATTCAGGGAGTCAGTTTGTGGCATATAGAAGAACAAACTAAGAGTCATGTAAAATCCTGCTTCTGAATTTAACTCCAAAAACCTCCTCACTCTCATTAGAAATCCTAATCACAATAGGAACATTGGAACATGAGCAAGGATGCAGTAGTGGAGTTATGCATCCTTAATTGGTTAGCCTAAATAACCTTTCAAGACACTTCCATTCCTTGTTATATGAAAAAAAAGCAATTTATTGAGATAACTTCCTGTGAAATAGGTTGCAATCAAGAAAAGAAGGGTATAGAGAAAGTTACTGGTGAGTAGACAAGAAATACCATACTAGGTATAAAATTATCATATGTAATTGCATTAGCTAAATAACCCTTTTAGCCTTGTACAGTATTTATGACTTAGGAGAACTTTCCTTTGATGCCAGAAGAATTTTAAATTGAGTTTTATATGAAATGGTAAAAAAGTTGATAAAAAGAAGAAGCTAGGTCTTTGAAAAGAACTCAAAAAAGTCCATTTCAAATCATATATAAGCAAATGTCCACAAAATGTTATACCACAATGAAAACCAAACCAAATAAAAAGTGCACATTTCCGTAAGGAAAGCAGCACTATTAAACCTTTGTCATATCATTGCTTGTCTGCCAGTCTAATACAAAATATGAAGAAAAAAGGGCTTAAAACAAATAAAAATAGCCCCCCTCTATTACTTGTTTAACTTTAGAAGCTACAAACTCGAAGAATATTCTTCACTGCACTCACTCAATGTTTTGAATTTAATCAAATAATATTACTTTTAGGTATTGTTTTAAACTTGATTTTGGATGGAGGGAATCTTTATTTCATCAGAAGAATGGAATAAAGTGTCCTTGGCCAAGACATTCTCAGAAGAGGCTATTTTTGTACCCTAAGTTTAGCATATTTAAAGACACATGTTCCAGGTGAGCAGCTTATTCCAAAGTGCATTTGAATTTTTTGTGAAGCTTAATTGCTTCAATGGTCCTCTTCCTCCTTGACAGACCTTTCTCAACATTTCTTTCAGGAAGCAATCACAATTTCTGAAAAGTCTGTTGCACGTAACTTCACGTACACTGTTCCTCTCTTATGTCAAGTAAACTGGTCATATTGTCATGACCAGACTATTTCAGCATAAATGAGAATATTGAAAACAATGTGAAAGAATATAACAAACAAATTCTTTGGAATAAAAATTAAAAGCAGAAAATACCTCAAAGCTTACGTCAATGTACTCTAAAGTAATAAAGGAATATTTTTAAATGAGGGCATTCGAAGACTAGATGCCTCATTTATGATTCTAAAAGTCACCAAAATTAACTATAGAAATGAAAGCTACAGTAATTTAGTCACTTTTGATATTTACTATACTGGGTTAATTTCTAACTTAAGAAATGGTGATACATTAATGAGGCAATGGTCAATTTGAAAAGGAGAAGTGAAGGTCACCGGAGGTCCCAGGATTTTTAAGCTTCAAATGACCAGTATTCAGACAAACAGGCTTCCTTGCTGAATAGTGCCCAGATGGTAGGGACAACACTGATAATGTGGACTTCGCCGCTCTTTACAGGAAACCGTCACTGTTACATGACCCCATCAGTCTGAAGGCAGGGAAATTACTAAGTGAGCCAAGAAAGTGCCTGTAGGCCAATACACAATGTGTCCCTGAGAAGCAGAGGGCAGAGCCTCAAGAAAAATAAATGTTCAGTTGGAGCTTACACCAAGAGCTTACACAAAATTTCTTTGTGGACAGAAGAAAATAAAAGCAATTCGGTTTTCGCAAATGTTATGTCTAGTGAAAAGAGAAACTAATTTCCTTTAAGAAGAAACAAAAGAGCATATATAAATGGCTAAGTGAATAGTGTAATCTCCTGTAATAAAATAAACATCAAAATTAGCTATGAAGCTGTTCTGTGATCACAAACCAGTCTGGAATCAATTGATGGAATAGTGTGAAGATACTATCAATGCCATACAGCACCAGTCAGAAAGGCAGAGGGGAAGTAAAGCAGTTCAAACTAATACACAGGTGAAGTTATAATATAAGCCTTTCCTCAACAAAATTAGCAAACAGAAGTTCAATTTATTTTCCAAAAATGTAATTCTATTCTCAGAAAGCAACCTCTATTAGCAATTATTTTAAATGAAGTAATACAATTGGAAAACAGATATAAGGGAGTCTTCTATGCCCTTCCTTCCTCAAAATATCTTATGTAAAATATGGAAGATAAAAACCAGTATAAAGTGATAAAACATTACTTCTTCCTGAAGAAGTAATCATATCAATAATCAACTGCCTCACTCAATAGAGGGAGAATTATTCAATATGTCAATAAACCATATTCAACCTAGATTTTTGCCGTTCCTTTTGGAGAGATCTCTCCAGTGCTGATATTTCACACATTTTTAACTTATGATTTTAAAATGTTCCATCTAAGCACTAGAGGAAACTGTATTAAACATTAAAATGTAGGAAATTAACATTAAACATTAAAATGTAAGGAACTAACTTCTGAAGTTAAGTTTCTGTCTTAAAAAAGTAATGAGTTTGTGTTCAAACAGAGGGATGCAGCTTATAACTTAAAATCAAGATACAGAAACAAGAATTATGTGTTAGAAGTGACAATATTGCAGCAGAAAGTTATTTTTCCAAAAACAAAGTCTGAAATTAAAAATTGTATAATTCTACATCATTTTTGTTTGTTCTGAAAACTCTGTGCTTTTTATAAATTAAAGTATCTATACTCAATCACTATGATCATAAAACTATTTCACTAAGAATGCTTCCTAATTTTTATAATCAGACCTCACATGAATAACTGAATATTGTGTAACTCTTTTGAAAAGTGAAGCCATGTCTATGGGCTTTCTTTTAATAATTTGATTTTAAGAAATATGAATGCAACAACACCCTCAAAATTCTCTTCTGCATGCTACCATATGTACATGTGAATTGTCCTAGATGTCAATTTATTTCCAGGGCCTCAGTTTCCTTATAGACCTACTGGGGAAGTTAAGAATAGATAAGCTCAAAAATCTCATTTTTATCCAAAAATTTAAGTAGGTGAAAAAAGTAAAGAAAATTTTCATGCAAGAAATTCTTTAAGAATTTAAAGACACTGGGGGAAAAAAAATCAAGTCTTTTAACCTCAGGTCAATCTGTTTGATTTTAAACCTGACATCTGCTACCCTTTAAATGATAATTTATAATTGATCCAACATTAAATTATGAAGAGCAAAGTCATTGTGTTGATAGAAAAAAAAAAAAAAAAAGAAGAAAGAAAAAGAAAACTAGAGACCAAGGTTCAAATCCAAGAAGTTCTCAGTGTCATTTCTCATAAAACAAGATAATTCTGGATGAAGTGAGGAAATGTGTATGTGCACATTTACAGTAAGGAATATATAAATAATTGGTTTGAATTATTTACATTTCCTTTGTATCTAAGGTACCCCAGAATTGGAAATAAATTTCCAATGTCCTGAGGGAGATGGCTGCATTAATCTCATAGTCCCAGGGACATTTTGGATTCTAACAAGAGGTGTAAGAGGACAAAGAAACACCTTCACTCTGTTGAACACAAGGTAAAGCTTTCAAATTAAAATTATGGGACAGAGATTTCTTTTGATTAACCATTCACTCAAGATTAGCCAGTCTATTAAACTTGGATAATCATAACCAGTCACTGAAGGATAATCTAACACCTTGTGCCCATAAGCCTGACAAGCATGAACTTAGAATATGAGGGGAAACCACCATGTAAGACTAAAATCCACAGCTGGACACTTTACATGGAGACTGATATTTTTTTATGCTCCTCCTATCCCCAGAAACGCCAAGGGCTACAGTTTGCTTACGATAGAATTACAAGAAAATGAGGATAAAACAATGCCTGGGTGGGCGTGTACTAAGAAGGGTAAAGTCTGTTCCCCATAGTGCTAGAAAGAAACAGGGACGATACTACCATCCCAGGAGCACATCATGCAACAATACCTTGGTTTTCTCAGTACTTTTCTTTCCCAAATATAACGCCTACCTTCCGTGTGGACTGCAGAAACATAGGTCCAATTGTAACGCTTGACTATATCAAGCATCGCCCTTGCCTGCAAAGTGTCAGAAGGGACAACCCTCAGGAAGTATTTGTACAAAGTTTTGTCACTCAGGTCGATGCTTGTGGCAGAATAGGCGATCTGGGGAATGTCGAACAGCTGGAGCAGGTTCTGGACTTGAATGGCTACTGAGCTGGAACCCGGGCCGATCACTCCAGCAATAGGCTTTTTAGTCCTGCCTGGGGGGAGGGTCTGGCCGTCAGGCAGGCACCGGTTGAGCCCATCCTTCTCATCTCGAATGGAAATCAGAGAGTCCCTGATGAACTCGATGCTTTGTTCCAGAGCCACGGAAGAGTGCCAGCAGGAGTCCCTGATCTCGCTGCCCAGGGTGATGTTGGGCAGGAGGACGGGGTCCGCGTTGATCTTATCCAATGTGTGGAACATGGCCTCCACCCTCTGGATGCCATACTGCTCCCTGATCTCCCCACACTTCCTTTCGGGCACCTTCTCGGCGGGGGGCTGGTGGTGGACAGAGAAGAGGGCTCCAATAATGACATCTCCGTCCATTCTGGCCACGGAGCGCTGAGATGAGGCTCCCACCAGCAACATTTGTCTGCCGGGGTTTTGGGGGAGATGGGACATCTCCAAAAAGATCGCTGGGAAGAAAACCAAGAGGAGCCGGACCATTGTGGTGAGGACGCGGTACACAGCCGGCCAGCCGCGTTCCCACGCCGGTCCCGCCTGCAGGCTGGGGAGCGCACCACTGAGACGCCAGACGCTGCCTCTCGCGGCTTGGTCCCCCTCGCCAGCACGGCTTATCCAACGCCTTCGCCGCCGCCTCCACCGCCTCTTTCCCCTCCACCTCCTCCTCCCGGTCCTCCACGACCGCCCCCACGCCCTGGAGGCGTTTTTAGGGGAATGCAAGTCCCCGTCCTTCACCGGTGCATCAAGGTAATTTGATCAAGGTTACGGTGGGAGTCGTGTTGGCAGCGGTGACCTGGACGCTGCTGATAAAAGAAGGAAAAAAATCAAATCCCGGTCATCGGAGGACATGTGTTTAAACTCTGGGGTCAGTGATGCTAGTTGTTGCCCCGTCCATTTAATGTCAACACATCCTGATATCCGCCGCAGGGACTGCTCGGAAAGCGGTCCTGGTCAGTAAGGAAAGTGGTGTATCCTGCTCCCAGCGCTTCTCAGCTCCCAGGCAGCGAAGAGCACCCACCTACCTGCCCGCTTCTGCATCAAGTCTCTTCCCAGTCCCCAACTATCTATGAGGCTTTCTGACTCCGGGGTGAGGGTGGGGGCAGTAAGGGTGGGAGAAGAGAGGAGGGGAGGAGCTAAATCCTTCAACATAAAAGAACTTTCCGAAATTTGAAGAGATTAACTTTTTTTCCCAGAAGAAAATTTGGAAACTCGCTGTAAAGGTGGAAGCGCTACTTTAAAATGAACGTGAAAAGGGGCGCCTTTTACTTTAACTTTGAGGGGTTGAAGAGACCCTGACATAAAATCCAAGTAGCAAATATAAATCTGCCAGCTTGTGGAAAATCCATATCAGTTACTAAGGCAACGCCTGGTAAAGTCTCCTTATGTTGGAGTTTGGTATGTTTCCCCACTAAGAAGTCAGGCTTATTGTAGATGTTCAAGGAGAAGGGGTACAGATAAGGTAACTTGTTTTCCGGGAAGGCAGAAGAGGTGGAGGGTCTTCTGCACCCCCCCCCCCCCCTAGATATAGGGGACCTTTTGGCTTTGCATAGTTGCTGGAAAGGGAACGAAACGGGAGCTTCCTGGCTGCTTTCGCCACTGCAGCCAGAGCCACACCGCGTTCAGAACCCTGGACAGTGCTCGGTCCAGTACCCCGCGGGGCCTGCAAACGTATGCTTTGAGCTATGAATTGCAATTCCTTGACCCCACTTCACTCATTCAACCCCCCTCCTCCACGTTCTTTACCCAGACACACACACACATGCACACGCACCTACACACACACACACACCTCCCCTCGCCTTCCCACCACCATTCTCCTCGCAGCGCTTCTGCAGGTATATACCCAAATCCAACAGCTTCAGGGGTACAGAGGCGCCAAATCTCAGCCGCCTGCGAGGTTGAAGTTGGCTCCCTCTCCCGTTCCTCCCCGATCCCTTTCTCAAGGTGAGAGTCAGACGAGAAGGGGGTTAAGGAGCCGGCAGGGAGTGAGAGCACAGGAAGAGAGGCAGGCTAAAGGGGCAAGACAACCCAGGCACCCACCGCTCCGATGCTTCCTTAGGCATGCAAGGATGCGCCTGGGTCCAGGAGGAAATCCAATAAAAGAAGATTGTGTCTGCCTTTGTGGCTGGATTTCACCGCGGGAAGGTGTCGGCTCACCTGTCTGTTTGAAGGATATGAAGCTGGGACGTACCTGAGTCGGGGTACACAGAGCTGTATTCCCCAGGTCAGAGGACCCCAGCCGCCCTCGGTTCGCAGACGCCTCAGCTCAAATCCAGACGGTGCAAGGATGCGATCTGGGCTGTACACTAGTGCCCTCTTTCTTCAGCAGTATTTTACCGCAAGGGAAAAGGGGGAGGGGGAGGGGGAAAAAAAAACAGGTCACCCAAGGCTTGTCTAATATTTCATGCATAAAAATCAGTCGTTTGATGGAGGGGGAGGGGAAAAATTAGAGAGATGTGAGGACTATTATTTCCTGTACTACCTACAGGAGAACCTGTCAGATATACAAGTTATACATGGTCAAAGGAGTGAGGAACTGACTAGACTGATTTTGAGTCAATATCTTTGTATGTATCCTAGGGAATCAAATATATTTTTCTCTCTGGATACAAAGCCCATATCCTGGAAATCAGGGTGTAAACTTATGTATAGACATCCAAGGAGAGGCAAGGAAAACAGGAGAGGTGGGGGAGAGGCTGCATAGGGTGGGAGTAGGGGAAGGAGGTACATGCACATCAAGAATCAAGGTAAATCAAATGAAGAGAGGCAAGCCATGGCTGCTCCTTCCAGGTCAAGATGTAACTAAACTGAAAATGAGTCAGGTCACATGAAAACACTGAGATGAAAAACACTTGTGCAGATTCCTCCAGTCTGCCAGCATCTTCCCGGCAGGTCTACAATGCTGCTTCTTACTGTGTGGAAAGTGGAGGTTAAATCACACTCCTCTGAAAACATGATGGCTTAGCAGAATGTGCCCTGGCTTTTTCAGAAAGGAAAGACAAGTGACAGTGTACATTTCCACTGTTGTTCAAAGCTTTCTATTTGTGTCATCTGCAGAGCAGAGATCAGCTTATGTGGGTCCCTTATCATGCCTTGTTGGTGTCTTTGCTATACTATAGAAAGATGTGTCGTGTTGGAAGGGACAAACCATACAAGGCGGTTTCAAGTACTCCTCAGTGTGTTCTGAGAAACTTAGGAAAGGTAACAATGCCTCCAGTCAACATCAACAACAAAAGGACTTTCTCATTCTGTTCTTGTCTTCTTTCCAAGTGTCAGACAATCTAAATACAATAGGATTTTCTTATTATTATTCTGTAAATAATGCACTGAACCAGGTATACACTCTTTGGATTAAAATATTTCAGTTCTGGAAATAGCCACACATTTACTCAAGGTAAATCAGAAGGGGTAAGTTTCTGTCTTCATAGTAGAGGGCAAAATTTTCCTTGCTGGTACCCCCTAGGAAAATCTCTGTTGTAAGATGAACAAGCCACAGGTATTCACAGCATCCCAGAGTACCTCACTTCCTCTAATAGCCATTTAAGTTTAATCTTAGATAAAGCCATTATAGTTTGAAAATCTCCAAGTGTGATTTTTTTTCTGGAATATTTCACACATAGAGTGAATATGTTATATATAAACAATAATTCCCACGATAAGGAAAAATAATGTCTCTAAAGTACACAGTGATCTTTAATATATGCTCCTCAAAGGTAGCTATTTTTAATACACCACATTGCTGTAGTTTAGAAAAGTTTATTATTGAAGTAATAAAATGTTCACATATATTAGCTCTAAAATTTACTTTACATTCCAAGTAAAAACTATAAGTTCAAGTTGACTGAAACAAATCATGTTAAAGAGATGAACTTGAGGACCAAAATATAGCAGATACATACATATGCATAGAGTACATATAAGAGGTGTTAAAGAAAAAGTTAATTTTGAATATATACTTGAAATTATCAATCAAATTTACTGACAATTTATTTAAGACTAGACATGAGGAGGCACAAGGATAAAAATGAGAAAAAAAGGAAGCATGGAGACGGGAGAAGATAAGGTCACTAAAATCTTTCTTTTTCTGGAAATTAAAGCTTAACCATGGTTGCAAGATATAATACATGTGCAGACATCTAAAGGATGGGTCTATTAAAGGACTTATAAGAATGAGTTATATTCAGATTAACAAAAACAATGCACTAAGAGTTCAAAGAAGGTTAAAGGTGCATGCATCCACAAGTTCTGTCAGTATGAATACTTATTCAGTATTGCTAGGGCAGTATAATTACACTTAGTATGTAATTCATAACAGGGTAGAAAATGTTATCAGTGTTTTTGTTTGGGAATTCTATTTTATGTCATATGTAGTAGAGATCAAGATCAAAAGAGTATCTGATATATTATCTCAGGACAATGCTTTCATGTGCTGTTGTAAAAATAAATACAACAGAATGTTCCTTATATGTGTATGATAGTAAAGCAAATCTTGCCCATAAACATAATTACTATTCTCTCCTTATGAATATGTGCATAATTCACATTCTCTTCAGCATAAAGGACATCACAGAAGAACAGGTCTAGGTTTAAAATGAGTTAAAAAAAACATATTTTCCACATAAAATCAAATGAAAATTCAAACCCTTCAAATAAGAAAGGTAAGAATAAGATAAAAGGAAGAAATGGATGAGCTAAGCAGGTATTCCAAATTATAGTGTACTCTAGTGAGTATTTTGAAAATTAAAGTTTACATAGTCATTGGAATATGGAAGTGAAGTATACACAAGAGATAATAAACTCATTACTAAAGAGGTAGTACGAACTGAAAATAGAAATGGGATCAAAGAAGGTCTTTGTAGAAAATTGATTTGTGGAAAATTGATATGGAATGTATTACTAAGGGAATATAATGGGTGTTCAAGGTAGATCAATGTCATGTCGAGTGAATATCAGACTTTTCTATAAGTTACCATGCTCCATGGATAATTGACTTAAATCTAGTGCAACATTTCTTACATTCCTACATTTAATTCATGAGTTTGAAAAGATTTCAAGCCCCAGTGAGAATTTTCAGTTTATTTATCCAGTTCAGCTATCTACATTGCTTAATTCAAGAGGGAAATGGTTGTCTCCACTTGGACTTTATGCGCTGAACCAAAGTCAATAAAAATTCTAAGATAAAACCGCTTCCCCTCAGAAACTCAAAACATTTCTACAAAACTTGACTGATTAACAAAATAAATCAAATATTTTTGAAAGGTAAGAACTAAAATGAGCCAAACTTCCTATGTATTCCATTGTTTTGTTGGTCTGATTAACTAGGTGAGGGCAATACACCAAAAGCCTCCGCCTCTACGGGCGATTGCAAATCATTGATGGTACAGTGAACTCACACGCATGGACAGGGAAACATGCATTTGCACATGCTGTTCTGCCACAACAGTCCAAACACTTACTTTAAAAGAATTAAAATGCAACTGACGAGAATAAACTAAACACAATTATTCTGGAAGCACAATGAGAGCTCCAATTATTGTCTCTTTTATTCCCTGCTGTATTCTCTGAGCCCACAACAACGTCTGGTTCATGATAGGTGCTCACATATTTGGCGAACAAATGAATGGATGTATTCTTTCTGAACATTAAAATTACCATGTACTAATGCCTTACAGTCTTCTCTCATTTATCCTTCCAATAGTCTATGCCTATTTCTCAAATAAAAGCTTAATTAGTATGGGACTATTTAGAGCCATATTTATACTACAAACTCTATTACATTTGAAGTATTTTTTATGATTTGAATCTCAAATGTTCCCCACAGGTTCATGCATTATAGGCTTGATCCCAAGCTGATGATGCTAGTGGGAAAAGGTAGAAACTTAAGTAGGAGGAGCCTACTTGGAAGAGGCAGATCACTGGAGGTATGCCTGTGAAGGGTATATTTTGTCCCTGGTCCCTTGCTTTGGCTCTCTTTGCTTCTTGGTGTCCATATGGTGAGCAGCTTTGCTCCACCATGTGGCTGTGATGTACCGTACCCTTACAATAGGCCCCCAAACAATGAAGCCACCTGACCATGGACTGAAACCTCTGAAACCATGAACAAAGCAAATATTTCCTCTTTTAAGTTGCTTTGCTCAGGTATTTTGTCAGAGTGAGAGAGAGATCACTAACACTAGTATTGAAATATGTTCCAAATTTGATGAAACTATTTTCTTTACTGTGAAACATATGTTAATCTGTAACAAATGAAACTTAGAAATTTTATAAAGGTTAAAAGAAGTTAATTAAAAAAAAACAGAAAGTAACCTTTATCTATTGTTGTGGTTACATAATTTGAAAACAGCAATTTGAAAATATTCTCAGAGCTATCATATGAGATGGGTGAAATGGGCATATTATCACAGTCCTAGAGATATGAAAATTAAAACTCCAATAATCTATTCCTCACCCAAGCTTAACAAATTCAAGGCAGTGCCATATTTCACTACCTTTATTACAAATTCATAACTAGAATGTAATAAAAACCAACTGTATGAACTGAGGTGTTATTTTCATTTTTCCTTAAGCTTTGAATTGATTATATCTTCCCAGAGAAAGCTTAAGTAATAAAGAAAATGAATTTGAATTCCTTTCCTTTAGGCCTTTCATCTGTTGAGGGCATAAACATTACAGGTGATTGTTCTATTTGCTTAAAATAGCCATCTTTTATAACAGTTCTAATAAAGGCAGTAACCTACTTGCACAGTCGCGCAGCCAACTTTTGAACAATTAAGCAAGAAAGTATCTAAATTGTCAGATCCAATAAAAGCTTTTTTTAGAGAAGGCTCTATCTTACTACAACTTCACCTACACAATAAATTAAATTATTACTCCCATTTAAACAGCAATATATTATGTTCCTATTTTACTGTAACAGAAAATGTACAACGTGGTTGTTATCCATCCAGCGCACCACTAAAGTATTACTCTAAAGCACAGTCCTTACCGTTTCATTTACATGGCTCAAAACCTATCATAGACCCCAATTGTCAATACAACAGGGTCTACAGGCCTTATCCTGGCACCTAAAGTCATCTGACTGTGGAATGGGTTCATAGAGGCAAAATAGGGCAACTACTTAGATCCAACCTTTCCCTTCTCTAAGGAAGCAAGGTAAGGGATAGGGAGCAGGTTGGAGAAACTCTGACTCAAATATGCCCAAGGGGTTGTCAGAATAGTCAAGGTGTATTTTTGAGAATATTCTAGTTTTTCTGATTTGAAGCTTAATTGAAAGCCACAGATATAATTCCATTCAATTTTCCAACTCATATTTTTTCTAATCAAACAAGCCTTGGATTTTCCCATCCTCAGCTCACACCTCTCACTTTACAAAAAATGCATTCATTTTTTCATTTCTTTTATATTTACTTGACCTACTTCAAAATTCATTTCAAATCTAGCTTCTCCATGAAAGCTTCCAGTTCTGGAGGAAATAATGAAAAATGTGTTTATTGAGCACTTTTAAATAAGACACAGTTATAAAACAATATTACTGAATAAAAAAATATTCTGTTTTACCTGGTCTCATTCACAATGATTGTGATCAGTTTCAAAAGAGTGACTTGTTGAAACTATATTGCCATTAATAAAAATATTTTAGAATATCTGTGAAATGAATAAACTGCCATGTACTCTTTTTAATATCATTATTCCTAGCAAATGATCATCCTTTAAGTATAGATTTAATTTTCTGAGAATGGACAATTGTCTTCAAAGGTCTTAAATAATAAAATATAACCAAGCTCCTTGAGAAGAGAGAAGTGACTTGCTCACAATTTAATCTCCAGAACCTAAAATAGTACCTAGAACTTAATAAATAGTAAGTTAATTAAGTAGGATTTGGGATCAAAAATGAGTTGTGATTCTGAAGCAATTATATTTCTTTAGATCTAAAAACAATTCAGAAGAGTGACTCCAAAAATGTCTGAGCAATTGCAACATTAGTGGCTTTCAGAAGGGAGCAATGAATGATCTTTCAGACATGAAACTTGCATTTGTTTTATGGTCATTATTTTTTATTACATTTATGTATGGGTTGATTTTCATGGTTACTTAAGCAATACTTATTAAAATGTAAGACTGGCATATACTATATGCCCTGTGTTTTATTTTAAATAGCATGTAAAACATATAGACATAAAACATAAAAGACTATAATAAAACTATATCAAAATATTAACAATTATTAGTTATAGAAGGTAGTATAATGGATAATTTCATTTTTATATTTTTTACTAAAATGCTATCATAAATATGTATTGACTTGTTAAAATATCACAATAACATGGGAAATGAATATCTTCTGTTAACTCTGATAGATTCAAGGAATCAAAGTTTACTGGGTCACACATGCTATCTTCACCTATACTTTTCACCATCTCTGTTACCTCTGTTTGTGAAAAGAACTCTGCTGAGTACTACGGACACCAAGGGAACAAGATACAGCCCTTGTCTTGGTGACTTGGGGTTCAGTGAGAAACAGCTGGTCCTCAATTACCACAGAACAGTGTGGAAACTCACAGGAGGGAAGAGCCCAATGTTCTCTGGGACCTTGTGGGAGGGGCACATTTCTTCAAAGGTCAGTAAAGGCTTCCCAGGAAAAGTGACATTGACATCAAGACTGACAGACAGACCAATAAGATAGCCTAGGCAGAGAAACTGCAACTGTCCACAAGAAAGTTTGATGCTTTCATTGAAATAAAAGTTTGGAAAAGCCATCCACCAGCAGAGGAGGTAGAATAGGAAGTTCCTTTGAGACAGAAAGACATAATGAATGGTTTTGTAAATGATGTGAAAGAGTTTGGAATGAATGTTGAGATTGGGGAAGAAAGGCCAAGTAGCATCCTTATATTTGTGATTTGGAAAAGCAAACTCACTAAATTGAAGAGAAATCATGATTGAACAGTGTAAGAAGTTAAGAACAGTTTAAAAAGTTGTTGGACCACAAAGTTTTTAGGAGAGAACAGGGAAGTGTGTCTCTGTAACTGTGATATATGAAGCAACATCTTAAGATGCAAAACGCACTAACCACAACAGGGGGAAAAAAAAAAGATGAATTGGACTTCAAAGTTAAAAACTTCTGTTCTTCTGAAGAGATCACCGAGAATGCAAGCAATGTATGGCGACAGCGTGCTACAGGTAAAAGGACAAAGTTGTACGTTACCAAGGGCTGAATTGAGACTGCAGGCAGAACATTCATAAGTCTATAGTAAAATGACTAATAGCCCAATTCTTCTTTTTTTTATTAAAATCTTTTTTATTTTTACAGACTGCATTTTGATTCACTGTACACAAATGGGGTACAACTTTTCATTTCTTTGGTTGTATACAATGTAGATTCACATGTAATCATACATGTACATAGGGTAATACTGTTTGTCTCATTCTACTATCTTTCCTTCCCCCACCCCCTCCCACCCCATTTTCCTGTACACCATCCAAAGTTCCTTCCATTCTTCTCTTCCTCCCGTCACCCCCCTTCATTATGTATTGTCATGCACTTATCAGAAAAAAACATTTGGCCTTTGGTTTTATGGACTTGACCTATTTCACTTAGCATGATAGTTTCCAACTTCATCCATTTGTCAGCAAATGCTATAATTTTATTCTCCTTTATGGTTGAGTAATATTCCATTGTGTATATATAACACAGTTTCTTTATCCATTCATCAATTGAAGGGCATCTATGTTGGTTCCACAAACTATTGTGAATTGAGCTGCTATGAACATCGATGTGGCTTCATCACTGTAGAATGCAGATTTTAAATCCTTTGGGTATAAACTGAGGAGTGGAATAGCTGGGTCAAATGGTGGGTCCATTCCAAGTTTTTCGAGGAATCTCCACACTGCTTTCCAGAGTGGCTGCACCAATTTGCAACTCCACCAGCAATGTATGAGTGTGCCTTTTCCCCAATTCATGCCAACGCTTAAGTGTCAAAAGACTTGGACAGACACCCCATGGGTTAAAAAAAAAAAAAGGTACGAGTGCTCAGTTGATAGATGAAATGATGTTCCACATGACTGAGTCATCAGTGAAGTACAAATTAAAGCCACAATAATACCACCTTGCACACCCATGAAAAATGGTAACATTATAAAGATTGTAAAGACGGAAAACACTACATGGTGATAACAATGTGAAGAAAATGCACAGGTATAAATTGCTGAAGGAAGGGTTGAACAGCCCATCAAATTTGAAAAATGTCTAATAATTTCTCATAAATGTAATGTCCTATAATGAAGCAAATTCACTCCTAGATATTTGCCCACAAGAAAGAACTTATATCCACAAAAATATTTTTATAAGAATGGTGATAGCAGTTTAATTCATAATTAGCAACAACTATAAATAACTCAAATATTTATCACTAAGCAAATGAGTGAAAATTGTAGGTCTTCATACATTAGAACACTGCTTCAAAATAAAATTACAGATACTTGGAACAACATGGGTAATATGGTTTGGTTCTTAAATGTCCCCAGTAAGCTCCTGTGTTGAAGGATTGGTCCCCAGCTGACGGTCCTCTGCCACGTGCTCTCAGCTCTGATGTACTACCTTGCCAAAGGCTCAAAGGAAACAGGACCAAGCAACCATGGACTGAAACTTCTGAAAGCATGAGCTAAAATATATCTTTCCTTCTCATATGCTGAGTTTCTCACAGCAGCAGAAAGCCAACTAACACAATGAATGAATCTCAAAAAACATTATTTTGAATAAAAGATGACAGGGTACATACTGTTTGATTACATTTATATAAATCTCAAAGACCATCACACTCATCTACACAAGTAGAAATCAGAATGATTGCCTTTGGGTGAGGTTGAGAAGAACTCAAAACAACTAAGAAGAAATTTTCTGCGGAGATAGAAATGTTCCATACTTTGATGCAGTGTTACACCAGGACACACATTTGTCAAAATCCTGGGAGTTATAGGCTTTAAGATCGACATATTTTACTACATGTAAATTATATTTTAATAAAATTAACTAAATAAAATTGTTGCAATTAATCAAAGCAGGAGATGATAATAAACTAAACCAAGGCTTTAGCAGTGAAAATGGATAAACATGAAAAAATTGGAAGGATAGCAATAGAAACTGGCTGCTGTGAAAATTGAGCATGAAAAAGCAGTCAAAAATGCCTCCTCACTTTGAAATTCAGTGCAATTTAGCAGAAAGTGTTGCCATTTACTGAAATAGAAAACACAGGAGAAGGACGCATTGCAAGGCAGGGGGGAATGATAAATTTCATTTGCCACCCAATAAAGAGTCTTTGAGATTGTCCAAAGGAAATTCACCCATAAGCACTCTATACAGAAGTTGAGGTGTCAGAGAGGATATATATCACAGAAATAGCTGTGGGGAATCTTTATACAAATTACATCAGAGAGGTTGAGAAGATGACCCACAGAATATCTCAGGAAAGATAAAATATCCCACTTATGATAAAAATAGAGAAAGCGGAACCCACACAGTTGAGCAAGAGGGAGCGGCAGAAATAAAAATTAAAACTAACAAATGCTAGGTCAAAGAACAGTGAGTAAGAATCCTTCAAGGAGAAGAGAGTGGCCAAGTGTGGTGAGAGCAGAGGGGAAAGCTAAGAGGGAGAAGAACTAAAAATTGTGCATTGGATTTGTCCAAAAGGAGCTCAGTGGTGATCTTGCCACAAGGGTGGTAGGAGGAGAAATGGCATCAGAAGCCAAATTGTGGGGAATGGAAATGAGGAAATAGAGGCAATGCATTTTTTTTTTAATTTTTACAGACTGCATTTTGATTCACTGTACACAAATGGGGTACAACTTTTCGTTTCTATGGTTGTGCAGAACGTAGATTCGCACCATTCAGGTAATGATACAGGTACATAGGTTAATGATGTCTGTCTTGTTCAACCATCTTTCATTCTCACACCCCCTATAATTTTTGAATGTATGGATACCTGCGTATTTGTTTACCAGTTTGTGCACTATCACAAGAATTACTGCATGAACATACATACACAGACACATACAACACAGACACACATGTGCACAGCATTCTTCATACAATAATTGTTTTTTGAGATTTAGAATTAAACCTCTATAAATATCCCAAGATAGGGAATTTCTAAGAAAAAATTTGTGCTGGTATCATTTAGAGTATGTTTTTATAAGATTACCGAGAAATTTAGATCACTTTCAAAACTCAAAATCAAGGTCAAATTATAAATATGAATTCAGAAAGAAAAAATAAGCTAATGTGCCCATTAAAAACATATAACTATAAAACATGACTAGGAAAACATGCATAAATATATATGTATGTACCCACACACATGCTTATACAAAGAATGGTGAATTTAGTCCACAAAAAAATTTAAGGAAGATTAACATGTAGATCTGACAGTTTTGAGGGTTTTGTGTGGGGGGGGGGATTCTTTTGGTACCAGGGACTGAACCTGGGGACACTTAACCACTGAGCTACATTTTTAAAAAAATTTTTTACATTTAAATTTTTTTTTTTTAATTTTTTGTTTTGAGACAAGTTCTCCCTAAATTGCTGAGGCTGGTTTTGAACTTGTGATCCTCCTGCATTAGTCTCCCAAGTTATTAGGATTACAGGCATGTGCCACTGCTCCTGGCCTGACAGTATTTTCTTATGACTCGGGAATTGCAAAGTAAAGTCAGATTTCCTTCACCTCCTGGTAATTAGATATTATCAATGTAGTAGTATTGCTATGCTTACCAGTACACACATCTGCGACTATAAAAGTGAGGAAGTACAAGTCATCTTCAGTGGGAAGCAATATTATTTAGAAAATAGGGCCCACTCCAGACCTCAAATTTCATTTTACTCTTTGATTGTAATTAATTTAAAAATGACATTTTTCTTTAAATCTGTAGTTGTTTCCCCTCATCCTTCCCTGACAGTTACTATAAATAAGATTAACTCCTCCTGAGTACCTGATGCAATTAAACCCTTAGATGAAAACCGCTCTTTTATGACAACAAAAGCAAGTGTTATTTATTAATTTGCTAGAATTTATTTAAAGGAGTAGTAAAGGGATAGGATGTTTCATAAGTTGTGATCTATCATCCCAATCCTGCAATACCCATTTATGTCTTCAACTCTCTTTGGAGAGTGTGGTGGGAAAGGGGTATAGGAAATCAATCAATCAATCAATCACTGGGTTAGCTTATCATCTGGCATACCCACAAAGAGATAAGAAAATATAAATGCTGGTATAGTGACAGAATAAATAAAAAAACCAAATGCCACAATTAAGTAAGTAAGCAATTAACACTATAGGGGTAGAATTTACATGAAGTAGGAATATATCCCAACTTCAAAATTGAAGTTCCCAGCCCCAGTGCAGTTTGAGATATCTTAGTAGGAAAACTTGTGATATATAGAGCATATGTGTGAAAACCAAAATAGATCTAATCATTTGTCCCCATAAACTAAGGGATTTTTGACTTCAAAGAAACATGAGGTTTTTTCAATTGATAAAAGAGTTTAACCTTTCATAAGGCAGACAGGTAGTCCACAGTTAATCCTTACTTACCAAGGCATCTCTTAACTGTCTTCATGAACATTACTCTTCTTCCTGCCTCTTTATCTCAGGCTTGTCTTACCCCTACCAGGTCAGTCTCACCCATTCTGCAAATCTCAGATCCAGTCTCATCTTCCTGGGGGCCTCCAGGAATATTGATGTGCACTGGTTGCTGCCTGCTTTGATCTCTTCTGAACCGTATCACTTAAATTTACACCCGGAAAATATCTGGATTATACATGCTGTACATGATCAAGAAGAAAATCTAGATGATTCTTGCTTTTAGGAATCAGATCAAATTGTACTTCTGTAATGGATGATACAAACTATGAGCATAATAGAGTCTCAATAAAAATAGAGTCTCATTGAAAAGATGTAACAGAATTCTGAAAAAAAACTTGAAGTGCAAGGGAGTTCCGGTTTTTCTAGAAATTTAAGCAAATGATGTGGATTTTAAGTACTCCCCTAATAAAGAACCTTTTATAAAGCGTGTTAGTCAGCTTTGTGTTGTGACCAAAATACTCGACAAGAACAACATAGAGGAGGAGAAGTTTATTTTGGCTCATGGTTTCAGAGATTTAGCCCATAGTCAGCTGGTTCCATTGCTCTGGTCCAAGGTGAGGCAGAACATCATGGTGGAAGGACATGGTGGAGGAGCTGTGCTCCTTTCAGGCCTCTAAGAAGTGAAGCAGAGAGGAAGGGTGTCCTTCCAGGTGACCCACCTTCCCCAATCACATGCTGTCTACCTACATGTTCCACCTCATTAGTACCAACTAGGATGAACTGATTAGATTACAGCTCTTATTGTTTAATCATTTTGCCTCTGAATATTCCTTCATGAACATAGGTAGTTTGGGGGACACTTCATATCCAAACCACAACATAAAGATTTCTAATCACTTTCAAAACAATACTTCTCTGTACTGTGAAGATGTGTTCTCTACTTCTAACACCAATTCTGCTAGTGATTTCCACTTTTATCCTTGATTCAGCAACTATACTGACATTTCTATTTTCTTATCTCTTTGTGGGGATAATTATCTAGCAGTGATTTGATGAGTCAAAGTTTTAATAGTACTTTGAAGAAAAGACTATATAAAGGTGCATCTTCATTGATGCAAATAATGTACAAATAACATATTTATTTGGCTTTTAACTTGCTTTCTTAACATGTGAATACACCAAGGCCTATATGATCAGTTGACTGATGTCTTAGCATTTTGCCACAACAGAGATATTAAAATATAAAAATTATTAAAATAAAAAAATGCAAAATTTGAGTTACACATAAAAAAACTAATTGCAGACCCAGAATCAAACAAAGAATTAGTTATGCACATTACTGTTTTTTGTCTTTTTAATAATAAAGTATGTATAGTTTATATGAATCCATTTTTTAAATATCAATATGGGTACTTAAAGCAATTAGTCATTACTGTTACAAAAATATCATCTGGCAAAAAAATTATTTAGTTCCAAAGCTAGATTCATTATAAAAGAATAAAAATTCACTTCTTAAGGTCACAAAATTTGTTTTGCAGACAAGTATCAACAGAAATCCTTTCACAGACCTCAATTAGATTATTTCTGGTGTTGCACCACAAATAAAGGAAGGGGAAATAATTTGAAGTCCTTTTTAACATGTTCAATATGAGAAGTATAATAACTTTCCCTAAAGAGTCTAAAAGATATTATTTTCCATGTTAAATCATAAAAATAGAGACAGACGTGAAAGAAACCACACAAAAGAAATAAAGCATCTTAAAACGTTAGAGTGGGAAAGGCCTTAGTTCCCTCTCAGAGTGGACCTATGTCTCCCAGTGGAACTAAGATGTAGTACATGGTTCTCCACCGATGAGAAAGATTAAGATCAGAGTGACCTGTGGTCTAACTCTAGGTGGCAGAACCAAATAAGGAATGCCAATAAATTTACTAGGTCACCTGACACTGTAGTGTCATCCACTCATTCAGTAAACACTGAGTGCTTACTATGTGCAAGATACCATGCAAACGTGAAGGAGAAATGAAATAATGGAAAAGCACAGAGCTTTTAAAGATGATAAACACACAGATGAATTGAAATATATGTTCTAAAGCTAAACAGGAATGAGCACATAACTCTGTCTAGGTCTAGGAGAATAAGGAGATCTATAAACTCAATGGATGAAAACAACAGGAACTTATTTTCCCACTGTTCTTGAGGTCAGAAGTCAGAAATAAAGATACTGACTGGAGGTTCTTCTGGAGACTCCAAGGGACTCCATTCTAAGCCTCGCTCCTAGTTTATGACGCTGCGGGTTTGCAGATGCATCATTTCAGTCTCTGCCTTTGTCTTCACATCATCTTTTCCTCTGTAGCTCCATCCCTCCCCTCTCCTCCACCTCCTCTCCTTTCCTCACCTCTACTCTTCTTTCCTCTCCTCTTCTCTTACGAGGAAATTTATCCTTGGATTACCTAATCTAGGATGATGTCACCTCAAGTTCAGGTCTATATTCAGGGGGTGGGGGCGATCAGGCAATTCAACCCATTCTATAGACAATCAGGAGTTCATGTGTGAGAAAAATTCAAAAGGGCATTCTGAGAAATAAGAGCATGCACCAATGCATTAACATTCATGAAAGAGCATGCCATTAAGGGAAAGGGTAAGAATTGTGATATTTGAATGAACCTGGAGAAGGTGATAAGGCTTAAGTAGCAGTTTGGGGACAAATTAAAAAGCACCCTATAATTTAAACCAAGAAGATTTTAAACAAGTCAAAACTATTTTAGGTAAAGATGTCTGTGGAAACAATTTGGAGTCTAGAAGAGTTGGAGAGATTTACTAAGGCTGACAGACTTTAAAACAGAGGTTGGCAAACTTTTTCTGCAAAGAGCCAGATTGTAAATATTTTAGGCTTACAGACATACTATCCCTGTCACAACTACTCAACTCTGCCATTGTAACGTGAAAGCAGATGCAGACAATATGTAGATGAGTAAGTGTGGACATGTCTCCATACACATATCTGTGGACACTGATATTTGAAATTCAGATAATTTTTACAAGTCACAAAATAGTACTCTTCTGATTTTTAAAAATGACTTCAACTACAAAGCCATTTGTAGAGATGATGTCAACAAAAGTAATGAAGAGGACTGGGGCATGTGTGAGGCACCGGGTTTGATTCTCAGCACCACACATTAAAAAAAAGAAAGAAAAGTCCATCAACAACTAAAAAAAAATATTTAAAAAAAAGTCGTTAAGAGCTAACTCTAAGGGCTCATCCTTCTACAGAAACACCAAAAAATCAAACCCAAATGGCAAAATCAACTTTTTCAGAACCCTGGAAAATAGTTAAATGTTTATAGCAATCAAACAAATATTGAATCAAGAAAAAAAAAAAGCAAACTCAAAATGACAGAAAAGATTTATGGCACCTATATTTTCTCTTTCCCCGTCTCCCTCCACAATGTTGTGAATATCACAAAAGAAATCCTGCATTTCCTGCGTGAGACTTTGGTCTCTGGTTTGTGAGAAGGCAAAGCAGAGAACTGTGTTTGTCTGTCTTGACTTTTCTGAAACTACCTGAAAGACTGACTCAAGATGTTTGTTTTTATTGTACCCAAGTGGGAGTTCTCTCACACAGACAAGGAGCTACACAGAGGACATTCCTGGAAAACTTCCTGAGGACAATGGACAGCCCACCGACATCTGCAGCAAATAATAGACAAGCCAGGAGCTTGTGAGGAAAAGCAGGGAGAGGGTTTCTTTGGGAAATAAAAGCACTAGAAAGCACTTTATAAAGTCATGTGTGTAACCAGGGCAGGATGTAGGCTTAGGAAAGATTCTAGGCTTTCACCTGGGTCTGATGTTCAAGCTGAGCCCAGGCAGGAAGTGAAGGCTGACAGAGTTGTAAAAAGAGATGCCTGGCTGAGCTTAACTGGTACAAAGTAATTCTGCAAAGTCTAGGAGAGGTCCTTTCCTTCTCTTTTTTACTTTTTCTTCCTTCCTTCTCTTCCTTTCCATTTTCTTTTCTCTTCTTTTCCTCCTTCCTCTCCCTCTCCTCCTCCTCCTCCTTCTTTTGATTCCAGATATTCAAGGCAAAACTATTTGTCAGAACTATAACTGAACACAAGCTAGAAAGATCATACAGAGCAAAGAATACAGAGGCCTGTGGGACACAAGAATGATAAATGCAATGGGTTCAAATTAAAAAGTTTTTTCTCAGCACAGGAAACAATCAATAATGTGAAAAGAGAACCTACAGAGTGGGAGAAAGTCTTTTCCACACACACTTCAGACAGAGCACTAATCTCCAAATTTTATAAAGAACTTAAAAAACTTTACACCCCAAAAACAAAGAACCCAATCAATAAATGGGCTAAGGAAATGGGCAGACACTTCACAGAAGACATACAGGTGATCAACAAATATATGAAAAAGTGCTCATCATCCCTAGTAATTAGAGAAATGCAAATTAAAACCACCCTAAGATTTCATCTAACTCAATTAGAATGGATATTATCAAGAACACATATAATAAGTGTTGGCATGGATGTGGGGAAAAAGGTACACTCATACATTACTGGTGGAGTTGCAAATTGGTGCAGCCACTCTGGAAAGCAGTGTGGAGATTCCTCAGAAAACTAGGAATAGACCCACCATTTGACCCAGCTATCCCACTCCTTGGTTTATACCCAAAGGATTTAAAATCAGCATACTACAGTGAAACAGCCACATCAATGTTCATAGCTGCTCAATTCACAATAGTTAGTTTGTGGAACCAGTCTAGATGCCCTTCAACTGATGATTGGATAAAGAAACTGTGGTATATATACACAATGGAATATTACTCAGCCATAAAAGAGAATAAAATTATGGCATTTGCTAGTAAATGGATGAAGTTGGAGAATATCATGCTAAGTGAAATAAGCCAAGACCAAAAAACCAAATGTTTTCTCTAATAAGTGGATGATGATGCATAACAGGTAGGCGGTGGTGGGGGACAAAAGAAGAATGGAGAAACTTTGGATGGTGTAGAGGAAAATGAGGCAGGAGAGGAGAGGGAGAAGGAAAGATAGTAGACTGAGACAGACATTATTACCCTAAGTACATGTATGATTACATGAATAGTATGAATCTATATGGTGCACAACCATAGAAATGAAAAGTTGTACCCCATTTGTGTACAATGAATCAAAATACAGTCTGTAAAAATAGAAATTAAAAAAATAAAGGGGAATTAATGAAGAAATATAGTTTTTAGGGCTTGCTTATGGTTTAAATGCCATGACAAAGCAATTTAATATGTACAGAAAAATATTTTGGTGGACAACAGCTAAAATGATAAAGTAGCCTGCATTAGTGAAGTGATCGCCTATTGAATTCAAAATGTGTAGAAAATTATGTAGATTATAATTTGTTTTAAGACCGAGAAAACTGGAACAATTTTTTTCTTAATTTAAGTAATGCATAAGCTGCTATAAAAATAAAAAAATAACTCAGTAAATTTTTGAGAATAAAAAAAAATGTGGGTTCGTTTCTGAGTCTTCTATTCTGTACCATTGGTCTGCCTCTCTATTTTGGTGCCAATACCATGCTGTTTTTGTTACTGTTGCTCTGTAGTATCCTTTATGTTCTGGTACTGTGATACCTCCTGCTTCACTTTTCCTGCCCAGGATTGTTTTGGCTATACGAGGTCTCTTATTCTTCCAGATGAAGTTCATGATTACTTTCTCTATTTCTATGAGGAATGTCATTGGGATTTTAATTGGAATTGCATTGAATCTGTATAGCACCTTTGGTAGTATGGCCATTTTGACAATATTAATTCTGCCTATCCAAGGACATGGGAGATCCTGTCTTCTGAGGTTTTCTTCAATTTCTTTCTTTAGTGTTCTGTAGTTTTCATCATAGAGGACTTTCACCTCTTTTGTTAGATTGAAATAAAAATTTAAAAATGTATACTTGTATGAACAACAGGAGGTGCAAAGAAGAGAGAGAAAAGAGAAATAGACATAAAGAATGTTTGAAGAAATAATGGTCAAAAACTTCCTGTCATTAATAAGGCACTAGTCTACACGTCCAAGAATTTCAACAAAACCAAAGAAGGACAAACAGAAAGAGGTTCATACCAAGGCACATCATAATAAAACTGCCAAATGTCAAGGGGAAAAAAACCCCTTGAAGACAGCAAAAGAGGAATGAATTTTCATGAACATGGAATCTTTAATAATATTGACAATTTCTCAGCAGAAATTATACATGACAAAAAAAGAAGAATGAAATAGTTCAAATACTGTAAGAAAAAACTGTCCCTCAAGTGCTCTCTATTCAGAAAAACTCTTCTTTAAAACAAGATGAAATTGAGATATGCTTAGATAAACATAATCTAAGGATTTTAACTGCCTTATAATAAATGCTAAAAGGAGAACTTCAGTGGAAATGAAAGCAAAAGAGATAATAAGCTAAAACAATTTGAAGAAATAATGAGTACAGGTAAAGTCAAACATATAGGTTAATAGGAACCAGTATTATTGCATTTTTCATTTTGGAACTCTTTTTCCTATAGGATTTAATGAAACATGCATAAAACAATGATTAACAGTCTGTCAATAAGTGCACAATACATACAATTTGTTTTCTTTTTCAAAATTTTTGTATTAGAGCATTATAATTACACAGAGTATTTGGGTTTCATTTTGACAAAATCATGCAGGCAAAAAATTTAATTTCTATCACCATTCCTTCCCCCTTTTCTTCTGTTCTTCCCTCCCCCTAGTCTTCCTCCTCTATTCAACTAAACTTCCCTTTCTTCTACATATACACAATGGTAAAATTCCCTTTGGTAACTTTATATATGAATATAGCATGAATTTGTTAAAATCACTCCATTTATCTTCCCTTTTCCCTTTCTTCCTCCCTCCTCACTTTTCTTCACCTTCTTCTACTCAACTTATCTTCCCTGTATCTTACAATACATCCAATCCCCTCCTCAACCACCTACTTTCCTTTGTTTTGCTCTGACTTCCATATATGAGAGAAAACATTCAGCCCTTGATTTTCCAAGTCTGATTTATTTCACTTAGCATGATTTTCTGTATTTCCCATCCATTTACAGGAAATGCCATTATTTTGGTCTTCTTTATGGCTGAGTAAAATGCCATGGTATATATGTTCCACATTTTCTTAATCCATTCATCTATTGATGGGCATCTCAGTTGATTCCATCATTTGGCTACAGTGAATTGTGCTGCTATAAACATTGAGGTGGCTGTACCAATATAATATGCTGATTTTAGATCTTTTGAATAAATATTGAGGAATGGAATAGCTGGTCATATAGTGCTATTCCTAGATTTTTGAGGAATCTCTATACTGCTTTCCAGGGTGGCTATACTAATTTTCTGTCCCACCAACAATACCAACAATATATGAATGTAACATTTTCCCCATATCTTTGCCAGCATTCATTATTTTTTGTGTTCTTAATAATTGCCATTCTGACTAGACTCAGATGAAATCTTACTATAGTTTTGATTTGCATTTCTCTAATTGCTAGGGATGTTGAACATTTTTTTATATATTTCTTGGCCATTTGTGCTTCTTCTTTTGAGAAGCTGCTGTTTAGTTCTTTGTCCAATCATTAATTGGGTTATTTGCTTTTTTGTTTGGGGGTTTTGTTTTTTGCTGTTGTTATTATTGTTGTTGTTGCTATTTTGGCATTGAGATTTTTGTGTTGTTTATATATTCTGTATACTAATCCCCCGTCAGATGAGTAGTTAGCAAAAATTTTCTCCCATTCTGTAGGTTTTTTTCTTCACTCTCTTAATTATTTCCTTTGCTGTGTAGAGCTTTTTAATTTGATGTCATTCCAGTTATTAATTCTTGGTTTAATTTCTTGAACTTTTGGTGTCTTGTTGAGAAAGTTGATTCCTGCACTTGTATGATGGAGTGTTGACCCTATGTGTTCTTCCAGCAGTTGCAAAGTTTCTGGTCTAATTTCTAAGTCTTCGATCCATTTCAATTTGCTTTTGGGTTGGGTGAAAAACAGAGATCTAAATTCATTCTTCTACATATGGAGATCCACTTTTCCCTGAACCATTTATTTAAAAGATTATCTTTTCTCCAACATATATTTTTGGAAACTTTGTCAAGTATCAGATGGCTATAAAAATTTGAGTTTGTCTCTGTGTCTTCCATTCTATTCAATTGGTCTTTATACCTCTTTTGATGACAATACCATGTAGTTTTTGCTGCTAAAGATCTGTAGTATAATTTGATATCAGGTATTGTGATGCCTCCTGCATTGCTTTTCTTATTCAGAATGACTTTAGCTATTCTGGGTCTCTTATTCTACCACAAGAAGAATGTCATTGGTATCTTGATGGAGATAGCATTGAATGTGTAAAGTGCTTTTGGTAGTATGGCAAGTTTGACAATATTAACTCTGCCTATCCAAGAACATGGGAGGTCTTTCTGTCTTCTGAGGTCCACTTCAATTTATTTCTTCAGTGTGCTATAGTTTTCATGGTGGTGATCTTCTACCTCCTTGGTTAAATTAATTCCCAAGTTTTTATTTTTTAGGTTATTGCGAAGGGGATGGTTTCCTTGATTTCTTTCTCAGCTGAATCACTGTTGGAGTATAGAAAAGCTATTGATTTATGGGGCTGGGTTGTGTCTCAGTGGTAGCATACTTGCCTAGCACACATGAGGTCCTGGGTTGCATCCTCAGTAACACATAAAAAATTAAATAAAATAAAGGTATTGTGTCCACCTACAACTAAAATATATACATAAAAAAGAAAAGTTATTGATTTATAAGGGTTGATCTTATTTCTTTCTATAATGCTAAATTCATTTATCAGCTCTAGCAGTCTTTTGGTGAAAAGTTTTTGTATCTTTTAGATGGAAAATGTCATCAGCAAACAGTGATAGTTTGACTAATTCTTTTCCAATTAATATCCTTTTCTTTTCCTTCTTTATCCTGATTTGTCCTGGTTAGAGTTTCAAGAACTACAGTGAAAGAAGTGGTGAGAAAGCAAATAAGTTATACTCCATGTATGTGTAATAGGTCAAAATACACTCCACTGTCATGTATATTTAAAAAGAACAATTTTTTTAAAAAAAGAAGTGATGAGAAAGGATGTCCTTGTCTTGTTCTTGATTTTAGAGGAAAAGCTTTCAGTTTTTCTTCATTTAGCATGATGTTGGCTGAGTTTTTCATATATAAGCCTTTATAATGTTGAGGTACATTCCTTCTATTTCTCCAGTGTTTTTAACATGAATTGTTGCTGTGTTTTATCAAAGGCTTTTTCTGCATTTATTGAAGTGATCATATGATTCTGTTCTTAATTCTCCTAATGTGGTGAATTGCATTTATTGATTTATATTTGTTGAACCAACCTTGCATTCCTGGGATAAAGCCCACTTGGTCATTGTGAATTACCTTCTTAATATGTTTTTGAATGTGTTTTTCTAAACTATTTTTAAGGAATTTTGCATCTATGCTCATCAGGGATATTGGTTTGTAGTTTTCTTTCCTAAATAGGTATTTGTCTAGTTTTGTTATCAGGGTTATGTTGGCTTCATAGTGTGTGTTTGGGAGTGTTCCTTCTCTTAATTTCATGGACTAATTTGAGAAATTCTTCTTTAAAGTTCTAGTAGAACTCTGCTGAGGATGCATCTGGACCTTGGATCTTCTTGTGGATGGTCTTTTAATTGCTGTTTCAATTTCATTACTTGATATTGGTCTGTTTAAAGTTTTCTATATCTTCTAGTTCAATGTGGGCAAATCATATGTGTCTAGAAACCATCAATGTCTGCTAGATTTTGCAGTTTATTTGAATATAAATATACAAAACAGTTTCTAATGATCCTCTGTATTTCAGGAGTGTCTGTGATACTATCTCCTTTTCACTTCTAATCTTGTTGATTTGGGTCTTCTCCCTCTTTCTTTTGGTTTGTGGCGAAGGGTCCATAAATCTAATTTATCTTTTTGAAAAATCAACTCTGTTGCATTGATCATGTGTGATTTTTTATTCTGAATTTCATTAATTTTGACTCTGATTCTTATTATTTTTTGTCTTCTACTGATTTTGGAGTTATTTTGTTCTTTTTCTAAGATTTTGAGGTAGAGCATATGCTTATTTACTTGGGATTTATGTTTTTAATGTAGGCACTCAATGCAATGAGTTTTCCTCTTAGTTCTGCTTTTGTACTGTCCTAGAGATTTTGGTATGTTGTATCTTTTTTAAATTTCTTTCTAAGAATTTATTAATTCCTTTTCTCATTTATTCTTTTGATCCATTTTCACCTAAAGGAGTATTGTCTTATCTTCAGGTGTTTATGTGGTTTTTATTCCTTTTCTTCCTGTTGATTTCTACTTTCATTCCATTATGGTCCAATAGGATGCATGCAATTATTTTTTTTTTTTCTTTTTCTAAGATTTGTACTGTGAACTAGAATATGATCTATTTCAGAAAAAATTCCATGGCTGCTTAGAAGAAGGTGAATTCAGCAGTTTGGGGATGAAATATTCTGTAGATGTCCATTAGATCCATTTGATTTATAGCATTATTTAGGTTGGATATATCTTTATTGATTGTATGCTTTGATGACCTGTCTATTGGTAATATGGGTATATTGGAATCACCCAGTATTATTGTATTGGAATCTATCTGGGATTTAATGTCAAGAAATATTTTTTAATGTAATTTGATGTGCTGACATTTGGGGCATATATATTTTCTGTCATTATATCTTCTTGTTGAAATCTTCCCTTTACCAGGATATGATCACCTTTTTTGTCTCTTCTGATTAATTTTGGCTTGGAATCAGCTTTGTTTGATATGAGGACAGCTACTCTGACATGTTTTCAAATCCATTTTCATGAAATATTTTTCCCTCCTTTTACCTTCAGCCTGTGAGTGTCTGCCTACAAGATGGGTATCTTGAATGCTGTATATAGTTGGATTTTTAAATTTTTATTATGTCTTTTAATTGGGGAGTTTAGACCATTTATATCCAATGTTATTATTGATATGTTTGTGGTATGCTGATTTTTTGCTCTATTAATTATGTATTGATTCTTGTGTAGCTGATTCATTTGAGAGTTTTGGATTTTGTTTCTGGGTTCTTCTGAGTGCAATTTCTCTTTGAAGAATTCTTTATAGTGCTGTCTTAGTCATCATCCATTCTTTTAGTTGATCCTTGTCATGGAAGGTTTTCATTTACCCAGTGAAAATCAAAAAGAGTTTTGCTGGGTATAAGAGCCTTAGTTGGAAACTGTTTTCTTTTATAGCTTGGAGTATCTCATTCCAGGCCCTCCTTGTTTTTAGTGTCTGCATTGAGAAGTTAAAAGTAAGCCTTATTGGTTTACCTCCAAACATGACCTGATGTTTCTCTCGTGTAACTTTTAATATTCTTTCCTTATTTTCTATGTTAAGCATTTTGGTTATGATGTGTCTTGGAGAATTTCTTTTGGTCAGGTCTATTTGGGGTCCTGTATGCTCTTTTACGTGTATGTTTGTCTCACTTCTGAAATGGGGAAAGCTTCCTGTGACCATCTTAATGAAAATATTCTTAATGCATTTAGCTTGTATCTCCATGTTCTCTTACGTCCCTACAATTCTCAGGTTTGAACTCTTGATGCTGTCCCAGATTTCTTGTATATTTTGATCATGTTCTCTTATTCTTTCCTTTATTGTATTCTGTATTTTTAATTTGATTCATCGTGTCTTTCATTTCCATTAGTTCCAATTCGTTTCTTTTCAATATTTCTATTCTTTATTGAAGTGGTTCTTCATCTCCTGTATTTGCTGACTTAATTTTTTCCTCAGATCCTCTTTTAGTTCATTGAACATTTTAATGATTAGTTTTTTGTAATCTTTCTCTGGAATTTCATCCATTTCTGCATCTGTGGTATCCTTTGTTGGAGGGTTCTGAGTTCGAGGAGGGTGGAATTTGTTTGCCTGCTTCCTCATGTTTTCAGAGGTCCTCAAATTGTGCATCAGTTGAAATGGATTCCACTTTTGTACACATATGTAACTATGCTTACATGTGTAGGCTTTTTATTGGTATTCTAGAATTTTCTTTCTTTTTATATATGTGTAGATGTCAAGGGAGCTGGGAACATTAAGTTCCCCTTTGGTTTTTCCTGTGGCGGGTGAAACCTGGGGCACAGGGTTATGCCACGTGCATCTAAAGATGGCGACTGGCAGAGAGCAAACAGCATCCTGCTTATGCATGTAGAATGGCAGGAAGGTTTACAATTGGCTGCATGATAATCAGTTCAGCCGCCTAGCGTGTGGACAGATATACTTTACATGTATGCTCGAGCGAGTGATCGCTTGACCTTTAACAGGATTGGATGGACATATCTGGTTACAATTGCTTATGCATGAGACTGCTTATATATTGAGGGTATTATTTGAATAAAGGGGAAGCTGCTTAATGAACCTCTGAAGTGTACGTGTCTTTCACCCCGTTGGTCAGGCCGTAAGCGCGAGAAGCGGCGCTGAGCCGCTTGGAGCAAGCCAGGCAAAGAAGCTGCGGTTTTCCATAAGCGGCGCTAGCTGCTTGAAGCAGCCCCAGCGGGAAGCGCGGTTTTCTGTAAGTGGTGGCCCGGACTGGGATCAGACAAGGATCGAACCGGGAATTGGTGAGCACTCAGATAAATAAAAGACAGTTTCGCTAGCGTAATTAACGAGAAGTTTTCCCTATTTGAGGAAACGGTTGCCTTAAGGTCTTAACAGAAGGTTCCCCTAGAGAGAGAATATTAACTGAAGATTCTCCTAGAGAGAGAATATATTGAAAGTCTGTCCCAAGAGACAGCAAAGGACGTCCCATAACAAATATGTGTAAGTTAATTGTGTTACCTTTCCTTGTTTGGTTTCTATTTGTTGTTGTTGCTGTCTCAAAATCTCAAAAACAGTTAAAAGAAGAGGAAAAGATATTAGAAACTGTAGAAAAAGAACAATCAAGTCAAGCTTCTGAAAGAGAAAGTAGATGTTCAGACCTCTGTGCCTCCGCCAGAGCAGTATTAACTCCAGAGATGGGAGTACAGCCAATACCAACTTCAGCTGTTGGCCCATTACCTAAAGGAACAGTGGGACTAGTTCTGGGGAAGAGTTCTTCTGCTTTAAAAGGATTAAATATTGTCCCTGGAGATATAGACCCTGATTTTACAGAAGAAATAAAAATCCTTGCTTCTTCACCAAGAGGTGTAGCAATAATAGCTCAGGGTGATCGCATAGCACAATGGTTGGTCTTACCCAGTTGCTATGATCAATATCCATCAAAAAATATTATTAGGGGAAATAAAGGGTTAGGTTCTACTGGCCAAAATATGGTCATGTTAACATGGGGTTCAAAAGATAGGCCTATGACAAAGTTAGTGATAGAAGGCAAACGTTTTGAGGGCTTAGATGCTGGGGGTGACAAAAGTATTATCAAAATTACAGAATGGCCCAAAGCCTGGCCATTTCAACAGGCAGATCAGACTTTAAGGGGATTGGGTATGGCTTCCAAACCTAACAAAAGTGCAGCCATATTAAAATGGAAGGTGGTTAACCAAGAGTTATGTTCTGATACTGCCCGATGTAATGCAGTTGTGGGCAATCCTCAATGGAATCTAAACATGCTGACAGGCCAAGGACCATATGAAGGGCAAGGTAATCAGATTAATTTCCACCCTGGTGTGTATCAACAAATTAACCCTCAACTTTTAATCTATCCTTATATGGATGATATTTTGCTAGCTCATAAGGAAAAACCTGTCTTAGAGCAATGTTGTAATTCCTTACTAAAGTCACTGGAAAGATGTGGCTTACATATTGCCATTAATAAAGGAAAAATCACAGACACCAAAAACTTCCTGGGATCTATCATAAATCAAACTATGTTTAAACCTGCAAAAATTACCGTTCAGGTGGACAAGCTTAGAACTTTAAATGATTTTCAAAAACTTTTGGGTGATATTAATTGGATTAGACCTTACCTTCATTTACCCACCTCAAGTTTGGGCCCCCTGTTTGATATTCTTAAAGGTGATTCTGACCCTCTTTCTAAGCAAGTGCTTACCCCTAAGGTTCAAACAGCTCTCAAGCTTGTTGAAACAGCTATGGAAAAGGCTCGTCTTGATTGTCTTGACTTAACTAAGCCTTTATCATTCATTGTCTTGGCCACAAATAAGTTACCCACAGGAGTGTTTTGGCAAAAGGGTCCTATTCTATGGGTTCACATGAATTATGCCCCAACAAGGTCTTATCCTTGTTTACTGAATCTGTGGCAGAATTAATCCTTAAGGTGTTAAAAGTATCCCTTTCCACCTTTGGATCACATCCCTCAACTATCACTACTCCATATACTACTGATCAGATACAATATCTTATTAATAATTCAAATTCATGGGCTGTAGTCTTTACTAGCACTTCTGCTGTGTTTGACAATCATTTGCCATCTGATCCTCTTCTCCAATTTTGGAGTCAACATCCTACAATTTTTCCTAAAGTCACCCAAAAAGAACCTATTACAGGAGCTACCCTTATATTTACAGATGGATCAAAAAATGTTACGGGTGCTATTACTATAGATAATGTTACAGAAACATTGTTGTTTAATACTCTATCTGCACAACAAATGGAACTATTAGTAGCTATAGAAGTATTCAAAACCCACCATGAGCCTTTTAACCTATTCTCTGATAGCAAATACATTGTTAATGCTGTTCAAAATTTAATTAACTGGTCTGATTTCCCTCACCTCCACTATTACTAAATATTTGCAAAGTTTACAAAAACTCATTTGGGACAGAAAAAATCCTTTTTTTATTGGGCATGTTCGGGCTCATACTGGCCTTCCAGGTCCTTGAAGTTTACACAATGATTTAACAGACATGGCCACCAGAGACCCACACATCTTTAATAGGCTTGAAAATGCAAAAACTTTTCATTCCAAATTTCACGTAAATGCTTCCACTCTACGCACATGCTATAAAATTACTAAGGCAACATCTCGGGACATAGGCAAGTCTTGTGCTAAATGTGTTACATTTATTCCTAACCCCTCGTTAGGAGTAAATCCAAAAGGGCTTCAGCCCAATCATATTTGGCAAATGGATGTAATTCATTATTCAGAATTTGGAAAACTACAATTCATTCATGTGTCTATTGATACCTTTTCAGGATTTATTATGGACTCTGCTCTTACTGGAGAAAAAACCAAAGATGTAATAACACACTGTTTACACTCTTTCTCCATCCTAGGAGTTCCCAAACAAATTAAAACAGATAATAGTCCTGGATATACGTCCCAGGTCTTTAAACAATTTTGTTCCACCTTTGGTATTCAACATGTCACAGGAATTCCCTATAATCCTACTGGACAAAGCATTGTTGAGTGTGCCCATTTAACGCTAAGCATGCTTTATAAACAAAAAGGGGGAATAGGGGCATCATACAGATCCCCAAAAGACAAACTGTCTGTTGTCTTGTTCATTTTAAATTTTTTAAATCTTGATTCTGAGGGCTGATTGGCTGCTGACCATCATTCAGAGCCTAATAAAAAGCATCTTCCTCAAGTGCTCTGGAAGGACGTTCTATCAGGATAATGGAAAGGCCAAGATTCGGTATTAATCTGGACCTGAGGGTCTGTTTGTGTTTTCCCACAGGACACACAATCGCCAATTTGGGTGCCAGAGAGATTGGTCAAGGCCTCAACAGAGACCCAAAAACAGGAAGAAGATGAGGAGGCTTCTCCTGCTGATGGTGCTGGTGATTTGTCGCCAAGTTAATGGAGGAGACTCTCGTGAACTATGGGGGATAGTGAAGATGTGGCCCTATCCTGTACCCCTTACCAACTCCTCTATTCTATATCCTCCTATTTTTACAGCATTTGGCCACATTTCTGCCGTCCGCTGTTCTATGGGGAAAAGAATGGCTTGGGTTTTTGTCCAGGGGAGGTCTCTTGTGTGTTGTATCTGTCCTGTGCATATACAAAATGCATATACATCCGCGCAGAGAAACAGCCATTATTCGCCAAGCTCTCATCGCAATTGATGCTGGCCCATCCCCCCACGTCTGGTTAAATATGCTGGACTGGTAGTCAAAGACGGGTAAGATTCATGGGGAGCTCATATCAACCTAAGACAGGAAATGAGGGCTAGAGCCTCATTGTCCAATGACGGGTAAGGATGTTGCTCTGCTGTGGACAACCTAAGACAGGCACGGTCCCTTTTATAAACAAAAAGGGGGAGTTGTGGCAGGCGAAACCCGGGGCCCAGGGTTATGCCACGTGCATCTAAAGATGGCGACTGGCAGAGAGCAAACGGCGTCCTGCTTATGCATGGAGAACGGCAGGAAGCGTTTACAATTGGCTGTATGATAATCAGTTCAGCTGCCTAGCGCGTGGACAGATATACTTTACATGTATGCTCCAGCGAGTGATCGCTTGACCTTTAACAGGATTGGATGGACATATCTGGTTACAATTGCTTATGCATGAGACTGCTTATATATTGAGGGTATTATTTGAATAAAGGGGAAGCTGCTTCATGAACCTCTGAAGTGTACTTGTCTTTCGCCCCGCTGGTCGGGCGGTAAGCGCGAGAAGTAGTGCCAAGCCGCTTGGAGAAAGCCAGGCAAAGAAGCCGCGGTTTTTTGTAAGCGACACAAGCCGCTTGAAGCAGCCCCAGCAGGAAGCGCGGTTTTCCGTATTTTCCTACTTGGATCCTGGGGATTTTGTCTCCCCACTTCTACAAGTTGAAGTTATGTTCAGGTGGGGTTAGACCTATGTGAGGTGAGAATCCCTGCTGTATGGCTAAGTTGTATTTCTTAGCAGCAGGGCCTCTCATCTTGAAGTGTCCTAATCACTTTCCAGTCCCTCTTAGAGGAAGCCAGGAGCTACATAGTAGAACTAATGTCAGTAAATGATATATAAAGATAAATTTCCAGGGTTTACTTTGATGTCTGTGACATTAATTTTCATTTATTTAGGAACAATGGGGTCAGTGATTCACATCAGTACTAGCAGTACCAAACTGTGAACCAGATCCAGCATTTGAAGTCAAGTATGTACTATGTTATTCATTGTAATAATAATCACCTTAACATAAATGGGTATGAATTGCATAAACTATATAATTCTATCATTCAGTGTAATTACAATTTCTTAAGTCAAAAGAAAATAGGGTGGGGAGGTAGTAGAAAGTTTGAAATACTTTTTTAAAAAGTAATGTGAAGTGAGAGAAGAAGATAGGTAGCAGATGTCAGTTTTAAATAAAAAGGAATAAAAGATTAACTGAAAGTGATAAAGAGAGGAAGTGGGAACAAGATAATTTGTTAGTAGGGGAAGAGAGTGAAAATGGAAGATAAGAGAGGCTAAAATCAAGGCACAAACAAACAAGCAATTGTTTAGTTCTAATAAACTCCAACCCACATAATGCTTGAACGCCACCTAGGACAAATCAAGTCTAAATAATTAACAAGTGCAGAATGAAGCAATTAATGTGATGATAAAATTACAAGAATATATACATTATTTTTCAAACTTATCTGCACAGTACATACACACCCACATTCATACACCCATGTACACATACGCAAAATCATGCACAGTAGAAAAAAGCAAAAAGTAATACAATATGATGAAATGATGCTTGGGGAAAACAAATTTAAATAGTTACCATTTTAAAGAAGAATTGAAAATAGAATAAAAATGGAAATATGGATAAAAGAAAAAAGGAAGAAAGGAAAAATTTAAAAGAAAGAAAAATAAAAAGCAAATCAAGGGAAAAAATCTTGCAGAGAAATAAGAAGCTTTTTTCTGCTGAGGTGATCAAAACTTTTGGCAGGGGTGGTATTTCAGTCTTCAAGTTTGTTTTTGGCTCTGTAGCCTTGGGTCAGGGTTTGCTGCCTGTCTTGTGGTTAGAAGGCACAGCTGGCTCTAACCAATCTCAGCTTCCAGTCTCCCAGTATATGGTATAGTATGACAATCTGGGTGCTGACCAATTTCGTGTTTCTGTGACGTGGGTGGTGTCGTTCTCTAAAATGGACATTCTAGTAATCAGAGTTGTGAAAGTCTGTGCATGGAAGTTTGAGAGTTGGCGCACACTCTGTTATTACTGGGGATGCCAGTTGGTGCAGGGCATCTGCATTTCCAGGGTCTCTGGTAAATTTCACTCTGGTTTCTCTGGTTCAAGGGTCATCTGGGATTTTTTTTTTTTTTTTTTTTTTTTTTTTTTTTTTTTTTTTTTTTTTTTTGCTATTCCTAGCAGCTGTGCACAGGTTCCTGACTTTGGTGATGACATTGATCGCCAGGGGCCTACTTCCGGTGGCAGCCTCACGGAGCGTGGTCACTGAGGCCAGTGCTCTCTCTGCCAGGTACGTGTCTCTTCCTCAGACATCCTTTTCCCCTGTCCAGGCACATTTTCTGCACCCAGAGCGTTTTCCCATCTGAGGGACACAATTGTGAATTTGCTTACACCAAGTGGCTTCCCTCCGGACTCTGTATCCGTTAAAATCATCCTTCCTCTCCAACACGAAGGTTTCCCCAAGCCAATTTTTCTTACTACTTATTTTATTATTATTATTATTATTATTATCATCATCATCATCATTATTTCTTTATCACCTCCCACCACACCAGGCCTTTGCACTGCCCATCCCCTTAGCAGGCGCCCGCTCTGGGGCTGGAGTTGAAGCTGGAATTTCTCTAACTTATTATTTCTTACGTTCAAGTTTCCGACTTTATGCGCCTCTATCGTTTTAATTTTTTAACAGCTCAGCATTAAGTTTCAGTGCATTCTCTTTTGTTACTTACCTCTCTGAGAAGCTGTCGTCCTGCTTCCTGAGACCAATGCTCAGGGTCTGCTGTGAGGTCCTTCTTTTCTCTAAGGCACTATCTTCCTCCCCCACCCGCCCGCCCATTTGTCTTCTTCAACAACATGCAGGGAACGTTGGAGCAGTAGAGGAGCAGAGTTTTCCTATATCATTGCTCATAAGGTGGTATTAATTCCAAATATATTGGCTTACTTTAAGAGATTAGTATTCCATATGAATAAGCAAAAATTCATAACAAATATTCACAAACTTAATATATCAGGATAGTAAAAGAATTATACTTCATGACCAAGTGAGCTGTATCCCAGAAATGCAAGTCATTAAACATACAAGAATCATTCAATGTAATAAGTCACATTAATAAAATGAAAAAACAATACTTCATCACCTTGATTTATACAGGAAAAACATTTGACAGACTTCAACACCCTTTAGTAGTAAAAATAATTCAAAATATGAGAATCAATGGAACTTCCTCAACTTGGTAAAGAGTGTTTGTGAGAAACCAATAGCTAAGATGATGCTCAGTGATGGAAAACAGAAATTCTTCTCCCTGAAGTAAGGAGTAAGACATGAATGCCCACTTTCACCACCGCTGTTCAACACTGTATTGAAAGTTCTAGCACAGCTTTTGGACAAGAAAAAATAAATAAGTCACAGAAGTTGTAAAAAAAAATAGTAAAACTATTCCAATTCATAGACAAAATGAGCTTGTATACAGAAAATCCTGAAGAATCTACACATGCACACACACTACTAAAAAATTCAGCAAAGTTGCAGGATACAAGATCAATATACAAAAATCACCTGTATTTCCATATACAATCAATGAATAATCCAAAAAATAAGCTAAGAAAGTAATTTCACTTTTGATAGAATAAAAAAGAAACAGGAAGGCATGTTTTAATAAAGGAAGTAAAAGACTTTTATGCTGAAAACTACAAAACACTACTAAAATAAATTTTTAAAAACCCAAATAAATGGAGAATTTAATATTGCTAAGATTTAGTATGGGAGGATTTAATATTCCTGAGATGGAAATATAACCACAAGCAACTTATAGTGTCAGTGTGGTTCCTATTTTTTTACTGAAAAGACAAAGACAATATCAATTCAAATGGAATTCAGGGAGCTCCAAATAACCAAAACGATACAAAGAAATAATAATGAAACGGTAGAACTCACATTTTCAGATTTCAAAACTTCATTCAAAATTATAGTTTTCAAAACAGTATGATACTGACATGAGGATACACCTAGAAACTGATGGAATACAACTTAGAACCCGGAATAGAAACAAATATGTATGGCCAATTCATTTGTAACAATTATACCAATATTGTTCAACAAAGAAAGAATCATCTCTGTAATAAATGGTGCTGAGACAGCTGGATATCCTTTTGCACAAATGAAATTTACAGTATACCTCATACCACATACAAAAATTCACTCCAAATGGATCAGTGACCTAAATGTAAGGGCTAAAACCATAAAACAAGAAAACAAAAGGGATAAATTTTCTTAACCTTGAACTCCACAATGGATTCTTAGAAATGATACCAAGGGCATAATAAAAAGAAAAAATAGGCAGATTTGACTTCATTAAAATTATAAACTCATGTAAATCAATAGACAACTTACAGGATGACAGAAAATATGTGTAAATCATATATATATATATATATATATATATATATCATGAACACTTTTTATCCAGGGCTCTTATAACTAAAAACAAAAACACAAAAAACTTGAGTAACTCAACAGCAAAAAGAAAAGCAACCAAATTAAAAAGTGGAAAAAAGGAAGCGAATAGACATATTTCTCCACAGAAGAGACATGAATGGCCAAGAAGCACATGAGAAGATGCTGAAAATATTTAGTGAAATCAAAATCTAAACTACACGTTACCACTTTCACCAGTAAGGTAATATTTTAAAAAATAGAAAATAACAAATATTGGTAAAGATGTGGCAAAAACTGGAATATTCTGCATTGCTGCTAAGAATGTAAAATGATGGAAAAGAGCCCTTGTGGAAAAGAGTCTGGCAGTTACTGAGGAAGTTAAACATGTATCATCAAATGACCCAGCAATTCCACTACGAGGGATATATTCGAAAGAATTGAAAACAGGAGCTCAAACAAAAGCATGTACATGAATATTCATAACAGTGCTCTCCACCCTAGCAATTTCTCCCTCATCCCTCCTGCCCTACCCAGACACACACACCCAGCTAGAAATTGGAAATAACCCAGATGTTCCTCAGTGGATGACTGGGTGATGGATGTGATGAATGTGATGTATACATACAATGGAATAATACTCAACCCCAAAAAGAAATGAAACACAGACTCATGTTACCAGACGTTTGAACCTCAAAATATCATGCCAACTGAAAAAAAGTCAGACACAGGATTCCATTTATATGAGATTTCCGATCAGGTAAATCTTTAGGGACAGGAAGTATAGTCATTGCCAGGTGCTGGGAGGAGGGGTAGTGAGGAATGGCTGCCTGATGGGAACAGGATTTTCTTTTGAGGGGAGGAAAATGTTTTAGAACTTGATTTAGGTTGTGGTTCTACCACATTGTGACTATATTGGAACTGACTGGAATTGTTCAAAATTGTTAATTTTATATTTTGCGAACTTCATCTCAATCAAAAAAAAAAAAGCGGGGAGAGATTTTTGGTTCACAGTGCGTAAAATAACAGGCAGAGGATGTGATTTGGTCACTAAGCAACAGTTGGCTAAGCTCTATTTTAAGAGGTCACTGCCACATAATAGCCAAAAGTAATACTGTAGTTGTTTTTAGCTGTCTTGTACATTTCACAAACTTTTTGAAGGTAGAATCCAAGCTTTTTTTTTTCTTGCAAGTCCATCATGCTTAGATCAGTGCTCAATAAATATTCATTTAAGCCGGTTACTGTGACTTAAATCCCAGTGGCTCAGGAGACTGAGGCAGGAGGAATTCAAGTTCAAAGCCAGCCTCAGCAACTTAGTGAGACCCTGTTTCAATAAAAAAAAAAAATCTCTGGGGATGTGGCACATTGGTTAAGCCCCTCTGGGTTCAATTCCTGATTGCAAAAATAAATATTCATTTAGATGAGCTAATAATTTTTTAATTGAGAAATGGGATAGAAAATCTTCATCACCCTTCATCACCATTACAAATGTAGATAGCATTTGGGGAAAGGGGAAAAATGAATTCTCTGGGAAATGTTAAGCTGGGGGAATTTCATGTGCATGTGTGTAGCAAATGTGGTTCTGCAATTTAGAAGATTGGTCATAACTGGATAGATGGACATATGGTTTTCATTAACGTACTTGAAGCTAGTTGGTGCTACTTAATATTATGGTTTCCAACGTCAACCAATCCCTCAACACTGATCGATAATATTTTTGTTTGACCCCAACTAGTCTCCTACTTCCCAGAGTCTAATAAATAGAATTCCTATCTCTGGGATCCTTATTCTATAACATTCTCTAAATCTCAGATGACTTTTCCCCGCATGATATGTCATCAGACAGGATCCTATTCATGTTTATCTCTCACTGACAAATCTATCCTTATTTCCCATTTCTTTTTTTCTCATAGGTACTCTTCTCCCCTCTAGGTGGTTTCTTCCCCTGCACTCTAGGCTCCATTTCCTCCCTTCTCCACAAAGTTCTTGCACAAATTACATCTGTCCTATCAGCTCCTCTTCAATACATGAACACACTTAAGTTCCTCTCATCTACAAAACATTCTCTTCCTCCTCCACTGTCCCCACTCCTGAATCCACTCCATCCATTCTTATGTGGACATAGAGGACTAACACCAGGTGAGGAGAATAAAATATCAGGTAAGGAAAATGGTGGGAACAAAGATTGTGAATGGAAAGGTCACTTAGTAGACCACAAGGACTGAGTGGGAGAGGAACGTGAGATGCTATTCAGAAATGAGGGATGGAAAAGCCATTAGTGTTAAAGCCGATCAGTTAACATCCAGCATCGGTCCAAAGGTACTATGAAGTCAATGGCTATGTCTGATCACGGCTTCCATTCCTCCCAGGATGCCTGGGAGGAGTTGGTGAAGTGGAGCACAGGAATGTTGAGACTCCTGAGAGAAAGGGGCAGCCAGACAGGGGACGTGAAGGCCAATTCAGTGTGGAATTTATAAAACGTGTGGCACCAGTCCATGTTTTCCTCATTATTGGTCAACATTCCACGTTAAGGTACTATAAAAGAAAATAGGAAGAAAGGCAGATGGAGTAAGACAAAGAAGAGGTGCAAAATTAGGTTTAATCACAGACTTGAAGCCACTCAGGATGACTGAGACCCAATATAAAGAGGGAAATCGGAATCCAGCTTCAAATTTTTAGCAAAGATGCAAATAAGTACGTGCAAATGATTATTTAACATGATCATTTCTATATATTAAAACTCCAAAGGGGGGAAGTAGGACATTGGCAAGAAATCAACTCTGTTAAAATTAAGTTACATATGAAACAAGCCCCATTCCTAATGCATAGGCATTTAGGACGGAAGACTAAGGCTGGTCTAGAGGAACTGAAAAGAAAACAGTTGCCACCCATGATCTACACAAATAGTTTAATATAATTATGATTAATATGTGAAATATTTTTGTCAAAAGACTAGAAAATAGGCATGGAGAGATGGGAAATTTTATCCGAAAGATAGAAAATAAGAAATGAAATGGTAAATCCAAGAACAAAAACTTTCAAGAGATCAAGAGTCTCTTTATGTGCTTATGAGAATACTGGAAAAATACAACATTTTTTTGTTAAAGTCAATGAACTTGAAGATCAGTCAACTGAAAGTGGCCAAAATCCTAGCTGAAACACAAAGAAAAAAGTAGAGAAAAAATACAGCAGAGCATTCATGTACTCTGAAGCAATAAGTGAAGATTCTACACATGTGTGACGAAAGAAGGATGAAAGAGATTGTGGGAGAATATGTGCTTGACACTGGCCAAGAACCAAAAATTAGCGAAAATCAACAAATGCTTCCAAAAACCTCGGGAACCCAAAAAATGACGAACACACAGAAAAACATACTTACATCAGAGTCAAAAGGAAGGAGAAAATCTTGAAGACGGTCAGAGAATAAGTGCAACTTTATATATAAAGAAAGAAACCAAACAATGATAGTATATTTATCAAAAAATTTGGAAGCCAAAACTCAAGGAAGAACACTTTGAGGGACAAAATATATGACAAAACATTGTCAACCTAAAATTCTTCACCAAGGGAAAATGTCTTTCAAAATGAAGAAAAACACAGACTTTTTTTTTTTTTCCACACAAACAAAATCTGAGAGGATTCACTCAGAGGACCTGCACAAGTGTTGTTTAAGAAAACTCTTCAGATGTGAGAAACAACATTAGATGGAAATTTGGATCTATACTAGGGAATAAAGCATATCGGAAATGGTAAAAATATGTACAAATGCGAAGGAACTTTCATTCTCATTTTAATACCTTTAAAACATGACTTTTTAAAATACGAATAGGAATAGCGTATGGTTTAAAACAAATGTAAAAGTAAAAGATACAAAGGATCAGGAGGGGAAAATGGAAATAAATAACGTGCTACGTTCTTTAAAGTCCTTGTGTTCTAAGTGAAGCACTATATAATTGGAGAGCAGATTGTTTTAAGTTACAAATATATACTGTCTTAGAATAATCATGACAATTGTAAAAAGTAGAATAACTAAGGTGCCAAAGCATCAAAAGGAATCATAAGAAAATCATCCAAAAGAAAGCAAAAAAATATATAGTGTATACACTAAAAACAGCTGAGCTAGAAATGGGCTGAAAACTTTCATTTGAAAAGGGAGCCTCGTTTCTTAGAAATTATGGCTCAGTGACAGAAAGAAAGGCAGCATTTGTACAAGGGAATCTCCTGCCACATCCAGTGTGGATGAGGGAAAGGGTTTCTGTCGGAGTACAGTGCCAGCTATTGATTAATCACTAAGAAACTTATTTAATTAAATAAAAACAAGAGCCAATAATCTTTTTAAATGAGAGGGGATGTGTCGGATTGAGTCATGCCAACATTTGGTTCATGGAGATTCCTTAGAAAACTTGGAATGGACCCACCTTTTGACCCAGCTATCCCACTCCTCGGTTTATACCCAAGGACTTAAAATTAGCATACTACAGTAATGCAACCACATCAATGTTTATAGCAGTGTTTATAGCAATTCACAATAGCTAGGTTGTGGAACCAACCAAGATGCCCTTCAACAGATGAATGGATAAAGAAACTGTGGTATACATACACAATGGAATATTATTCAGTCATAAAGAAGAATAAAATTATGGCATTTGCAGGTAAATGGATGGAATTGGAGAATATCATGCTAAGTGAAATAAGCCAATCCAAAGAGCAAAGGCTGAATGTTTTCATAAGTGGATGATGATATACAATGGGGGTAAGGGTGAGGGGTAAGAGAAGAATGGAGGAACTTTAGATTATGTAAAGGGAAACGAGATGGGGGAGGGGGCAGGGGTTTGAAAGATGGTGGAATGAGACATACATCATTACCCTATTTACATATATGATTACACAAGTGGTATGAATCTATATTTACACAACTATAGAAACAAAAAGTTGTATCCCATTTGTGTATAGTGAATCAAAATGCAGTCTGTAAAAGTAAAAAAAAAAAATTAAAAATTAAAAAAAAAAAAAGATCTGGCCTTTAACAAGATGGAGAAACCCACCTTCCCTTTATTTATAGTCACACAGGTAAAGGGAGACAGGGAGGGGCTGCTTCTGTGAGGAACAGGATGGGGTGGCATTAGGGAAGCCATCTGCTTTAGTAGGTCATCCCAGAGTTAGTATTTCCTCAAACGGGGAGCCACTTCTGCACAATCACACACCCCAGGCTGTCTGGAACAGTCTCCCATGGCTGCCAGTTCCTGGGAGTCAGACCTCTGTATCCCCTGGCTCAGCCAAGCCTCTCTGCTAGTCACAGATGGCTTCCCACAGTGTTGGTGCAACAAATGGTGTTGTAGCTCTGAGTAGTGAGTAGATGTGTCTCTGGGTGTGTTAGTCACTGAAGGACAGAGTACAGTGGTGAACGCTTGCTCCAATAAGCAGTGAGGCCAAATATAGTTTTTCTTTTCTGTCCTTTGAACAAACACAGTTTGTAAACATTACTGAAAAATAGAATATCATATACAGGGTTCAGATAAAATCAATCACTGATTAGAGTATAAGGAAAAAATAATCACTCAAACTAAAGAGCTCTCAGTTCAGAAAAAGGCAGAGAAAGGAAGGCTTCTAAAGCAAGTTTCTTGATAGATATGCAATATTTAATCAACTATGCCATGAAAAAACCTACTGAATTTAAAGCTAATGGGATCACCCTTCTGCCTGTATGTGCTGTTTCCTCTAAATCTTACCATAGTTTGTATCTTCATTCACTTGTCATAGACAGGAAGTATAGAATAGTCAAATGAGTAATCACTCTGGGTTCACACAGACCTGCTTTCCAATCCTGTCTTCTGCCTTACTGGGTAACCCTGAACACGTTACTCATGTCTTTTCAACTTCTGTCTCTTGACTATTAAATACAAATAATAACCTATGGAATTCCTTTAAAGATTAATCATATTGCGAACATGTTCATGTCTAAGACTTTTTGTCATATAGAGGACCCTAAATATGTGATCCTTGTTACCAGAGAAAGCAATTTAAAGTCACATTACTATTATGATATATATCACAGAAAGAAACTTTGGGTTGAAGCATCTTTTAAAATATAAACTATCATAGATGGAATATCTGAAAGAAAAGTATTTACTACCTATACCAAAACCCTGAAAGGGATCTGTTAGAATGGTAAGCAATCTTCTATCAATGATGATGTCTTTTATATTCTCTTATAAATGCAAAAAAAAAAATTGAAATGCTTTACTTACAACACAATTTAGTCTGATAAGTTGGTATAACTTAGTAAGAATAAACAAATACAATGTCATATTTAGCCTAAGTGACCTTTCCTTAGGGAAACAATACTTCCATTAGGCTTCTTTTAAAACTCTACACTTTCTGATAGACCATGAAATGATCTGTAAGAAACCCCTAGCTCTCTCAGCATTCCTGGTCAGCAACCAAAAGGACCAACTTAATATACTTCAAGTGTCTACCTTGCAAAATCAAGTCATTTTAGTGCTAACCAAGTGATAGGATAATTCTAGAAAACCACATCACCTACATGATTGATCACTTTATTTGTTTTCTCAAAAGTTACTTTTTGAGGAAGAGTTTGGGTCTGAGATGTCCACCGAAGGGCCATGTGTTTCAGTCTTGGTCCCCAGATTGGCGCTATTGAGAGGCAACCAAACCTTTGAAGGGAGGGTCTTAGCAGGAGGTCCGTAGGTCATTGTAGTCTTGAAAGGGAGTATGGGACTCTAGTCTCTTCCTCTTTATCTTTTTGCTCATGGCTCAGACTACAAGCAGTTTTGCTCCACCTTGGGTTTCTACTATGATATGATATCTTGCCCCATGCCCAACACAATGGGACCACATAATTATGGAATGGAATCCCCAAAACTATGAATCAAAATAAACCTTCCCTCTTCAAATCTTAATTGTCTCAGGTATTGTGTTGCAGTGGTGGAAAGTTAACACAGATTTTCTATTCAAAAGCCAGTAAGACTTCCAAGTACAAGAACGCCAGACAGGTATAAGGACAATGCAAAGCAACATCACCAAGAGTAAAAATAATGTTTCATCAAACCCATAAGAATTAAAATGACACTTGGCATTGATCTTGGTCAAAGGAGTAAATCAGAGACTGTGTGGGAATGTGTAGAAGATGAAATAGTGAAAAAAATGTAAAAAGGCTTTCCAGAGAGAACATATTATATTTGAAGGCAAAGATACATTTCAGGGGTGACAAGACAAGCTTGGAAGAAAAGGAGGACTCGTTTGGGAACAAAGTCAAGTCTAATTGTTGGTGTGCCTGGGAAGGTTACTGTCTACTGTTTCCTGGAAAGTTTATCCCTAAATTAGCATGATTTAGTTTAGTTTGTTGGTTTGTTTGTTTTTAGGATTTCCAAGCCAGAAATTTTACTGGGTCCTGACACCCTGCTCCAGGGTGTGCAATACAAAGGGAGTGAAATGCTCTAAGGTACAAAGGCGTTGCCAATTGCTGACTCTTTTCCCCTGAGCATGTAATTGTGTTTCGCTTTGTTTTTGCCAATTACAGATTTCAACATAGAAACAGCCTGCTAAAAAGAAAATAGCTTCTGGATATATATTGTTCTTAAGGACTAGTTACTAAGTATTTTCAGTTCCTAATTTGGGGTCAGGTCCTTATTGTAATTATTGATTTCACTTTAAGATTTAAAAATGAAAGAGTTGCTGTTCACTCACATATCCATGCTGTATCCCTGTTATCAAAAATTGTGTCATTTTATACCACTGTTAAAGCATTCTAATAATACCAGTAAGTATCACTGTTTCAGTAGAAGTGCCTGGATTTTATCTTAGAGATAATAGGGCCTCATACCAGAAAGTCCAGGAGTCAGCCCACTTGAATGACTAAAAATGAAATATCACTCATTTATTCAGACAGCACATATTTGCCAAAGGCCTGCTTTTATATTTATTCCAAACACTTTTTCAATAATCAGTGACTATTAAACCACATGTTTTGGGTTCTAATCAGTTGAGTGTGAAGAACTGGAAATACCAAATATGTTGGCATTTAACTCTAAATAAAAGCTAGTTGATCTGCATTGCTTTCTAAATTATATTATGCATTATATTAACAGCACACATTGTTCCACTTCAAGAGAACTAACTACAATAGAAAGGAAATGTCACCTTGTTTGTGATTTCATTCATTTCAGAGAATCCTGACACTCAAACACAAAATTAGGAGTCATTAAAAAAAAGTCTGTGGGTTCCCCTGCCTCTTTCAAAACAAAAAGGAAGAAAGAAAAAAATGAGTATAACATTTTTGTCTTAAGTGATACATTTATTTTTGTAGTACAAATGATTATCATTGCTCTAATTTATCTAAATTTTTATTTCTTTACTCAGCCCTAAGAAAGTTATAATTATCGCCTAAAAAGAATGATAATGAGGGTGTTGTTGTTGATAGTAGATATTTTCTTTTGAAACATTTGGTAGACATCTCTCTCTGGTCTTAATATTAGTGATGTTCAGAATTTTGAGCAATAAAGTGATGAATCTTCAGAAAGAGAAATTAGGAAAACTACCCCATTCACAATAGCATCGAAAAAAATAAAATACTTGGGAATCAATCTCACAAAAGAGGTGAAAGACCTCTACAATGAGAACTACAGAACACTAAAGAAAGAAATTAAAGAAAACCTTAGAAGAGGGAAAGATCTCCCATGTTCTTGGATAATCAGAATTAATATTGTCAAAATGGCCATACTACCAAAAGTGCTATACAGATTCAATGCAATTCCATTTAAAATCCCAATGATGTACCTTACAGAAATAGAGCAAGCAATTATGAAATTCATCTGGAAGAATAAGAAACCTAGAATAGATAAAACAATCCTTAGCAGGAAGAGTGAAGGAGGGGATATCACAATACCAGGACTCCAACTATACTACAAAGCAATAGTAACAAAAACGGCATGGTATTGGTACCAAAGTAGACAGGTAGATCAATGGTACAGAATAGAGGACATGGACACAAACCCAAATAAATACAATTTTCTCATACTAGACAAAGGTGCCAAAAATATGCAATAGAGAAAAGATAGCCTTTTCAACAAATGGTGCTGGGAAAACTGGAAAACCATATCCAACAGAATGAAATTAAACCCCTATCTCTCACCCTGCACAAAACTCAACTCAAAATGGATCAAGGACCTCAGAATCAGACCAGAGACCCTGCATCTTATAGAAGAAAAAGTAGGTCTAAACCTTCAACTTGTTGGCTTAGGATCAGACTTCCTTAACAGGACTCCCATAGCACAAGAAATAAAAGCAAGAATAAACAACTGGGATAGATTCAAATTAAAACTTTCTCTCAGCAAAGGAAACTATCAGTAATGTGAAGAGAGAGCCTACAGAGTGGGAGAATATCTTTGCCACTCATACTTCAGATAGAGCACTAATTTCCAGAATCTATAAAGAACTCAAAAAGCTCTACACCAAGAATACAAATAATCCAATCAACAAATGGGCTAAGGAAATGAACAGACACTTCACAGAAGAAGATGTACAAGCAATCAACAGATATATGAAAAAATGTTCAACATCTCTAGTAATAAGAGAAATGCAAATCAAAACTACCCTAAGATTTCATCTCACTCCAATTAGACTGGCGATTATCAAGAACACAAGCAACAATAGGTGTTGGCGAGGATGTGGGGAAAAAGGTACACTCATACATTGCTGGTGGGGTTGCAAATTAGTGCAGCCACTCTGGAAAGCAGTATGGAGATTCCTCAGAAAGCTTGGAATGGAACCACCATTTGACCCAGCTATCCCATTCCTTGGCCTATACCCAAAGGACTTAAAATCAGCATACTACAGAGATACAGCCACATCAATGTTCATAGCTGCTCAATTCACCATAGCCAGATTGTGGAACCAACCTAGATGCCCTTCAGTTGATGAATGGATAAAGAAACTGTGGCATATATATACAATGGAATATTACTCCACCATGAAGAATGATAAAATTATGGCATTTGCAGGGAAATGGATGAAATTGGAGGATATCATGCTAAGTGAGATAAGCCAATCTCAAACAACTAAAGGACGAATGATCTCGCTGATAAGCAGATGAGGACATATAATGGGGGTAGGAGGCATTAGCTTTAGGGTTAGGGTTAGGTTTAGGGTTAGGGATAAGGAGGGTGGTAAGAATGGAGGAAGGAAGGACTGTATAGAGGGAAAAGAGGAGTGGGAGGGGTGGGGGGAAGGGAAAAAATAACAGAATGAATCAAACAACATTGCCCTATGTAAATTTATGATTTTTAATTTAAAAAATGAAAAAAAAAAGAATTTTGAGCAATAGTTTACCTTCTATTTTATGACACCTGGAGTCACATATCGAAAATATGCTTCTGCTTTGCATTGGCTGCTAGAAAGATCAAAGGTAAACTCACGATTGACTCATAACAAATATGGGAAAGAGAATATATTCTCCATAAAATAATGCTTACCCCATGAGTAATCGTTTTGGAATGTTATCAATAAGCATTGATATCCTACCAATTGCACCAGTTCTCCCCACAATTATATTCCTTAGTGCCTGGATTTTACCAATGATCTCTACTTGTTTTAAATAATATGCTGTGCTTTAGTATAAAAATTCCATTTCAGAGCACAGATGAGACAACCACATGGCTGTCGTACACACACACACACTTGACCTACAAACAACACAATAAACAAACAAGAATGGCTTCGGAGAGTCCGTTCACCAAATTTTATCCCCATTAACGTCGTACAACTTTGCCTCACATAACTATTCAGAGATAATGGGCACAGGAATCAATGAAACCATCCCACATATTGAGTATCCATTCTAAGACAGGATAGAACAAGTTTATAATACAACAAATAGCTTTTATAAGGTCCCTTGGTCACTTGTATCTATGCTGTCACAGGAGCAAGAACTCAAAGAGGTGATGGTAACACTGGGCCTGGTGGCACATGCCTGTAATCCCAGTGACTCCAGAGGCCCAGGCAGGAGGACTGCAAGTTTGAGGGCAGCTTCAGTAATTTAGTCTCAAAATAAAATAATAACAAGGATTAACAAGGATGGGGAATGTAGTTCAGTGGTAAAGGGCCCCTGGATTCATCCCCTGAACCCCCGCCAAAAAAAAAAAAAAAACAAAGTGATATGAGTAGATATCATTCAGGAAACTAGATGCCAACTAGATGCAAATCTTGTTTACAGCCACCACAGTCTTCATGTCATTCTCTTGGAGCTCCTCTTGCCTTGAACTTGAGCAGGACAGAAGGGAATGGCCTTTCTTCAGAACCACCACATGCCCGCAAATCCCACTACCTCCCCCTTGTAATGACCATGATTTTAAATGCTTTTAAAACTTCGGAGTTCTGTGCCTAATTTCCATGCCTTTTTCGTTCAGAATTATACTTCCCTCCAAATAATTTCCTCCTAGATATCACAATATGCAAATACACCTGTCTTGATGCAATTTCTCTTCATTGTAAGAAATTAAATATTGTTTTCTGTATTCATTTCATTATCTTCAATAGTTGTGATTTCAAGTGATCGAGAATAAAGAACTTTTTTTCTTTTAAAATAACTAAGTTAATGATCAAGTTAATCAATATCTGGTTCCTATCACTGGGGATAAAATTTATTGAAAAAATGAGATTAAAGTTTTAAAGGATATTATAAATAGAACAATTAGATTAACCTTTAGAGTCAGACTTAAAGGGAACATGTTAAAATAGTCTTGTTATTTAAATATCTGTCTTTACAGAGTATAAATGGTTAAACTTGAGAGAAACCAATTCCTACTTTAAAATTTTTGCTATACAGATAATTGCAATAAAGTTTTTTAGAATAGTTTGCATGAACAGTTTTATGTCATTGTATAATTTTTGTAAGGAAAAGCTTTCCAAAATTACATTTAGCCATCATGAATGTGAAAAGAACAAGAGTTATTAATTCATTATCTAATGATATAATTGTTATATTTTCCATATTCTAGCTGAATATTTAAAGATGTAATTAATATCTTTCTAACAAACCATACATCTTCTTTATCCAGATTTACGTCATAGAAGGATAAAGTAGCTTATTTCTAGATCCTGAATTTTAGTTTTTTTAATATTTAATCTTAAATTCACTACACTCCAATTGCAAAATCATGTTTTATTTCACTTTATTAAACTTATTAAATATGATAGATAACCACAGGTAGAATTTATAAAACATTGCATTTAATTTTTCTGCCCAAGGGAGCTATCCCAGTTGACTATTTACTTTACAGTCTACTCTAGTTATTGAGCTAAAAGTAAATGGTTATTCTCTGGTTGGAGATTTTATCTTTTAGGGGAGAAATAAAATATTTATTTGTTGCATATTCAGGTAGCTTTGTTTTACACAAGGTGTTTAGAGACATATTTTCAATGTTATTGTTCTCAGCCTAAATTTGCTAATATTTCAAAAATATAATTGGTTTGGAATTTTCTTTCCGTTACCACTAAGGAATCATTAGATTATATATCACTGACTAAATGAGGCCATTCAAAATGAAAGGTGATAGTCTTCCACTGCATCTGTCTATTCCTATTCATTGTTATTCTCAAATTGTTCACAAAATGGTATTTTTTCCTTTTGTATTCTTAATGCATAAAACCACATCTATTCAAATCTGGGCATGACTTCAAAGTGCACCAATTTTTATATTCTGTATTTTTTATATCCTCTGAATATGATGTCCCAACAGGCTCAGATTTAGGTGAAATTGTGATTTAGGCTATGTTCATTTTTTTATGCTTTCTTTATCTCATTTCTGAAACCATTCTTTTATTCTCTATGGCCTCAACTGTCAAATACTTAATCCAACTGACTGTTCTTCACATAAGCAGCTGGGTGAACTGAACTTTGGAAGGTCATTGCTTATCAAATGTAGATATCCCTCCTCCAGTCATTTCCATTTTGGCTAGAACTTCCTAAAAATAAGATGAATGTGTTTTTTAAAACTCTCAATTTCTATGCAAATGTAAGTGGTCATTGACATTATTGTTATTATTATTACCATTAATTCAACAACAAATATTTACCAAGTGTGTATTATGTGCCAGGCATTTTGTTTTTGTGGTTGTTTTTCTGTCTGTAGTACTGGGATTTGAGCCCCAGGTCTCTCTACTACTAACCTCGTCCCCATTTTTATTGATTTCCTTTTCATTTTGAGACAGGGTCTCAAGTTGCCCAGGCTTGAATTTGCAATCCTCCTGCCTCAGGTTTCCTAGCATCTGGGATTGTAGGCTTGCGCCACCATACCTGAATGCCAATCATTTTTTCTGATTGGATACCTCATTGAAAAAACTAGGGGAAATCTCTAGTTTCTTTTTATCCAGGAGAAACAGAAAATAAATTGGAGACATAGTAAGCAAGTAAACGATACGTTATAAGGGCCTCTGGGAAAATCAGAATTGCAGGTTAGGGAAGAGAAGTGCGAGATACAGGCAAAAAAGAGGGGGTGCAACTTTAAATAAATAGCCTTCATCTAGAGGGTAACATTCAAACAACACTGAAGGGAGGTAAGGGAGTTAGCCTAAAGAATGTGTGTATTAAAAAAGTTCCATGCAGAGGAAACAAACATCCAGAGAAGCCCTCCAGTCTGAGGTGCCTGATGTGATTGAAGACACACTAGGACAATATTTTGTCTGAGGCAAGGTGAATGAGGGAGAGAGCAATTGGAGATGAGAGCAGAAAGGAAATGAGGAACTAATTCATTTAGAGCCTTATAGGCCACTGGAATTTGTTTAATTCTACATGAAGTGAAGAGCTATTGAAAGATTTTTTTTGCAGTTGAGAGACACCATATGACTTATGGTTTAATAAGATCACTCTGGAAACCTTCAGAAGACTATACCATAGTGGAAGCTGTCATACTACTTGGGAAACTACTGCAATAATTCAGACGAAACATAGATTAATTAGACCAGACTGGTAGCAGTAGAGATAATGAGAAGTGGACTCTCTGGATATATGTGATGAGTACAGCCAGTAAGTTTGTCTGAAGGAATGAATATGTGGTGGGGTAAATGTTTTAAAAATAGTGATAAGGATGATGCCAAGATTTTGGGTTTGCAAAGAAGTTTTGGAAGAATTGTAGTTGTTATCAACTGTCACGACCAGTAGGCTTTGAAAGTTGCCCCATATCCTGTGTCTAACTATCATTCCCTAGCTTGCTCTTCATTTTAAATGACACAGGAAATTGGAGCCAACTTTTTGCACACATGAAAAATGTGTCTAACTGGCATTACCAAAGATTCAAAGCCTTCCCAACCCCCCATCTTTTGTTTGTATCTTGAATCTAAATTTTTATAACTTTTCTTAAAGGTTTTGAGTATTATTATAGTACAAATGATCCTGAAAACAGATGCCATGTAAGCTGTTGTCAGTTTAAAAACTTGTTTATACTTAGTAGGTAGGAATTGTTAAAGAAGCAGAATGAGGAGCTATAATGAGCTATAGTTTAAAAATAAGTAATCAGAGAGTCATGGAAGTTAAGTGATTTACCCAGGATCATAAAACTCACTGGGACGAGATATGAGGCTGAAATATAGGTCTCCAACTTCCTAGTTCAGAGTTCTTTCAGGGTAGATGTGCCCATGGAGCCAAATGAGCTGGATGCATCCTCCTTTGGATGAACTTCGAACACGGGCAAGAATGATTGTACAGGGGAAATTTCTTTGAAGCTAGTCCTGTCTGTGCATGCTTTCTTATCTCACCAGCAATAGGACTTCTTTTATTTTCAACATCTCTCTCTAGTGCATCTTTTCATTGAGCCTCTTCCTATAATAACTCCCAAGATTTTTTTCTCTGCAAAATAAACAATTTTTAAAAATCTCAGAGTTCCTCCATGGAGCCTAGATTCTTCTTCACCTCCTACAGCATCTCACAACCATCTGCAAGAGAAAAGACTCTACACTAGATATCCCCTTTTTTTTTCATGTCTCATCCACTCTTCAACCTCATATAAGCAATTAATTTCCCCTTCATAACTATTTATGCTCCTCAAGCAAAAGTCACCAATGACCAGAAGATCCCCTGGATATTTTTAGTCTTCTGCACACAATTTCTCCCCAGGATTCAAATGCTAAATATTGCATCATCATTGAAACTCACCTCCACTTGATTTCTGTGGCTTTATGCTTTCTGGGTTTCCCATCCCACCATGCAACCCACATCTTCTCAGACTCTTTCAACTCTTGCCTTTATTTTGTATTGTTTTAATTTCACACTGGGTTTTTTGTTGTTTTGTTTTTGGTGTGTGTGTTATGGGTCAGACCCAAGGACTGGTGCATGTTAAGCAAGTGAGCTCTCCACCCAGTCCACAGCTCCTGTTCGTTAAGTAGTGGTGTTCCGTATGGTTCTGTTCTTGATCCTCACGTCTTCCTGCTTTTCAAGTTGTCCCTGAGCGACTTTTGACGCCATCCAGCCGAGTCAATTTGGCGCGGGAGATAAAGGAGTAGCCATGCTCTTGAATTCTGAATGGTTTATTGTTGATTCAGGAAACCGGGGAACCACAGGTACTCCAGGAGAGCCAGCTTAAATCTCCTCCAGGAGGTGAAGGGTAGGGCTGACGCCAACTATGCGAAGATTAGGCGAGGAGCTAGCTGTCTAATCACCGTAAAGTTCCAAAAAAACTAGCAGGCACGATCAGGAGCACTCGAGAACACCTGTGCTCGCGTTGTGTGTGTGGACTTAATTGAATACGGCCAATGATAAATCACCTGGGTGTGCTTATGTTAATCAACCTCCTCACCACCGATGTGATCAAAACAACCTCTGGCTGGCTGCCAGGCGCCATCTTGGCGTAGTCCACATGGCATAGCCCCCAACAGACTTTTTTTTCCCCCTCCTTGATTTCATCTACCAACCATGTATTAATAACATCTCTGTCTCCCACCCAGAGATTCTTCCCAGCCCCATTCTCATGTATTTATCCAATTATTTCAATTCGTCCAGATCAAGTGGCCCCCTTCTGTGCAAAGATGACTCCAAGTCTGATCATACCACCTCCCTGATTAGGATTATTCTATGCTCCCCATATTGACAATGGAATACATCTCAAATGCCTTATGATGTAAAATGCTTCCTGCACTCAAACCCTTAGCTATGCTCCCATTTTACTTCTTTGCCTGAGCAAGCCTCGTCACCTCTTCACATTGGCTTTTCACTCCTCCTGTTAGGTCTAAGAGCCTGCAATTTCTTCAGATAATGCAGGCTTCTTTACATCTCCACTCCTTCCATATTTAAGAGATTCCTTCCATCTAGGATACCAGAACTCCCTGTCCACCTGGAACATGCCTAGTAATCCTTCAAAACCAGTTAGCATTTCCTCTATGAAGCAATTTCTAAACATCCCAGCATTCCTTTTTGCGCCCTTAAAATATTCTGCACTTCTCTCATAGCAAATGCAAAAGAACTTTACCTATGTTTTTTCCTTTCCATTAACATGTTTATTTATATTTCCTTCCTAGATAGTGAGCATATTGACAAAGATACTAACACATTCACCTTTATATTCCCATGGATTTGTACAGTGTTTGATACCCAATTCTGTAAAATATTTACTAAGCAGAATTAATCAAGTGACAAGTTAGACAAAGGATTTTTGCGTGTGTGATAGCTTCATCCAGACGAATAAGCATATTATCCTATAATTTTCAAATACTGAGGAGCTATGAGGAAATATTTTAGAGACAGAGGTGGGGATGCCCTTTAAATTACCCTCACATTGCTGGTTCTCATATATGCTTACCTATGGAGACTCTGCCTCATGGACTTTACAAACTTTCCTTGGCATTATATTAACAACAAGGTAGTGGAGAATTCAACTCGACACAAAAGTTGGCCATCCAGATTTTTACCTCCTCTGAGCATTATATTAAACATCTCTGAAAGTAACAAAGCCTCCTATGATTTTCAAAAAGGTTTATAACAAGTCATAGCATTTTTTTTTTTTTCTCAGGATGGGCATGATGACCATTTCCCTCTAAGAATTGATAACACAACAATGAGTCACCATATTTCTCCAAGACATTGGAGGGTATTAAATTAAAGGAATGAACTTAGACTTGGGACTGTCTAAATTGATATTTTGATATTTGCTACAAATAACTTTAATATTATCAAGTTTTCTTTAAAAAAAAAAAACACTCAAATAACAAAGGGATCCATAAGATGGGGATATAAGAATGAAACATTTTTTGTTGTTTTCATGTAAGATATACTTATATCTAATTAGAAGACAGAACATATGGTACAGAGAATCTAAAAGCAAGGTTTGTTCACATGTATAAATAAAAGATTTTTTCCATCATTCTCTTCAAAATTTTAAAATTTCTAATGACTATATAGTCAACAATCACTACAGAAATATTCTATATGACTTCTTTAAATTCATGCAGTAAAAGAAATAAAGATGAGAAATTTAATAACTAAATCTGTTCCTTTAGGGTAGAGAAACTTTAATCAGTCTCAACTGTTTTCTAAATGCCTGTGTTCAAAATGATTGAAATGCATATCCATAAATATTCTACTCTACATAAGGAGATATTTCCTTTGTAATCAGTGTAATAATTACTGACAATTCAGGTTTATTTTTAAATAGTTGATTAAATGTTTCATTTCTGCCAACATATCCATTTTGAATTATCCTCCTTAATGAGACAGATTTATGCTTTTCAGGTTGATTTTAATGTTATCACATTCAACTGGAAAGAAATTGCACAAATGAAAATAGGCATTGAAGCATGAGAACCCCTTCATTGGTTTCTGGTTGAATGGGGAAATTATTATCTCCTACCTTTGTATAAAAAAATGTAGAAAACTGGTATTCGTTCAAAATATTTGGGGCAGGATAAGCCTTGTGGTAATCATCATATTGATTGGTTAAGTTCTTTTACATAGATGATTTCTTCAAAATCTCAAAGTGTAATAAAATAGACAACATGATATCAATTATATTGAAAATGATTTTTTTCAGTGTTGCAGATCCAACCCAGGGCCTCGTGCATGTTAGACATGCTAGGCAAGAACTCCACCTCTGAGCTACTTTCGTAGCCCCCCGAATGGTTTTTTGACAAGTAAAGTTCAAACTGTTTAAATTCCTCAGATATCACTCTTGAGTTCTGGGTTTCTTGGACTTTCTAACCATTTGGAAACCAGAGAAATAAGTTTGTTTGATGTTTGGAAGAGGACTTCCTCTCCAGATAATTTAAAAAACTGGATACTTCTCTGCCCTGGAAACTAAATCTCAAAAATGTCAGACCTGATCCTATATCCTTTTCATTTTCTCTTTAGGTTGTCTGTTAATATTACTGTGGTGGTTCTCAAAGTGTGGTTCCAGGAGAAGTAGCGTCGGCATCTTCTGGGAACTTGTTAGAAATGCTCATTTTCTACATCTTACACCCCAGAGCTTCTAGAAACTCTAGGGATGAGCCCCAGCAAATGGTGTTTTAACAAACCCTCCAGGTGGTTTAGATCCACTGAGCTAACGGCTTCTTGTACCTGATAATTATCAACCCTCTTGAAATATTCGCGTTGATGTTTTAATAGTCATTTCACATTTAATATATCTGATAAGAGACTTGAACTTTCTCTTCCAAATCTCTATTTCAGCAAATGGCACTAACATTAATTCAACTTACCCAAGTTCAAAATGACGTCATCCTTGACAACTCCTGTTTGTTCATCTTCCTCCTCCACCCTTTCCATTATACACTCCTGTTGATTTTGCCCCCCAAATGTATTCAAAATCCACTTATTCTTCTATATACCTTCTCCTTCCACACCCATTTCCAACCTACCTTCTAAAAATTCTCTCTTCCTGTTTTCTTCCCCCCCCCGATCCATTATTCTTCTGACAATCAAAATGATTTTTAAATTCAAATCATATCATTCCCTTATATAAAAGTTGATATTGCCTTTGAATTGCTCATGAAATAAAATTCAATTGCCTTACCATAAACTAGAAAACCTCATATATCTGTCTTCTGCCTACCTCTTCCTTATCTCACAAGACTACTCTGAATTCGTACCGTGCAACAAACAGAATGTGCCAAGAACTTCTTCCACCTGGAATCCTTGATCTTGCAGTTACCTTTGCTAAAATGCTCTTTCCTCAAGAAAATGCTCTTCCCTCAGGTCCTAGAGAGGCTAGTTCATTGCCATCCCTCATTCAGCTAAAGTGATATTTCCACAGAAATACCTTTCTTGACACCCTATTTAAAACAAGCCCCCTCCATTCTATTACACAAATTCTTTACAAAATCCTTCAGAGTAAATATAATACTCTACAATCACCTTTTTTGTGTGTTTATTTCTTGTTATTGTCTGCCTATGCCACTAAACTGTAAGTTTCTCAAGAACAAAATCTTTGTCTATTCTGCTGCTCTATTTCCAATTCCTAGTATAGTACCTCACATTTAATACATGCTCAAAAGAAATTCTTAAATGAATACTTGAAACCACAGGATCAGGAAGGCATCTTTTTATTCACAATTTACAACCAAAGACTGGAAGCATAAATCATAATGTGAATTAAGCTTTTAAAATATTTGGTATTGAAATAAACATGAAAAAAATATGGATTGGAACTCAATATTTACATGATTTTTAAATTTTTTTATTTGTTCTAATTAGTTATATATGACAGTAGAATGCATTTATGCATTTTGATATATCATAAAGGGGTGCAATTTCTCCTTTTTTTTTGATCATACATGTTGTAGAATCACTTCAGTCACGCAGTCATATATGTACACAAGGTAATAATGTCTATTTCATTCTACTATCCTTCCTATCCCCATATCCCCTCCCCTCCCATCACTCCCCTCTACCTAATCTAAAGTAACTCTATGCTTCCCTAGCAAGCTCCGTCCCTTATTGTGAATTAGCATCTGCATATCAGAGAAAACATTTGGCCTTTGGTTTTTTGGGATTGGTTTATTTTGCTTAACATGATATTCTCCAACTCCATTCATTTACCAGCAAATGCCATAATTTCATTCTTCTTTAAGGTTGAGTAATATTCCATCATGTATATGTACCATATTTTCTTTATCCATTCATCTGTTAAAAGGCACCTACGTTGATGACATGATTTTTTAAAATATAAAAGGTATCTCATAGGAATGTTGGTAGCTTCGATATTTACATCTTTAGCCCTTTATGGCATAGTTGGCCTTCCTCTGTTCTTAGAGAAATATTGGTAGAAAAGTTTAAGAATCACCACTTCTTTGAAATCTGGTTAAAATATATCATTTCCCTGCCCCCCACTTTTTGTAGTCTACCATCTTCCGTGTTTCTACTCTGGCTCAGACACCATCCTAAGAATATTTAATCCTTTTAATAACCCTGCAAAGTAGATATCTTTAATTCCAAGAAGCTAAAGTTCAGAGAAGCTAAAAAATTTGTTGAATGCTACACAGCTATTAAGTGGATGGCTCCAAAGGTTATCCTCTCAGGGACATCAGTGTTTCCTAAAATGTATTCTACAAACAAAATGTTCTTAGAAAGTTTGGAGAAAAATATTCTAAGACTGAGTAGCTAAGAAAAGCTCTCTAATCTTTGATTTCAAGAATTGACAACTCTATGGTGACACAGCTACTCTCCCATACTGATAGTTGGGGAATAATTGATAAAGTAACTTTGGAAGACAATGCTGACAGTTATCAACTAACTTCCTAGAAACTACCCTAGATACACACTTATAAATGTCTACAAAAATAGCATTGTGTACAAGAATGCCTATTGTTTAAAAAGGATAAAAACTATAGCAATCTCAAAACCCATTAGTGGTAAGATGGTTAAATAAACTATAACCTATGAAAGAATATGTATGTATAACCTATGAAAGAATAACCATGTATGAAAGAATATGTATTAGTAGAACAAGTAAGGTATGAACCACAGCAGTGTGAACTAGGATAACAGTGATGGGATGGAAGTTCAATGGTCAGAACTTGGTGTCGGGCAGGACATTGGGGATGGGCAGAGTCAAGAAAAAAGAGTGGAGCAATGCAAGAAACCAACGAATAGTTACTGTGCTCCTCCTATATGCCAGGAACTCTATTCCCTTAAAACCCCCAAACAAACTATTAGCAACCTTCCAGGATCAAAACAGAGAATTGAGAAAAAAAAATGTCAAGAGGCCTATTTTCTATATCTTTAGATACTGTTCTGTATTCTGCCAAAGTCACTGTTGTGCAAATAAAAGTTGGCTTAATTTCATTTTCTCATGATATTTTCTTATTATTACAGCAGTCATAATTTATAACACAATTTCTCAACTCTCCCTTTTAGAATCTGGGATAACATAATGTACCTTTTGTTTCTATAATGCAAATCCTTCATATTGTTTCAAAAATGTTTCAATCACAAATAATCATCATGCTTTCTTCTCTATCAATGTGAAAATTAGTTTAGTCAAAAACATGTCAGTTTAATAATATGAGATTTTTTATAAGCTGCCAAATTTATGACACTTTAAATTGAGACAATAATTAAAGTAAGTTGTGAAAGGAACATCTATAAATCAGGTCATATCATACAAGTGAAATTACACAAAGCCAAATGAACAATTACGGATTATTTTTGGCATTGGTTATGCTACAGAAAAGAAACCATTACAGTATCATATAATTTAGTCAGGAATGAAACGTTAAGAAATACACAAGATGAGAATATAAAAGATCAAACTCATTTGATATAGCAAGTACTTTATGGGGCTGCAGTCCATCTACTTACAAAAGATAAGTACAATTTAGGCAAATTTTATTTAAAATAAGAGTGAATAATATGTCAAAACATAAATATAATCTTCCACTCTAATATCAAAGTCTTTCATGTAATGTGGCTTTTTTATTAGACATTATATTTATACATAGTATCTGGGTTCCTTTTGACATAATTATATATACAAGGAATTTGATTTAAACCCAAATCCCTCCCCACTCCTCTCCTCCCTCCCACTTTTTTCTCTCTACTGATCTCCCTTTCACACATTTATTTATTTTTGACTGGTTCTTTCTATATATACAAAAAGGAGATATTTCTTTGGTACATTTATATATGTATCTAACATAACTCTGTTAGATTCATTCCATATTTTTTTTCCTATCCCTTCCTTCCTCCCTCTGATTCTCTAACTTCGACTCCACTGGTCTTTCCTATATCTTTGTGATATTCTATCCCTTTCCTCACTGTCTTCTTTCCCTAATTTTGCTTTACCTTCCATATATGAGATAAAATACTCATTCCTTGATTTTTTGAGTTTGGCTTACTTCACTTAGCACAATTTTCTCCATTTCCATCCATGTACAGGCAAATGACATTATTTCACTCTTCTTCATAGCTGAGTAAAACTCCATTCTGTATATATACCACATTTTCTTCATCCATTCTTCCATTGATGAACATTTGGGTTGATTCTATAGTGTGACTATTGTGAATTGAGCTGCTATAAGCATTGTAGTGGCTGTATCATTGTAGTATGCTGATTTTAGCTCTTTTGGATAAATACTGAAGAGTGGGATAATTGGGTCATGTGGTGGTTCCCTTCCTACTATTTTGAGAGATTTTCACATTTAATTCCACAATGATTACAGATCTGTAGTTCTCCCAACAATGTATGAGTGTACCTTTTCCCTACATCCTCACCAGCACTTATTATTATTCATGTTCTTGATAATTGCCATTCTGACTGGAATGAAATGAAATCTTAGTGTAGTTTTGGTTTGCATTTCCCTATTTGCTAGAGGAAACATTTTTTCATACATTTCTTGGCCATTTGTGTTTCTTCTTTGGAAAAGTTTCTGCTTAGTTCTTTTGCCCATTTATTGATTGCATTTTATTTATTTTTAATTTTTTTTCAAGTTGGTATAATACAGATATTAATTCCCTATCAAAGGAGAAGCTGGCAAAAATTTTTCTCCCATTCTGTAGGTTCGCTCTTCACTGTCTTGTTTCCCTTGCTGTGTAAAAGTTTCAACTTGATGGTATCCCATCTAGGTTTTATTTCTTGAGCTGTAGGGGTCTTGTTGAGGAACTCAGTGCCTGCACGTAGACGATGGAGTGTGTACCCTATGTTATCTTCTAGCAGTTGCAAGGTTTCTGGTCTAATTCCTAAATCTTAGACCAATTCAATTTGACTTTTAGGTTGGATGAAAGAGAACTAAATTCATTCTGCTACACAAAGATATGCTGTTTTTATAGCATCATTTATTAAAAGGCCATCTTTTCTCCAACATCTATTTTTGGCACTTTCATCAAGTATCCAGCAGCTATAAAAATTTGAATTTGTCTCTGTGTCTTCTATTCCATTCCATTGGTCTTCCTGTCTGTTTTGAGGCCAATACCATTGCTGGTTTTACAACTATAGTTCTGTAGTATAATTTGAGATCAGGTATTGTGATGTGTCCTGTATCACTTCTCTTATTCAGACTTGTTTTGGCTATTTTAGGTCTCGTTTTCTTTCAAATAAAGGATTGTTTTTTCTAAGTTCTGTGAAGCATGTCATTGGTATTTTGATGGGGATTGCTTTGAATGTGTAAAATGCTTTTGGTAGTATGGCCATTTTGACAATATAAATTCTACCTACTCAAGAACATGGGACTTTCCATCTTCTGAGGTCTTCTTCAATTTCTTTCTTTAGTGTTCTGTACTTTACATTGTAGAGATCATTTACATTCTTGGTTACATTAATTTCCAGGGTTTTGTTGTTCTTTTTGAGAATATTGTCAAGGAGATGGTTTTCCTGATTTCTTTCTCAGATGTAGCCCTGTTGGAGTATACAAAAACTAATGATTTAAGAATGTTGATATTGTTTCCTGCTATTTTGCTAAATCTAAAGCTAGAAGGGCTTGTAACAACATATATCAAAGAACATGGTTGCCAACCAACAATCCTATACCCAGCAAAACCAACCTTCAGATTTGAAGAAGAAATAAAATCTTTCCATGATAAACAAAGTTAAAAGAATTTACAAATAGAAAGCCTACGCTACAGAACATTCTCAGCAAAATATTCCATGGGGAAGAAATGAAAAATAACAATGTAGGTCAGCAAAGGGAAGAACTACCTTAAAGGAAAAATCAATCAAATGGGAAACCAAGTCATGTTAAAAAACCAAAAGTAAGCCCAAATGACTGGGAATACAAGTCAGATTTCAATAACGACCCTAAATGTTAATGACCTAAACTCATCAATCAAAAGACACAGACCCACAGATTGGATTAGAAAGAAAGACCCAACAATATGTTGCCTGCAAGAGACTCATCTCATAGAAAAGGACATCCACAGACTAAAGGAGAAAGGATGGATAAAACCTACCATGCACACGGACTCAGTAAAAGCACAGGGGTTTCCATTCTTATATCAGATAAAGTGGATTTCAAGCCAAAGTTATCAGAAGGGATAAAGAAGGACATTTTATTCTGCTTAAGGGAAACATAAGTCAGGAAGACATAACAATCATAAATTTTTATGCCCCAAACAACAGTGCATCCATGTACATCAAACATATTCTTCTCAATTCCAAGAATCAAATAGACTACAACACAATAATTCTGGGTGACTTTAACACACCACTGTCACCACTGGATAGATCTTCCATTCAAAAACTAAACAAAGAAATCATAGAACTCAATAACACAATCAATAACGTAGACTTAACAGACATATATGGAATATTCCATCCATCAATGGTCCAATACACTTTCTTCTCAACAGCACATGAATCCTTCTCTAAAATAGACCATATGTTATGCCACAAAGCAACCCTTAGTAAATGCAAAAAAAATAGAGATACTACCTTGTGTTCTATCAGATCATAATGGAATGAAATTAGAAATCAATGGCAAAATAAAAAACAGGAATTACTCTAAGATCTGTAGACTAAATAATATGCTATTGAATGAAACATGGATAACAGAAAACAACAGGGAGGAGATTAAAAATTCTTAGAGGTAAATGAGAATGACGATACAACATATCAAAACCTCTGGGACACTATGAAAGCAGTACTAAGAGGAAAATTCATTGCATGGAGCACATTCAAGAAAAGAATAAAAAGTCAACAACTAAATGACCAAACATTACATCTCAAAGTCCTAGAAAAAGAAAAACAGAAAAACACCAAAAGCAGTAGAAGACAGAAAATAATTAAAATCAGAACTGAAATCAATGAAATTGAAACGAAAGAAACAATTCAAAAAGTGACAAAACAAAAAGTTTCTTTGAAAAAGTAAAAAAAAAAAAAAAAAAAAAATAGATATACCCTTAGCCACACTAACAAAGAGGAGAGAGAAAACTCAAATTACTACAATTTGTGATGAAAAAGGAAGTATCACGACAGACAACACTGAGATACATAACATAATGAGATGCTACTTTGAAAATCTATACTTCAACAGAATAGAAAATATCAAAGACATCAACAAATTTCTAGAGACATATGATCCTCCTATACTTAACCAGGAGGACATACACAATTTAAACATATCAATATCAAGCAATGAAATAGAAGATGCCATTAAAAACCTACTATCCAAGAAAAGCCCAGGAGATGGATTCTCAGACAAGTTCTACAAGACATTCAAAGAAGAACTCATTCCAATACTCCCAAAGTATTCCAGGAAATAGAAAAGGAAGGAACCCTTCCAAACTCATTCTATGAAGCTAGTATCACTCTGATACCAAAACCAGACAAAGACACATCAAGCAAACAAAATTTTAGACCGATATCTCTGATGTTTATAGACGTGAAAATCCTTAACAAAGTTCTGGCAAATCACATACAAAACCATATTAAGAAGATAGTGCACCACAATCAAGTGGGGTTCATCCCAGGGAAATCCATATGCAAGGTTGGTTGAGCACCCAAAAATCTATGAATGTAATTCATCACATCAATAGGATTAATGTTAAGAATCATTTGATTATTTCAATAGACACAGAGAAAGCATTCAACAAAATACAACACCCTTTCATGCTCAAAACACTAGAAAAAATAGGGATAGTAGGAACTTACCTCAATATTGTAAAGATTATTTATGCTAAGCCCATGGCCAACATCATTCTTAATGGAGAAAAACTGAAAGCATTCCTTCTAAAAACTGGAACAAGCCCTCTTTCATCACTTCTATTCAACATCATCCTTGAAACACTAGCAAGAGCAATTAGACAGACCAAAGAAATTAAAGAGATCCAAATAGGTAAGGAAGAACTCAAGCTGTCACTATTTGCCGATGACATGATTCTATATTTAGAAGATCCAATAAAACTCCACCAGAAAACTTCTAGACCTCATAAATGAATTCAGCAAAACAGCAAGATATAAAATCAACATGCATAAATTTAAAGCATTTTTATTCATAAGCGATGAAACATCTGAAAGGAAAATGAGGAAAACAACTCTGTTCACAATACCCTCAAAAAAAAAAAAAAAAAAAAAAAACTTGGGAATCAATCTAACCAAAGAGGTGAAAGACCTCTACAATGAAAACTACAGGAAGAAATTGAAGAAGACCTTAGAAGATGGAAAGATCTCCCATGTTCTTGGATAAACAGAATTAATATTATCAAAATGGCCATACTTTCAAAGGTGCTATACAGATTTAATGCAATTCCAATTAAAATCCCAATGGCATTTTCAATACAAATAGAGAAAGTAACCATGAAATTCATCTGGAAGAACAAAAGACCCAGAATAGCCAAAGCAATCTTGTGCAGGAAGAATGATGCAGGAGGTATCACAATACCACATCTTAAACTCTATTATAGAGCAAGAGTAACAAAAACAGCATGGTATTGGCACCAAAATAGACAAGTAGAACAATGGTACAGGATAGAAGACACAGACACATATTCACATAAGTACAGTTATCTCATACTAGACAAAGGTGCCAAAAACTTACATGAAGAAAGGACAGCCTCTTCAACAAATGGTACTGGGAAAACTGGAAATCCATATGCAGTAAAATGAAATTGAACCCCTATCTCTCACCCTGTACAAAACTCAACTCAAAATGGATTAAGGATCTAGGAATTAGACCAGAGACCCTGCACCAAATAGAAGAAAAAGTAGGCCCAAATCTCCATGATGTTGGCTTAAGACCAGACTTCCTTAACAAGACCCCCGTAGTACAAGAAATCAAAGCAAGAATCAATAAATGGGATAGATTCAAACTAAAAAGTTTTTTTTTTTTTTTTCAGCAAAGGAAACAATCAATAATGTGAAAAGAAAGCCTACAGAGTGGGAGAAAATCTTTTCCGCACACACTTCAGACAGAGCACTCATCTCCAAAGTTTATAAAGAACTTAAAAAACTTTACACCCAAAATACAAAGAACCAATCAATACATGGGCTAAGGAACTGGGTACACACTTCACAGAAGAGGATATACAGGTGATCAACAAATATATGAAAAAGTGCTCATCATTCCTAGTAATTAGAGAAATGCAAATTAAAACCACCCTAAGATTTCATCTAACTCCAATTAGAATGGCTATTATCAAGAACACAAGCAATAATAAGTGTTGGTGTGGATGTGGGAGAAAAGGCACACTCATACATTGCTGGTGGAGTTGCAAATTGATGCAGCCACTCTGGAAAGCAGTATGGAGATTCCTCAGAAAACTGGGAATGGACCACCATTTGACCCAGCTATCCCACTCCTTGATTTATACCCAAATGTCTTAAAATCGGCATACTACAGTGATGCAGTCACATCAATGTTCATAGCAGCTCAATTCACAATAGCTAGATTGTGGAACCAATCTAGATGCCCTTCAAATGATGAATGGATAAAGAAACTGTGGTATATATACACGATGGAATATTACTCAACCATAAAGAAGAATAAAATTATGGCATTTTCTGGTAAATGGATGAAGTTAGAAAATACCATGCTAAGTGAAATAGGTAAAGCCCAAAAAACCAAAGGCCGAATGTTTTCTCTGGTAAGTGCATGACAATATATAATGAAGGGGGGTGGCGGGGGGGTGGGGGGAGAATAAAGGAACTTTGGATGGTGTAGAGGAAAATGGGGCAGGAGTGGGTGGGGGAGGAAAGATAGTAGAATGAGACAGACAGTATTTCCCTACATACATGTATGATTACATGAATGGTGTGAATCTGCATTGTGTACAACCATAGAAATGAACACTTGTACCCCCCTCAAAAAAAAGAATTTTTGCGTCTATATTCATTAGGGATATTGGTCTGTAATTTTCTTTCCTAAGTGGGTCTTCGTCTGGTTTTGGCATCAGCGTTATACTGGCTTCACAGAATGTGTTTGGGGGTGTTCCTTCCTTCTCATTTTCATGGAATAATTTGAGAAAGACAGGGGTTAGATCTTTTTTAAAGTCTGGTAGAACTCTGCTGAGAATCCATCTGGTTCTGGGCTTTCTTTGGTGGTTGCTGTTTCAATTTCATTACTTGATATTAGTCCCTTTAGGTTTTCTGTGTTTTCCGGGTTCAATTTGGGCAAGTTACATGTGTCTAGAAAACTGTCAAGGTCTGCTAGATTTTGCAGTTTATTTTTATAAATTTTTAAAGTATTTTCTAATGATCTAGTGTAGTGTTTCAGAAGTGTCTGTGATAATATCTCCTTTTTCATCTCTAATCTTATTGACTTGGGTCTTATCTCTGTTTTTGTTAGTTTGGCTAAGGTTTATAGATCTTATTTCATCTTTTTGAAAAACCACTTTGTTGTATTGATCCTATGTAATTTTTTTAAATTCTCAAATTCATTGATTTCAACTCACTTTTATTATTTGTCTTATGCGGTTTGGGGGATTAGTTTGTTCTTTTTATAAAGACTTGAAGTGGAGTCGCTGGCTGGCGGCTGCGGAAAGGAAACAGGAGACAGCAAGATGATGAAGCTAACGGCGGAGCTGATCTGACAGGCGGCGCAGTACACCAAAGCCTTACGGGACCCTGAGCTGGACCTCCAGGGATATAAAATTCCAGTCATTGAACTGGTCTAGGTGCTACCTTAGACCAGTTTGATGCTATTGATTTTTCTGACAATGAGATCAGGAAGTTGGATGGTTTTCCTTTGCTAAGAAGACTGAAGACATTATAAGTTAACAACAGAATATGCCGTATAGGTGAGGGACTTGATCAGGCTCTGCTCTATCTGACAGAACTCATTCTCACCAACAATAGTCTTGTGGAACTGGGTGATCTGGACCCTTTGGCATCACTTAGATCACTGACTTATCTAAGCATTCTAAGAAATCCGGTAACAAATAAGAAGCATTATAGACTATATGTGATTTATAAAGTTCCTCAAGTCAGAGTGCTGGATTTTCAGAAAGTAAAACTAAAAGAGTGTCAGGAAGCAGAGAATATGTTCAAGGGCAAACGGGGTGCACAGCTTGCAAAGGGTATTGCCAGGAGAAGCAAAACTTTTAATCCAGGTTTGCCAACTGACCAATAGAAAAGTGGACCATCTCCAGGGGATGTAGAAGCAATCGAGAATGCCATAGCAAATGCATCAACTCTGGCTGAAGTGGAGAGGCTTGGTTGCTGCGGTCTGGTCAGATACCTGGAAGAGAGCACAGATCAGGGCCCACCAATGATGGTGAAGAAGAGACGGAAGAAGATACAGTCACAAATGGGTCCTGAGCAAGGTGGTGGATGTCTACTAATAGGCTCCCTTGGGACAAATATTGCTTTTTGAACATAGAATAACAGCCTTATTTGTGTCAGCAAAGTGGAATCTCATCATCTTGAAATGTTTTAAATTGCTGCTGATAATTTTATAACATAAATTTTGAAGTCTAAATGTCAGCTTTCTACAAATGGTAAAAAATAAAGACCACTCACTGTGCTGCCAAGGGGGGGGGGGGGGAGACTTGAAGTGGAGCATGAGTTTATTTATTTGAAATCCCTCTATTTTTAACATGTGCACTCAATGTAATAAATTTTCCTATTAGCACTGCTTTCATATTGTCCTATAGGTTTTGGTAATTACATTTGTTTCTAAGAACATCTTGATTTCTTCTCTCATTTATTCTTTGACCTATTCTTCATGTTTAATCTCCATGAGTTTATGTGATTTCTATTATTTTTCTTGCTGTTGATTACTACTTTCCATTCCATTATGGTCCAATAAGATGTCTGGAATTGTCACTATATATTTTTGTATTTGCTAAGATTTATGTTGTGACCTAGAATATTGTCTATTTTGGAAAAGGTTCCAGGAGCTTTTGAGAGGAAGGTGAATTCAGCTGTTGGGAGTGAAATATTCTATAGATAGCTTATAAGTTCCATTTAATTTATAGCATTACTTAGGTTAGATATATCTTTATTGATTTTATGCTTTGATGACCTATCTATTGATAATGGGGGTATACTGGAATCACCCAGTATTACTGTATTGGGGTCTATCTGGGATTTAATGTCAAGGTATATTTTTTAATATAATTTGATGTGCTGCCATTTGGGGCATATATATTTACTGTCATATTCTTGTTGGATTGTTCCCTTTATCAGGATATAATGGCTTTCTTTGTCTTTTGCTTGAAATCAATTGTGTCAAATATAAGAACACTATTCTGGCTTGTTTACAGACTCCGTTTGCATGGAATATTTTTTTCCATCCTTTTACCTTCAGCCTGTGAGTTTCTTTGCCAATGAGATGAGTTTTTGTGGACAGCATACAGGTGATTCTTGTTTTTTGATCCATTCTGCTAATCTGTGTCTTTTAATTGGGGAGCTTATACCATTGATATTCAGTGTTATTATGGATATGTATTTGTGCTATGCTGGCATTTTTATTTTTTGTTGTGTTTATTTCTGTCTTGATTCTCATTTAGATGGTTAATCTTCTATTGATCTTCATCTATTTGGGAGTTTGGAGATTTGTTTTTGGGTTCTTCTGTATGCAATTTATCTTTGAGAATTCATTGTAGTGCTGGCTTGGTGGTTGTGAATTCTTTTAACTTTTCCTTGTCATGGAAAGTTTTTATTTACCCATAAAACATAAAACAGAGTTTTTCTGGGCATAGTAATTTTGGTTGGCAATTGTTTTATTTTAGAGCTTGGAATATCTCATTCCAGGCCCTCCTTGTTTTTAGTGTCTATGTTGAGAAGTCAGAAATGAACCTTATTAATTGACCTCTAAATATGACCTGATGTTTCTCTCTTGCAGTTTTTAATATTCTTTCCTTTCTTTCTATTTAGGCATTTTGATTATGATGTATCTTGGAGACCTTCTCTTCTGGTTATTTGGGGTCCTGTACATTTCCTCTATGTGGATGTCTTTCTCTTTTCTGATATGATAATAATTTTGTTTCAATTTCATTGAAAATGTTCTCAATGACTTTAGCTTTTATCTCTGTAGTATCTTCTATCCCAGCGATTCCTAGGTTTGGTCTTTTGATGTTTTCTCAGAGTTATCATATATTTTAGTCATGTTCTATTCTTTTTTTTTTTTTCTTTTTTGTATTTTGTGTTCTCAAATTCATGTATTTTGTTTTCAAGGTTTAAGATTCTGTCTTCAAGTCCTGACATTCTATTTTCTATGAAATCAAATCTGTTGGTGATACTTTCAAGTGAATTTTTAATTTGATTCATTGTGTCTTTCAATTCTAGTTCTGATTGGTTTCTTTTCAATATTCCTATTTCTTTATTGATATGGTCTTTCGTGTCCTGTATTTGCTCTCTCAACTCATTCCTTAGATCATCTTTTAATTCACTGAACATTTTAATGATCAGTTTTTTGGGGGATTGTGAATTTGGGGTGGGGAAGACTCGTTTGCCTATTTCCTCATGTTATCAGAGGCCCTGCACTTGTGCATCAATTGAGATGGATTCTCCTTCCTTTTTTATGTGCATGATCTTATGTGCACAGATGATTTTTATTCTAGGATTCCTTTCTGTTTTTGGTATATGAGTAGATGACAAATTTCATATTAAAGGACACAAAATTCCCCTTTGCTTGTTCCTTCTTGAGGCAGTTTTTGGTTTGGTGTTTTTGTCTCCCCAATTCTATGAGTTGAATTAATGTTTAGTCTTAGGTGGAGTTAGACCTTGTATAGGGAGAAAGTCACTGTTGTGTGGCTGAGTTGTGCATATTTCTTAGCAGCAGAATCTCTACACTGTGATCTTGAAGTGTCATAATCACTTCCATCCCCTCTTGGAGGTGGAATGGAAACAGGAATAGTACTAATGTAACCCACAGATGTAGAGTTTTGAGATAAATGTCCTGTGTCTACTTTGACATGTATAATGCTAATTGTTACCTGTATAGAAATGGCTGGGTCTACACTTAACATCAGTACCAGTAATACAAAACTGTGGACTAGGTCAGGCATTCAGCATCAATGTCTACTTGTCATCCACTAAATTAGTAATCACAGCAATATGATGGGTGTGGTGACACATGCCTGTAATCCCAGCAGCTCAGGAGGTCGAGGTAGGAGGATTGTGAGTTCAAAGCCAGTCTCAACAATTTAGTGAGGCCATAAGCAACTCATCAAGACCCTGTCTCTAAACAAAATATAAAAAGGACTGGTGTGTGGCTTAGTGGTTAAGCACCCCTGCATTCAATCCCCAGTACCAAAATAGTAATAATAATAATCACAGCAACATAAATGAGGTATGAATTACACAAACTATATAATTCTATTATTTATTGGAATTACATTTTCTTAAGCATAAAGTAGGATGGGAAAGTGAAAGAAAATTTGAAATATTTTTAAAAAGTGACCAAAGGAGAGGAAAGTGGTAGTTAGCAGATGTTGGCTGTGCAGAAGAAGAAGAAATAAAAGATTTACAGGAAGTAATAAAATAAAGAAATAGAGGATGTGAGAACAGGAAAATTTGGTTGTTAAGGGGGGGAAACAGTGATAAAGAGGAGATAGAAGGCCTAGAGCAGAGATATGAACAAACGAGCAACTGTAAGATCAAAACAGCTCGAACCCAGGTATAACTGAACCCCAACTAAGACAAATCAAGGCTCATAATAAACAGGTGCAGAAGGAAGTAATTACTGTGAAAGTAAAATTATATGAGTATACATATTTTTTAATCTGTCTGCGTAATGAGTACATACACAGCCACACACACCTACATGCATACAAAATCATACATAAAGGAAAAAAGTAAAAAGTAATATGATACTGAAAGAATGGACATTTTTTTAAGCTGTCTGTTTTATCTCAACTCCCTAAGGTCTCCCTCCCAGTGATGGGAACAAAGCCCTTAAAGCTGTTCCAGGATATAAGATTACCAGAAACTGTTGACCAGAATCTACGCCCTGTTGTAAAACATTGTGAAACATGTTGTATGTTATCAGCAAACCCAGACCCCCTTTGGAATTTCCCGGTGGCTTTGTTCCCCTTTTCCCTTCCATGTGTGACCCCTCCCGATGTATGGTTTCTGCCTTTATAAACTTGTAAGATTTTCTGCTAGGGACTCGACTCGACTCCTACGTGAGTCACGAGTTGGGTCCCAGCGCGCTGGAATAAAAGCCTCTTGCAGTTTGCATCAAGTGACGCCTCCTGTGGTTGATTGGGGTTGCTGTCGATCTGTGGGACAGAGTTAGGGTCTCCTTTTTGGGGGTCTTACATTTGGGGGCTCATCCGGGATCTGATGGCCCCCCCTCATCCACGGAGTCGACCTTGGAGGTAAGAAGGGGTACCTCGAGGTTGTCTGTCTTTGTCTTGTGTTTTGTTAGTTGGTCTGGTCCTGTGAGCACGCTTTCGGTTTTGGTTTCGCAGCCCTTCGGCGACTCGTGAGAGTGGCCAAACAGTGGTCGGTAGACGTGCCTGGAGAGCCACAGGTTGCAGCCCTGGGGGACATCCCAAGGGTGGAGGAGAGCCAGGGACACCTGGTAGTCTCCTACGGTAAGGGCGCTGATCAGGTTAATTGTTGGATCAGAGATTGTCAAGATCGTGCGCGTCTGATTCTGTTGCGTGTTTGTGGCAGACAAGGTGGGGTAAGTGGGTCCTCGTATCTGTAGCATTTTTGTTGTTTGTGTTTCTAACGACGTATGAACTGACGATGGACAGACTGTGACAACCCCTTTTAGTCTGACATTAGACCATTGGGCTGAAGTTAAGGGAAGAGGTCATGACCTATCAGTTGAGATCAAGAAAGGCCCATGGCGGACCTTCTGCTCCTCAGAATGGCCTGCTTTTAATGTAGGATGGCCAGCAGAAGGGACCTTTGATCTATCTGTCATTCTTGCTGTTAAAGAGATTGTTTTTCAGAAGGAACCTGGAGCCCATCCGAATCAGCAGCCCTACATTGTGGTCTGGCAGGATCTGGTGCAAAATCCACCCCCCTGGATTCGACCTTGGGTTGCAAACCCAAGCCCCGGCCAGCTGCACAAATCCTAGCCGCACAATCTCCCAGTTCTGGGGGGAAATCCAGTCACTTAGACCTCCCCAAGAAGATTTATCCCAAAACCCAGGCTGACCACCTTCTCCTTGACTCACCTCCCCCATACCCTCCCGCCTCGGTCCCCGTAGGGGGTCAGGAAGAGCCAGAAGAACCGCCAGCCCCTGCAGTCGCCCCCTCTGCTCCCACTAACGAGTCTCTGCCAGGGCCCACGCAGGGCACCACGGGGCCTGCACGGGGTACCAGGAGCCGCTGCGGAATAACTCCCGACACCACCGTTGCCCTTCCCCTAAGGGCTTATGGGCCCCCGCCGGTGGCAACGGATAGTGGACCGGCTCCTCTTCAGCCCCTCCAGTACTGGCCTTTCTCCTCTGCAGACTTGTATAACTGGAAAACTAATCATCCTCCCTTTTCAGAGGACCCCCAGCGCTTAACTGGGCTGGTGGAGTCTTTAATGTTCTCTCATCAGCCCACATGGGATGATTGCCAGCAGCTACTGCAGACCCTTTTCACTACTGAGGAGAGGGAGAGGATTTTATTGGAGGCAAGGAAGAATGTACCAGGAGCAGATGGATGACCCACCCAGCTCCCCAACATCATTGGACTGCCTTCCCCCTCTCCAGGCCTGACTGGGATTTCAACATGGCAGAAGGTAGGGAGCGACTGACAGTCTATCGCCAGACTCTAGTGGCCGGCCTCCGCGGGGCAGCGAGACGCCCCACTAATTTGGCTAAGGTAAGAGAGGTTATTCAGGGGGCCATGGAACCCCCGTCAGTATTTCTCGAGTGCTTAATGGAAGCTTTCAGGTGCTACACCCCTTTTGACCCTACCTCTGAGGGGCAAAGGGCTTCCGTGGCCATGGCTTTTATAGGGCAGTCAGCAATAGATATTAAGAGAAAGTTGCAGAGAATAGGAGGGTTACAAGATTATACCCTACAGGATTTAGTTAAGGAGGCAGAGAAAGTGTATCATAAGAGGGAAACTGAGGAAGAGAAGGAGCAAAGGAAAGAAAAGGAGAGAGAGGAAAGAGAAAACAAAAGGGACCGTAAGCAGGAGAAGAACCTAACACAGATTTTGGCCACAGTAGTAGGTGAGAAAGGCCAGGAACAAACACAAGGCAGGGCTAAAAAAGGGTCAGGTAACCTGGGCAACCGCACTCCATTAGACAAGGATCAGTGTGCCTACTGCAAGGAGAGAGGTCACTGGGCTAGAGAGTGTCCTAAGAAGAAGACCAGGCCCTCCAAGAAAGCATTAGCCCTAGAAGAAGAAGATTAGCAGGGACGGGGCTCGGAACCCCTCCCCGAGCCTAGGGTAACACTAGAGGTGGAGGGGAAGCCAGTTGAGTTCTTAGTAGATACTGGGGCTCAACACTCGGTCCTACTCGAACCGTCTGGGCCCATCTCCCACAAGAAATCGTGGGTCATAGGAGCTACAGGGCACCGGCAGTACTCATGGACTACCTGAAGAACGGTAGACTTAGGAATGGGACGGGTAACCCACTCATTTCTAGTCATCCCCGAGTGCCCTGCGCCTCTACTTGGGAGAGATCTCCTAACCAAAATGGGAGCTCAGATTACCTTCACCCCTGGTGGCCCAGAGGTGACCCGAAGCAAGAGAATAACTACTGCCCTGACTATGCGCCTGGATGATGAACATAGACTTTTTGAGAGACAGGGAGCAAAAATATGTCACATAAATAATTGGTTGAACAGGTATCCAGGGGCTTGGGCCGAAACGGCTAGAACAGGACTAGCAGCAGAAAGACCACCCATAGTTATAGAGCTTAAGGCCACATCTACTCCTGTAGATGTAGATGTAGATGTAGTCATAGGGTACGTCAATACCCTATGACTAAAGAGGCCCGGGAAGGAATTAGGCCCCATATCCAGCACCTCCTTCAGCAAGGTATCCTAGTGAAGTGTCAGTCACCATGGAACACTCCTTTGTTACCTGTTAAAAAGCCTGGCACAGGAGACTATCGCCCGGTACAGGACTTAAGAGAAGTAAACAAGCGAGTACAGGACATCCACCCCACTGTACCTAACCCTTACAACTTGCTGAGCTCTCTTCCCCCGGATCATATTTGGTACACTGTCTTGGACTTAAAGGACGCTTTCTTCTGCCTGCGACTACACCCTTCCAGCCAAAACATCTTCGCATTCGAGTGGAGGGACCTTGACTCTGGGACAACAGTACAATTGACGTGGACCCGATTACCCCAGGGATTCAAGAATTCCCCAACCCTCTTCGATGAAGCTCTCCACCAAGATTTAGCCCACTTCCATGCCAGCCATCCCCAGGTAACACTTCTGCAGTATGTAGATGACTTATTACTGGCCGGGGCCACAGAGGAGGAATGCCAACGGGGCACGGGACTACTGCTAGAAGAACTTGCCCGCTTAGGATATCGGGCCTCCACCAAGAAGGCCCAGATCTGCCAAAAGGAGGTAACATACCTGGGGTACGCCCTCAAAGCGGGGCAGAGATGGCTAACAGAGGCCAGAAAACAAACTGTGACTCAGATACCCGTTCCTCGCTCACCCCGCCAGGTGTGAGAATTTTTAGGGACTGCGGGGTTTTGCCGCCTGTGGATCCCCGGGTTCACTACCCTGGCAGCTCCCCTTTATCCTCTAACCAGAGAGGGTGCCTCATTTGAGTGGGGTAACGACCAGCAGCAGGCCTTTGATGACATCAAGAAGGCACTACTGTCTGCCCCAGCCCTGGCATTGCCGGACGTAACAAAGCCCTTCGTCCTATTTGTGGATGAGAGGAAGGGAGTAGCCCGAGGGGTGCTGACCCAGCCTCTAGGGCCATGGAAGAGGCCGGTAACCTACCTCTCCAAGAAGCTAGACCCTGTTGCTAGTGGCTGGCCTGCCTGTCTGAGGTCCATGGCAGCAGTGGCAGTATTGGTGAAAGATGCTGACAAATTAACTATGGGACAAAAGCTAATGGTCATTGCCCCTCACTCCTTGGAGAGCATCATCAGACAGCCCCCTGACCAGTGGCTGTCCAACACTTGCATGACGCATTACCAGAGTCTCCTACTGAATGGAGACAGGATCCAGTTCAGGCTGCCTGCCATCCTCAACCCAGCTACCCTACTACCTGACACGTCCACCCAGGAGAGTGTGCTGCATACCTGTCAAGAGATACTAGCAGAAGAAATGGGTACCCAAAGGGACCTCCAAGACCAGCCCTTACCAGACGCTCAGCTGACCTGGTTCACTGATGGAAGCAGCTACATAATAGAAGGTAAAAGGGTAGCCAGGGTGGCGGTAGTGGATGATGAACAAACTATCTGGGCAAGCAGCCTACCCGAAGGGACGTCAGCTCAGAAGACCGAGTTACTAGCTCTGACTCAGGCTCTGCGGTTGGCAGAAGGAAAAAAAAAATTAACATCTACACTGACAGCAGGTATGCCTTTGCTACTGCCCATGCCCACGGGTCCATCTACCAGCAGCGGGGGCTGCTGACCTCGGCAGGGAAGGGAATCAAAAATAAAGAAGAAATTCTAAGCCTATTAGAGGCTGTTCACCTTCCTAAGAAAGTAGCAATTATTCACTACCCTGGACACCAAAAAGGGGGGTCAAAAGTTGCCGGAGGGAACCAAAGAGGCTGACAGGGAAGCCAAGCGGGCGGCTCAAGGACTTAACGTCCTATCCTTGTTGGGGGAAAAAACAGAGGTCTCACCCTAAGGATGCAGTGTACCCCTCTATTAGGAACTTTGAATATTCAGAACTAGACCTTTAGGAAATGGACAGATTAGGATTTCGCCTGGAGAATCCAGAGGGTGGATTCTCCTCAGAAGGAAAAAGAATTCTCCCTGAAAAACAGGCGATCATTTTTCTCAGACACCTTCACAAGTTAACTCATCTGGGCCCAAAACATTTAAAAACTCTTGTCCAGTCTTCACCGTATTACATCATGAAGCTCGGGGAGCTTGCAGATACAACTGTAAAAGAATGCAAGTCTTGCCAGATGGTGAATGCCCGGCCCAGCAAGCTACCTCACGGCAAACGGCTCCAAGGAGACCATCCTGGGAGTTACTGGGAAGTGGACTTTACTGAGGTAAAACCTGCCAGGTTTGGATACAGATACTTATTAGTATTCATAGATACATTTTCAGGATGGGTTGAAGCCTTTCCTACCAAGAAGGAGACTGCTCAGGTGGTGGCCAAAACAATACTAGAAGACATCTTCCCGAGGTTCGGGGTGCTCAAGGTAATCGGGTGAGACAACGGCCCTGCGTTTGTTGCCCAGGTAGGTCAGGGACTGGCCAAAATCCTGGGGCTTAATTGGAAATTACATTGTGCTTATAGGCCCCAAAGCTCAGGGCAGGGAGAAAGAATGAATAGAACTTTAAAAGAGGTCATGACTAAATTATCCTTAGAGACTGGCATAACAGACAGGACAGTCTTCCTTCCCTTTACTTTGTTTCGGGTGCGCAATACTCCTGGCTCCCTCAAGCTAACTCCTTTTGAAACCCTTTATGGGACTCACCCCCCACTCATTATCATACAACACCTTCCTTCCCCAGAATCTTACCCCTCTCAATCTCTGTACACCAGATTAAAAGCCCTTGAGACTGTGCAGAGGGAGGTGTGGAATCGGTTGGCCGAGGCCTACAAGCCTGGGGACCTAATAAGTGCTGTACAGGTACTAATTCTCAGGCAACAATACCAGTCCCTCCACCAAGGAAATAGCTTTGGAGAAGAGTATATAGAGACAGAAGTTCCATGATTAGAACTTACCAAAAAGCAAATGGGGGAATGAAAGAATGGACATTTTTTTTAAGCTGTCTGTTTTATCTCAACTCCCTAAGGTCTCCCTCCCAGTGATGGGAACAAAGCCCTTAAAGCTGTTCCAGGATATAAGATTACCAGAAACTGTTGACCAGAATCTACACCCTGTTGTAAAACATTGTGAAACATGTTGTATGTTATTAGCAAACCCAGAACCCCTTTGGAATTTCCCAGCGGCTTTGTTCCCCTTTTCCCCTTCCATGTGCAACCCCTCCCGATGTGTGGTTTCTGCCTTTATAAACTTGTAAGATTTTCTGCTAGGGACTCAACTCCTCAACTCCTGCATGAGTCACGAGTTGGGTCCCAGCGCGCTGGAATAAAAGCCTCTTGCAGTTTGCATCAAGTGACGCCTCCTGTGGTTGATTGGGGTTGCCGTTGATCCATGGGACAGAGTTAGGGTCTCCTTTTTGGGGGTCTTACAATACAATGACATGATGTTTGACATGATGTTAACTACTTAAAATTTTTTAAAAGAATAGAAAATAGATTAAAAATACAAAGATAAAGAAAAGAAGAAAGAAATGAGGGAAAAAATAAAGAATAAAAAGTGAAAAATCTTACTGAGAAATAAAGGGCTTATTTCCACTGAGGTGGTCCAACTTATTGGCAAGGATGGATGGTATTTGTTTTTGCTTTGTAACCCTTGGGTTGAGGAATGGGGGTTATTAAGCCCAATACCATTGTATTATTCTCTTAACTGCCAGCCTTGTGGCTAGGAGGCAAAGCTGGTTGTAATCGATCTCAGCTTCTGGTCTCCTGATATACAATGGGGTAGCACAATTTGGGTGTTGACAAATTGTGTATTTCTGTGGTGGGGTGTTGCAGAGTTTTCGGCTGAAATTGGGGTTTAGCCTAGATCGACTTTTGCAACTTGTTGGGCGGGGGTGGTGTTTGAGAATTGCGATACACTCCCTATTAAAGGAGGGAAGATGGTCTCTGCAGGATGTCAGGACCTATAAGGTCTCTGGTAAAATCTACTTTTAAGGTAAACCTCCACAGGTTTCACCCTTCCCACTATGAATATGAAATTCCAGGTATCTGCCCTGGAGTGCAGCCGCTTTCTTGGGTCTGCTGTAGTGCCAGCAACAGTGGGATCTTTCTCCATTGAAATCCAGAGCCTGAATAGTCCAGGATAACTTTTGTGCCTATTTTGGTCTCTCTGGTTCAGGCACACCTTCTGGGAATTTTAGTTACCTGCAGGGGTTCCCGTTCTCCTGTCTCCTGCAGGAGAGGCCATGGTATTGTAGCTTTCCCAGACCAGGAGAATTCAGAGGGTAGGACTTTCTAAGGTAGCATGAGGCACAATTTCCCCAGTCATGGGAACTCAGCGGGCAATGCGCAATGAGCGGCCACATTCTGTGGTGGGGCAAGAGACTGGGCGGCCTGCACCTGTTTTTCTTGCTCCGAATGCTTTTTCTCCAGGATGAGTTACTTTTGGATTTGCTTTCGCTGATGTACTTTCCCTACTGACTCGGTGTCTATTAATTTCAGCCTTCCTCTCAAATTCACAGGTTACCCAAGTTACTTGTTCTTTATTTTTCATTTCTTCATCCAGCATCTCCTTAGTTTGTCTGTGCTGCCCCTCCCCTTCACTACCGCCAGCTGCCAGCCAACTTCTCTAATAAATCATTTCTTATGCTTGAGTTTCTGACTTCTGTGACTTCTATAGATTTTTTTTGTATTTTTTACATTTCAATATTAATTTTCAGGGAGATTCCCCAGTTACCCACCTCACTGACAAGCCTTCCCACCTTAAAGTCCAGGGTCTTGAGTCACTGCTGGAACATGCACCCTTCCTGTACTCCACCATCTTCCTCCCCTCCAATAGAGCTGTTAGTGTAGTCAATTGCTAACAAAACCCAGAAGCAAATGTGTGCATTAATACAAATATTTATTAAACCTACTGTCTGGAAGGTAATTTGGTAGGTATTAAAGATTCAGAGGTGCCATATGATTAACTAGCTCAATGATTCTCATTGAAGGTGATTTTTTCCCCCAAGGACACATTTTTGTGTCTGGGAAGATTTTTGATTGCCATGACTGTGGTGGGGGATTGCTACTGGCATTTAGTGGTAGAGATTTGCGATGTTCTCAACATCCTACAAAGGAACAGGACAGCTCCTCTCATCAAGTTGTCTGAGGTTAAATGTCAATAATGCTGGGGTTGAGAAACCTAATCAATATCTTTTTAACTTCTCTCAGCTTCAGTTTCCACCTCTGTAAATTGTGCAAAATAAATTACACCTCGTGTTATAACGGAATGTATAAGTAGCACATATTATCCTTGAAGTAGGTGTCTGTATTTCTATTATTCTTTTACCATTGTGTGTCAAGGAGATAAATGAGTTGTCCAAAAATGTAGCTGGGAAGTGCTGGATTGAAGATTTTTAACCTGTCTATAGTCTGACTCATTCTACCAGTAATTTAAGAAAAATGTCCTTGGATAGGAAATACTCACCTTGTATTATAAATATATAAATACTGTGACAAAATTTTTCATTGTGTTATTCCTCTTCCCTGTTACATTCCTGTGTCTTGGTAAGAGTCTGATTCTGTGCCCTTTTTCCAGTTGTAAGAAAAAGAAGATTCCTAAGTGAAACTACTCCTAAGGAAACTGCTTTGACCTTTACTTCTTCAATGCATATTGAACTATTCCATTTATAGTAACTACACAGAAGGGGGAAACTCAGACACCCAAATCTCTTTATTTTGTTTGAGAAAAATAGCAAGCCTTATCTTGCCTGACTCATCCAAAAAACTACATCCCATCAGTACAACATAACTTTTTCTTCTTTTTTATTTTTTGCCATGCTGGGTATTGAATCTAGAGCCTTATACATGCCACACAAGTGTTGTGCCACTAGCCACACCCATCCCTTTTAAAATTATTCTTCTTGTAGTGCTGGGGATCTATCCCAGGGCCTTGCACATGCTAGTTAAACATTCTGCCCCTGAGTTACATCTACAACCCAACATAATTTATTAATTACCTTCCTTTTCCACTGTGTTTGAATACATTATAAAATTTTTTAATCTCTTATTCGTCTTTTGAGGAGTCAGTGAGAGACTCATTGAAAAATTTATAATTGAAAGAATAACAAAGTTGATAATAATTTCTTTTTGGTTGTTATTTGACTGGATGGTTAGAAATTCTATAATAATTCCCATTTCCAAATGATCAAAGCTTTAAAGAAAAATTAATTCAGATGCATTATGAACTATCATGTTTCTAGCCATTTCCATCTAGACTTCACATTTTATGCACTTATATCTGAGTTCATTAAATAACTTACTTTGTGTTTCAGTGCTTATGTCATGTAAATAATGCATGATATCTGTGATGTAGGTAGAGAGGACATTACTGTCCCACTTTTATAGTTAATAAAAATGGTTATTAGGAGAGCAGATGATTGGTACAAGGCCCTACAATAGTGAAAAGGCAGAGCCAGGACTTCAGTAGATTTCTGCTTACCAGAGCTTTAAATGAAAAAGATTGTATTTAGCTTTAGGAATTACTGGAGATTTTCTGATACCAAGAAAACAGCTCCTTCCCCACTACTTACTTACCATTTGTCAACTTCCATAGGCTTTAAGTTGACAGTGATAATTTTTATCTGTCTCTAAATATTAAAGTAATTCAGAGGTCTTCAGTAAAATGAAGGACGCCTAAAAATTTTCATCTTAGTGAAGTCCTAAGCAACTTAGTGAGAACCTGTCTTAAAACAAGCAATTAAAAGGACTGGGAATGTGGCAGAGATTGATTATTTTTTTTAACTGACACCTGCAGTTCAAACTTCCTTGAACTCATATCTTAAGATACTTTGGGCATTTTATTCAATGTTGAAAAATTACTCAAACTATAATTTATAACATAACTTTTCAAATAAGAGTTTTGTGTAGTATACTTAAGATATGTGTGTTGAAACACACATTTGAGTCTTAATTTTATAATTTTGGTACTTTAAAAGTATAAGTGGATTTATAGCCTTGTGGCTGCTGGAAATAAAGGTTTGAGTTATACAAATGGGTTAATCAGCTTTCTATTACTGTGACAAAATACCTGAAATAATCAAATTAAAAGGAGGAAAGATTTATTTTGACTCACAGTTTCAGAGGTTTTAGTCTGTAGTCACTTGGTCATGTTACTTTGGGCCTGCAGAGGCAAAGTATAGTGGTGGGGGCATGTGGTAAAAGAGGCCTGTTCACCTCATGTGGCCAAGAAACAAAGAGAGAGACACCACACCTTCAAGGTCACTTTCCCTATTATCTAACTTCTCCCCATGATCCCACCTCCCAAAGGTTCTACTTGCTAATAGTGCCAAGCTGAAACCAAGTCTTGAACACATGTCTTGAACATATCAGACGAGGGATACTCAAGATCCAAAGTACAGCAATGATCTTGATTTCTAAGCATCAAGAGGTAAGTAGGAGATGATCTACTAGTGAGTTCAAGTGAGTCCCAAACATTTGTCTCTGAATTGCTTTTACTAGTTACCTGAGATGGTTGGATGATTTGGCTTATTTTTTGTTTTTATTTTATTTTTCCATCATCAGGCAATAAATAACCAGGTAGGTGGGCAGAGGCACTAGGAAGGAGCTACAGTGGCTTCTGCCTGTGAGAAGACCTATGAGGTTTGAGGGTGAATCAACACCCTGTGTGTAACCCAGACGTGACCAACATGTGTGTACTCAGGGAAGAAGATTGTTTTGGGTCCATTGGTTACAGGGTGAGAGCCTCATGACAACTCTCAGAAAATTCCAGCAATCTGAACCTCAATCACCATAATGCTACTGCACAGATGTGACTAGTTTGGCTGGTCCATACTTCTACAGATACTTTACTTTCCATATAACACATTTATGGAGTATCATGTGATGTTTTCATACAGGTATACATTGTGCAATATTTAAATTAAGTTTAAGTTCCTCAAACATTTATCCCTTATTTATGGTGAAAGTATGCAAAGTCTTTTCTTTTAGCTGTTTCATTGCCTGTGTTTAGTAGTACACCAGACCTTGCTTCTCTTATCTAACTGCAAATTAGCACCCATTGATCAACTTTTCCCCAACTTCTATCTCCTCTTACTTTCCCTTACCTCTGGTGACTTCCCTTCTACTCTCAACTTTTATGACATCAACTTTTTAAATTCTACATATAAATAAGATCATGTGATACTTGACTTTCTATTCCTGGCTTATTTCACCTAATATAATGTTCTCCAATTCTACCCATGTTGCTGTGGATAACATTCTTTCCTGCTTTTTATGGCTAAACAGTATACCATTGTGTATATTTACCCCATTATCTTTATCCATCATCAGTTGATGTACACTTAGGTTACATGAGAATGCAGTGCCTCTTTGATGTACTGATTTCATTGCTTTTGGATATATATACCTGGGAATGGCATCGCTGGATCAGATGGTCATTCTATTTTTAATTTTTTGAGGAACCTTCATACTGTTTTTCATAATAGCTATACTAATTTGTATTTCTACCAATCGTATGCAAGTTTTCCTTTTTCTCCACATCCTTACTACCTCTTGTTATCTTGTGTCTCTTTGATAATAGTCATTCTTTTCTTTTAAAAAGTTTATTTAAAGTATTTAGTTTATTTTTTAGAAAGACCAACCAAAGAAGAAATAAAATGTTAATGCTATCATTTAAGAATTTGATATAAACCAGGCACCATGGTGTTCGCCTGAGGCAGGAGGAAGGCAAGTTCAAAGCCAGCCTCAGCAACAGAGAGGTGCTAAGCAACTCAGTGAAACCCTGTTTCTAAATAACATACAAAATAGGACTGGGGTTGTGGTTCAGTGATTGAATACCCCTGAGTTCAATCCCTGGTACTCAAAAAAATAATAAAAAATTATTTGATATGACACAATGTTTTTTATTAAGGAAGTTTTCTTCCTTTTTTTTTTCTTTTGGTGCTGGGGATCGAACCCAGGGCCTTATGCTTGCAAGGCAAGCACTCTACCGACTGAGCTATCTCCCCAGCCCCTCTTCCATTTTTTAATTGGTGCATTATAGTTGTACACAATGGTGGGATTTGTTGTTACACATTTGTACATGCACACAATACAACAATATCACTTGCCCAATATCATTCTCCCATGTTTATCCATTCTCTCCCTTTCTCCCTCCCCCATCCCTTTCCTCCTCCCCCATCCCTTTCCTCTACTCTGCTAATAATGATACCCGCTGCCCCCACCTTTATTTACCTTTTTCCTCTCTAGCTTTCACATAGGAAACATGCATACTTTGACCTTCTGAATTTGGCTTTCTTACCTGAGTGATAGCTCTTTGTGGTTATTTAATATTTTGCTATTGAATGTTTTAGTTCCTTATATATTCTGGACACGAACCTCTTGTCAAATGTGTAGTTTGAAATATTTTCTCTCATTCTGTAGCTTGTCTCTACACTCTTGATTGTGTACTATGCAGAAACTTTTTACTTTGATGTAATCCCATTCATCTGTTTGTGCCTTTGTTTCCTGTGCTTTTGAGGTCTCATGCAAAAACTTCTTACCCACCCCAGCCCTAAAGCATTGCTTCGAGTAGTTTCATTTTTCTTTTTAAAAATTAACTCCCAGAGTTGGGCACAGTGGCACCCTCCTAGGTGCCACTAGGGAGGCCTAGGCAGGAGGATTGCAAATTCAAGTTTAGCCTTGGCAATTTAGCCAGGCCCTACTTGCAAGACCCTGCCTGAAAATAAAAAATAAAAAAGGTTGGGGATGAACCTCAGTGGTAGAGCACACTTGCATTCACTCCAGTACTAAAAAAATAAAATTAACTCCCAGGTGCTCACATCCAAGATGGAGTTGTTATGACATAAGAACATATTTGATAACCACATACTACTATTGTGTATGGATTTAAGTTTATTTAAGAACCCAGTGAAGAGTTTGGAAATTTAAGGTTTCAAGGATATGGAGCTCAAATCTAATTTTGCCCTCTACTGGATGGAAGTTTTGAAAAGGTTCTTCATGACTTGGCAAATGTCATTTTAGACTAATACTATTATAGCTAAGTGTCTTTGAGGTTTTGAATTCATTCTGAAAGTATTATGTCACTATTTTTGTACCTAAAAATGTATGATGGTGGCCCTTAAAATATTCAAACAATATTTTACTTGTAGATCTCAAAATTGCATAATAAATATTACTCAGAGTTATAAGTATCAAAATATTCATCAACAGCATTCCTATTCCTTAGTGTCTTGAGGTCATACTAATAAAAGTAGTTGGAAAAAACATGCCCCAATGGTTGCATATGGAAGAGGAGAGGAACTGTGATGGGGGAGGGGCAGTGATTCACCTCAAGTTAACTTTATTTCTAAGCACTGAACATAATCTCTCAGCTTTCCTTACACAAAAACTCACCTTAAACTGATCCTGCAATACGCATAACCAGAAAATTGAGAGATTACACTCTATGTATGATCTACCAAAATGTATAAATGCACTCTACTGTCATGTACAACTAATTAGAACGAATAAAATTTAAAAATTGAAAAAAACTTGTCATTGGTTTTGTCTAATTTAAATCTTTGCTTTATTCACACCACAAATACTTAAAAAGAACGAATTTCCTTCTGCATATGCCATAAATTCATTTCCAGTGTAGCATTTTGTGTAGATTACAAACTTTGCTTCGCCAACCATGAGAGGCAGAAGGGACACAGCTTGAGTTTTCAGTGTGCAGGTTGAGCTTGCAGCAGGGGAGGTAGAACAAAACTTCATACTTTGGAATAAACCTGATCTGCAAATCATCATGAAAAAATGAAATTGAAATTTAATAATTAAACCTATCAGGGATTAAATAGATCCTGCTAAAGAATCCTGCATAGCATATCTGACCCCTGATGCCATTATTTTTTATTTGTTTGACCTGATACCACGCCTTTCACAGATAACCCCTGCTAGCACCAATTTTCTAAAGTCATACTTCTTCATCATGTTGTCTGTCAGCACTATACACATTTCAGCAGTAGACTCAGACACTGTATTTTTTCTTAATGATACCCAACCATTACAGTTTTTTACCTCTGGGGCATGTTTTAACAACTACTTTTGTCAGTATGGCCTCAAGGCATTAAGGAAAACCATAGATCAATCTTTTGATGCTTGTAACTGAGCAATATTTATTATGCAATTTTGAGACCTATAAGTAAAATATTATTTGAATATTTTAAGGGTCACTATCAAACAATTTCAAGTACAAAAACAGTGACATAACATTTTCAGAATCTAAAACCTTCAGGAAGCTTAGTTATATTAGTATTGGACTAAAATGACACTTGCCAGGGAATGAAGAACCTTTTCAAAACTTCCATCCAGTAAAGGGCAGTGCCATACGCAGACTTCAGCATTGGTGCATTCAGGTCTGCTCTTGAGGCCAAAGACATAATTAGATATGAGCACCATTTCCTTGAAACAAGAATTACAATGTCTGAGTCCACTGCTAAAACGCATGTAGTGCTACCAGAGAAGGTGATAAAGAAATACGGTCTTAGAAAATAGGTGCTAGCAGGAGTTACCAGCTATTCTGAAAGGAGTGGTTTCAGGTCAAACAAATAAAAAAGAATGGTATCAGGGGTCAGACATGCTATGCAGGATATGAGCAGGATCTATTATAGGGCAGGAGGAACTGAACACAAATCTTCATGTTCAAACAATGATGCTGCTTTTCCTCAAGCTAGCCCCAAAAGGTTTAATTATTAACTTTGAATTTTATTTTTTCTTGATGATTTGTAATTAATTCTAGAATAGTGACTTTGAACCTAATATTTTCATTTTGTCAGGAAACGGGGAAGAAATTCCAAGAAAGGTCAAAGGTAGAGAAATGGACAGGAAGGAGTCATCTTTGTTAATTCTCAATCATACTGGGTGGCAATGAATTTCACTTCCAGAGAGCAGGCAAAGGAAGAAAAACATGGAATAAATTTCTTTAGTCATTTTTGAATGATCTTTATGTTGAAAAGAAAATAGATCTTTGTTGTTATACACAGTTATCTATTGTCAGATAATTACATGTTTCTTACTTTCAATTTGCCCATGCTAACTAACCTAGTAAGTTTGATGATGAAATTGTTTATTATTTGAGAGACAACATGACTCAAAAATAAGAGGCAATATCCTTGACAGAGAAGTCAAGGGGAGTTCTAGATCCACTTGTTCTCTTAGAGCTAAACTGTCAAGTTACTAAATTTCTCTGGGTGTCAGATCACCTTTCTGTCAAATGAAAATGAAAAAAAAAACTTTCAATTGTTAGGAATCAAAGAACAAAATCAACATGTAAGGGTTTTCCAAAATATAAATGATGATCAATAAATCATCACTTATCCTATTTCTGTCCCCAAAGGAAGTTAAATTTGCACTACACTAATTTATCTACTTCCTCTCAACCAGCCCTCCCTGAAAACAATTTATGTTATTCATTTGTAAAATAGATGTCTTAGGTTGGGGTATGGCAAGAATAAAACTACTATTAAAAAGAAGTGGATCTGTAATCATGTTGGTTAATGAGGTCATACAAGAAAACAAGTGGTCTGACAGCCCTTCAATTTATAGGCATACCTCATTTTTTAAAAATGTTTTGTTAGTGTATTATAGTTATATATAATGTTGGGGTTCACTTTAACATAATTTTGCAAGCTGGAATTTAATTTGATCCAATTCAATCTGCAGGTATTCTCCTTTTCCTTCCCTCTTCCTACCCCTTGTTCCCTTTCCTCTATTCTACCAATCTTTGTTCAATTTATTTATAGTGTTTTTAGATTAGTGCATTATATATACACACACACACACACACACACACACACACACATATATACACATATACATCATGCACTTTTTAAAAAACAAATTACTATCTTGTTAGGGATTAATATAGCTAGTGACTTTAAGTTGAAGCTGAAAGCATATTTGTCCCTCCAAATATTCTAGGGTTTGTTTGAATATTGAACCTATTCTACCTTTTCTTTATAAATGGAACAAAAATGTCCAGATGACAGAATATCTATTAACAACAGGGCTTGTTCACTACTGAGATTTACTGCTCAGAAAAAAAGATTCCTTTCAAAATATTACTGCTCTTTGACAAAACAACTGATCCTCCAAGAGTACTGATAAAGATGAAAAATAAGATTAATGTCTTCATGCCTGCTAACACAACATCCATTCTTCAGTCCAGGGAACAAGGAATCATTTTGACTTCTGACCCTTTGTTTTTTTTTTTTTTAAATCCACTCGGAATGGCTGTATTTGCCCTAGAGAGTGATTTCGCTGATGAATCTGGTCAAAATAAATTGAAAACCTCAGGAAAGGATTCTCCATTCCAGATTCCATTAAGACTATTTATGATTTATGAGGGCAGGGTGTTAAAATATCAGCATTAACAAGAGTTTGAAAGAAGTTGATTCCAACTCTCATGGATGACTTTGAGGAGTTCAAGACTTCAGTGGAGGAAGTTACCGCAGATGTGCTGGAATAGCAAGAAGATTAGAATTAGAAGCAGTGCCTGAAGATGTGACTAAATGCTGTAATCTCATGATAAAATGTCCAAGGATGAGTAGTTGTTTCTTAGGGATAAATGAAGAAAATGGCTTCTTTAGATAGAATTTACTCCTGGAGAAGATGCTGTGAACATTGTTGAAATGACAACAAAAGATTCATAATATAACCTAAACTTAGTTGATTAAGCAGCTGCAGGGTTTGAGAGGATTGACTCCAATTTTGAAAAAAAGTTCTACTGTAGATAAAATGCTATCCAACAGCATTGCATACTACAGAGTACTCTTCCATGAAAGAGTCAATTGATGCAGCACACTTCAGCCTTGTCCTATTTTAAGAAATTGCTATAGTTACTCCAACCTTCAGCAACTACCCCTCTATCAGTCTGCAGACATCAACATGGAGGCAAACCCTCCACCAGGAGAAAGATTATGCTGCACTGAAAGTTCAGATGATATTAGCAATTTTAACAGTAAAATATTTTTAAATTAAGGTATTTACGTTGCTTTGTAGACATACTGTTATTGTGCGCTAAAAAGACTAAAGTGTAAATATAAATTTTGTATGCATCGAGAAACCAAAAAATTTATGTGACTCTCTTTTTTGCAATATTAACTTTATTGCAGTCTGGAGCTGAACCTGCAATAGACATGAGATATGCCTATACAGCTTCAAGAAGAAGCAGATGAACTATATGAACATCTAAGCGTTCACTATTAAGATCTTCTATGGCCAATCAGTTGATTCTAATTCCTGTAATGTCATTATATTGCTAGCATCTAATAGAATGGAAGAACTGAATGTTGTCAGGGATGAACAGATGTCTTACAGCTGGGGGTTACTCAGAAAGACAAGGCACAAAAATGAGCCATTTTTTTCTGGAATGAGCTCTGGTGATTCTAATATTGAAAAACATTAGTCCATAGAGACAATTTTCAAAGGATATACAGGGTGCCTAGCAAAGACAGGATTAAAAATACCATTGAAAAATTTGAAAGGAAGAATTTTGTTTAATTGAATGGTAGTATATAGAATTCCACCTTTAAATTTAAAATTACATCTCCACACAATTTACAATTGGATCTCTAGTTTAATATATTGTACAAGATTACCATAATTATGTCTATTAATTACCCCAATCAAGGTAAACGAAGCTGAAATGACACGGAACTTTACTGTTAAATATTTCTGCCTGGTACCAACGGTACTCACCCAAACAATGAACTCAGTTTTCTGCTCCAATTGTGAGAAGTGACGTAAAACTTTCAAAGACAACATTCTATTGCAAAATATACTTCTAAATACTGAGTTTCAAATTACACTTCCAGCAAGAACTGTCTTGTATTTGACAAAAATGCTCCTTTCACCAGAGATAAGACTCTACTTGTTGGCTATTTCAGCTCAGCGCTCCCCCAGCTCCAACTTGCCTCAAGAAGTCTTGGATAAGACAACTAACTTCCATCTAAATTAACAGGGTGTAGTTTATGTAAATGACTTCTTTCAGGCTAGTTAAGAGGTCTGTGATATGCTCTATACCAAGTAGCACGTGGACTACTTTGGAATCTCTCACCACAATGGGTGTTCTATGCAAGAAGGTACTTCAGTGCTTCTGCAATGCCGACCACCCTCCACAGCATAAATTCTGAGTCCTCATCAGGTGCTCACTAATCATTGAGGGTCCAGTGTTTCCTGGAGGTTGTTACACAGGCTCCTGGCCCTGGAGCCTCTGAGTTATTCCAAAGTTAACTAAGTATAAGCTTAACTCTATGAGAAAAAGACAAAATAGGTTAAGATATGAGACCAGTTTCAGCATAATTAACATGTAGTGTGTTTCTTACCTTCAAATATTTACTTTCATCTTCTTTAAAAGTCTTAACATTTTTGGGAGGGGGAAGATTAGCTCTATTCATACCTCATCACTAATTGTTTTCCAAAAGCAATAAAATAGATGCTTTTAAAGAATTATTTTCTGCTTTTTAATTAAAGACATAAATTACACCCATCCCTGGCTGCAGGGGTACACCCGCGCCCTGCCTCCATCTGCTGATTGCCCCGCCTCCTCCTTCGGGGTATCAGCCAATCGTATATTTTATAATGTTGAGCAGAGCTATCGCGAGACTCCCGCGGCAGCCTTGGATGGGCTTTAACTGATTGGACTTGCGCAGAAGAGACGCATGAAGCCAGAGCGGGAGACAGGGGGCGGGGCGCCCCAACGTGCGCGTTCACTTTGACCCCACGCTCCGGCGCGCACCCGGCAGCTGGGCGCTGTGGTTTCTGGGCCCCCTCGAAAGCCGACACTACCCAGCATACCGCGCGCGTGCCCACCTCAGGCGGATGTTCGGTGGACAGCGAATGCCTGCCGGGCGTCTGCAAGGGCATTAGAGGGACCCAGGACTAGTGCACAGAGACTCGAGAGACTTGGAGAACCAGCGTAGGTAGGCGCTTGGGTGATAGAGGGTCAGGGGTTAGAGGTTGCGGAGGGAAGACGTCCCTGGCCTCCCGGGGCCAAGGAGAGAGGATTCGGGTTGTCCCGGAGCCCGGGAAGCTCAGGGCTGAGGGGGAACCGCAGCGCGAGCCTCCCGGACCCCTTCCCCGTCCCAGACGTGCGGGCCTCTGGGCCGCCGCTGCGCCTCCAGCTCGGGCGCAGGCCGGGGCGGTGGGAAAGGAGGCTGTGCTCCTCCGGGTGGATTGGGGACTGCGCTGTGCCGTGTGTGGTGGGTCCACACCTCTCTGCCCGGGGAGCGGTCGTCGCGGTCGTCTGCCTCGAGGTGGCTCGTTTGCCCGGTCGGTCGGCGGCTCGCAGCCCCGCCTGTAACCTCTTTCGGGTCTTTTGGGAAGATAACTGGGTATCGTCGTGTACCTTTCGTGTGCCCCTCTGGAGGCTGGCACTGGGCAGCAGCCCAGCTTCTTGCTGCGCGCGATGGTATAGAGTTAAAAGGCGAGGCAGGGACTTCAGGTTAGTCTGACTGAAAGTTCTACCTTTGGAGTTAATTACATTGCATTCAAAACCACTCTTGCGCTTTGTGCTTTTTTCACACCATAGTAGCTGGGTTCATGAGGGAAGATGTGGTTGTACCTGATGATTGCTGTCAAGTGTACATTATTATTAAATTATGGCAAATAAACTTGTGCTTTTTCCGAGCAGCTCGACATTTGCATGAAGTAGAAACCCTAGATGTTTGATGTTTTCCTGCTTGTGCTTAAATTGAGACTTTGACCGAACAAAATAACATAAAGACTTTGAAGTTGTTACTGCTATTTTTAATTTTTCCAGTTGACAATAGCGGGGATGATGAAATTCCCTTGAGTAGATGTGATCCATAATATCTGTACTGTCAAATTGTGGTAATACTGGATCATTAAGAGATTACAAGTCCTTGGTAACCATTGGACTTTGTTTGCCTAAACCAACACCTTGGACAGCAAAATGTCAAATGTCTACTTCTAGTTGTTCTTGATAGCCTGAGTCATGGTCCATCATGGATTTGTTGTAATTCAGGATTTGTGTATCGTTTAATGAAGAAATAAATCATTTGGAAGGATTTTTTTTTTAAGTTTGATACTCATTTGTTGTGTTCTCTTAATAAGTTTTTTTTTTTTAAACTTTTCTAGACGTCCATGTTTGTTTTCTTTAAAGATATAATTTGTTTTACCTCATTCTAGGCCAGAGATAGTAAAGAATAGTTTTCTGTTATCTGTATTCTGATAGAATGTGAATTAAAGAGACAAAGAAATGTGAGTAAAGTACTGCAGATCCTTAAAATGGAGGAAGATAGGGAGTTAACGATCTTTGTTTCACATTATTTTGTTTATCATTTACATCTTGGCACTGACCTGGCTTTGGAGGTAAAATACTGAATAGGATACTATTTCTGCTCAACTTCCAAGTAGTTCACAGTGAACACTGGAGCAGTTGGGATCAAGCATGAAAGACCTTAAATCAACTTCCTCAGTCATAACATGGCAGGAAGGCTTTCCAAGGAATATTGGGACAGCAACCACCAGAAAAGTGTGAGAGTGTGTTTACATCAAAAGGTTTTTTGCTTTTAAATGCAAGACAGTAAAGTGTGACCTATGCAGAAAACTTAACATAATCACATTTTACCCAAACACTGATATTTGAGGAAGAAGTAGAACCATTAAAGGTGTGATTCAGAAGGTATGAAGACACATGGAGAAGGAAATGGGAAAGGATTACAAATGTATAGAATTTCACCAGTACTTATTAACTGCTTATTATTGTTTTTATCCCAAATTATCTTTGACTAGATAATATCTTTGGTTTAAGACATTGTCCGTGGATAGAGATTCCTTAAGGAATCAACCAGTTTTGGGTTGTTTTTTTTTTTTTTTAACTGTGAGTTTTGCTCCACTAAGAACTGAACAAAGGGAGAACCTTGCAAGCATGCTTAGTATTTACTTTTCTCCTATTTAATTATTATTATTGATAAATAACTTGAATCTCTAATGTTAGAAGAATCAGGCTGAAAGCAAACCTCTAAAGGAATGTACAGATTACATTGGCATACATGATTTAAAAGATACTGCATGGGTCTTAACAGAGAATGAATTAGTAGTTGAAGTAATGTGTTCTGATATAATAGTATCTTGGTTAACAAATTTATTTTAAGAAATATGGGCACACAAAAATTAAAATAAAAAAAAATATGGCACATAGTGCTTCTACTCATTACGTTGGCTGGAACTAAGTCATAGAACCTTATTAAGCTGGGCAGCCATTGCCATATGATCTCATTCCTGAGATAATTTTTTGTATCTCAGGAGGAAAATAAGAACTACAGTAAGCATAGCCAAACTACTCCTACAAACCTAGCCTACATCAGCCGCCCTCAGGTAACGTGAAAACATGACAACAATTAACACTTAGGGCTTTCTATGTATTACTTCTAGAAGATAAAAGAAGATGGCTAAAAAGTCATTAACCATTACCAGAGACTGATTATATCTGTCACATGTGTGTTCATAAACTAAGCATTGGCTAACGTGAATGAAATTTTCATGATTGACTTAGACCATCTCTGGTAGACTTTTTGCTATTTGAATGTTTTATGCTGGTATTAATATATGGATACCGAGTACTTGAAGTGCAATTAGTAAGACTAAGGAGCTGAGTTTTTAGTAGTACTTTTATATTTTACTTATTTTTAATGGAATATCTACACATATCTTGTGCTACCTGGTTGAACTTGGTTTGGCCAGTAGTAGAAGTACTTCCTCAGGGCTGCTGATGATTCCATCCTTCTTTGAGTCATAGGGCCACCATGTTCCTAAATAAATGTTCTGTCAGCAAAGAAGCAGGGGATAGGTCTTAAGTAGGTAAACAATATTACTTCTGATTCTTTTATGATTATTGGTCTATTCAGATTTTCTATGTCTTGGGCTGATTTGTTCATTACAGATTGTTAGAAATTATGTTTTATCTAGATTTTTCAAGTTTATTAGAAAAAAAGCTGCTCTTAATATTCTCTTATAATTTTTAATTCCTGCATCTATTTGTTTGCTTTTCAAATCAACTTTATTAAGGTATAATTTACATATTATAAAATTTTATTTTAAGTGAACAGTTTGGTGAGTTTTGATAAATATATGGTATATAGTCACAAAACCACCATTCATAGAACATTTCTGGTATCCCAGATCTTTCCCTCCTGCTCCTTTGCTGTCAGTTACCTCTTCCCAATTTCTGGCTCTTTGTAATCATTAATCTGCTTTATATCACTACATTTTACGTTTTCTAGACTTGTGTGTAAATGGAATTGTACAATATGTAGTCTTTCACAACTTGCTTCCTTTAATTTCCATAATGCTTTGAAATTTTATCCACACTGTTCTATGCATCAATAGTTTGGGTTCAATCTCTAGTACCATTTCTTTTGAGAGTACTTAAGATTGAACCTAGAGTCTTGGGCATACTAAACAAGGGCTCTACCACTAGCTTATCCCAGTCCAATTTGTTTCTTTTTATCATAGAATAGCTTTCCATTGTATGAATATGCCACAGTTTATTTCTTTAGTTGATGGATATTTGGGTCATTTCCACTTTTTAGCTCATTTAACTTTATTAGAATCTGACAAACTTTTCCAAAATGACTATGCTGTATTAAATGCTTGAGAGTTCAGTTCTGCACACCTTTGGTCTTTTAACTTTTAACCATTCTATTGTATGTATAGTGGCATATCGTTGTGATTTGTGTGTTGACTTGGTCATAATGACTGAAAATGGTGAAGATGTTTTCATGTGCTTATTTGCTACTTTTAGATCATCTTTGGTGAAGTGTCTGTTCAAAATTTTTGCCCACTTTTAAAATAAAGTCATGTGTCTTATTGTTCATTTGCAAGAGTTCCTTATGTTTTCAGTAAATAAATCCTTTATCAGATATTCGTTTTGCTAATATTATGCCCCATGTATGGTTTGTCTTATTTCCATAACAGAAAAGCCAAAATATTTAATAGTAATAAAGCTTAAGTTATCATTTTCTTAATAGTCTCAAATTCTTTTTGTGTGTCCTGTTTAAAATTTTGTCTTTTTTTTTTTAACCTAACTCAGTGTCACTTATTTTCTAACTAGAAGTTTTCTAGTTTTGGCTATTTTAGTTTATGATCTATTTTGATTTAACTGTTAGATATGTTATGAAGTAAAGCTCATGGTTCATTTTTTTTCACATGGATATCCATTTATTGAAAGGGATATACCTTCCCTGTTGACTGCCTTTGAACTTCTCTCAAAAATCAATTGACCATATTTGTGTGGGTCAGTTACCATTTTATCTTTTTCCATGAATATTATGTCTGTCTTTACACTATTACCACCCTGTTTTGATTACTATTGATATAAGTTTTGGAATAAGTGTAATTAATTCAACTTTATTCTTCTTTTCCAAAATTTTTTGGTTCTTCTAGATCCTGGGCATTTCAATATAATTTTTAGAACCAGTTTGTCATTTTCTTCCAAAGAAACTTGTTGGCATTCTGAATGGTATTACTCTGATTCAATACATCAGTATTAAGGAATTATTATCTTGATATTCTGAGTCTTCCAGTCCATGAACATAATGTTATACAGTAATTACATTACTTTACTCTTTTCTCTTTTTTATGTTTGCTAAAAAGTTTTTAGAACAAAATTTTTTAATGAAAAGGTCAATTATCTCTTAAATTTAAAACAAGAAAAATTATATTTATTATATTTACACATACTTTTTATTTATGCTTTTTATTTCATTGTGTAGACCCAGATTTCTGTCTAATATTATTTTCCTTCTGCCTGAAAACTTCTTGTGACATTTCTTATAGTATAGGTCTGGAGGTAATTAATCCTTCTGGTTTTGTCTTTTTTCATCTTAATTTTTGTAAGGTGTATTGTTGGGTTTAGAATTCTAGACTGGGAGAAATAATCAGAATCAAAGAGATAAGACTAATTTGGAGAGTTGTTGCTTTTAAGCAATTTAATTATGATGTACCCTGCTGTAATTGTCCTTGTATTTGCCCATATTGGTTTTCATTGAGCTTTTTGGTTTTCTGGGTTGATAGTGTTCTTATCAAATTTGGAAATTTTTCATGCATGATTTTTTTCAAATAGTGTTTCTTACCTTTACCCCCTTTCCTGTTAGGTTCTAATTCCATGTGTGTTAGACTGTTTGACATTTTCCAGTAGGTCTGGATGTTCTGTTTGTTGTTTCAGTTTTTGTTTATCCCTTAATTCGTTTTCACAAGTTGCTGTTGTTACTGTGTTTGAACCAGTCTGCTTTTTTTCCCATGTTTTTCTGCTGTTAACTTCATACTTTAGCATTTCATTTCAGATGTTATTTTCCCATCTACATTTAATTCCATTTGAGTTTCTTGTGTGTCTTCCGTTTCTCTTCATTATCTTCATGTTTTTCTCTACTTTCTTGAACATATACAGAATATTTAGAATAACTGAATGTTTGTATCTGGTTTGTTTGCGTCATTTCTAGAGCTTTTTTCTTTTTTTCCTTAAACGGTTCTTTACTGTTTGTTTTATGCCTGGTGATTTTTTTTTTTTTTTTTTTTTTTTTGACATTTTGTTCAGTTTTGTGCTTCTTATTTTAAGGTTTGTTAGAATAGATTCGGAAGGAAGTCATTTTTTTTTTTGTTTTGTTTTGTTTCTAGTCATTAGGCTAAAGTTAACTTGGGCCCACTAATAAAGCAATTATGAGAATTCTGCGTTACTTCCTATATTAAGAGGGTATTTCTCTAAACTAGTCCCAGCTGTGTATGAGCTTCAGGGATTGTTCTACCTATTTCTGGTGGTCCTTTCTCCAGTTTTGACTATTTCCCTCATCCACAAATATAAATCATTATCCTCACATATGCGAGTGGCTCCTCTACATATCTTCAAGAGCTCTCTGTGTGTGCACTTCCTTTCTATTTGGTATTTTGTCTTACAAATTCTAAAATGTTTCCTTAGTTCAAAAGAGACCATGCCACTATAATTTCCTACCTTCCTTTGTTGTTGCTGGAAACTATCTCCTTGGAATAAGCTGGGATAAGGGCCACCAGCAATCTTAGTTGGGCTGGGATAGAGGGATTTCCTGGGATTAAGTACTTTCAGTGATTGAATGACAAAAGTTCCAGGTAAACCAGGAAAAGTCAGTTAGGGACTATAAGAGAATTTACTGGTTTCAGGAATCATTTTAACATTTGTTCTGTAATTATATTCATTCTGCTCTTATTGAATAATTGGCCTACTCTTTTTCCTTTTTTTTTTTTTTTTCCCTTTCTCTTAGATTTTAGCAGTTTAGTTTGCTTTTCCAAAATTGCTTAACACCTTTTTTTATAGCCATATCTTTTCAGTGTTATTACTTACTGCTTCTGTTTCATGAAGACAGTATGTTTTTTTCCCGAAGAATGTGATGTTATTGACTGTCTATACTGTAAAGTGATTCAAATTGTTCCATCTATTTCTTAGGTAAAAATTTGTCTTTGTTGATTTTTTTTTTCTCCTGTTGGTGATCTCTAAATGTTTGATTGTTCTTTGTGAGCTTGTCTTTGCACTTTACATTCCCTGCTTCACCTTTCATTACTTGTGCAGCTTGCTTTAGGGGAGGATCAAATGTAGCTGCTTCAACTTATTTTCTTATGTGTTCAATGGGAGTGAGGATTGATAAGATCCCTCCATGGATAGAGTCCATTGTCATTTACTTTTTTTTCCATAATCAGTAACAAAAGGACATATCTTCAGTTCAGGCACTACTCTCACTGAAAATAGGTGTCCCCATTACAGCTGTATTGTTTTTAGGAAAGAGAGGGTTGATACTCCATGATTATCTGTGTCTGTGACCCTGTATTCACTTGGGTTCCACTAACAGATCCACCACCATTGAGCCTGGAAATTCTCTGGGTGATGCTCCCATCTTTTCCACTAATACATTCCTGATCTCACTTAACTTTTCAGTTTTATTCCTTCTGTTTTTTTTTTTTTTATTGTAAACAAATGGGATAGATGTTGTTTCTCTGTTTGTACATGGCGTAAAGGCATACCATTTGTGTAATCATAAATTTACTCTGTATTATTTTTTAGGAACTTCTCAAAGTTTCTGGTCAGCTAAGATTTCCCTAGTGAATATCTTTTGTTGTATTTTTAAACAGAGCTCTGTGTTCTTGAATTTTTTTTTTTTTTTTAAATACATTTCTCATTCTTCTGGATTTGGAGCATATAGCAGTGGGGAGTTAGTAGGAGTAGAGGACTGCAGGCTGCTCTATGTACTTGGTTTATCAAGAAATCAAAAGTTTCTTTCTGTTCTGAATTAGTCCATAATTTGATTTGTGCTTATTTTATATTCTCCCCTGAAATACAGCAGAGTACTAAATATTTAGTGGAGACTCAGCAAAATAGGATGTTTTATTTAACTTCTTAATTGGTGCATATTAATTATACAGAATAATAGATTTCCTTTTGACTTATTTGTCCATGCATATAATAGGACAGTTCAAAAATAAAGTTATTGGGAATATTTCTTAAATTGCACTTGAAGCAAAATTTTAGTTAGTGTTTTTTTTGTTTTTTTAATGCATCTTCCCTATCCCCACCCCATCTACTAGGCCGGAATAGGCACCAACTATTCTTATGACTTTTTTTTTTTGGTACGGGGTCACTTGACCACTGAGCCACATCCCCTATTGCTGAGACTGGCTTTGAACTGGTGATCCTCTGCCTCCTGAACTGCTGGGATTACAGGTGTTTGCCACCACACCTGGCTCTCTTAGTGGTTTTACATTTGGCCTAGGAATTGACTTTTGTCTAAGGAAAGTGTAAATTTGGGGCATACTTCATATAATCATATAATCTACTTTCAGCCCCTATTTCTCTTTTGATATGACCAGCATGCACGTTTCTTTCCCTCTACTCGTTTTCCCTCCTTTTTTTTTTTTTTTTGCCTCTTTCTCATTTCCCCCGGTTTCCATTACCACCTTATTCCTTTCCCAGTTATCCTTCTGATCCTGTTTTGTTACTAATCCATAAAAAGAAATAGAGATCTATATTTTCATTTTTCCCCTTTGAAAAAGAAGATAAATTTTTAAGGGTTTTTAAGCCATGTAAAGTTCAAGTGCTATTTTGTTAATGATTTGGAATTTTAAAACAAAACTGAAATTCTGTAGCAATAATGCGAGTTTAAATATTAATAAATATTTCAAATAAACATTGCCAGGCTATGAGAAAGATTTGCCCTCACATATTGCTTATCAAATGTGTTTCACATTTTACACAATAAATTGTCTTTGCTAAATATATTCATTAAAGACTGGAAAAAATTAGAATTTATTTGATACAACAGATTATGGTTAATATGTTCCTTAGCTATATTCAACTTAATTAAAAAAATTACCCTGTTTTTTATGTTTCTCTCTGAAGATTTCACATTGAATATATGGACTTTGAGTTTATGCTGAATTTCTCATCAGGGAATACTTACATACTACAATCCTGTAGTGGTATGCCTACTGTTTCATTTATCTTCTAGAGTTCACATTTACCAACCAAGAGAAGGGGAAAATGAGCAACCGACGGAAACGCGCTCTTCCAGTAAAGGTAGACGAAGAAAAGCAGCAGCAGCTTCGTTGGAACATGCATGAGGACAGGAGGAATGAACCACTCACCTTGACTGATGACGAGCAGCCCTGCCCAGGTGCAGAATCCTCTCCTGTTCATTGCATTGTTCTGGATGACAACCCACAGGGAGAAGTGGTTCACAGAGACAAAAAGAGGTGTTCACAGTCTGGGAGTGTCTTAAAATTGACTGAAAAAGAAGAAACTATTGATAGTTTTTCCTCTTCTTCTGTAAAGTTGAGTATTATAATTTCTCCCTATCACTTGGATAATTCTTGGAAAGCATTTCTGGGAGAAGTAATTCTTAAGCTTCTACCTGAACAGAATTTAATTGAAAATTTTTCTGAAAGGAGTTTTACATTGATGAGTTCAGAGTCAAGCAGTGAGTTCCTGATCTATGTTCATTCAGAATGTGAGGAGGTAAAGAAACAAGAAAAAGGATTCAAAGAATTAGTCAGCATTTGTGACAAAGGTATTCGAGTAGAATCATCCTTCACTGGTGAACTGTTAGAAGATTTGGGATGGCTGCAAAAAAAGAGAAGAATAAAACTTTACCAAAGACCAGAAGGAAATCACATAATCAAGGTATTCAATTTCTATGGTATCTTTTTAAAGTTCTTCTACATTAGCAGTTCATTTTAATGTTAACTTGGTAGGTCTGAAAAACCAGCAATAAGCCTCTTATTATCAAATTTCAAATACACTATATTTTGGGCTAACTATAGAAAATGTGTTATTACTAATCATTTCTAGACCACTTTTTCAAAGAGATCCTCCTGATTCTTCCTTTCCATCTTTCCTATCAATGATTTCTTTTGGTACCCATCATCCCTTCCTTACTATAAAAATCATTTAACCATTTCTATTTCCTGTCACACCTTTTTAGATCCTTTATCTAGTTTCTGGAATTGTACACCATGCATGCAATTCTTCCCTGCCTAAAGAACTAAGTATAATCTTTCTAATCTGCTATACTAGTCCCTCCTTTGATAGGTTTTTGAGCCTCATACTCTTTCACTCTGCCTTTTATTTTGTCTCAGAAACTCCAGATTGATTTGTTTCCTGCAAACACTCTGCTATCTTTCTGAATCTTCCCATTTACTCTCACAATTCCCTCTACCCAGATGGTTTCCTTCCCTTTCCCTAGTAACTCTTGGTCATTCTTTAATATTCTCTTCAGAGTTTATTTAATCCATGAGTGGGTTTTAAGAAAAAAACCCTCCCAGAATCTAATTTCTATTTTGAGTTTTGCTTTGGCCACTTGTAGTACATTTACGTTTTGGTTCACCACCCCTCCTCCCCATACTAGACAAATTTTAGTGTTTGATCCAGTAATAAGGGTTTCTAAACCTAACTTCATAAGAATCCTAGCATGTGTGTTAGAATCTTCTAAGGAAGTCTGCATTTTTAACAAACTTCAGTGATTATTCTGATGCTCATCAAGTTTCAAATTGTAGATAGAATTGGGTGTTCTCATCACATTGTCCCAGGTTTGGTTTCAGTTAGAGAAGTGTTGTTTTCTTGCTGGACTGGTGTATGTAACATAATAGACATTTTAATTATTGAAAGTGAAAATATCTGGAAGAGATCTGGTAGGTATATAACTAGTACTTGTGTGGAACAAATACTGTGAATACCTTTCAAAATGACAAAACAAAAAAGTCTGTTTTTCTTATGTCCTCACAAAGAATGGTATATTCCAAGTAAAACTATTTTTTTGTTAACAATTCTTTGTAGGTTGGAATTTATATTCTGGAAGCTGGCCTAGCAAAACTAGACTTTTTCAGTGATGCAAATTCAAGAATGAAAAAGTTTAATCAACTCATGAAGAGAGTGATGGAAAAGTTATACAATTTTATTATTCCAGGTAATTTTTAAAGTAAATATTAAAATTTCTATTGCTTTTGCATTGTGGATTTATCCTTCAACTCCTATACATTACAACCAGAAAAACAGGTAATAAAAAGGATTTAAAAATTTATATGACTTACATAAAACATTGTGTGGCAAAATTTTGCTTATCCAAAATGCCCTCACTATTACAATTTATTTTACTGTATTTGCTTGGCTCTGTGCTTGGCTTTATAGTAAGCAGTCAAGAAATGTTTGCCAAGGTAGTATGCAAGTTGAAAGGTAGTCTAAACGGATCTGAACTGGTTGGATTTTTTGTATTATTGTGCACAATTTTATCACAGCCAGAGATTCTTGGCTGGCCTTTGTTCCACCTCTCCTTTGCAGTTGTCAAGAGTCTGGTTCCCATAAAGACCAGATGACTTCACTCCGTTTCTTGGCAGGACATTGTATTCTTGGTCAGAATTGTATGTAGTTTCAGAATTGTGTGCCGTTGGTGGCCAGGGGAGAGTGTGAATGACTTGGTGGTACCCACAGCACTACTGCCAAAACAGCTCAAACTTCTGTTTGGAGAATTAGTGGGGCAACATTATTTCAGGTGCAAATTTTAGAACATTTTTATACTGAATTATTTTAGAAATCAGTTTCTAATCTTAGTCAATGTGTAGATTCTGTCGCACATTCTTTCATAATACTAATACTAGTAAATTATTTTGCAAGTTAGAGACTTAGTGGGGAAAAAAATTCCTGGTTTCAGAATTAACAGGAATGCTTTCAAATACATGTAGAATTCTTTAAAGTTACGATAAAAATTCTATAATTCTCTCAAAAATAATAGATTTTGAATTTTTAGAAACCTGGTTTCTAAGGAGCACTTCAAATTTAGATATTAGTAGTAGGTTACAGAACTAGCCTAATTGTATAGTAATTGAAAATTCTGTACAGCATTTTATTTATTTATTTATTTTACTGAAAACCAAGTGAGCTGTGTATTTTTGGTGTAATCTTTTAGTTCTAGAGCATATTCAGTATGTCCTATGAAACTATATAGACCTCTTTGAAACCAAGTCATAAATAAGTGGTTCACTTCTTCATCTTGAGAGAATGATATTTTTGATAAGGAATCAACTGAAAGATGTTATAAATTTCCCAGTATAGTTTTAATTTATTTTTTCATGTTAGAGTGGGCACTTGGTCTTCACTTGAACAGGACAATTGTGCCAAGTGAATCAGATGTTCTTCCAAATTGACATTTATAGGTTAAGCACTTGTTTCCTAATTAGCAACTGCTGCTACTAAAGGCTTCGCCTTTTTTAGCATAAGAATGGGAACTCTTAACTTAATAGACATAGAAAAATAATAGCTGCGTATGGATATATATCTATATTTTTTGAACAATACTGGAAATTGAACCCAGGGTTCTTTACCATTGAGCTACATCCCCAGCTCTTTGATTTAGTTTTTATTTTGAGACACAATCTTGCTCAGCTGCTTCGACTGGCCTCAAACTTGTGACGTCCTATCTCAGCCCCCATGCCCAGCCTGCATATAGATATTTTGTGTTTAGATGTAAAAGTGAAATAGGTTATCATTTTGTAAACTTCAGAAGATACTCACAGTCATTTCCTGAGGTGGTTATTACATACTCAAAATGGGCCAGGTATCTTAGCTTCTCTGAAGAGGTATTAAAAACAATACCACATTTTTACCTCAGTGGGTAAGGGACAGATACGTGTAAATGATTGCATTACTAGATAGATAACAATGTATTATTATATCCAAAGTATTGTATGAGCACAGAGAACTTTAATTCTAGCCAGAGAAAACAAAAAGAAGATGCTATGGGAAAAGTGGGTAAATTTTTGATCAATGTAGAATTAATAGGGATTTCCAATTGTAATACACACTGCACAAGACTTGAATTAGGTGAGTACATGGTGTATTTTTAGCATAAGAACAACTTGTGGTTATAAAAGGTAAATCAAGTTGTGACTACATTGTTTTTGAATATATAGATGTATTGGAAGAAGACGAGGAAGATTCAGAGAGTGAACCAGAGGGACAGGACATCGATGAGCTCTATCACTTTGTGAAGCAAGCACATCAGCAAGAAACACTGTCTGTGCAAGTGGATGTCCAACATCCTGCATTGACCCCTGTGTTGAGACCCTATCAGAGAGAGGCTGTCAACTGGATGCTACAACAAGAGCATTTCAGAAGTACTCCTACTGGTGGCAAGTATAAGATGCTTAACAAAAGGCACCTTGATTAGAGGGATTATGAGGGGTGAGGGGCATAATTATTAAGCAACAAATATTGGAAAGATAGGATAGAATAGGTATTATTATGAACAAAATCATATTCTAAGAAATACTTCAAAATTGAAATCTACAAAAAAAAAAAAAAAAAGAAATCTACAAAAGTTAATTTTTTACTTTCCTTATTCAGAAAAGTTTGGGATGTTTTTTCCTGCCAAAATGAACACAGCCATGATTAGAATTTTTTAAAACCCAAGAAATTTATTTACATGACTTACCAGCTAATAATTTCTTCTAGAATCTAATTAGATGAGAATTTTGCTTTTCCGCTACAAGAAACTTATCATAATTTGATGGTGAATATTAGGACAAAAAACAAATTTATAGAAGTGAGAAATTTATGCTTGACTAATTTTCTTACATTTGCATTTTTTCTTTGTCCCACAAAATAAATAAAGAAATAAAATTTCACCTAGTAAATATTTTCATGAAAGTAATAGATTGATGGGTAGCACTTTATCAGTACCTCAAGATGAGACTTTTTTTACTTGATTATGGGAAGTGAGAAATTAACTATTTGTCATTCCTCCTATGTAGATTTATTTTACTTAATGACAAATAGCTGTTATTTCTCCCATGGGTTTAAGTTTATACTTTCTATCAAACTTCATTTTTTTAAACTTTTCATTTTGAACAGTAAATAGCAATTCATTCCCACTCCTCCTGATCCCATTCTCTCTCTCCCCCTCCCTCCTCCCATCCCCTTCCTCCTCCCATCCCTTCCCTCCTCCCCTCCTCTCCCCTCCCTTCTTCTCTCTCTCACATCCACACACATACAGTTCAAATCTGAAACAAAAATAACATCTGTCATCAGGATTGGTTTCTGTTAAGATTCATAATCTGTGGGTTTTGTCTCCTTTCACTGTTTTTTTTTTTTTTAATTATTTGTTGAAGAAAGGACAGTTCTATAAATTTTCCCACAGACCATATTACTTTTTCTCTAAAACAAAATATTTTTCTTTAATTAATTTATTAAGGTGTGACTTTCATACAGTAAAATGTACTGATCTTAAGGGCAGTTTGATGAATTAAATAAATTTATACATCTATGTAGCCAGCAGTGCAATTAAGATAAAGAACTAAACTGGCCCCAAAGTAGCCACAAGCCACAAATAGCTCTTGAGAGTTGAAATATGATTGTCCAAATTGAGATGTACTGAGTTTAAATTCATACCAGATTCCAAATAGAAAGAATGTAAAATATCTTTATTTTAATTATATTGGGGTAAATAAAATAAACTGTTAAAATTAATTCCACCGGTTTTTTTCTTTTTGTTTGTTAATATAATTACAAATTAAGAATTACATATGCAGTTCCCATTATACCTCTGTCAGAGAGTCATGATGTAAACTATTGCCATTGTCCCAGAAAGTTTCCTCATGGCCCAGTCATTTTTCCTATCTCAACCCCATCAGGAGGCAACCATTGTGACCATAGTTCTGCTTGTTTTTGAAACAATTAATGAAATCATAATAAACATACACTTTGGGGGAAATTTGCTTCTTTCAGCATAATGTTGAGATATATCCATCCTGTGTGTGTCAGTACTTCTTTCTTTTTGTCCATAAAGCACATTTTGTTGATTAAATCCCCATGTGGCATGTAGTAAGTAGTTCTTCTGTCTCATTAAAACTTTTCATCTTTTGATCTTTTCATTTCATAAACACTGCTCATCTGTGCTCCTACTTCATCTTTTAATCCCTTAGAAATGCACCAAAAAATTACTTTGGTTTTACTGATGGGTAGAGACACATTCCCTCTTTGGAAGTTGGTTTTAACAAGTTAAAATATTAAGAAAAAAGATGGTGGAAGATTCTGATGGGAACAAACTCAGTACTTTTAAGAATTGTAATTTTAGATATATTTTCCTCAAGTAATTCTTTCCTGACTCTCTGGCCCACATAAGACATCAGGTAGGATTCAGATAAATGTACTAGCCTACTAGCATATGTGTGCTGAGTTATTTTAAAACTTTATGGAACTTCTTGAATGATTTATACAAGATAAGGTAGCTATCAGGTAGGAGTTGGGTATATACATTAGCTTTCTTTTCCTGTTAACCTTGTGCAATTTGCTACAGTTAACTTTTCCATTTTATTACTTGCTTATATGGATTTGTGCTCAAAGCAAAGAAACTAAAGAATAATATTAGAAGAAAAGACTTGGAGGAATCCTTAGACTTTTATTTGTGTGGTAATTATGTGGTCTTTCCTGAATAAGACTTCTCAACATGGGTCTTCAAAATTAGTATCCCAGGGTATCCAGACTATTTACTTATTTTTATCTTGATGTGATGATTTAACAGAAAGGGAAACAAATTTACTCTTGTGGTTATTTATTTATTTATTTTAGAAAGTTCCCTGCACCACTTATGGCGAGAGATTACTACATCTGATGGTTTGAAACTCTTTTATAATCCCTACACTGGCTGGTAAGGCAGAATTTTACTTAAGTACTTAATTTAAAAATAAATGTAAAACTGTATGAAATTGTAACACATGTCCTCAGTTTTGGCAGTACCCAAAAGAAATACTAAGTTGAAGTCTTATTAGATATTTTTATAGATAGAATAGATGTAGAATTAATAGCACTTGCCATTTTTAGTAAGGAATACAACATAATAGACATAAGGTGCTTATCAAGATTTAAAGAGAAATTTTTATTTCAAGTAAAAGTTACTTTGTTTACTATGGCCCAGTTTTTAGATTTTTCGTGAAATCTATCAATTTGTATTTTTAAAGTTTTAGGAATAATTAAACATAATGAGTCAGTAGTTATTGCTCTTCATATTTATTTTTATTCACAGATTCATAAGGTCATAGAAAGAAAGCATACATATTTTCCTTTTAACTATAAAAGAGAAAAAATGATGAGTATTTATCAATACCACTTTTGTTTCTGTAAATTTATTTGTTATCTCATGCAGTTTTTATTACTATTATTATTTTTATTTCTTTATTTTTCTTCATTTATGATCTAGGAATTTGAATTGTCACATGCTCAAATATAACTTTGCATTTCTTCCGAGTTCTCATTAGGAACACTAATTAGGAAAGTATGATTTTTATACATTACTATGATGTATTTTGCTTTTTTTTTTTTTTTTTTTTCTTTAGCATCATCCGCGAGTACCCACAATCTGGGCCACAGTTGCTTGGTGGAATTTTAGCGGATGAGATGGGTCTTGGAAAGACAGTGGAGGTTTTGGCTCTGATTCTAACGCATACTAGACAAGATGTCAAACAAGATGCTCTCTCTCTTCCTGAGGTAGGAAGGAAAGTGGGGGACATATGTTCTCAAAAGGCATCATTTGTTGACCATTTGCTTGGCATTCAAGTCAACACTTTCTGTTCCGGAGCTAATGATTGATATTAGTGGTTAGTTAACTTCAAGTGGGCACAGAGAATGGGATGTTTGTGATCTGGCAGGGTTTCCTCAAGTGATGTTGGCCAACTAGGAAGAGGATATGTGATCACTTACCAAGCTTCCAAGTAGTTGGCAAGGAAACTCCTTTACAGAAGTACTATTGACTCCTCAAATATTTTGTTACTACTACACAGATCCACATTATCATTAAATATTTTAAAACACTGCTATATTTAAAAATTACTCAAATCCCAGGTATGTAAATTTTAGAATCTAATATTAGAACTTTGTTAAAAGATAGAGGTAGCTTGGTAAAGTAGATTGTTATATGAAATAAACTATGAAGTCCTTGTCCTGAAATATGTGCATATTTTAAAAATGGCTAATTTTAGGTTCTGAAATAAAAAACAGGTTTGTATGTATGAATAGTGTATTTAGCCCTTTCTTTCATAATTATTTTCAGCTGTTTGCATTTTCTTAATGGAAGGAGTATTAATTTTAATAAACACTTCAGAATACTGGAAGCAAATGTGTGACTACTGAATGTTGTTTGTATCAGGGAAAAGTGGTGAATTATTTCATCCCATCACATTGTTTTGGAGGAAAAGTAAAAGCCATGGAAACCCAGAATATGGAATTTGAACCAAAAGAAAAAGTTCAGTGCCCCCGTAAGTATGATATTTCTTAAACTGTCTTCTTAAAGTGATTTTCATTGTAGTTCCTATAGTTCTTAGAGATAATCTTGTAATTATTATGAATAATTATTTCTATAGTTGTTTATATATAGTATAAATGGGTCATAATATCTTAAGAAAAATTTAAGAAATATTATTTCATTTGACTTGATCAAGGTAGTTCTTTAGAATACAATTTGAACCCAGCTTTGTTTATTCACAAGTATCGCTACTTTAGGTTCTTGTTAGCAAATGAGTGTTTCCCTAAAATGATGTCATGTACTAAGTAATTGTGAGAATTTTCTTTTATAAATTTGAATTGATTGTTGTTCTTTAAGACTAATGAATTAACCTTAATAGTTCTTCCTTAGATTATTTTTGTTGCAGATTTATTTCTTAGTATATGGAGATAAAATTTTATTACATATTTTTCAGAGTGTTATTTTACAGTAGTAAATCTTTGATTTCTTTTTTTCTCAACACAGTCCCCAATGCAGATTAAACTGAACTGAGTTTTATTTCTAATTTCATTTTTATTTATTTTGACTGAGTTAGGATATTCTTTTGCATTTAGCTACACGGGTAATGATCCTGACAGCTGTGAAAGAAATGAATGGGAAAAAAGGAGTTTCCATCCTTTCCATCTACAAGTATGTCAGTTCTATATATAGATACGATGTTCAGCGAAACAGAAGTCTTCTGAAACGGATGCTGAAATGTTTAATTTTTGAAGGTCTTGTGAAACAGATAAAAGGCCATGGTTTTTCTGGGACTTTTACATTGGGAAAGAATTACAAGGAAGAGGATATATGTGATAAAACAAAAAAGCAGGTACCTATATATCTGTGTAATGCCTTACAGAATAAGTTGACAAATCTCACCTTGACAATGACACTGAAGTTCTAATGTGAAGACTTAAAAAAATAAAAAAATGTTTTTCTAGTTAAGAAAAAGTAGAAACTTGATTTTGGTTACCATTAAATCCAGAGAAGAATGCTTAGCACATAAGTACTCAAGTAGGTGTGAATTATAAAATTGTTGGTTAAACATAATACAGAGTTTAGGATCACTTCTCTGTCTCATCATACTGCTGGCATTAATTAAAATGTTTGTGTACACTTGTAAAGTACTTACGATACCTAAACTTAGTGTATCACATTGTATACATTTCAAATCTTTTATATAAAATTCTCATTTCCACGTTACCATCTTATAAAATTTTTGCATTTGTTTATAAAGTTGATTTCATTGGTCCAATAATTTCAATTTGATTTTAAGAAAATATATACAGTATTCACAAACAAATCAATAAAAGACTAATGATAACAAGTCAAAATAAGAAGCTACCAGCTTGGTTACGGTAAAAAAAAAGTAGAAAAAAATTTCATTTCCTATGGTAGGTAGTTTCTAGTGTTATCCCAGGCAGTGTAGAAGACTGCAGTTTACGGTGCTTTTTATTAGTGTTGCTGCCACGGTGGGGGTGGGGGTGGGGGGGGATCCTCCAGTTGATACCATTGGTTCTGTGTTAAGTATCCTGTTTGATCTCATTTCTGACACCACTTGGAGAAAGCTGTCCTGTCACCTACCTGCTTGTCATACCCCCCATGTATTATGTATACCCTTACCAGGCATTGCTGCAGTATTGCTTTACTTTTACTGTCCTGGGACCTGTTGAGACCAGGGACCAAATAATTGCAAAATGACACAGGCATCAAAGGGAAAGTTAGAAGGAATCTATGTGTTAATTGTAATGCCTGATAGATTAACTTGCTTTTTTAAGTACTTGATTCTTTTGTAATTGTCTGAGTATGGATATTTATGATTTACATATGCAGCATATTATAAAATATTAATATCAGAATGTCAATAACTCCCTTTATTTTTCTGATCTTTATTCTTTGCAAATGGTACTTACTGTACAGGAGTAGAGCCTCCTTCTTGTTCCCCTGCAGACTACAGAAAAGTAGATTAGAAGCCATTTATCAGGAATGATTCTCCTCAGGAAAAAATGATAATAAAGACTAGCTACTGAATTTTTTGTAAAAGCATGTACATGAAGTTGGGAATTTAATTTCAAGAATATAGCTGTGTTGAAATAAATTGATTAAATTATATTTTATTCACAGACAGTAGGAAGTCCAAGGAAACTTCAGAAAGAATCCAGAAAATCAGGGAACAAGGATACAGATTCCGAATACTTGCCATCTAACACCTCTGATGATGATGATGATCCTTACTATTATTATTATAAGACCAGGAGAAATCGTAGTAAATTGAGGAAAAAGCCTGTTCCGTCCACAAAAAAAGAAAAAAGTCAGCTTAACGTCAATCCTGATTCACAAAGTCACTGTCCAGCTACTAGTGAGTCTGAAATTACTGATGTTACCATGTCTGAAAGTGCATGTGTCTCTAAAGTTAAGCAGGAACAAGAAACGGAGGACCATGCTGAATCTCTGAACCTTGCTGGTAATGAGATGCCACGTTCTGATATTGTGAGTCCCTATAATACCTCTGATTATCGCTTTGAGTGCATTTGTGGTGAACTTGACCAGGTAGACTGGAAGCCTCGGGTTCAGTGCCTGAAATGCCACCTGTGGCAACATGCAAAATGTGTGAATTATGAAGAGAAGAATGTAAAGATTAAACCTTTTTACTGCCCCCACTGCCTTGTTGCAATGGATCCAGTCTCAACAAGGGCAACTCTGATCATTTCTCCAAGTTCCATCTGTCACCAGTGGGTGGATGAGATCAACCGCCATGTGAGGTCTTCATCTCTTCGAGTCTTGGTGAGGCAGTGTGGGCTAAAGAGGGATAGAAAGATGTAAACTTTTGTTCACTTTTTATAATCTTTGTTGTTTTATTGTTTATCCCCAAAATTAACTTACTGGTATAATAGTGATATTAAATCAGAGCTTTAAAAGGAAGTTGAAAATAAAATATAGAACAGGGGACTATTCTGACTTGAGAATCTCAGGAGTTAAAAGCACTTTGAGGGGCTGGGGCTGTAGCTCAGTGGCAGAGCACTTGCCTAGCATGTGTGAGGTCCTGGGTTCGATCCTTAGCACCACATAAAAATGAAACAAATAAAATAAAGGCATGCTGTCCATCTACAACTACAAAAAAACTAAAAAAAAAAAAAAGCACTTTGAGTATAAAGATATGAAAGTTTTTTAAAAATGTTTTGATCATATAACCAAAAAAGTTGGTTGTAAACATCTATACTTTCAGAGAGAAATAGAACCCAAAGGCAGCATTATGTAATTGTAGCTGTCTGTCTGATCTCTGATCTTTTGGCTCCAGATTCATTCTCTGAAACTTTTGTGTACCTCATTGGTAAAATAAAAATTTACTCACTCAGCAAATATTTATTGAGCACCTATTATATTCCAGGAACTGTGGTAAGTTCTGAAAATAGTATCCTGTCCTAGACCTGTTATGAAGATTAAATGATATGATAAAGTGCTGGCAAATAGTAAATGGTTATTCATTGTTATTGTTTACTAATATTAGTACTCTTCTCTACCTTTATTCTTCTTTCTTTCCATGCAACTATTGTAGGTTTTCTATATTTCAGCCACTATCTAGGCGTAGAAGAAAATACAGTAATAAGTAAAGCACAGTTTTTGCTGTTGAAAAGGTCTGTTCTGTATGGATAGGCAAAACTTTGATTTGAGTCTTCTTTCTGTTTTGAGCAAACCACTTGATGTTTCTATGTGCAGGACAGGAGTAAGAACAACAACTAATGGGATTGTTGTTGAAGTTTGAAGATAATGCTTAGCACGGTATCTGAAATATTAAAGGCATTTTGTAAATAATAGCTCTTACTTTTTCATACCATTATGTTCTCACACAGCTGTTGTTTCCATCTATCTACCTATTATCCTTTTCCCTTTTTTCCCACCTGCAAGAACTCCTAAATGTTCTTCAAAGTCTACCTTAAATTTTAGTTTCTCTGTCTTCACCTTCTCAGCCACAGAATAGTTCTTTCCACTGCAATGCTAACACATTTACTTTTGTTATAGGTCCTTTTACATTGCTCATGTTATTTGTCTTCCACCACACTGAAATGTGTCCTTCTGTAGACAGGTATGCGAGTTGTCTCAGCACATATGATCTTTGGCAAATAGAAAGGGCTTGGTAAGGGTATGAATAAATGAATACTTCATTTGTCTACAAGTTTTTCTGCAATAACTGTATTGGTGCTGATTTTTTCCTTAGGTATATCAAGGAGTGAAGAAACATGGCTTTTTACAGCCTCATTTTTTGGCAGAGCAGGATATAGTTATCATTACCTATGATGTTCTTCGTTCAGAACTGAACTATGTTGATATCCCACATAGCAATAGTGAGGATGGGCGTCGCCTACGGAACCAGAAACGCTATATGGCCATTCCCAGCCCCCTAGTAGCTGTGGAGTGGTGGAGGATATGCCTTGATGAAGCCCAGATGGTTGAATGTCCTGCAGTAAAAGTAAGAATCTGCAAAATCATTTGATGATTGGGGAAGAAAGGGAAAGTGAATTAGGGGTACTAAAATTTAATAGCTAATGGATAGTTAACCCACAGTATTGATATTAGTTGAGAGTTTGCTGTTAAACATTCTATATACCACAGCCCTTTGGAATTATTTTGTCTCTCTGCATCCATGCTCTGTATGGAAATATTCATGAATATTTGGATGTCAATTTGTGGATGATGTGAATCAAACTAAACTGTTTAAGAGCTTTTAAAAAAAATTTCTGCTGACTTTGGCAGTTTGGTCTTACTTGTGAAGAGATTATATGTTTATAAAAAAAAATGCTACTATAGAGGTCAGAATTTTAATTTCACCTTTATCATTTATCTTTTTTCTATCTGTCTCCTTTGACCAGTCTTTAACCTGAGCTGATTTATGTATCATATCCCCTACCACAGAGGTTTACATCTGAAGTATAGAGCAGTATAGGGGATAAACTAGTCATTCGAGAATTTTTTTATTCTCTGCATTCTTAAACTGTCCCTACAGTTTAGGGTAGCACAAGGCAGCCTCTCATTCAAGAGAAGGACTATATTGGAAGATGGCCCATTAATGAGATTTGACATTGAGCATGATAATTGTTAAATAAAAGCTAGTGTGTCCTACCTAAGTATAGTTATTTATGGGCTGTTTTCATGGGTAAATGTATCCCTGACTTCTGCATTCTTCCTGTGACTTTTTCCTTTCTTTTTCTTTCATATTTCTATCTCACCAGGCTGCAGAAATGGCCCAGCGTTTGAGTGGAATTAATCGGTGGTGCATCAGTGGCACTCCAGTACAGAGAGGATTGGAGGGTAGTGTATGGTTTTCCACACATTTTACATGTATTTGTAAACAGTTTTTGAGGGGAAAAGTACTATCATACTTAACTTTTGTTGAAATCTGTATTTTAAGTGAACATGTATTTAGAGTGCACTCCTAATAGCTTCAAGTATATATCTCTTTAAAGGGAACTTGGGTAACTTTTTTGTTTTTAAAGAAATTACCTTATAGCAGTTATCATATTTACCTAAAAATTATAGGTACTGGTCTGAATTGAACTTTAATTAGAGTTCCAGAGTGGTAGGTAGAAAACAAAAAGGATAATAGCATTTGGCTGTCTTATTAAAATAGGGACCTTAATGTTCATTGTCTGAATCCATAAATAGTGAGATCATAGTTTTAGTAATTGTAAAAGTTACGAATTATTAATAGCTTTATAATGCCACACTGTAATCATATACTGTTATCCCTTCAATCATTCTTTTTGTCTAGGCCCTTCTTCTCTTCCATACACACATTATGTTTCTACATTAATCTTACTCATACTGTTTGTCCATAGAAAAACATCACATGGTTAAAGCCTTTATTCAAGTTTCAATACTTAAATCTGAAAGTTTAAATAAATGTTACTTTATATGATAAATTTCCTGAAAAGCTATTATTAAAATGTGAAATTATAAAATTCAAATGTACATAGTCCAATAATATTTATCCATCTTTGCGATGGTTTAGATATTAGGTGTCCCCCAAAGCTCATGTCTGAGACAATGCAAGATGGTTTTGAGGGGAATGATTGGGTTATGAGACCCTTAGCCCAGTCAGTGAATTAATCTCCTGATGGAATGAACTGAGTGGTAACTGAAGGCAAGTAGGATGTGGCTGGAGGAGGTGGGTCATTTGGGGCGGGCCTTTGGGTGTATATATTTTGTATCTGGCGTAGTGTTTGTCTCTGCTTTCTGATCATCATGTGGTTGCTTCCCTCTGCCACGCTCTTCCACATGGTGTTCAGTCTCACCTTGAGTCCCAAGCCGGGTGTCTGTGGATTGAGACCTCTGTATCTGTGAGCCCTCAAATAAACCTTTCCTCCTCTAAAGTTGTTCTTGTCAGGGCTTCTAGTCACAGTAGTGAAAAAGCTGACTAAGGCAAAATGTACTTTTCTGAAAATTCAGGTTTTTATGTATTATATTTGTTTTCAACAGTGTAACTTTTTATTGTGTTAATAAAAACACTACAACATATATTACTGTGACCTGAAAAATGATAAATTTTTGATATTAATTTTAGAAAGTAACATGATTGCTAGAAAGATTATAAGCATATATTCAAATATTCATATAATTTGAATGTTGCATTAAGATACCTATCAGACTTACTAAACAGCCTAACTAGGTGTCTGCTTTCACATTTGGAAACTACAAAAAATATAGATATTTAGGTATTATTAAGTTATTATTCATTGCAAAAGTTAGCTGAAAGGATATAGAAAAAAGTAACTATCAGAGTGCATCAGTGGCACTCCAGTACAGAGAGGATTGGAGTAACTATCAGTTACTTTTTCTCATTTAAAGTTGAAAGAATATGAAGAACAGTTCCTTACTTTTTTGGGTAGGTTATTTTAAAGATGTATGATATTGCTTTGTGTTTTGAGCACTTAACATTTAACAAAATTCTTGAGTAATTTCTTCTTAAAAAGAAGGTTTTTTGAGTTGTTTGAATTTTATTTTGGTATAAATGACATAATAAAACTAAGTATTTAAAATGTGAAATTTGGAAAGTTTTTGTATGAGTATATACCCATGACTCTATCCACAATAAAATAATCATGCCCAAAAGTTTCCGCATGCCCCAAGTCACCTAAAAAAGCAGCTTTTTCAAACTTTCTGGAATTTTGCTTATCTTCCTCTTTGCTTCCATACTCTCTAGCATCTTTAACTTGATGTATTCTTAAAATTGTATTTTTTCTAGTTGTTACTTTGAGAATATTAGCTTGCCCATGACTTACTATGTTGTATCAGAGAGAGAGAGAGAGGGAGAGAGAAAGCGGAAAACTCAACTCAACTAACATAAACCCCAAAGATGCCCCAGGGACCCACCTCCTCCAGCCATACCCTACCTGCTTAGAGTTGGATTTGCATACTGATCGGGTTAGGGCTCTCATAACCCAGTCATTTCACTTTTAAATCCTTTTGCATTGACTCACATATGAGCTTTTGGGGGACACCTTATATCTAAACCATAACAGATGTCTTCAGATGTTGCTATGTATCCCTTGGGGAGCAAAATTGCACCCTTCTACTTCTACCTCAGTTGAGAACCTCTATACTAAGAGATAAATTATATATTTATAACTCAGAGATAAATTATATATTTGATGATCTATTAATTAGCAATAACCAAAAAAATCTTAACAGATCTCAAATTGGCCACATATTGAGCAAGGAAATGAGGGTGGAATACTTTCATTCCATAATTTTCCAGGCCTTTAGTTTGTTGCTGATTTCAGGCTGAAATACTGTCAATCTACTTTCAAAGTCCAAGTACACAAGAAAACTGACCACACCTTGGAAATATTTAAACCTGGGTTCACATCTTGACTTACTGATTTATGTTCATAAGCAAATTGCTTAAACATTCAAATATGTATTTTCCTCATTTATAAAATAATGTTTTAAATGTGAATTTTAATAAAATACATGAAGCATTTAGCACACAGTACCTGTTAAATATTTAGTGAATGATAGCTACTTCCACTTTTGCTTTTGTTTTTAATTTTCATTTATTTAGTCATTTATTTATTTTAGTTTCTTTGAAACTGTTGACTTTTAAATAATTTCTTTGTAGTGCATTTATCCTTTCATTTAGTTTTTGTGGAATATCATGGTGAGCAAAAACAGGTAAAGTCCCCTACGTTATTGAGCTTACAGCTTAAATGGGAAGACACATTTATTAAATAGTTAGACAGATATTAAACTGTAATCAAGATAACTTTCACAATGAGAAAATTAACAAAATTCTGACCAAAGTTTTTTAAAGAAGACATCACATACTAAGGATACAGAAAGAAGTGACAGATGAGCTGAGATCCAAAACATGAGCTAGGTAGAGGTAAGGGAAGAATTCTCCATTGCAGAGGAGCAGAAAATATCGAGATCATGTGGTAGCAGGAGACCAAAAGATGATCAATGTGGCTAGAGTACAAGGAGCAGGGGGAAGCATTAGGAACTAAGATGTTGAATAGGTGGGTATAGATGGAATGGTGGAAAACCTTATAGGCTGTAATAAAGAATTTTGTTTATTTTTCTTAAGAAAAGAGGAAATATTGAAAGAATTCAATACAGTGGCTTGGGGTCATTTGTGGTTAGATTTGTATTTCAAAAGTACTCTAGTTACAATGGTGTAGAGATGTGGTGTAGAAGATTGGCAAGAATGAGTATTAGGATGTCAGATGATTGGCTATAATAAGTAATCTAGACAAGTTATGCTAGTTCTTTAGATTTAGACTAGGGTTGTCCTGGAGAAATAATAAACAGTAGATAAGGAAATGAGCAAGGCTTAATGATAGATCAGGAGATGCTGAGATTTCTGACGTGTAAATCCATAGTGGAGGCATTATTCACTTGTGAATAACACTAGAAGGAAAGCATATTTGGGTAATAGATTATGAATTTGATTTTGGCAGGTAGAATCTGAGACACTTGAGACCATGAAGAAGGAGTAGCACATGGGCAATAGGATTGATTTAAGCTAAAATATAAATTTGGATTTCTGCATATAGGCACTGATGTATTGGTTCTTTCAGATGTTACTAATTCCCAGAGACCATGAAAGTAACTTGATTCAACTTAAATATTTGTTGTTTATCTTGAAATAGATATTATAGGAGAGTTAGATGATTTTTGTGCCTTTTGAAGGGAATATATGCTCCCTGTTAAAAATATATATGTGTGGTGTGTATGTGTGTATGAATATATGTAAAACAGAGCAAAAGAGCAGAAAACCATAAAGCAAATTACACTTACCCATAACCTTCTTTTGAAGACAAAACCACATCTAGTATTTTCTGTATACATATTTTTATATTTTTACTCATTGCATGCATAATTTTATGTTTGCTTTTTCCCCTCACCTAATATTTTATTCTAAGCAGTTTTTATACATTAAAATCTTCATCACAAATTTAAAAAAATGGAAAATGCCTATTAGGATATGTTAAGAAGGGGAAAAGTAAAATACAATATTGAGTGTGCCCAACCAAAAGATATATATAAGAAGGACCATGTACTAAAGCTAATGAATGAAAGGCCTGCTAGATTAGAAAAAAAAATTGTTGTTTCATGAGAATACTATAGTTTACTTATTTTTCTTTATTTTACTTATTTTTATTCTATAGATGTTGCTATGAATCACTGAGTAAGTCTTAATCTATATTTTTTATTATTGTCTTGGGCTTTTTCCTAGAAATGGAATTACTAGATCAAGGTTATAAGGAATTTAAGAGAGTATTCTCTGTATCACCTGTGCATTTTAAATTGATAGAAAGTGCTATGAGCTTTGTAATGTCTGTGGAAGTGCTTATTCAAAATAGTAATGAAGAAGTATGAAAAAGTTAACCTCAGTGTGCTTTTGACTTTTTTCTTTTCAGATCTTTTTGGTTTAGTGGTCTTTCTTGGTATTGAACCATACTGTGTCAAACACTGGTGGATTCGACTCCTGTATCGCCCCTACTGCAAGAAGAATCCTCAGCTCCTCTACAGCTTTATTGCCAAGATACTGTGGAGGTCTGCAAAGAAAGATGTGATTGACCAAGTCAGTATGTTTTCATCAGTTAAGAATATTAGTTTAAAAAGAAAAAAAATGGAGTTGGGATGAAAAGTTGAATCTTTCAGGGGAATTATTTTTATTTTAAACTCCTCATTACAGATCCAGATACCACCTCAGACTGAAGAAATACACTGGCTCCACTTTTCTCCAGTGGAAAGACATTTCTACCACCGTCAGCATGAAGTGTGCTGCCAGGATGCAGTGGTAAAACTCAGGAAGATCTCTGACTGGGCTCTGAAACTCAGCAGCCTGGACAGAAGGACAGTCACCTCCATCCTGTATCCATTGCTGAGGCTCAGACAGGCCTGCTGCCACCCACAGGCTGTTCGTGGAGAGTTCTTGCCACTCCAAAAAAGGTTTTATTATCAATTTCCTCATTCTGTGGTTTATGAGATTGTGATAATAGACAGTATTTAAGCAGTTACCTCTTTGGCCCACAATATTATTCAGAGATCTAAAATTGAGTTGTCAGTTATTTTTAGTCATGTGGTGGTTTTTCTCTGTATGAAGTCTTATTTGTTAATAAAAATCTAATCAAAATGACTTTATGGTTTTGAAAATTTCTTTTAAAATTAGCACTATTGTTGGGGTTCTTTTAGTTTTTGTTTTTTTTTTTTTTTAAATTGAAGTTTTTTTGGCTTTACTCCAGATTTAAAAGAATTTTGTTCTAATTATATTTCTTGATTTCCCCACATCAGGGAATTAGATTGCCAATTGTGCTAACTGTATCTCTTTGATTTTTTTCCTTCAAAAATGATTAAGAAATTTGTGTCTATAATACCCTGTCACCCCAGAAATTTTTTTGCAAATCAAACTATTACCTCAGAAACTGACCTATTTTTAGCACCTGGTATTAAAAGAAACTTATTTAGGTGTCCTAAGAGATATAAAGAGGATTAGATTTTGTTCTTTTTTAAAGTAAGTTATAGACAAATAGGGAAACTATCAAAAGATGAGATTCTGTAATATAAGGCATACATGATAAATATCATAAAAGACACATACAAATTACTGTGCAAACAATTTTATTGCATGGTTAAAGTTAAATGGCTTTCTGGCAGAAGTGACATTTGACCTTATCTCTGAAGGATTTTTGTTTTTAATTACAGACCAAAAAACGTATCAGGCTCAAGGAGGTTAATTAATTACATTGCAGTGCTGAAATTCAGACTCAGTCTTACATTCTGATACCCATACTCTTTCAGATATATCATATTGTACTTTTTTTTTTTTCCTTCTTTCTTTTTTGGTATCAGAGATTGAACCTAGCACTTAACCACTGAGCCATATCCCAAGCTCTTTTTTATACTTTATTTAGAGACAGGGTCTCACTGAGTTTCTTAGGGCCATGCTAAGTTGCTGAGGCTGGCTTTGAACTTAGGATCCTCCCGCCTCAGCCTTCTGAACCACTGGGACTATATGTATGTGCCACCATGCCTGGTGTTCGGATGTATCATATTGTACTTTGTATTTAAGGAAGATTTTTTCTAGTTCCTTTATCCCTGGACAAATAGGGAAAAATGTAAAGAATGATGGGATCAGATAGAATGTGTGCTTTAAGAGTACAAAATAATTAAGTTAACAAGCTATAATGGTAAAAGGGAACTAGAGAACAATGCAGACGATGTCTTATAGACTCATTGTAAGAGTCCTGTGGTCTTCATCTTGCATAATGTAACTCTCCCATTGAATTAACATTTAGGATTTTCTTTCTACCTTTTAACAATATGTCTTTTCTTTCAGCACCATGACAATGGAAGAGCTACTGACATCTTTGCAGAAGAAGTGTGGAACTGAGTGTGAAGAAGCACACCGGCAACTAGTTTGTGCCCTCAATGGCTTAGCGGGCATCCATATTATTAAAGGTAGAAGGTGATTGCTTTGCTATTTCTGATTTTTCAAATCCCTTCTGAGGGAGTTAATTATAGTGGAAACCAACATTCCTACCTCTAAAAAAAAATACGTACTACTGATTGTAATTTAAATGTTTCCATTTAATAGAGAGTACTTATGCAGAATGGTTCAGAAACTTGGAAGATTTATATGTGCTTTGTCTGAACATTTCCACTTTGGGAAGTATTTTGTTGTCGTTTTAGGGAAATTAAGATGTGACAGGGATTTGGTTATAAGGTGATAATCTTAGTCTTTTATAGTGAACAACTGAAAACAATCAAAATGTCCACAAATAGAAGAATGGTTAAATTTTGACAAATTTATTTATAAATTCATTTCTCCCATAAATATATCCCTGCCAGGAATGATCTAAAAATGGTGGTGCAGAATAGTGTCAGATCTTTTGGACCTTAAATTCTTTCAGAAGGTGACCAATACGCGTGCGTGCGCGCACACATGACACACACGCACACACACAATGTATATAATAGAACTGGAATGAGAAGTAAACAAATCCATAATTGTACTTAGGTATTTCAGCATCTTAGTCTATACCAAAGAATAGATAGAAAATAAATACATAGACGAAAACTGTCATTCAGTTGACGTAATGAACACTCTTTAACACTTTACCCAACCAAAGAGGAGTGTGTATTCTTTTCAGGTAACATAGAATGCTTACCAAGATTGGGCATATTCTGGGCTGTAAAACAAGTAAATAATCCAAAGAAAGGATTCAAATCTTCCAGTGCATATTCTTTGAGAACAGTGGAATTAAATTTGATATCAAAGGCTGGGGCGTAGATCAGTGGTAAAGTGTTTGCCTAGCATGTATGAATCACTGGGTTTGATTCTCAGCACCACATATAAATAAATAAATAAATAAATAAATATCCATTGACAACTTAAATATATTTTTTAAAAAAATTTGACGTCAATAAGCAGAAAATAACTAGAATGTCTTTACATACTTTGTTGTTTAAATAATAATTTCTAAATAAACCTTGGGGTAAAGATAAATAAGCTAGACTAGGATGTATTTTGAAGTGAATGAAAATGAAATATCAAGGTTTGTGAGATGTAACAAAGAAGTAATTAAATGGAAATTTGTAGTACTAAACATATTAGAAAATTTTATTCTTGTATATTGTTATAGTTCTATTTTTATTAGTTATTAATCTCTTATGTTTTCTAATTTATAAATTAAACTTCGCCACAGGTATATATGTATGATAAATGTATAACATACATGCATATATGTACCCCATAGGTATATACACGCATATACATATGCATATATGCATAGTGTTCATAGGACTCAGTGCTATATACCATTTCCATGGGGGTAAGGAGGCAGGTCTTGGACTTATTCCCCACTGATGAGAGGAGGACAACTTCAACATAGTGTTAGAGCTAAAAGAAAAAGCTATTTCATGGTCAATATTAGTTCATTCAACCTTCCACAAGTAACCTTGTGTGTTAGATACCATGAGGGTTACTGATACCCTAGTGTATTGAATACACAGTCATGGAGAGAATTTACCACTATTCTCATTTACCTGGTTAGAAATAAATCATACAGAGAAATTTGTGCTTTCTGTAGAGTATAAGGTAATGTTCTAACACTCTTTGATTAGCCTGTCTTTAGTTATTAGCTCTTCAGCATAACAGAAACAGAGCTGTGAAAGTTTCTCTTATTATCTTTTTTTGTGTGGGGATCCTGGGGATTTAACCCAGGTATGCTTTACCACTGAGCTACATCTCCAGCCCTTTTGTATTGTTTTTTGTTTAGGCCCTAAGTTGCTTAGAGCCTCACTTAAGTTACTGAGGCTGACCTCCAACTTGTGATCCTCCTGCCTCAGCCTCATGTGCCACCCTAGGGATAAGTGTCCCTGTTATCTTGCATTCTTGGGTAGAATTAGAAGGACTCTCCAAAGCTGAATAGAAATAGCTCTAAACAAGAACTGAAAAAGATACAGTTTTTTCTTATCTGCTGCAGTTTTAATCTGTGAACTTGGGTATATTTTTCAAAATTTCTGAACCTTAGTTTACTCAGTAAAATATAGATAATATGACCTGCATCACCTCCCTCATAAAGTATTGTTCTTAACCCATTTAGTTCCATTGTCCAGATAAAACCTAAATTGAGCAACAAATATACCACTATGGTAACTTTCGAAATAAATGTTTTTAGAGTTATTATATATCCTTTTGAGAAAAGTATTAGGTGAATGATTAGAGCACTTCAATATATATGTGTGTCAAGTATATTATAAAGAATATATAAGCTCTATATTACGACTTCCAGTCTAGTTTAAAGCACTTATGTTAATTTCATTGAGATATTTGCAGAATTGAAAGCTTTGGACCTATTGGATTAATATGAAGTAGAAGTACCTTGAAAACTTTTTAGAAACACTGATAAAATGAAGATGCTATTGATTATGATAATATGAAGTGATCTCAGATTCTTGCCACTTATATCTTGCTACCAATACAAATTTTACTCTCAGTAACTAATAACAGAAGAAAAGGACATATATATTCCTGACAGATCATTCAAATAATGGCAAATACAACTTTGTAGCAAATCTTCCCTCTTGGACATTGCCTGGAAAATCTCAAATTTATCTAAGTGTTTTTTCAAGTTTGTATTTTCTCTAGTAATTCTTGATCACTACCATCATCATTAATGCCATCTCAATTGCTGAGTTTGTTTTGTGGCTATTTGGTATTCCAGCCATCAATCTAAAATCATCTGTGCCTTAAAATTTATGGGGAAAGAGTAAACAAGGCAATTCATTATTTAAAAAGAATTGTTTTGAAAAACATTAAACTTTCCTTTATATCAACTTGGAAATAATTAGTCAAGAGTAGGAAAATATGTGTTGTATCTAATACTGGCTTTTCCCAGTACCAACTTAACTGAATAATAATTAAAACCTTCAAATTTCATAACTATCGTAGATGAGAAGTAATGTGTACTTGTTTTTGAAAATGTGAATAATCAATGTACTATATAAAATATTTTCAGATCATCAAAATCTAATATCACATCTGAGAAATGATTTTTCTACATGAATTTTATATTATACATTATATATGCTATTTAATTAATATACACACATATATATGCTATTTAATTCTCATAATTGCTCAGTGATTGGAGTATTATCTTCATTTTACTTAAGAAAACATATTCAGATAACCTTAGTTGCTTTCTTAAGATAATAATCAGTCACAGAATGTGCCCTGGACTTTTTATTTCAAATCAAGCATTGATTTATTATTGTGCTGCATCTTGCCTTCCTTATCAAATAAATATTTATAAACCTCAATATTTTGCTGTCTATAGTAGGTTGAAACTCATAGCCAAAAAATTTTTAAATGCAGTGATATAGTACTTATAGGTTGTCACAATAGTAAAAATAAATTTCAGCTTTCCCATCTTTATTTTAAATTACTTTCCTCATTCTATGTTATTATAATTCAAAAACTTAGTGACTGAATTTCCTCTCTTGGCCTTTTTACTTGTCTCCCTCTCACATTTTATTGTTGCCTTTCCCTGCTGTGAACTTAGGGCTCAGGGAAAAAAAACAAAACCAAGTTTCTTCATCTGATCATTTCAAACAGTCACAATTTTGCATCAGTATGTAGTTGTTTCCTACTCTGCAAAGTATAATATTGTTTCTGGACAGAAATGACACCAATACACTCTTCAGTTTTTACTCCATTCCCTCTGTAGTCCCTTGTCTTGTCTTTCTTTGTATGAAATTATAGCTATTGGTGCTAATTATTAAGAGGAATCCCAGTGTGAAAGTTCATTAACATAGGATATATACACGGAATTTATTATAATTATAAACTGGATTGTAAAAGATTTACTGTTTTTTGTTTCTATTGCTTAATAGTATGCTGTTACTTAGTAGTATTACTTAATAGAATGTTAAACAGTACCCTTTTTTAAAAGTAGCATTACATATTTAACTTACATAATTTAGACTTTTGTAGTATAGAAATCTGTGAAAATCTAAATGTGAAAAAATATGAAATTAATTTCCAATTCTAGAAAGATTTGCTTGTATTATATGCAGTCATATATATAATGCATTTTCTTAGGTCTTCATTGACTGTGGTATTAAACACCAGGTATCATTCCAGGTTTGAATAATGTGCTTTCTAAAACAAATATTCTTTGGAGAAAATGAATTTGACCAGTGTGAAATCTACTAGTTTGTTTACTAAGAAGTGTTTGTGCCATCATGTGGCTTTAAATGGGTGTTTCCAAAATTGGCTTAAATGTGTATAATTTATTGAGTATAACATCTTTTGTATCTTCCTCATAAAGCATGTCTTATTTTGATAAACATAAAAGTATTATAGTGAATAGTTCAAATTCAGCTGATTACATTTTAATTTAGTTACTATACCTTCTTTAAAAGGTCTGGTAATTATGAAGAAAATTATGAAGAAAGACTACCATAAATGATATTGTCAATAGTAATCGAATCCATATACCCATTGAATAACATTAATCAAGACTCTTGAAAACTAAAAACAAAAGAAAAAGTCACTGAAAAGAATGATGACTCCTACACTGTGTAATATGGCTTTATTATTGTTAAAATAGTCTTGCTCATTGAAGAGAATAGAAATTGGTTGCCTCTGCAGTCCTGTGAAAATAACGTTTTGGAAAACTTTATATTAGATAACTGCTAGAACTAGATATAAAGCAACAGTTTAGCTTAGCAATGTGTATGTACATAATCCACTAAACTGTTCACTTAAAACTGGTTAAAATGATAAACTTTATATTATGTATATTTTACCCTAATTAAAAATATATATATCAGCTTTAACAAAAAAAAAACTAAAAAAATAAAGTGTGTATATCACTATAGAAAACTTGTTATTATCCTATGTTCATATATGAATACATGACCAGTGTAATTCCACATCATGTACAACCACAAAAATGGGAATTTATACTCCATATATGTGTAATATGTCAAAGTACATTCTACTGTCTTCTATAACTAAAAAGAAGAAATACAAAAAATTTTTTTAAAAAGCTTAAATCAGAAAAAAAAAAGAAAAGAAGAAAGCTTGTGGGTATGTGCACAGTCCTAAATAAATGATATGCATAAAACTAGTTCAAAGTTTTAAACAAAAAAAGCAAGTATATTTCATAATCTGGGAAAAAAACATTCTTGGCAAATAATTGGAATAGCGACTGCGCCTGCACCTTTTTTTTTTCCTATTTTATGATTTTGCCACTATTAGATTTCAATTTTAATTGTATTTAATTTACCAGTTCTAATTTTTCCCCCAAGCAGCAAACAAGGTAGATTTTTTTTTATTCAGGCCATCAGAAATGTTTCATTTTTCCTTTTTCCTTGCAGTGTCAACAGAGTTTTCTACAAAGAGCCAGATTGTGAATATTGTAGGCTTTGAGAACTCAGCTTTCCTATTGTAGTGCAAAAGCAGCGATGAACAGTACATGAGTGAACATAGTTGGGTTCCAATAAAACTTTATTCATGGATCCTAAAATTTAATTGCATTTAATTTTCATATTTCACAAAATGTTAATCTTTTGAATTTTTTTTTTAACTGTTTAAAAATATGAAGACCAGGCTGGGGACATAAGTGGTAGAATAACTGCCTACCATGCACAAAGCCCTGAGTTTTTTTATGGCTCTTCACCATAAAAAATTTTTTTTAAATTAAAGTATAAAAACTAGTCTTACCTGATAGACCCTATAAAAATGCAGATGGTCGGATATATGACCCATGGGCTGTATTTTGCCAACCTATCCTTTAGTAGATACTTTTTGCATTCCATTATTTGAATGAGCTGCTGATCATAAACAAAAGAAAACTGGCATACCTCAGACTTTTGTGACCAGAAATGGCAAGATTTTTAAGTTTTCAAAATGTAATTTTTAAAGGCAAATTATTTTGGCCTAATACTGAGAACAGCAATATCTATTGAAAAGAGTATAAATTTTTTCTTAAAATTGTGTGGATTGATCATAGTATTTCAAATATTTGTTTATAAAGACCTATTATTACTACAAATTTGTCCTTAATTTCAAATCATATTGACTTCTAATTGACATCCTTTAACTTCAAGAAGAGGAATATGTCTAAATTAAATGTTAATCCAGAGTTTGTTTTTCAGTACAATTTTTAAAAACATTGTAAATACATTTGTTTGCAAATATGTGTGACTATAATTTTGAGAACATTAGAAGTATAGTCTAATTATCCTATGGAATTACAAAAGGGAACTGTAATCAGCTTTTTTTTCCTTTCTTTTTTCAGACTGGGACCATCACTAATGCCAGTTTCCTTTATTAAAAAAAAATAATGTGTTATAAGATTGGTATGTGACTTAGTGGGAAAGCACTTCCCTAGCCATGCTCAAGGTCCTGGGTTCAATCCCCAGCACTTCCCACTAAAAAGTTATAATTATTAAGCTGTATATTTTAAAGTAGATATTTTTATGTGATAGATAACCAGGTAACTTTGGGAATTAAATATGTGACTTGGTTGTTTCAAATACATTTTAATTCTTTAGGTGAGTATGCCTTGGCAGCAGAACTATACAGAGAAGTGTTGCGTTCGTCGGAGGAGCACAAAGGAAAACTCAAAACAGATTCACTTCAAGTGAGTAAAATTAGTTTTCAACATGTATTCTACTTGTTTTATATACAAAGTAAATTTCTGAATGTTTTAGAGAGAGCAGAGGGTAGTAAATAGACTCATAATTGTTAGTGATGTAGCTCGGTATTATTCCTTTTAATAAGCACCAGCATGATTTCTGTATATATGAAAGTTTGATAATCACCACTCTTTCATCTGCTTGGGCCAATTTTGACTGAAACCTAATAAGAAAAACCTACAATCTACATCAGAAAAATAGCTCAAATTATTTGTTCTTTAAAGAGTAGGTCAGATTTATTATTTTTACATATCAACATCAGCATATTTAGTCACAGGGTATTTAAGGAGAAAAGGAGTTACACTCATGAGTGGAACTGACAATAATAAAAACTTATTCAGTAATTTTTAATTTTTAGAGGTCTTTTTTTTTAATACCTTTATTTTATTTTTATGTGGTGCTAAGGATCAAACCCAGTGCATCACATATGCTAGGCAAGCACTGTTACCACTGAGCTACAGCCTCAGCCCCTAATTTTTAGAGGTCTTTTAAGGGGGATTTGGATAGTTCAGTTATTAGCATTTCTCTTTCCCTTATTGGTTCTATGCAGTGAATCACAGACAAGTTTCTCTAGCTAAATGGGAAATAAAGACCACTTTTATTAATCTTGGCAAGTTTGGGCTTGAGTCCTAGGCCAACTGGCTTCTTTGTCATTCAGAATGAAGACCTTGGGACAGATTTATATGCAATAAAGTGAGATGCATCTGAAGAAATGTGTGGAGGGTAGGGGGAAAAGAAAAAATTAAAGTCAACTTGTATTCCACATGGATAAGGATTACAGAAAGCAGAACTTTGACCTTAAGCACTTGTGTTTACCTCCTGAGAAAAGGAGAAAATATAAAGATATTCTTCTCTTCAATAAAGAAAACAAAAGTAGAAGAGTGAGCTGGGAGGTACAAAAATTTGTACCATCACCTATACTCTGTGGCCAGACAGAATAAACCTCTTTAAAGTCTCCAGTTACTAGCACCAGATCAGATCTTAACAAAAGTACTCTTTACCAGTCATCCTTTAGCTCTCTTCCCACGTGAAATGTGAACTTAGCAGCTAGAAGCTGCCTTCACTTTATTTCTTCTCATAGCCTTAGTTTAACTAGCCATACACTCCGTATCATAGTAGGAAGTGGATTATATACAATAGAGATATAAATACAGTTTTCTTATTTTCCTTATAACATCTTCACTTCCAGCTTCTCTCCTTTGTAGCCCATAAGCTCAATGTATCCAGGTCACAACCCTGTTTTATTATGTATTTCTTTATTCTTATTTTTATCATAATATCACTGATACCTGAATATCAGTCATTCAGACTGATTTTTCAGGAGGAAAGGAACCACGTTAGTGCAGTTGACCTTTCTATTCTAAAATTTTTACACTTCCCTCTGTAGACAAATGCATGTATAATATAAAAAGTATACTACATATCCTACTAAATGCATAGCCATATTTTCTAAGACTTTTTTTAATTAAATAAAACTCATGTCATTATGATTTAAGATCTTTACTGTAAAATTGATACAGTTTTTCTCTGAAAAAAAAGAAAACATGGTACTCAGATTGTTTTTAGAAGGAAAGTAATTGGATGATGTGATCTTAATGTGATTAGTACTCTGTTTGCCATATAAATAGTAGGTCCACTGCATTCCTGCTACTGTCTTTTGTGTGTTTATAGAGACTTCATGCTACCCATAACTTGATGGAATTGTTGGTAGCTAAGCACCCAGGAATACCTCCTACCTTGCGAGATGGAAGGCTTGAGGAAGAGGTAATTACTATACTGAATTTTTTTCTTCAAACTTTATGCTCTGTCTAGTTGATATTCTTAGGGCATGCATGCAACATTTAAATGAATGTAATCATTTTCCTTTGCTTGTGTTCCAAATCTTGTGACAGTGATTACAGGTGGCAGAAAAATGGCAATACTTCATATTATTTTGCTTCTCTACTTTATCTGCTTGCAGATATGTTACAAGGTAACTTTCTTACAAGCTTGTCATAGTTGCATTAACAAAAAATAAAGAAGACGATCTCATGACATCTACAATAGTTTATAGTACATATAAAAAGTTTTGTAATTTCTCTATTTTGTGTATTAAGGTAGTAAATAAACTCAAATTTTCAATGGCATTTCTCTCAAAGAACTTCCCTCTACAATAATATTGCCTCTCATTGAGAGGAGTGATATTATAGATTATTCCATGGTAAATCATTAATACCTTGTTACGGAAATTCTTCCGGAGATTTTTTTACTTTTTTAAAGATCATAGAGGAAGAAAAAAGCTAAAATCATAAGAGTAGGTATGGTTGAAATGTATTGAACCTGTAACTGGAAGCTTTATTTGAGTCAAGATACAAAATGAGATTGTATAAGTATGCACAACCTTTTGACTGCACTGTTAGTATTTTAATAAAGTATTTGACAAAGTTACATATTTTATGGTGTACAACACAATATTTTGATATATGGAGACATGTGGAATGTCCAAATTGAGTTAGTCTATTCTCATTACCTCACATACATAATTTTTATAGTGAGAACCTTTAAAATACTCTAAGATTCAAGTATGCACTACATTGCTACTAACTGTAGTCATTATGTTGCATAACAGATTTCCCGATTTTATTTCCCCTTTCTAACTAATTAGATCAACATCTTCTCAGGTTCTAGACCCAGTAAACACCATCCCATTCTCTATTTTGTGAATTTGAATTTTTAGATTCCACGTGTAATATCATGGCACTTATCTTTCTGTGTCTGGCTTATTTCATTTAATAATGTCCTCCAGGCTCATCTGTGTTGTAAATAAAAAGAATTCCTTCTTTATGAAGTCTAAATAATATTCCATTGTGCATATGTGCATCATATTTTCTTCTTCCATTCATTGGTTAATAAACACTTAAATTGATTTCATTTCTTTCAGTATTGTGAATAATGATTACTGTGAACATGCAAGTGCACGTGTCTCTTTGACATACTCATTTCTTCTCCTTTGAATGTATATACCCAGAAGTAGAATTTCTAGGTCACATGGTAGTTCTGTTTCTAATTTTTTAGGAACCTTTATCCTGTTTTCTATTATGGCTACACTAATTTTTATTCCCCCCAACAGCATGCAAGGGTTCCCTTTTCTCCATATCGTCAGTAACACTTGTTCTCTTAACTTGTTGTTAATAGCCATTCTAATAAAAATGATGTAGTATCTCATTATGGTTTTAATTTGTATTTCCTAGGTGATTAGTAATATTGAACATTTTTTCATGTACCATTTGGTCATTTGTCTTTTGAGAAGGTTCTTAGCTATTTTTTAATTTTTCCTTTCTTGCTATTGAGTTGTTTGCCTTCCTCCTTTGTTTTGGATATTAACCCCTTATCAGTTGTACATTTCGCACATATTTTCTCCCAATCTGTAGAGTGTATTTTCACATTGTTTCCTTTGGTATATTTTTGACTATTCTTTTTTAATGCTTGATGGCAGTCTAAGTGTTGAAAGTTTTCAAGTGAAATATCATTTCCAGCACAGGCATCTAATCCTTGCATGTAATCAGTCACTCTTCATCTAAAAGCCTTCAGTGACAGGAAGCTATCAGTGAGAGACAGCACATTCTGTTAGTAGGCAGCTCTAATAGCCAAATAATTATAGCCAAAGAATTTTAATAAAAATTAATTGAAAGGTTTTCACAGGGAAAGGAAAAATGCAGCACAAGGAGCATTCTTACTTTATACCATAATTCCAAGGAGGCTACATTATTACTTTGTCTTACTTTTATTGAATATGAAACCGTAGTATTGTCAACCTGAACAAGATTTTAGAATTCATCCACATTAGTCACCTCTCGTGAAGTAACTGACTAGAGAAATAAAATGGCTAGTTCAAAAACATGTGCAGTTGAACTACATGAAACCGCTATTTTTGTAAGTTAAATATGGTCAGGTATTGGCAATTTCATGTGGCTCAATCCTTCACTGAGCAAAGCATTAAGACAATTTAGTTGTCTTTCCAGTTTTCCTCACACTATGCTTTATACTATCCTTTGCTATCCTCTCTTAATTCATATAATTGCTTCTAAAGCCAATTGAGTATTTCAATTGAGTGGAAGAAAATGAAAAATTTTCACAAGTTTCCTCATGTTGAGTTTATAAAAATAGAACTTTTCTATTTATAAGAATAAAATATGTTGATTACTTATGAATTATTCTCTTGAAAAGGTAAGAATTTTAATTCCTTATTGTGTCAGTCTGCTGGAACTTCCATCACCGAATACCACATACTGAAAAACTTGAACAGTATAATTTTATTTGTCTTAGTTCTAGAGATTGGAAGTTCAAGAACAAGATATTGACAGGGTTTGTTTTTTTTTTCCTGAGGTTCCTGTCTTTGCCTTTCAGGAGGCTACCTTCTCACTTCACCCTTACATGGCCTTTTCTTCATGCTTATAAATACCTCGTATCTCTCTCTTTTGTCATAGGAACACCACTAGTCTTGTTGAATTAGGGCCCTATTCTTATGGCTTTATTTAACCTTCATTACCTCCTTAAATGCCCTACTCCAAATACAACCACAATTGGGAGTTAGGCCTTCAACATTCAAATTTGGGGGAACACAGTTCAGTTCACATTTGCTACTGTATAGTCTCAAGTTTTATTTTTAAACTTCTATAGCTAAGAAACTATACTCATTAAATCAAATAAATAATTCCGAAAGGTATCCTTTGCCTTATACTTCGAAATATTAATGCCCCCTCCTTTTTTTTTCTCTCTCTAATTAAAAAAACAAATTTTGGGGAAAAGTCTTCAGGGTTTCTTAAATTCATCATGGTATGTTGTTATTTTTTTGAGACCTAGAGTAAAAGTTTTTTTCTATTTTCTGTTTCAACACAGGCCAAACAGCTGCGAGAGCATTATATGAGCAAGTGTAATACAGAAGTTGCTGAAGCCCAACAAGCTTTACAACCTGTGCAGCAGACCATACGAGAACTCCAAAGAAAGGTACACTTACAAAAATGCAGTGTTTCTTGCTTATGTTTGTCTCCAGATATCATTTAGATTTATGTTTTGTTTAGGCAAAGCTTGGACTTTATTGTTCACCTTGGAACTCTTAGCACTTGGTACAATGACTGCCTCATATCTTACCTTATTTACAGTTAGTATGTCTTTGTTGAATAAACTGATACATAGATAAATCAACCATTTTGAGGTTTTATTTTGTTTCTTTTCTTCTCTAGTGGGTGTCTTCTTATCTTGGGTATCTAAGAAGTTATCCTTTAGGGAAAGTAAGGAATTCTGTGACCCCATTTTGATCTTAGATGTATAGTTCCAAAATCTTTTTAAGATGTTAGAATATTAGAACCACAGATATTTTTCTTTTACACTATGTGCCATTTCTCCTTTCTAAAGTTTATTATGAAATCAATACCAAAGTCAAAAGAGAAGACTACACAAATATATTTTTACTTATAATTCTTTAATCAGTTGTTCCACATTTTATTTTTCCTATTAATTATGTGATATTTAGGCATATAATTTTGTTAGCTACAGTCATTGTAGATTATTCATTCAGCAGAATCTAGTTCAAAATTGGTCAAAGAGTAGAATGAAGGCTTTCTTTGTTAGGCTAAGAAAGAAACCTATGACCTTTTCATATATATAGAATACATGCATATTTTTATTTTGGTGAAGTATTTTTTAATACAGCTTTGTTTTACAAGTATACTGTATAAATTCTCATTCATTCAGGATAGTCAAGAAACAGTTGTTCTTTTTCTATATGCAAAAGAGGTATTCACCCAATGTGTATAGATTATGCATATTTGTCTCCCCTTTTGTAATCCCTTTGAGAATAGCATGTATTATTGCTTTCTTTGAATATTTCACATCAAAAATGGGATGGAAACATAATGAACATTTTTTTAAAAATTAATTGATCAATATTATGATTTTTATAGATTCATTCTAATTCTCCTTGGTGGCTGAATGTAATCCACAGAGCAATAGAATTTTCTATTGATGAGGAACTTGCTCAGCGAGTGCGAAATGAAATAAACAGCAACTACAAACAACAAACTGGCAAGCTTTCTATGTCAGAAAAGTAAGAAAATAGTATAAAATAGAATAATTATGTGAGTAATCACCCCAGCTGTTCAGATCATTTGGTGTTAGGAGTATTTAAATATCAGAATATATTGTGGTTATGAGCATCTGGTTTTACATTTTGTAAGCAGTGCATTTTAAACAAAAATTAGATACAAGTCTAAAATAAAGACCTTTTTTTCCATATCTTAGTCATTTTGTAAATGTTCTCTTTTTAGAGTCTTTTAAAAATCTGCTTAAAATATTTTCTTTGGATATATCCAAAGCCAAGCAAAATTCTGAAATAGGATTTTGTTTTGGAAAATTTCATCCATGATGTCATGATTTCCCTGTGTGATTCATTGTCTTAAGAGTTATTGAGCACCAGGTGCCACCAGTAGGGCCCAGGTTTTATATTATGGAATGACTTGCTTCTCCTTTTCTTCCTGTCAACACTATTCTTTAGGTTCTTCAGAGATAAGTTGGCCTATTGATCTTGATGTATAAATGGTGAATAATTCTTTCCAAAGAACAAAGTTGCTCTTTATCAAAAGTACCCTGAGTGGTTTTAATACAAAGAAATGTCTATCTGCTGTGGGAAATTTAAGTGTTATGGCAGAAATATGTTAGTACTAGGTTGGGGGACAAAACACAATATCTCTTATTACCTCTCAGCCTTGAGATTGAAGTTGGTTTTCAGTATGAAGTTTAGCATAAGAATATCTGGGTGTATATGATTTCATATACTCTTCCAAAAGTTCTTCTGAATGTCTGCTTAAAGAGATATGCCATATTTTTCCCTGTATTTTATTACAGTGATTTTTTTTTTTTTTTAACTATAAAGAAACTTATGGGGCTCCTGTTTTCTGAAATCTATCCAATATATAAAGTCCTCTAGTCCTCTTGTGTATATATCCTTTTTCACTACCAAGCCGAAGAATAAGATAAGATCGCCATTTTAGTTGTAATTTATTTTATCCAGTTTTAAAGCTGTATTCTAATGTGTTCTTCATTGTGGAGTTGGCCAAGAAAATATTAAAATTATTTTGAAGTTAAAATCACACAGAAACTGCTTACAAGATGTAAGTTCTTATATTAGAACATTTCTTGTTGAAGTTCCAGGCTGTGAAAGGTCTAATAGCATTTATTATACAAGCATGGTTTCCAAAAACATTACATATATAGGAAATTACAAAACATCTTTCCAAATATGTAAAGGTGAACATATAAAACAATTAAAGGTAAGTCAATTTTGTTACCTTACTATATATTCAAAAGTTATTTTTAACCCTGTTGTTTGTTTTTGTATGAAGTTGGTATCTTAGAAACCAATTTATTCATGTTTGTCTTTTTATTGATTTTTGGGAAAGCCTATGTAGCTTAGTGACTAAGAGCAGAGATGTATTTTTTTTTAATCAGACTGCTGAATTCATATCCTAACTCAGCCACCTCTGAGCTCTGTGTCCCTGGAAAAGTTATTTAAATTCTGTTTTACTTTCTCCATCTATAAAACCACATGGCATTGCTATAAGAAATAAGTGGATATTTGTAAAGCACCCACTTAAAATAGTGTGCACCATGTAGTATGATATATAAAAGTTACCTGCCATAATTATTTTTCTTTTCTTTCATTTAAAGGACTTGTAAGGGAGAACATTGCCAAAACTGATTAAATGCTGATCTGTGATAATATTTTTCAGCCTCATGCACATAGCTCAGATTTGAGTGAGTGGGAAAAAATTTTCCAAAGCTATTTCTTCCCTTTTGAAGACTAAATTTCCAATAAGTTAGAAATGAGAACTTTTTCTTTTTGTGAATAATATCAGTACCTTACCAAATTTTACATAGCTTTTTAGAAATTAATGAGCAGCTCTCCCATGCTGTTACATGTTTTTAAGAAAATGATACAAAAAAGTTAGCTTACAGAAAAGACAAGAGCCATGAACAATTTCAGAAATATAAATAATGAAAATCGAATGTACAGAAGTACTAAAGTGAATATTTTCCACAGGATAGTGTTAGGGAACATTGATGAGATCTTCAGGAGGAAGAGCAGGCTCTGTGAATAGGTTTTTAAGGAAAGTCTTATAGCATTTCAGGAAGAAGATGTATGTACTTTTAACTTTAAAAACAGACAAATCATCTGTATTTTCCAATTTGTAATTCTTATTATTCTAAGCTTTCATTTTCATTTCATAAATCCATATAAACACATGCATAACTTTTTTCCTCAGTTCTTCCCATCTACAATTTATTAAAATGGCGAATAGCATTTTCTGGGATTTTCGGGTATAACTCAATGGTGCTTAGCATATGCAAACCCCTGGTTTCAATCCACCCCCCACAAAAAGCATTTTATAAGAAGTACTGTATTTGGTTTTAACTTCTAACTTCTCCATGTAATAACTTTTATGATAACTTAGAAACCTTAGGCATCTTACTTTGTTGTACTTTATTTGTAACGTGAGCATAATAGTAGCTATTGAAATTATACAGGAGAAATTCTTGCCAAAGTGACTGCCATATAGTAAATGCCTTATTAAATTTTTTAATTAATTAATTTTTTTCTTAATAATGAAGAATATGACTCTTGGCCATCTTTCTTCTCCATTTTCTCTCTTTATATTTTATCCTGCAGTTACCTCTCTATATAAAGCAAGAATGTCAGTGGGGAGGGGACATTGATAGTCATTTGATCTTAAAAAGGAAGAATGTAGCAGTCCTGACCTTTCAAAGATATCTGAGACAGAGACATAGATTTTGCGTACTTTTCAATTCCTGAGCATAGAACTATCAAACCTTTCTGATGTCTTTTGTATAGACAGACCTAACATTCTTATATCTTGACTATTAGTAGATAACACTGAGTACATTCCTAAGGAAACCTCAACCAAATGTGATTGGGTGAATGTTACACGCAGTTTTGTTAATATTTTGCTAGCCATTTTCTAAATTTAAGAAAATTGACCTATTATTCTTTTTTTTGTGTGTTGGATGTGGTGCTGGTGATGGAAATCAGATTTCATGACTGCAGAGGTCTTCAATTCTTACTTACAACCCAAATGGAAGAGCTGAATAAATTCCAGAAACTAGTAAGAGAAGCTGTAAAAAATCTGGAGAAACCTCCATCTCGTAATGTCATTGAGTCTGCAACAATCTGCCACCTCAGACCAACCAGACTTCCTCTCAACTGGTAAGTAATTGAGGAAATTACACAGTAAATGACATCATTCCATGAAGCTAGATAAGTCTCAGATATTGTCTCAGATAAGTCTGAGACAATAGTGGCTCATAAAATCAAGATTGTTCATTTTAATTCTAACAGAGTACAAGGAGATGTATTATTAAAAAAAAACAAGGACCGTGCTTTTTTTTTTTTTTTTTTCCTAAAATAGCATAAAGTGATTCTAAAGAAAAAATGAAGTACAAATACTAAGCTTCTTTTAGAAATTATATGATTGCCTGTTAGGTTTTTGAATATTTCTCTGATAATCTGTTTTTCAGCTGTGTCTTTTGTAAAGCTGATGAATTGTTCACAGAGTATGAATCGAAGCTATTTTCTAACACGTAAGTTTTCATTTGATTATTACCCATGACAAAAGTGAAACATTTTATGAGATTTAGTGTTTGGTTATAAGACTATATTTCAACTATGACCTTTCCATATTTTTTTTTATTAAATCAATATAGTAAACCTTTAGCATTTAATCCTTTGAGCATGCTGATGCTCAGTTTTGTCTATGTAGATGTTGCTCATTAATATTTATGTCACATATTAATGTGTAATTAATGGAGGAGCAATTGAGGAGAGTGGTAAAAGATTCCAGACTCTGGAGTCTGACAAATTGGAACTCAAATTCCTGCCTATTTTTGTGAGCAAATTATTTCTCTAAGCCTCAGTATCCTCATTCATGAAAAGAAGATACCCACAACTCTTACTTCATTGCATTTTATGAGTGGTAAATAAAATTAACATAACTGTTTAGCAAAGTGCTTAGTACATAGTGCTTAGTACTATTATAGGATAGTATCTTATTAAGATGTTAACTCTCTTTATATTAATATCCTTTCTTCCTGGTATTGGGGATTAAGTTCCTAAGTACATGTAGCCATGTCACTAGCAAATTTACCCATTTATCCCTTTTAAACAGGGAATTTGAGGAAAGGATAAGTTCTAATTGTCTCCAAAAAAAATGATTGACACTGTATTTTCAGATCCTTCTGTTTTGTTTTGTGTCTTTTTTTTTGCGTTATTACTGTAGTGTCAGTTTATGTTTTAATTCTCAGAGTGAAACTTACAACCTGGAATTTAGAGACATTTTTTTATTATTCCAGGTTATTGTCAAGAAACACTGCACAACCTTATGATTCTTCCAGGGTTTTTAGAGTTGCTGTTATTTTTCCAGACATTGAAGCATAATCTTATAGATATAATATTGAGAGTTATAGAAAAATTACTGACCTTGCTATTCATTCTGCCAGTTTTACTCATTAACAATGCTTACAGCCCCACTGACAATAGTTGCTGTTGTTTTGTTCCGATATATTTTCAGAGTCAAAGGCCAGACTGCAATATTTGAGGAGATGATAGAAGATGAAGAAGGACTGGTGGATGATCGAATACCTACCACCACCAGAGGTCTTTGGGCAATAAGTGAGACAGAGCGATCTATGAAAGCAATACTGTCATTTGCAAAATCACATAGATTTGATGTTGAATTCATTGATGAAGGAAGTACTTCAATGGATCTCTTTGAAGCATGGAAGAAGGAATATAAGGTACAGTATTTAAAACTATACCTTATAACTTTAAAACTGGACCTTGAAACTTCCTTCCAGAATTAAAAAATTCTTCTCTAAACTAATGGTACTTGCCACTTTTCTTTTTCTTTCTTCTCAGTTTTTCTGAGTTTACTTTAGAAACTTGAGGTAAATCATAATTTCTCTTTCCCTAAAATATAATTATTATAATAAAGAATAACAAATAATTCTTAAATTCTTTTTAACAAATTGCTAAAAGAAAAATATTATTAAGCTGAAACGTGTATGAAACCTTTATTTAACTGTAAAAGTATTTCATTCTATTCTTCTATTCCATGAAACTGGGGGAAATTTTTTTTCTTTTATTTTGGTTTTGCTTTAGCTCTGAATAACCAACAGCAGCAACAAGATTGGGAAACAAATTAGATATTTCTCAAGCTACAAGGTTGGAAACCATTCTAATGAATAGAGCATAAATTGGCCTCTTGTGTACATATTTTAATTCATTGCATTATAACTTTATGCTTGAGATTCTGGAGTTCATTATTTTAGAATTATCCTTTACATTGAATTTGTTATCCATCATCTTACTTTGCAGGTGATCTCAGTAGGGAAAGGAAAAGTGTTTAATTTATTTATAATGTCATATTTACATGTTATCTGTTTTTTTAATCTGAAGTTCTTGATTTTTAAAGCAGAATGAAAATTTTTGTACAGAAAGAGATGTGTTGTTTGAAATATCTGTTCATACGTTTGAAAGGTTGGGAAATACTATTTTTTAACACAAAATTACCAGTTTAATAATTTTTCCTCACACATTACTATTATAAATGCCTAGCACACTAACAGTTAATTACAGTAAGCCATGGAAGAAGATTTTATTATATACATATACAGCGTCCAACTACCTGCTATTCTTTGTGCCCAGTTTGGCTTCATGCTGTATGTCCAGAGGACTGCTTATCATGAATATCTTCCAGATCTTTGTGCATATTTCCTTCATAATTTTGCAGAACAAACCCTTTCACAGAAAAGTAAATGAATGAGCTACTGTTATACACATCAAAGAGGATCTTACCTCAAAATTTGTTAGTATAGAAAGCATGTCAAAAAAATTATATTAATTGATGTCATTTTTTTATAAATTTGAGAAATATATATAACCAGATTTTAGGAATGCATATTTATAGTACTATTCTAGTGGAAAGTCAGGAATAATAAATTAGAATGGTGATTATTCCATTGTTTGGTATTGAAGGAGGAATATATATGGAAAAGGTGATACATTTAAAACTTTCCAAGGAATTTGCATTATTCTCTTAAATTGAATGGTGGGTATTCAGTTGTGTATTTTATTTTTCTCATTACCATATGTAGATATTATTTTGAATATGTGAATGTTATAATAAAAATTTTTTAATAAAATAAAGTAGACATCATTAGTCTAATTTTATCTATAAAGATCTTTGGTCTTACCAAGAAATCTGAGTGTTTTGTTCCTAAGAATTTGAAAAGATAGTGTCATGTGGAGATTATTCAGTCACCGTTCCTTATCCTAGATGACTTAAAAGACTTGATGAAATGATATGTCTTAAGACCTCATTGAGGAGTTTTGCTCAAGGCACATCTTGATATTTTTAACCAGTTTTATTATATATTTTACCCACTGTCTTAGTCTTTTCTGTTCCTTTAGTTGCTTCATGAATATTGGATGACTCTAAGGAATCGTGTATCTGCTGTTGATGAACTTGCAATGGCTACAGAAAGACTGAGAGTGCGAGATCCTAGGGAGCCAAAACCAAACCCACCTGTTCATCATATCATCGAACCACATGAGGTAAAGTACAATAAATCACAGAAAAGGGTACAGCAAATTGATGTCATAATAGTCTAAGACCCACAGGAAAGGTAGAATCAGGCAGTGATCTCTTCTATAAGTGTATATTTAATCTGTTTTCAGTTGGAACCATATGAAGTTGTTTTGTAGGTCAAAATCATTAAAGATTAGCAATTTCACATTTGATACATGCTTAATAGTCACTATTGTGGTGCATTTTGTTTCTCTCAAAGTTGCACATTCATCTGTTTTTGAGTACTTTCTCTGTTCCATATCCTATGGGTCTTCTTGGTCACTTTTTACGTGTTTTATATTACCTCAGCTTTATTAGAACTAGAATGATCTTCCTCAGTATTTCAATTAGCTTTGACTTCACTGTGACCAAAATACCTGACAAGAACAGCATGAAAAAAAGAAGTTTATTTTCGCTCACTTTTTCAGAGGTTTAACCCATGGTGGGCTGACTCCATTGCTCTGGGCTCAAGGGAGGCAGAACATTATGACAGTGTGTTGTGGAAAAGCAGTACTCTCTTTTCATGGTGGCCCAGAAGCAGAGAGAGGAAGGGGCTGCAAGAAAGGTGAACCCTTTCAGTGTATGCCCCCAGTGACCCGCCACCTCCAACCACTCCTCACCTGCCTTCAGTTACATTACCACCTAGTTAGCACATTCAAACTAGGATGGACTAATTAGGTTATAGTTCCCAGAACCTAATCATTTCACCTCTGAATAGTCTTGTCTTAATACAGGAGCTTTGGTGGAATACCTCATATCCAAACCATAGAACTCAAGGATAACTTAAAACTTTCTTTTGCATTGCTTTCTGTTACTAATAATAGATGGATATTTACAACTTATCCTCTAATAAACCTTATATTAGCATTCTCCTAATTCCACCAGTCTTTGCTATTTCCCATTAAAAATATTCTTTTCTGAATACTTTATTTTTATCCTTGTATGTGTTCAATGGTTTAAATCTTTCTTTTTATAAAACTTGGAGATTGTAAGTTAGAAAACCTTTAAAATAATAATTATATAATCTCTCCTTTAAATATGAATTCTCAGTATGATTTTCTTTAGAAGCAGATTCCACTTATTTGAATTTTCCTTTCTGTCTGCTATATTTTATTTGGAGGCAGAGGTAGGAGATTCTTCCCTGTATATGATAAAATCACACATAAAGCAGTGTATAATTAAATTTTTCCTCATTCCCTGGATGTATTACTTTACAGATGTACCTAAATCAAATTTAGATTGGTTTTCATCATCCAACTTCAGTGTTACGTCAGTAATTTTGTCTTCTATGAAACAAAAAGAAGTTCTTTCAAAATATATTATCATAGTATACATTTTGTATATTTGAGTTTAAATACATAAATGAGTTTTCTAAAACAAGTCATGTTTACATTATTGAGAAGATTTATGCATTATGTTTGATATAGGTTAATTATCTTTATGAGAGAGAATGAAGAAACTTTCCTGTTATTTGTTTTCAGGTAGAACAAAATCGCATAAAACTACTAAACGATAAAGCCGTTGCTACATCACAGCTTCAGAAAAAACTTGGTCAGCTTCTTTACCTAACTAATTTGGAGAAGGTATTATTTTTAAAAGATGCTGTTTTTTTCTCATACTATATTATTATAAATTACTTTAAATGACTCCTTCCATTTCAGATATTAATCCTATAAGTTAATAGTAAGCTTTTTAAAAATCAATCTTTTGTTTGTGTTATTTCTAGGAGTTAAAACACTATGTTGACATTACCTACACAGATCACCAAATAAGTTTATGTCCATGGGAATTACAATTAACATAAATGATTTGAACTGTACCACATGATAAAAAGCAGTGTATACAGACTATGGTTCAAAGCCTTTAGTAGAAGTATTATAACATAACCTCTCAAAAATTGTATTATATAACATATACACATCCATTCATTTATACATAATGTATATTTTAGTTTATTTGAAACTGTGAAATGAGTTTTAAAAAGCTCACAATTCATAAGACATGGTAATAAAGGTAGAGTTCAATTTTTAGTTTATTTCATAGCATTTTCTGAATTGTGATCTAAGTACTATATCAAACATTGATGACTTGATAGATCATTGATAAATAAACCAGACAGAGACACATTGAGGAAAGAAAATTTCAGACCAATATCCTTAATGAACATGATGCAAAAATTCTCAACAAAATCTTAGCAAATCGCATCCAAAAATATATTAAAAAGATAGTGCACCACGATCAAGTGGGTTTTATCCCAGGGATGCAAGGTTGGTTCAACATCTGGAAATCAATAAATGTAATTCACCATATCAATAGACTTAAAGTCAAGAATCACATGATTATTTCGATAGATACAGAAAAAGCATTTGATAAAATACAGCATCCCTTCATGCTCAAAACACTGGAAAAAATAGGGATGTTAACATTCCTTAACATAGTAAAAGCCATCTATGCAAAGCCCATGGCCAATATCATTCTAAATGGTGAAAAACTGAAAGCATTCCCCGTAAAAACTGGAACAAGGCAGGGATGCTCTCTTTCACCACTTCTATTCAACATTGTTCTCGAAACTCTAGCCAGAGCAATTAGACAGACCAAGAAAATTAAAGGGATACAAATAGGAAAAGAAGAACTCAAACTATCCCTATTTGCTGATGACATGATTTTATATTTAGAGGAACCAGAAAATTCCACCAATAAACTTTTAGAACTCATAAGTGAATTCAGTAAAGTAGCAGGGTATAAGATTAATGCTCATAAATTCAATGCATTTTTATACATAAGTGATGAGTCTTCAGAAAGAGAAGTTAGGAAAACTACCCCATTCACAATAGCTTTGAAAAAAAATAATACTTGGGAATCAATCTAACAAAAGAGATGAAAGACCTCTACAATAAGAACTACAGAACACTAAAGAAAGAAATTAAAACCTTAGAAGATGGAAAGAGCTCCCATGTTCTTGGATAGGCAGAACTAATATTGTCAAAATGGCCATACTACCAAAAGTGCTATACAGATTCAATGCAATTCCAATTAAAATCCCAATGACGTACCTTACAGAAATACAACAAGCAATCATGAAATTCATCTGGAAGAATAAGAAATCCAGAATAGCTAAAGCAATCCTTAGCAGGAAGAATGAAATGGAGTATCGCAATACTAGAACTTCCAACTATACTACAAAGCAACAGTAACTAAAACGGCATGGTATTGGCACCAAAATAGACAGGTAGATCAATGGTAGAGAATGAGGACATGGACACAAACCCAAATAAATACAATTTTCTCATACTAGACAAAGGTGCCAAAAACATGCAATGGAGAAAAGATAGCCTCTTCAACAAATGGTGCTGGGAAAACTGGAAATCCATATGCAACAGAATGAAACTAAACCCCTATCTCACCTTGCACAAAAATCAACTCACAATGGATCAAGGACCTTGAAATCAAACCAGAGACCCTGCATCTTATAGAAGAAAAAGTAGGTCCAAATCTTCAACTTGTTGGCTTAGGATCAGACTTCCTTAACAGGACTCCTATAATTCCATTTAATTCAAGAATTTATAGTTTTCAGTTGACAAAGCACCTATCAGAACTGGTGACCAAATAGAGATGTTTTTCTTTCAGTACTATAACAGTGACATGATAGTACTGAAAGAAGAACCTACCAACCTTAAATTCTATAGGTTAGAGAAAATATCCTATAAAAAAATATTGAAGTAAAGGTATTTTCAAATAAATAGAAACTAAAATAATTTATTACCAGTAGACTCACAACAAACATTAAGGAAATTCTTTGGGTTAAAGACAGATTATCTAATCTGAAGGATGGAGGTATGAAAAGCAAAGGAAAGCTTAAATATGTAGGTAAACATAAAAGAATATTAACTAAAGCAACAGGACTATTGTGTGGGATATATAGCATATAGAACTAAAATGTACAATGATAGCACAAAGGAAGGAGGTAAGAAGAGGTAAGCTATCATAAAATTCTTCTATACTTTATGGCAAAAAAATCCAGAATATCAAATGTGGCTACTTGACCCAGACTGCCAAACCTAACTACAGAATATACCTTTTATTAGGTGTGCGTGAAATGTTTTACTAAAGTTGACTTAATGTTGATGCAAAACAGCTCTTAAAATTTTCAAAGAATAAAGAAGTATACAAGGATATATTTTCTAACTAAGGAGAAATTCAACTAGAAATTAAGAAGGGAAAAATGACTAGATACACCCCAAATTGGAAATTAACAACACAATTCTAAATAACTCAAGGCTTGAAGAAGTTCAGTGGAAATTAGAAATTATTCCGAACTAATCGAAAGTGACAAAAATATGCAGCTAAGGTATTCTTAGAGGAAATATCTAATTATTTCTTTATTTTAATTGATAAATAAAAGAGAAACCTACAATTTTAAATCAGAGATCTGTAAAGTACCACACATAAGACAAATCCAAACCAGTACATTGTTTTGTAAGTAAAGTTTTATTGGAACATAGCCAGTCATTTGTTTCACCCATCCTCTATATAGTAGCAGTGTTGAGCAATTGCAACATAGAGCATATGATCTACAAAGCCAAAAATATTTACAGTCTGGCCCCTTACACAAAAAAAAGTCAACTCTTTCTTCAAATATATTAGAAAAGAAGTGATATGGTAGATTGTTTATAAATTGCTGCTATAATATCCTTCTACATATATATGCCCTTAAGCAGTCCCTTCTCATTCTGACTCTGGATTTAGTCATCTTACTTTTGACCTTGTGACACAAGCAGAGCCTAAAAATTCCATACATGTCAGGGTACCCCTAGTCTTCTTGCTCTTTGGAATACTGATACTACATGAAGAAGCTCAGATTAACTTCCTTGAGGAACTGAGCCCACAGTTCTGCATTTCCCCCAGATGGCTAATCCGCCATCTGCCAGAAATGGGGGTTAGGCCATCTGCTGCCATCCAGCACCAAGCCACCACATCCCCAAAGTACCCAGGTAACCTATGGAGTCATAAGAATTACATGTTTAAGTCTGTATTCTCAGGTGATTTGTTACATGTTATCTGATACAGAGATCAATAATTCACGGAGGAAATAATTTAGCTGTTCAACTCTTTTAAATGCCTGCATACTTTCATTTTAGTTAATGGAGTTATTTTGAATCCTTAGGGTACTGAATCTGTACAATTAAGGTTTTTGTTATAGTTATTGCTTCACTACTTGTAAGCCAAAGGATAATTATTATAAATGTTTAACTATGTAGTTTGTGAAACCACAAATGAAAACTGGTGATCTCTCTACCTTACTTTCCCTTTATGTTTTTTTCAATTTCATATCTGTCCATTTTATAAGTTTTTTTAAAAAAACTTTCAATTTTTATAATTTTAAGAAATTTTTAAAAAGCTATTATAGAGAACATAGAGATCTCAATCATTAATATTTCTGTTTTTTCGAACATATAAGTGTCCTATGTATGGGATGCCAGGACATAATGGGCTAAGGCAATTTAAAAAAGGATGCCAAGAAGCATGTTGTATTAGTAAAAGGGGTTATGTTATATAACCATGTGCTGCATCTTCCCATGTCTCTGATCCTATGCCAAGTAGATACGCATTACAAGTGCAAATTTTCTTCAAAATTTTTAAAAAGCATTTATTTTGCAATTCTAAATTGTATATTTTTAAATAATCTGTATTCTTTATAACAAAATCTAAAACTAAATTTTGAAAAATTTAGTTACGTCATTTTGCTTTAGTGTTCTATAATCACAAATTTAGTAACAGATCTTAAACTGTAATAAAAATTGTTTCTTTTTTGTTCATACCTTAAATAAATGTTTTTGGTAAATCCCAGGAATGATCGTGTTAGGTGACATATAAAGTATTAGGTAATCTCAATCATTAGGTTATTTAAATTGCAGTTGCCAGCATTTACTTCTAGAGATGAATTGAAAAGCATCTTATCAAATAGGTTTTAAGTATAAAAATGTGACTAATATATTTTTGGATTCTTTTTTGCATAGTCTCAAGACAAAACATCAGGAGGTGTTAATCCAGAACCTTGTCCAATCTGTGCTCGACAGCTGGGAAAACAGGTGAAATTATAATAAATGTCACATGCATTTATAAAATACCTTAGGATTTTCAAAGGCAATCAATCAGTCAGCCTTTCTCTCTTTCATGATGACTGTGTGAAAGACAAGTATTACCTCCCATCTCAAAGTTGGGGTGACTTATTTAAGACTACATATCTTTGAACAGTCTTTCCTCAGTGATAGATGAAAATATTTCTAGAATGACCCCATCTTTTTCATTAAATTTTCATGGTTTTGAAGATATTTCCAAACATGAAATTGTTTCCAAGTAACTTAATTTTGCTGGTTTACCATAGTTATTTGATAATTGTACAGAAATATAATACACCACAGATAGATTTACTTATGAAGGTAGTACAAAGGTTTAGTAACATAGCTCTTACTTAGTATTATTAATATCTTAAAATCCACAGGCTTTAAACTACAAATAACATCTCTTCTAGGGGAATTTAGATGTGCATTTTAGAAAGCTGCAATAATAATTAAATATACTACTTTATGACTATTACATACAAGTATCTATGGCCATGATGGCACCCTATTAATTCTTCTCTAAGAGGTTCATGTTTTTATCCTACTCAGTAGGATAAATCTATGTGTTCAATATTAGAAGGTTCATTGCTTTTCAACATTTGAAAGATAAGCCTATTACCATTAACCAGTGAAAGTATCCTCCACTGTTCTTTTCCCACCTGTGGAACTAAAATAAAGTATATAAATTCCTTGTTCTAAGCAGGAAATATCAGGAAGAAAGGAACTTTTAGTTTTCATAATTTATGCAGAAGGTGAATTCTCAAAGGAATCTTATTATAAATCTTAATAGTATAGCTATAATATTAGAAACAGCAACAAAAGAATACTATACAGATATTGATGACTTCTGACAAAAATCAGTAATAAAAATACTATGATTAAAAGTGAAAAGAGTCTGAGCACAGTGACACATTCCTATAATCCCAGGAACTCTGGAGGCAGAGGCAGTAGGATTGCAAATTCAAATCTAGCTTCAGCAACTTTAGCGGCACCTTGTCTCAAAATAAATAATAAAAAGGGCTGGGAATGTAGCTCAGTGGTAAAGTACCCTCAGTTTAATCCCCAGTACCAAACAAAGGGTGGGGGAAATATAGGAATGGGGCACAGGGTAGTGGTAGAACATGTGCCTAGCATGTATAGGGCCCTGGGTTCAATCCCCAACACCAAGAAACAGGGAATGGGGCAGCATGACAAAATAGTCTTTTTTGGTTTTAGTTTTTGATGATATTCGTGCAATTGCATTATCTCCAAAAATTTATTTCTTTTTCATCTTTAGCATTTTCCATTTTTAAAGTTCTTTCACGTACATTATTGCATTCACTTTCTATATAAGCCAGGCCTCCTACACCTAGAAGAACATACTGAATTGCAGAGTAATAAAACTGTATGTTTCAAACTCTGTTCACGCCCACAATCTGTAGGAACTCTAACCTTTTCTCTTAGCTTCCCAGTTTTCCTCCTCCCTGTGTAATTTACGTCTATTCAATTAGAATCTATCAGAGATAGCTCATCTGTACCTGCTGATTCAGAAGGTATTGCCATTTATCTGTTCTTGTGTTTCAGCCACTTCAGTTAGTGTCTCATTGCTCCTAATGTGGGTTTTCTCTTTGATTTCTTCTCTAATGTGAATGTAGGTGTGCCTGTCTTGCTCTGTTGATTGTTTATTCTGAGCTCTCCAGAGTCACAAAGTTTCTCTCAAATAGAAAATATCCTTCCTTGCCAGTGGCACTTCAGGTACATAGGGTACTGGATAGTCCTGTTTTGTGTCAAGCAGAAGTGGTAGTGAGACAGCTTCTTCATTTTGTTCCAGCCTCCTGAAAACTCTGACACAACTGCTTGAGAGCAGAGGTGCAGCTAAAGAGCAAAGGGAACAGTATCAGCCAACCAAACAAGAAATAACCCCTCTCCTTTTCCATATTTGTTTTAAAAACCAGGTTTATCTCCCTCAATTTTTTTCTTTTTATACAAGCCACATATTTTCTTTCTATACAAGTTCATATGTATCTGTATCCTAGCAAAAAACAACTAAGAACTGAGGTGCCTTGCACTCACACACCCTCAGTTTTCATTGTTATTGTTTCTACCTGGTGAAAAATAATTAAATAATTTGCATTAAATACCATAGCTTTTAAAGTTGACACCTAGGTTAAATCTAATACTCTTCTATACCACTATTGCCAAAGAGGCACATATGCTTTATGATATTTTCCAGAGATTGAGAGATCGTTATTTTTCTTTTATTAGGACAAGCAGTTTCTGAAAAAATATCTTATTGTTTAGATCTTTGTTTAATGTATCCAGAACCACTCTAAAATTAATCTGAGATGCTAATCTCATTTTCTATATAAATTCTTTAATACACAAAACTATAAATCTGACTAATAAATTGAATAGGGTATATTAGGTACATTTCTCCTAATGTCGTTCTCGCTTCTGCTATTATATCTGGTTTTAGACTGATAAGAATAATTTGCAGTTTTTCTAAATTTGAAATAAGAGCACCAGTTTATTACAAAATAATGATGATTGACTAGGGTCAGTAGAAGTAAACACTATAAAAACGTACTCCATTTTGACTAGAAAATAATTAATTTAAAAACACAACCTGACTTTTATGACTTATAGAATGTTAATATCGTGAAATATTTAGGAAGTAAAATCATGAGTCACTTCTTTAGTTATATTTATATATTGGAAACATCTTTAACAGTATCTCACCAAGGCTTGTTCTGTGTGTTTTCTTTTTTTAGTGGGCAGTACTAACTTGTGGACACTGTTTCTGTAATGAATGCATTTCTATTATTATTGAACAATACAGTGTGGGGTCTCACAGAAGCTCCATTAAATGTGCCATCTGCCGCCAGACCACATCTCACAAAGAAATCTCCTATGTCTTTACCTCTGAGCAAGCAAGCCAAGAAGAGGATATCCCTGTGAAGGTAAAGTAGGTCAAGAGCACATGGAAGCATAGTTAGAGCAATAGAATAGGAATCAGTATCTCACCAAGGCGAGCATTAAAATCAGAGCATGGCAAATAGTAGAAACTACTGTTGTCCATAAATATCATGCCCGAAAACTTCAGCTTTATCACCTACATTTTTGTTGTGGAAGGAAAACAATACTTATTCAAACATAGTTGGCAGTAGTCACACCCACTATGGCAGACAAGAATACCAGTTCCCTATCATCTGCCCTATTTCCATTCACTACATATAAGATAGAACTCTGGTTAAATTTGAGATTTATTCAAAGAAGGCTTTTTCTTCCTCCTTTTACTCAGTTGTGGATACCAGAAAAAAAGCGTGCCCAATCACATTGAAGGGAAAAAAAATGACTAATTTGAGATATAAACAGGATCTGTAATTGAAATTTCTGAGTAGAGTACTTATTTAATGAAAAATTTTTACAAGACTTTTTTGTTCCTTGTTTTTCTAAAGTACACTTTTTCAACTTTTTTCTAACTAAACTTGGACAAAGGACAAATCAGTTTGTAAATAATATGAATATGAGCCAGGATTATGAACCTCAAGGATTAGTTTAGAGAATGGTGAAACTAATAATAACTCTTTAGCAAGAAGTTGAATCTTCTTCATTAATTCTTTCTTCTTCTGGGTTCTTGATACTTGCTTCTTACATATCTTTAAGGATATGTCTTGTGAACATAGTTAACTACAATTTGAACTTTACTGCCAGAAGTTAACCAGTTCTTAGAGTGCTCCCTCCTAAGAAAACTACAGTTGAATTATACAATTTTTAATGGCAGGGTTTTGTTATTTTTTTTCCCTACTACTATTTGTGTAAAACTGAAAATGTCATTAGCATTGCCCTTTACTGTGTTGGAATAAACAGAATCCCAGAGTTGGAATAAACTTCTACTCATTTATTCATTTATTCAATGCACATGTATTTATCAGACACATACTGCATGCCAAGCAGTGTGCTGGACCTCACAGATGCAGTATTACACACGTGAATAAAACAGATGGGGTTGCTGCTCTCATGGATTTGACAGTTTGGCAGTAGTGGGGAAGGTTTGAGTTGGGGCAGGAAGCACTGACATTAAACAGATTATTGATATATTACAATTATGATAAGCACTAAAAAAGAAAAGCAAACCTGGCTTTTCTGAGGGAATAACTGTTGAGCAGATACAGTTTCTGAAGGATAAATGGATTAGCTAACACTGGAAGAGAATTGGGAGTGATCTATGGGGAGGAGGCTCCCAAATAGGAAATCAAACAAAAAGTGTGTCGCGCGCGTGCGCGCACACACACACACACACACACACACACAGAGTATATGAAAAATAGACTATCAGGGATAGCAAAGAATAAAATAGAAAAAATTGGGGACACTAGTTTAGGAGGTCACAGTAGTCACATTGGTGATTTGACTGGGTTGACAGCAGTGGACATGGAGAAAAACAAGTATATTCAAGAGATATTTAAAGTTAATTAGTAAAAATAGAATGTTGTAGGCATTGGTAAAGATGGAAATTTCATAAATGATCCCCTAGTTGCTCATGTGAATAAGTGGTGACTTATGTTATAGTTGCTGATAAAGTATTTGGACACATTGTATTTGAGGTTTTTAATGTTGGAGCTGAAGATGTTAAATTTAGAGTCACTGACATAAATGATCTTTAAAGCCTTGGGAAGGAATAAGGTGGTGTGATAAAAGAAATAGAGGTTAGCTCAAGTCCTATAGTCAATAACTTTTAAAAAAGGGTATAAAAGAGGGTGAATAAGCAGGGGATGGGGTGTGGAGAACAGTAAGGGAATAACAGAATGGGCAAGTTTTATGTTTAAATGAGAGGATTATGACCTGAGGATCATCTGTCGTCCTATTCTCTGTGAGTCCCCTTGATAAGTAGATTTTTAAGGCAAATGACAAAGAGTTTCAAAGTGAAAAGGTAGATGGCCTCTTGGGCAATCCACACACCAGCTCTGAGGCCTTGGTAGTCCCTCTTTGTCCCACTCATCACACATAGAACTACTCTTCTGTCCAGTTCCCTCTACCTCTTTTCTTCCCTCTCCTATAGTTTCTCTTTTCTTTCCTTCCCCTAAAGATAGTGTGTCTTAGCTCTTTCTCTTCATCTGGCTGCAGGTATCCCAGGGGCCTCAGATGGCTTTTATGGCTAAGTAGCAGCAGTTCACCTTTAGATGGTGAAAGCTTTTATCACAGTTCAAGGAACTGGCATGAGGCAGAACTGCTGTGTCAGGCTTCACTCAGTGAAGTTGAGGAAGTGATTGCTCTATCTACCAGTAAACAGCACAGCCTCTGAACTGAGTCACTGAGCCTGTCAAACCCAAACACCTGTTCACTTATGGCAGGTTTCCTAGATGCCCAAAAGAGATCAGGACAGTTACATTTGCTGTCCTGTTGGGACAAGGATACGAGTGTTGAAATATTACTTCTCATGCTCTAACTTCCTTCTTCTGTGGGTATTGATGAACACATGAATTAATTGAAGCATCTTTCTAAAAAAATTAAACAATTTGTAGTTTACTAAAGTTAATAATTTCCCTCACTGTGGATGGATACATACTTGCATTTCCTTTTCTCTTAATGCATCACTGAATGTGGAACCTATTATGCAAACAAGTGTTATCCCTCCTCCACTTTCTCACATTGCTTCTCGCCATGTTGGTGTTTGCTTCTTGCTGCCTGTTCTGTCACCATTCTTGTCTACCACTTCTGCCATCTGCTGTCACCTCTTCTGACTTCTGTCACATTTCTGCCCTACTGTCTGTCACTTTCTCCTTGAAGCATCTGCTTATTGTATTTTCAGACTTCGCCTCACTGTCTGAAACTTCTTCATTAAATGGTCACAGCACTTAATTTGAAGAAATGATCATATATAAAATAAATATGAATCTATATAATTAAGGCATTATTTTCACATTTTAGAACTACTGGTTCAAACTCTTCCTAAACCTAAAGGTCTTTTTCCTTTATACTATTGTTGATTATCAAATTCCTGATATTCAATAAACAATACTAAGAAATAATTTCTTATTTCATTGAAGTTGCTGTTTTATTTGAAATGTTCATTTCACTGTAAGTACTCCTGCCAAGACTGTTGAACACAACAAACGATATGATAGCACAAGTAGTGCTTAATAATATAGTCGACGTCAGGTGAAAGATATTTGGAGAATATAAAAAGAGTATTAAGTAGTATTCCACATTTTTTTCTAGTGGTATTTTTGGAAATTAGAGGTTTCACAATATAAGGAATTTTATTGATTGGCCAGAAATAAAATGAATATTGAGATCACAGATATTCCTTTGGTGGATACACTTAACTTAAAGAACCTATCTTTCCTAATCAACAGTATGACAGTATTCCTAAGTGACCTTTGGAACCTACTGGGCATTTCACAAAGTAAACAAAATTCCCCTTGCAAGTTCTGACAACTGCCAGGCATTTTGGATGGTGAAGTAGGTCTCTTGGCAGAACATAGGCCCCACGTGGCATGTTCCCTGTGTCCTGTGTTTGGCTAGGTTTTATACAAACCATTTCACCAATGAAAAACCTGACTCCATAATGGATAAGATTCTTACGGCATAAGAAGTTTCATCCAGGAGAAAATAGACCCAGTCACAGCAAAATAGCACCCTTCCCACCACCCCCCCACATCCCTCCATTACACATATACACACTTACTTTACCTTCTTAAATTTTAGAGTATGATAACCAGCTTGCTTTTAAAAATAAAAAGTTTTTTCAGTTCCCACTTTCATAAATTTTGACTCATTACATGTAGCAATCTGATTTTAATAAGAAATCTGTTGAAAATAGAGATAATTTGTAGTCTTTTTATAGAGAACATAGTGTATCTACATTCAGACTCCCAGAGAACCTTAGCAATGCAGTGTATAGTATTCCACTATGTGTACAAGTGTACAATCCTAGTCCCTTTTTTTTTTTTTTTTTTGAGTGCTTTTTCAGTTGACTTATGACATCTGTATCTCATCCTTCTTGAAATATAATTAAACATCTGGGTAGAAAAGCAATTATGAAATCTTGTTGAGTTTAGATATAAAATCAGTAAATGTAATCCCTAAGTAATTATATTTAAATCTATATCTAAATATTCTTATATAAAATACAGCCTACATGAACATAACTGGTAAATTTAGAATGCAATTCTGTGTTTCTGTTAGAGACCATCATGACTAAATATGTTTACAAGAAAATAATTTCTATTCACTGGCCCACTTACCACTTGAAATGGCAAATTGTTAGTAAGTCTCATGTTGACGTTAGCCATAATTTAAAGTAATTAAAACACCACAATAGAACTTTTCAAGACATAAATTATAAGTTTTCTTTATGAAAAACTTAATTTGTATAGTGTAAACTTCCTTATAATGTGGAAATACTGGGGACTTTGTTCTAATCACTACTATATCCTAAGTATCTAGAACAATACCTGGCATATAACAGGCACTCAGTATTTGGATAGATGCTGAATGGATAAAAAGTTCAACAGTATTTACATATAAATTCCTAAGAGCATTCAAATCCAAATAAAATTTAATTTCTTTGCTAACACATCTCTGAAAAAATAATTTTGCAAAATATTTAAAACAATACTATCTTTGTGGCCTAGTGCACTTGTAAGATTTCCCACAGCCTAGGTGGTGTTTCCATTTTGTTTCATTCAAGTAACTTATGAATGGGTAATGGATAAAGAACCCAGCAATTGCCCTAGACATGTGCTTAAAAAGTATTCCTATTTTGTGGAACCAATCAGACAAACCTCATAACTGCCCAAAATTATATATGTTACTACAGCATGAGTGTTTAGCATGAACAGATAAAAATAGAAATAAAACAATATCAACTAGTCTTACTTAGCTAAAACTACTGTGGAATATTCAAGTACTTTAAAAGGAGTTAACTTTCAAAAAGAAAAGTCCAGAGTGAAAGTCAGAAAATATCGAAATAGGAACTCTCTATTCTGAATAATAATAGTAACATCCAAGTTATTTGCAAATTAAAAACCACTAAGGAAAACAAAAGAAAAAAACGATTACCCATCATAAAATTCAATTCTGTGGTGCTCATATTGCCAAATGAAGAACATAATTCTCTCTATTAGGGAGGAGTAAAAAGTGAAGTTGTGTGAATTTATCTTCATTAAAGTGGTTTCTCAGTATCATGAAATCTTCAAAATCTCTAGTCTCAAGACTTTTGATTCTTGTAGTATATTTAAAAGACTGCAAAAATTATTCCAACTAATAACTGGAAGATTATTATCTGTGCTCTGTTTCAGATGTGATTGCCCCACCTCTGACAAAGCTGAAACTCCTCATCTGTGGCAGGTTGTACAGATTAGGCAGGCACTTGACCCTAGGGCAGTAAGAGGCATTGCAGGTACAATAGCATGCACCACTGGGTGATGACATGCTTTGCAGGACTACTTCACTTGTGATAAAAGCCTGATGGTATCCTTGAAGTTTAAGTTAAAAGTCTCAGAATTACAGTCCTCTCTCACATCTCCCTAAAATCTTTATCTAACTATAAGAAGTAAAAATAGAGGAAAAGGCTGATAGTTATTTTTTAATAAAAATAATTTCACCAAAAAGAAAAAATTAATTCAGAATGTCGTTCCATGGAAAATAAAGCTCACCAGTCTCCCTTTTTTATCTTACCACTGTGAACACTTTCAGTTTTTAGTTCTAGGGAAATATCACTTTAGCGATTTATGTAAATTTTTTCTTGAAGTACAAGCTTTAGACATAATCTGTGGAATCTTCACATTAAATATGAAGAAATTAGTATGTCTCTTCTTCGATCTTTATCTCCACTACATCCTAATTTTTATACTATGACTTTTATATTATAATGTGTATATATAGTCACACTTTAGACATGTTTTCCATATGGAAAAAAATTGGTAAACATTGTATACAATTTTACTATATAAATACTATTTACCATAGACCAAGTAAAATGATAGAAGTCATGCAGGAAAAAATGTAATCCAAATCTTATGTTATTTAAACTTTGCCTTTCAAAGAAGAATCTCATTGTAACTTCTAATTATTTTTCTAACTAGCTTTCTTCATTTCTCTTGTCAACTTTGTCACCCTTACCCATGAAATTTTCTGATTCCCTTTTTCACTGTGCTATACTGTGCTATACTGCATCAAGAAATTTTACCATAGTGAGTACATGAATGACAAATTTTAAAGTTCTTAAAACTTCTGAAAATGCATTCTGCTTTCACTTTACAGTGCTAAGTGACTGACAGTCCCCTTACTATAAGAAATACTTCACTAGAAGTATATATAGTGTATATAGTGTGTTTATTTTATATAGGAAATATATATCTATTGATACTTGATACATATAAAATCTCTAAAGATATGGCTTGACTATTAACATGAAGTAGTCTCTAAGCATTAATGTTCTTCTGTTTGATAAAAAAATAAGACCAAGTACATTCATCATCTCCATTATGTTGACTTTTCTTAATATTCTTCAGGATTCAGCAGCCACTTTAGCCCTTAATTCTACAAATAGAACTTAGCAAGACCATGGGAATCCATAGACGCTGCACAGAAAAAGGAGTGACAGAAAGATGTGAACAGATTAGGTATGAGAAAAAAATAGAAAGTGACATAGGAAGGAGGACTGGTGACAGACAAAGGCATATGTAGTCAGGGTTATGGATTGGCATAGCTTGCTTCAAATTGTGCCCTGATATTCACTTTTATTGTAAAAGTCATTAAAGAAAAATACAAAGTCTTCCTATCATAGAGTCAAATGCACATAGCGATTTATGCTGTAGCAGGGACATCTGTCTATCGTCTTTCCTTTCTTCCCTGAAGTAAGGGATCTCAGCAGTTAGGACATGATATAAAAGAAAAAGAGTGAAGCCAAGATAGTGTATCTTCCTACACATACTGAAATATTTTTAATAATATTGTTCCCTCCCTTTTCTCCAGTAGTAAGACTTCAGGGAATGAAATGCAGCACCTTACTCTAATATTTCGTTGGTAAATAGTCTTATCTCGAAGGGGAGAAAATGATCAAATTCTAAATCACATACTGTTTTTGATTGCTTTATTACTAGAATTATTTCATCTAAATATAAGACAAAGAAATAAAACTGAATTTTCTTTCCATTTTCTTATAACATATTTAACTTCTAAAACTCAAAGTAGAGGTTCTCAGAATTTTATAGCAGGTCCTGCAACTACACATCCAGCACTCTGTTCCAATTAGATTTCACTGTGTGATGAAAGTTAGTTAGTTTCACCTAGTCAAGTAGCTAGAAAGCGACATGGCATTTCTGGACTTTGATCTATGCTGCTATCTGACTTCTAAGCCAAACTTCATAAGAAATATTCTTTATTGGCCTGTAGTGGTAATGGTGTCTCCCATGTTTTAAGTGCTTTAACATGCTATCCCAAAGTCTAGAGTTTTTAATGTTGTACTTATTTTCCAGGGAGTTAAAGACTTGAGTTCACGTCTTCATTGTTGAATATTTTAATGTTTTGGGTGCTGACTTTATCTCTTGAAAGGGAGAACAGAAGAGACAACAGCCTTGAACTGAGTGGTCATACGTTGTCATAAAGTTTTATAGCTGACCTTAGTTACACCAAAGAGAAGAATGACACACAGTCAACTAAAGGCAGGAAAGAGATTCTATATCTTCTTTCCAGAGCTGGGTCTTTACCATTGATCTTTCAGAAACATGAAAAAGAACCGAGAGTTAAACAAAGTTAGGGTTGTTGGGTATATACCTGGGAAAACTGAGGACTAATGAGAAAGGCTCAGAAGGAACAAGAGCTTCAGAAGAGGACAGAGGTACTTATAATTAAATTCAGTGTTTTCAGCCTAATATGTTAAAAACTGATCTAGCAGTTTCATGGAGTTTTTATTCCCATGCTCACTACTCCCTAATAAATGTCATTCCAGATTAACTTTGCACCTGTATGTTTACTACTGTTACTGAAAATAAGCTCAGTTGGACTGAGGCTACTAGTTTACCTGTCTTGATAATATTCAAGCTCTGTTAGCACCTTGGGTATTTCTTTATCCTTATCTCTCTCTCTTTTTCCATCCAGCTTATCTATATATAACCCATTCACTTTTTCCTATTTTAACATTTTTTAACAAAACAATCTGTAGCAGTGACCACATTATTGATCTCTGGAATTAGATTTGAGTCCAAATTCATTTACATATTTGAGATGGAAATATTAAAAAGAACAGTAGAATGTGTATTCTGTTCATTAAGACATGGTAATAAAGCATCCATTTAAATTGCTTTCAGGTCAAAGCAGCTGTATAATTGTCCTTTTTGGGTTTTCCTCTTATCTGCAACAAGTAGTAGACTATGCACTTACAGATAAGAAAGTTTCATCATTGTATACTGAGTGCCTGATTTAGTTTTTTTTTTTTTTTTTTTTAATTAGCAAATGAAAATGTGTATTTGTGGTATACAATGATGTTTTGATATATGTATGTTTTGGAATGATTGAGTTAAGCTTATTATCTATCACTTCTCATCCTTTTGTAATGAGAACACTTAAATCTACCCTCTTATTTGTTTTCAAGAATACATTGTTACTTACTTTAGTCACCATGTTGTGCAATATTATCTCAAGAACAGATTCTTTAAATCTTATATCCTTTACCCAACATTTTCCCAATGATTCCCCTCTCCCAAGTTCATCCATGTTCATGCAAATGACAGGATTTCCTTCTTTATTAAGGCTAAATAGTATTCCACTCTGTATAGATATCACATTTTTATTATCCATTCATTAGTTGATGAATAAGTTGATTCCATTTCTTGGCTGTTATGAATAATACTGCAGTGAACATGGGAGTGCAATATCTGTTTGACATACTGATTTCATTTCCTTTGGCTATATATCCAGAAGTGGAATTGCTGGATCATACAGTAGTTCTGTTTTCAATTTTTTGGGGGACATTCATCCCATTTTCTGTTATGTCTGTATTAATTTACATTCTCACCAGTATTGTACAAGGGTCTTATTTTCTCTACTTTTCCACCCACACTAATTGTCTCTTGTTTTATTGATAATAGCCATCAATGAGGTGATATTAACTTTGTGATTATGATTTTAACTTGCTTTTCCCTGATTGTTAGTGTTGGTGAGCCCTTTTCATATACCTGCTACCCATTTGTGTGTCTTCTTTTAAAAAATGTCTTTTCAGGTTCTTGGCTCTTTTTAAATTGTATTCTTTCTTGCTATTGAGTTGTCTGAGTTCCTTATGTATTTTGGATGTTAACCCCTTATCAGGTATATGGTTAGCAAACATTTTCTCCCATTTCATAGATTGTCTCATTACCCTGTTTATTTATTTTCTTAATGGTACAGAATCTTTTCCATTTAATAAAATCCCATTTATCTATTTTTGGTTTTGTTGCCTGTGCCTTTTGGATCATATCCAAAACAACTTTGCTATGATCAGTGTTAAAAAGCTTTTTCCGCATTTTTTTTTCTATACCTTTACAGTTTCAGATCTTACATTTAAGTTGTTTAATCCACTCTGAGTTGATTCTCAAGTTTTGGGTGAGATAAAGACCCATGCTTTTGCATGTAGGTAAGGAGTTTTCCCAATACCATAAGAGAACATATTATCTTTTTCCATTATGTGTTCATGTTACCTTTGTTAAAGATCAATTGACTGTGTGTATTGGTTTATTTCTGGGCTTTCCTATTCCATTGGTCATTGTGGCTATTTTTAATGTTAGTACCTTACTGTTTTAATTACTGTACCTTTGTAATGTGTTTTAAAATTAGGGCATGTGATAACTCTGGCTTTGTTCTCTTTACCCATGATTGTGCTGGCTATTCAGGTCTTTTGTGGTTTCATCATTGTTTCAGTTTTCAGTGCATAATCTTTCACCTCCTTGATAAAAACTATTCCTAAATAGTTTATTTTTTGTGATATTATAAATGAGATTTTCTTCAGGTAGTTTATTGTTAACATTTAGAAACACTACTGATTTTTGTGTTGTTTTTGTATCCTGCAACGTTACTGAATTCATTTGTCAATTCTTCCAGTTTTTATAGTAGAGTTTTTAGGGTTTTTCTATGTATAAAATTGTTTTGTTAGCACAGTTTCACTTCATTCTTTCCTATTAAGATGTCATTTATTTCCTTCTCTTACCTCACTGTCATTGTTTTAGTCAGATTTTTCACCGTTGTGACCAAAAGACCTAACAAGAACAATTTTAGATGAGGAAATTTTTATTTGGTGCTCACGGTTTCAGAGGTTTCAGTCCACAGACAGTCAGCTACTGACTGTTGCGCTGTGCCCAAGATGAAGTAGAGCATCAGGGCAGAAGGACAAGGTGGAGGAAAACAGCTCAGGACATGTTGATTAGGAAGCAGAAAGGGCTTCACTCACCAGGAACATAATACATACCCTAGAAGCACACCCCCAATGACCCACCTTCTCTCCATCCACACCTTACCTGCCTACAGTTACTACCCCATTAATCTCTATCAACAGATTAGTGCACTGATAAGGTTAAAGTTCTCATAGTGCAATCATTTTACCTCTAAATTTTCTTTCATTGTCTAACACATGAGCTTTTGGGGAACACCTCATATATAAACCATAACACTAACCCAATTGCCCTCCCTAGGACTTCTAGTATTATGTTGAAAGAAATCATAAGAAAGAGCATCTTTGTCTTATTCTTGATCTTAAAGAAAAAGCTTTCAATTTTTCACCATTGAATATGGTATTAGCTGTGGGTTTGTCTTATGTGGTCTGTATAGCGTTGAAGAATAGTCTGTTTACCTAATTCATTGAGAGTTTTTGTCATAAAAGGGCATTAAGTTTTGTCACGTGCTTTCTGTATCTCTTAAGGTGATTGTATGCTTTTAATTCTTTACTCTGTTAATATGGTGTATCTTATTTATTAATTTGTGTTGTGTTGAACCATCATTGAATCCCAGGGATAAATCCTACCTGATCATAGTGAATTATCCCTTTAAGGTTTTTATTGAATGAATTAACTATTTGAATATTTAAACATACTTACTTGAAATTTTGAAGGAGGGACTTGTGTGATAGGAGAATGGATTGAATGTGGAAAAAAATTTGCCCTGTTTTCCACTTTAATATACTCTGCTTTTAGACCAAACATTGTCTTTTCAGTATTGGCTATAGGTAGGGATTTATGATTCTAAAGATAAAAACAAAAACCCACAAGTTTACTGGGTTAACCTCTCCTATAGCTGCTGATAGGTAAAAAAAAAAAGTCAACAGTGATAAACCTGGGTGAGATGGTTACCACCCTCCAATTGCTGGCCTCTTTAAATACCAGTTCCAGTGATTTCATTAAAAATATCTAATAAAATCTACCATAGAACCTGCTGTGTGTAGGTCAAATGCTTTTCTTTCATGGCCACTCTTCTCAGTCTCTATAGCTTTTATAAATGGGAAAGTTAGAGATGAGACTAATTACAAGATTTGATCTGTGAATTGTTAAAAAAAATGAAAAATATGATAGAAGTTTTAAATTGTATTCTGATCCCCTTTTATTTATTTATTTTTTTATTATTTAAACAAATGGGATACATGTTGTTTCTCTATTTGTACATGGAGTCAAGGCATACCATTTGTGTGATCATAAATTTACATAGTGCAATGTTGTTTGATTCATTCTGTTATTTTTTTCCCTTCCCCCCACCCCCCTTTTCCCTCTGTACAGTCCTTCCTTCCTCCATTCTTACCACCCTCCTTATCCCTAACCCTAAACCTAACCCTAACCCTAACGCTAACCCCTCCTACCCCCATTATATGTCCTCATCCGCTTATCAGCGAGATCATTCGTCCTTTAGTTTTTTGAGATTGGCTTATCTCACATAGCATGATATTCTCCAGTTTCATCCATTTGCCTGCAAATGCCATAATTTTATCATTCTTCATGGTGGAGTAATATTCCATTGTATATATATGCCACAGTTTCTTTATCCATTCATCAACTGAAGGGCATCTAGGTTGGTTTCACAATCTGGCTATAGTGAATTGAGCAGCTATGAACCTTGATGTGGCTGTATCTCTGTAGTATGCTGATTTTAAGTCCTTTGGGTATAGGCCAAGGAGTGGGATAGCTGGGTCAAATGGTGGTTCCATTCCAAGCTTTCTGAGGAATCTCCATACTGCTTTCCAGAGTGGCTGCACTAATTTGCAACCCCACCAGCAATGTGTGAGTGTACCTTTTTCCCCACATCCTCTCCAACACCTATTGTTGCTTGTGTTCTTGATAATCACCATTCTAATTGGGGTGAGATGGAATCTTAGGGTAGTTTTGATTTGCATTTCTCTTATTACTAGAGATGTTGAACATTTTTTCATATATCTGTTGATTGCTTGTATATCTTCTTCTGTGAAGTGTCTGTTCATTTCCTTAGCCCATTTGCTGATTGGATTATTTGTATTCTTGGTGTAGAGTTTTTTGAGTTCTTTATAGATTCTGGAGATTAGTGCTCTTTATTTTGTTTTTAAATTTGTTTTACTTAACATATTTGCAATTGAAAAGTCTAAATGTAAATATTAGGATTTTTTGCATTAAATGAACTGATTGTAGACTGTTCACAAAGTTGTGCAGTAGTCTCACTGCAGTTGTGCAGTGATATAAAAGTAAATGCTATTTGATTCTTTTTTTCATACTTTGAGGTATGAATAATAAATGAAATTATATATTATATAGAACCATGACAAGAAAAATGCTTTTCTTTTCCAAATAAAATCCCTCACCTTTCCCTTATGAAAGAATAATTTAGCCAGGTGCAATGACTCATGCCTGTAATCCCAGTGGCTCGGGAGGCTGAGGCAGGAGGATCACAAGTTCAGAGCCAGCCTCAACAACTTAGCAAGTCCGAAAGCAACTTAGTGAGACCCTGTCTCAAATTTTTAAAAAATAATAGAAAGGGCTAAGGATGTAACTCAGTGGTTAAACACCCTGGGTTAAATCCCCGGTCCAAAAAAAAAAAAAAGGAATAATTTAGAAGTCAAGCCCAAAAAAATCTAATAAAATATTTAAGTCAAAGAATACTTAGTGTTAAATTCAGATGTCATTCATCAAGCATTTTTGAGGTACTGTAGCTAGAATAATATATCAGTTTAGCACTTTTACGTACATTATTGCATTTAACACAAATAAATGTGAGCTATGGATGCATGGGTGGTAGGAAAACATGTATAATCTACGTTTAACATCTACATTATATGAAGAGCTGAATATCAGTAACAAAAGATAATGCAGTTTTTTTTTAAATTAGGTAAAGAACATGAATATACAATTCATAGAGGAGTAATTCTAACTGCCTAACACATGGTATTCAAACTCACTCTCAAGGAAATGTAGACTAAATAAAAATTTGATTCCTCATTTCACCCATCAGATTGGCAAAAACTTACACTTTATCAAGTGTTGGAAGATGCAAGCATATTTAACTATTGATACTTAAAAATTGTATCATTTTCAACCACATGTGGTAGTGCACACCCAGCAGCTCAGGAGGCTGAGGCAAGAGGATTGGAAGTTCAAAGCCTGCCTCAGCAGCTTAGCAAGGCCATAAGCAACTTAGTGAGACCCTATCTCAAAATAAAAAATATAAAGGGCTGGGGATGTGACTTAGTGGTTGAGTGCCCCTGGGTTCAGTTCTTGGTACCAATTTAAGGGAAAAAAAAAAAAAAAAAAAATTCTATTTTCAGATGGTTGTTTAATGGGAAATCTCAAAATCCAAATATATTAAAAGTTCTTTAACTGTTGACTAGCAATTGTTTTCCAACAAGAATTTTTATATATGCACCTAAAGCTGCAAGGAACAGCATAATCATTCAAGTGTTGTTTGTAATGGCAAAGTAGAATATAACCAATGTAAATGTATGTCAATAAGCAAATATTTAATAAATTTTATACACTGGAATATTATGCAGCTGTCAAACTAAGGCAAATACATGGATCCCATATAACACAGTTGCTAGATATAATGTTAAATAAAAGGGCCATGTTGCAAAGTGTATTTCAAAATATTTGTAGAGCATAAGTGCATTTTAATGTAAGTTTCTAAAATGTATAAAATCTAGAAAGATAATTTTCAGATTTTTAGTAGAGTTTAGAGAAAGTTAGTCATCGAAATTATTTTATCCTGGAAATTTCTGTTCGCTTATTTGCTCAATAAATACATATTGCTTTTTTGTAACTTAAAAAATGTTCAAAAAAGTATTTGTGATATATCTAGCAAAAACAGATTTTTATCTTCTGTTCAGTTTTGTTACTATGGTCTATGTGCTGCCTTTCCATGTTGTGTTTTGGCATCAGTAATCCTTTCTTTTTTGTCAACAGCATTTTCTTTTCATTTAACAGCAAATTATGAGTTCATATTTAAAAAAAAAACCTCAGGCAGTGATTTTTTAAAGTAACATAACTTGAACCAACATTTTTATGATAATTTATAATTTAAATGTCAAGTAGTCTAAAATATGAAATCTTTCATATTGAGAGGTGTTACCTGAACTGATTAGCCTAGCAGAAAGATTATGCATTTTGCTGGCTTTGATTTCAGAAGTTGTGCAGGGCATGCATAATCAAACCAAGAGCCACAGGTACATATGGGCCACCCGCTCCTTTCTTCATTGTTCTCACTCTCAATGGCCACTTTTTGTTCATTTGGAAGAAGAGGGTGTAAATTCATTTCACTCCTTGTGTAGCTCTCTGCCAAGCAGAACTTTTGATTTCTAAGCTTCCTTATTGTTCTTTCATAGTAGGAAATAACTAGCATGGGACCAAATGGTTGAGAACTATTGCACTTGGAATGGATTAATGAGAGCCACCACTGAACCCAGTAATGATGATAAAAAGAGAATGTATTAGTCTTTTCCTACATGGATTTAACACACCAATTTGGAATGTTGTTTATGAAAGATTTTTTTTTTTTAAACTTTTAATAAGATGGAAAGGTTCATAGTTATCCTGGTATAATCTCTTGAAGTATTTTTTAAATGAGACATTGCTAGGAATGGTTCTGCCTAAACTCCTGAATGATCACTTTTATGTTAATTTTCTGGTTTTTTGAGGGGGGGAATCTTGAGATAACTGTTAGACTGAAATAAGACCTTTATATTTTTAACCTTGCAAATATAATTGCAAGTCTGTATATCAGAGAAATAAATGTAGAATCGTGATTTAGCATGAGGATTTTAAAACCTTTTCCATGATTCTGTCTTGCCAACTTCAAATTAGTATAACTTTCAACCTTTATTTATATATATATTTATTTATATATTTTTTTTTAATTGGAATATTCATGTGAAAACATTGGGACCAAGCACGGTGGCACATGCCAGTAATCCCAGTGGCTCAGGAGACTGAGGCAGGAGGATTGCGAATTCAAAGCCAGCCTCAGCAACAGAGAGGGGCTAAGCAACTCAATGAGACCCTGTCTCTAAATAGGGCTGGGGATGTGGCTCAACAGTTGAGTGCCCCTGAGTTCAGTCCCCAGTACCCCCACCCCGCCCACCAAAAAGAAGGAGAAAAAAAAATAAAACATTGAGGGGATTGAGGAGAGGTCTAATGTTGGTTTGGAAGTATGTTTGCTTCTTTTTGGTTAGATCTGCCCCCTTATGGTATAATCTAGGTCATAATCCTCATGTTATGATCTCAGATAAAGATTATTGTGTTTACTCTTTTTTTCAGGTTACTCTTAGGCTAAACACTACGTGCGTTTTTCATGAAATTGTCACAGTCACTTTGGAAATAGAGAAAAAATATCATGTGTTTGATAGATAAGAAAAAGAAGGTTTAGGAAAGTTAGAACCTATATAACTAGTGAATTGAAACTTAGATTTGCCTCACTTAAAACCCCATGCCTTTAATCTTTGTCATAATCCAGGAGGAAACACTTGCTAGAGTTCCATCATTTTCTTATTTGTCTACTTTTAATCATTTTTTCTCATTTTCATTTTTTTATGATGGAATAGTTATGAAAGATGGAAAAAAGCACTTTTAGGTGGTTAACTTTGTATGAATTTGCTTCAGTCTAAGTAAACATCTGTACCTCTCTTTTTATTCTTGTTTGTGCCACTGCAAAAAAGTATTCTTTGTTGGCTCCTTCCCTGTTTGCTTACATTAGAATTTTGATTTATTGTATTCATGTTTCTAATCCCCTAATAAAAGACTTCAGTGAAGAATGTTTTTGAATATAAATTATTTATCTAAAGTGGCAAAATTTTATAACTCTAAAACCAAGTTGCTTAACTGAAAAATCTTAGTAAAAAATCTTTAGTATCATATCACTGCATGACTTTCTGGTGCGCCTTTATATTCCGTTCTCTCTTATGTAAACTCCATGACTTCTATAATTTGAAACTAAAGAAAATTTCCAGCAAACACAAAAGAAAAAATAGTAGACATACATGTACCTGTTTTGGTTTTGATGTATACATAGTTTTAAAAATAAACAGTATTTTATATGCTTTTCCTTTCTTAACTAGATTTTATTTGATAGTGGTGTGTTCTCTTCTTTTTATTCAAAGGGCAGCCATTCTACAAAAGTGGAAGCTGTGGTCAGGACTCTGATGAAAATACAGCTTAGAGACCCAGGGGCTAAAGCGCTTGTTTTCTCCACGGTATAATCAACATTTTCACCCTCAATATTAATTCATACTGGTTTTCTCTCTCTGATCAGTTAATATGTGAGAATTAATCTGTAATATATAATATAATTTAGTTAAGATTTAGATTTACTGTTAGACTTTTTTTTTTCCCATATCCTTAAGATAGAATTGTTTCTAGAGAAATCTGATGCTTCTTCACAGTGCAATTCCTATAACAACATTTTATGATTTTATATTAATTTCATTGGGAGATTTTCTTATTTTAACATTTAAAAAATTGGAACCTGTAACCTTGAAAATCTTATTTCACAAATCAGTTTAGTTAAGAAAAAGAAAATTAATCTATGGACTATAAAGTATTTGAATAAAAATATTAGTTTTTATTTTTGGGAAATAAAAATTATAACCATTAAACATTACATTTTTTTTCCGTTATTTATCTTAATTAATTTTTAAGACACTTGTGTTTTTTACCTCTTCAGCCAGCATTTGATACAAAAAATGTTTGTACATATGTGTGTGTTTATGTATATATAGATAGATAATATAATTTCATGGTAGAACTAAATAATGTTAATGGTAGTACACTTGAAGATTCTGTTTTTGATTACTTTGAGGTATAAAACTCACTGTGCTTTAATCCCCTCTCATATACTCTTTAGGTGAAAGTTCTGTGTAAATATGAATTTCTTATGTTTTGTGTGTTCCAGTGGCAAGATGTATTAGATATTATTTCAAAAGCTCTCACTGACAACAACATGGAATTTGCACAAATCAGTCGTGTTAAGACATTTCAGGTATGTCAAGATGTTGCTCCTGCTTTTTAGTACATTTAATTACAAACTGAAACTGCTATGAAACTACTAACATTTATTGTCTTATGTCATATAAGTCCCATAAGCAGGTTTGAGTTTTGATTAGTTACGAAATTAGAATTTTAAAGCAGAGAAACTAGAGGTATTTTCTGTCTATTCACTGTCTATTCAGTTGTACTCCTCAAAAGATCTTTGTACAGGTCTTCTAACTTGAGATCCTTTTCTTTAATATGGAAAAAGATTGCTTATGATAAACATTTTGAATGGGGCCTTATGCCCTGGGATTAAGTTTCGTAGATCTATGTCAGGAAAAGTACATACATATGGTTAAAATTGTCACACGTAGCACAGTGACATAATCCAAGACAAACACACACACAAAAAAATCAAATGAAAATTTATCGGATTCACACCTCTTTCACATTCACTCTAGCACATTTTTTTCTTTCCTTCTCTTTTTCGTCTAAAGTCGTACAGTTTAATTTATATACATTGCATGGTTTATCTTGTGATTCCACTGTATTTTGTAACGAACTAGAAAGGTTACATGATACCATTCCTTAAAATTACAGATAAGCAATAAGCTTCCATTTTCTAAAATTGGTGATTTTACATTTAAATTTCTTAGTTGTTAAATGTCACAGTGACCTAATGTATATCATTAGCATCTTTAACTTCAGCTATAACATAACTGCTCTTATTTTACCTGATCCAGCTGAAATTAAAACGTGCCTTTTTTTTTTTAGGAGAACCTTTCAGCATTTAAACATGATCCCCAAATCAATATTTTGCTGCTGCCCCTGCACACAGGTTCTAATGGATTAACTATCATTGAAGCAACTCATGTTCTTTTGGTGGAACCCATATTGAACCCTGCCCATGAACTTCAGGCCATAGGGAGGGTGCACCGAATTGGACAGACAAAGTAAGGACTAAAATTAATATCAGTCACTTTGCCTCAGGTTTCAGATACCAAAGCAGCATTTAAATTTTTCATTTATGTTCATCATAGCCTAATCATTTTTAATCACAGGTTGAGGATCCATTATCTGAATTGTTTGGTACCACAGGTATTTCAGATTTCAGATTTTTTTTTTTTTTTTTTTAAGATTCAGGCATATTTGTGTGTACATAATGAGATTTCTAGGGGTTGGAACCTAAGTCTAAACATGAAATTCATTTATATTTCACCTTATACACGTAGCATAAAGGTAATTTTATATGCTACATTTAGTATGCCTGGGTTTTAACTACAACCCATCACTGAGTTCAGGTATGGAAATTTCCACTTGAAGCATCATGTCTGTGTAAAGTTTTGGATTTTCAGATTTGGAATGCTTGACCTGTATTTGCTTATTAAATTATTAAGCATTACTATATGACCAAAGAGTATGAAATTTTCAACCATCCCTCTTTCAAGCAGCAACCCCTAAATTCTCCTAGATTTCTCTCTTCTCTCTGACAAAAACCTGGTCATTTCTTTTAAAAACCTTGTTAGGAATACATAAGGCAACTGCAGTGTTGAAGGCATCCATCTTGACTTTGAGAAAAATTGATCTTTGAGTGTCTAAATAAGCCTGTGTTTAAGACACAACTCAGGCATGACTAAAAACAGATGGCTTCTTTTTAAATTCTTACCATAAGAAAAGACATCACTCTGGTTCAGCTCTAAGAGATAATTAGATTTAATTTCAGACCCAAAACAAATCTAATAGGAAATGTCATGAGGTTAGTATGTATTCCTTTTTTCAAATATCAGAATGAATTGTTTATGTTTGATAAGGCCTCTTAGATAAACTTCTGGATATTACATGTCTTGAATGTTTAAAAAAATATACATCCTTACTAAGCACTCATTTAAGTATCTACTGAACAGCTTATGTATATATCAGTCATTGTGCTGGATGCTGAGGATCCAAATTGAATAAGACAATCTGTTCCCCATATGGGAACATACAGAAGGTCACTCTGTAGTATAGGAAACAGACGGTTTAAAGTCAGGTGAACAAAAAGAAGGCCATGATCCTTTGTGCCCTGGAAAGTAAAGGAAGATTGATTAGGTTGAATCTAAAAGGAATTATTGCTTCAAAATTGGACTAGAAAAGAGTATTCACCTAGCCAAAGAGAGTCGCATATGCAAAAACAGAGGTGATAAATAGCATATTTCTAGGAACTATAAGGAGTTTGGAATTGCTGAAGTATGAGAAGAGGAGTGGCAGGAGACTAGTTGTCCTTGTCAAACTTGGAAATATGGAATGCTTAGTACACAGAAGTTGGGTGAACAAATAGAATTTTAAGTGGAAAAGAGGCTCATCAAACAAACTCTTAACAAGTATGACAAAGTAATGTACCTTATTCTACAGTACCACCAGTCATAAAATGCAATTATGTCTTTATTTGTATTTTATTGGTTTTGTGCTATATTTTGAAACATTGACTACATGTGTTACCCATGTTTTTCTAAATCATAGACTGGACTGATTTCAGATTTGAAACCACAAGTCTGTAAAGGTCATTTACACTGCCCAACAATCTTACTATGCTACTATAGTAAACAGATTTCCCACTTCTTAAAGAGTCTGTCTTCAGTCTTCTAAAACTTCCTCTCCATGCTCATGATGATCTTACCTCACATGGGAGAAACAGATTGAGTCAGATTAGAAGTTCCTCGTCTTTCCATCATCAACTCAAATGGCCTCTCTGCATCAATCCCCACATACTTCATCCAGTAGACTTCTATTTTTTTGGTAGTGGGAATTGAATCCAGGGCACTGTGCTATTTAGGTACAGCCTCCCAGGTCTCTGGGATTATAGGCACACACCACCACCACCCAACCATTCAGTAAATTTTTATTGAGCACTTTCTTTTTGCCAAGCACTGTTCTAACACTTGAGATGCCCTAATGAAACTTATGTTCTAGTTGTAAAGGGGTTGCTGGTAAGCATTAAGCATAATAATTATTAGATATACTGTATTAGGTGCAAAACAGTAGGGCAGAGTAAGGAAGATGCCTCATTAGAAGGTGACATCTGAGTAAAGACTTGAAAGAGATGGGAAAGTTCATCATGCAGATTCTTTCAGGAAGAATGTTTAGGCAGAAAGCACACTCAGTGTGAAGATATCAGGAGTGTGCCTGCTATGCTTGGGAAATAGCAAAGAGCTGGAGTTGCTAAAGTAGAGTGACCCAGGCTGAGAGAAGTAGGAGATGAAGTCAGAGGGCTTGTGGGGAGGAGAATTATTGGGCCCAGGAGGCCACTACAAGGGCCTCACTTTTACCCTTTGCAAGATAGAGAGCCATTGAATGGCTTTGAACAGAAGAATGACATGAACAAACTTAAGATTTGAAAGACTCATTCTGAGTGCTGTGTTTCGAACTGGGGAGAAGCGGGGCAAGCAGTGGAGATCATTGCAGTAATCCTGGTGATGGTCGAATGCAACCTGACCATGGTGGCAGCAGTATATGTGGCAAAAGTGGTCAGGTTCTGGTTATATTTTGAAAGTAGAACTGATAGTATTCGTGGACATGCTGTAGATGGGGTGTGAAAAGTCAAGTATAACACCGTGGTCTTTGGCCTAGACAACCAGAAGGATGAAATGCCTTTTGTTAACTTGGGGAAGACTATCCAGTAAAGCAAGTTTGTTGGGTGGAGGACGAATAGACGTTTACTTTAGATTTAAGTTTGAGATGTTTATTAAACATCCAAGTGAAGATTTCTGTTCTGTTCCTGGATATGTAAGTCCAGAGTTTGGAAGAAAAGTTTGGACTAGAGATATACATTTGGAAATCAACTGTAGTATTTTTAAGTCATGAGACTGATTAGGAATATCTAGGGAGAGAGTATAAGTAGAGACGAAGACCAAGAACTAAACTCCAGGAAAACCAATGTTAAAAGACTCTGGGAGAAAGAAAGGGACCAGCAAAGGCAACCGATAAAGATCAAACCAAGAAAGGAAACAGGATCAGTTCTCCTGGGTTGCCAAAATGTCAAGTAAGATAAGAATATCATTGGGATTTAATCATTAGTTTTAGCAACATAGAGATCAAAAGTTTCAGTGGAGTAGTAGAGGTGACTGCCTATAAGGAAGAATAGGATTTTTGTGTCATTTTAATTGGACAAGTACTTAAAAAACTTGCCCCTGATCATATAGCTTGGGAAAAATGGTGGCAGATGTAGTCACAGCACTTCTGCCTGCACAGATCATGCTTTAACCACAACTAATTGCTGCTTCTGTGTAACTTGTGGGACTGTGATTTTGAAGAGTTTTGCTACCAGGAAGAGCAGAGAAAAGGAAGAGAATAAAAACAAGGGAGGATGTTTTTCTTTCCTTTTAAATGAGAGAAATAATCGGGTATTATTTTATTAGGGACAGAAAAACTGGGGAAGCAAGAGATAGGAGAGAATGTTGGAACAATGTCTATAAGTAGCCAAGAGGACAACAGGAGCAACCACTGAAGGGGAGTAAGGGTTTTATGTAGAAGCATGGATAGGTCATCTCTAACAACAGTCAGGAAGGTGCAGGGTATACCTGTTATTTAATTTTAGGGGATTAAGTTTCCCTTTTCTTTCAAAAGTCAGGCACTTGTTCTGGATCCCATCCCTTGCCATATTCTTAAGGATTTTTTTTCTTATAATGTATCACCACCTAAATATGTCTTAATATTATTCATGTTTAAAAATAAAAAAACTGACTCTCCTTTACATTCCACCTCTACTTCCACCTCCTTAATCTTTTTTTCTTTTGCCCTATTTAACTTTTTGTCCCTAATATCACTGCAATGAGCCTCATAACATTATTGACAATCTACTTCTTGCTCTGCCTATACTCTCTAGATAAATCTTCCAGCCCCTAGGGCTTTAAGTAGCATTTATTTATAGGTGAATGACTCTTAAACTTTTATCCTTTAACCCAGAAATGCCCCTTTAACTCCTGGTTCAACTTTATATATCCAGTTCTATCTCAGTACACGTACCTATGTGCTCTGCATCTCCCCTGGGGTCCCTGTCTAATGGGGGTTTCAAGATTAACATGAGCAAAACAAATTGCCTTCTTACTGCACTCCCATCCACTAGCCTTCCTCTTCTTCTAATGCAGTACTATAATCCATAGTTATTTGGACAAAAAAATCTAGATCTCATGCAAATTATTATTTAAGTCTATCAACTCTTCCTTCAAAGGATATTCCAGGTCTGTTGACTACTTACTGACTCCACTGGTAAAACCATAGTCCAACCACCCCCTTACCATGCATCTTACTTGGATGACTAAAGAACTTCTTAGCTGACTTCTCTGCCTCCATAGCAGCCAAAAGGTTTGTAAAGCACAGTCTAATGTAAATTAAAATACACATTAAAACTCCTGGGCATGTCTGGTAAGACCCAGCGTGCTCTGGCCTCTATCTGCCTCTTCAACCTCATTTTCACCTCTGCCACTCATTTATAATGTATTTCTGCCATGCTAGGTTCTGTTGTCCCCTTGAACATTTTAAGATTCTTCCAAACATATTCTCTTCCCTAGGTCTATGCTGGTTTATGTCATTTCTTCTATTTGGATTCTCTTCCTTCTCTTCTTTGTTTACTGGCCTTGTTCCCATCTCTCATATTTTTTTCTTGGCATTATCTGTACATGGAGCTGTCTGATTTCTTCAAGTGTTTGTCTCCCTTCCTTCATTAGAATATTAGGTCATGGAGATCAGATAGTTGTTGTATTCATTGCTGAACTGCTCCCCACACACACACCCAGCACATTGATGAGTACCTGCCACAAGCAGACACCAACTGACTGACCACTGAATATAGCATATAATATGTGAAGTCAGTTTCTACTGAGTATTTTTAAGATGTTTTTAAACTTAATAATTGTTATGTACCTTCTAGACCTACTATTGTACACAGATTCTTAATTAAAGCAACAATAGAAGAAAGAATGCAAGCAATGCTGAAAACTGCTGAGAGGAGGTAGGTAACAATTTACTATAAGTAGATGGGGGAAGTTCTCCTGTTTGTTGAGTATGTGTTTAGAACGTCTTCACTTAGATGACAATAAAAAATATAAACAGATTATTTTTTAGAGCAAGAAAGGACATTTTGCATTCAGTATTCCCCAATTCTTTGGACATTTTGTATTTGACTTATTTGTAAAAATATTTAAACCATGTGACTTTTGTTGGCCACATTTGATTACTTTTTAAATGAAATCATCTTTATGCCCTATCTAAGCAAGACTTAATCTGATCTGTGTAAAACTAAATCTGTATAAAAACAAATTCAGTTTTACACAGATACTTGTTTTACACAGATACTTGTAAAATACTGCCTCATACTTGTTCACATAGATAGGAATATCTGAATTCAAAAACTTGGCTAGTGGTAATGTTTTCAAAGCATGAAACTTCCTAATATTTATGCTATAATTTTTCTCTTAAGTCATTTTGAAACAAACCAATACCTTCTTAGCTCCTGTGAAGTAGGTAGGATTAAAAGACACCCAAGGAAAAGGTGTTGCCTTTTAGAAGGGATTGTTTCCCCAGAAGCACTTTGTATAGCAAAGAAACTGCTTGAAACAGAAAATTTCTTCCACCAGTGGTGTATGAAAAGGGAGGAGACTAGCTACCCTGAGAGCTTTACACCTAAAACACAAAGGCTTTTTGTTGTTTCCATGTGTAACAGAAGTCAGTGATTTTTATTTTAGCTGCCTAAATAGAATAGTAGTTAGAAGAGCTATTGAAATTTTCTTTAAACAAATTAACTTTACATAGTAAGAATGTAGTTTGTAAGATTAGAACTTCAACAGCTGCTTGCAGGAGTCTTTCTCTCTTATTAATTGTTCAGGGAAAAAAATATTTCATGACAAAGCCTGAAAATAATATATAGAAGTCTTCATTTATTTTTGAAACGTTATAATAATAAATCTCATCTCCTACTTTCTTGCTGGATGTTTCTTATGACCGAATTGTAACAACTTAAGAACATATATATGTTTGGTCTTGTATTATTATAAATGTAATCTCTGATTCCTCGTGGTTTCTTTCTGGTTGTGTCCACTTGGAAAACCAGTCACACGAACTCATCAGGGAAACATTCCGAGGCCTCCGTCTTGACTGTGGCTGATCTGGCAGACCTGTTTACCAAAGAAACTGAAGAACTCGAATGAACTACATCTGATTAATTCCCAGACTAATGTATTAATAAACTTTCATAGCTGTACAGCAAAGTTATAAGTTTAAACAGTCCAGTAGATGTCAGTAAACACTGTTCCTATTTGAATGAATTTGTTTCCTTTTTTGGTTTTACACTGGCTGAGTACTTATTGAGCCCTTTTCAATATACTGTTTTCAAGTGATCTATAAATATTCCTAATTTTACACTCCTGATAAAACATTTATTTTTGTTCCAAAGAAAATATATCTGATGAGGCATGGGAATTGAGAGATAATGGGTGCTTTTTGATACGATCAATTGTAAAAAGAGTTGGAATAAGAAAGAAAGTAAACTAGTCTAGTTTTATATGACCTGATATATTCAACCAAGATAGGTCTCATTTTTGGAAAGTCCTTTAGTAGCTTAACCAATATCTTGTCAGTAATATTTTAAGTAAATGCTTAACTATAAGAACACGTAGTTATGTGAATAAGTTTAAACTATAACACCATGAGCAGTAACTTTACAGTAATCCAACCCCTAACAATAAGGTAATCTTAGGCAATTATTTGTTTTTGCTGCATCTTGCTACTAAATTCAAAACTCTGTAAACTTTCCATTTTTCTATTCTGTGTTAAGTGATATCAGTGTTAAGTGGCTAACTTTAACATTTTTAAGTGTACTAACATTTACTTTCTAATTATCTAACTGCTTTCTCTACTCTTAATTTTTGTTAAGTTTTTATATGTCTTAAGATTGATGTATCTGTAAATATTGCACTTTTTTATGATTTTTGTTCTTTACATAGAAATATGGCAGGGTTTGATTTTTAATCATTGTTATACTGATGTCGTAAATTGTTTTCCTTTCCCATGTTCTCATGTAACTAGACACTTTAGCCACTAATGTCTAAATTTGTGATTTTGCTATTTCATTTCAGTCATTCTTCCTTAAGGACTATGTTTGATCTTTTGAATGAGAGAATCTGTTTTCATATTAACAAATAATTGCAAGTGATAAAAACTTAGTGTTTCTTCTTTTAAGAGGAATTAATGGACTTTGAAATCATTAAATTGTAAGGAGTAGCATGTCGTAGCCATTAGACATAATATAAATATACTTGTTTTGTTTTCTTCAAGCCTTCCAAGTTTTAAATGACCCTCAGGACTCATTAGCTCCTACTTACCTGCCCAGAAAACTGTAACAGAAATAACCCCAGGATCTTATTCATCCAGGAGGCTTTGGTGCTTAGCTAAGGTGCATTTTTCTTACTCCAGGTTTATAGAGTGACATAACGCAGCTGAAGAAAACACACATTTTTGGTGCTTATTCTTCAGTTGAGGAGAGATATGCATTGGTTCTTTTGTATGAAATTAAACAAAATTATTACTTTGTAGCTCTTTATACCTAATAAAGAGCTTTCCTGTACATTTATGTGTTCAGTTTTCCTAGTAGTCCTGTGAAATGAATGTAATTAATATCATTCCTGTTTTAAAGATAGAGAACTAAGATTCAGAAATTGAGAAACTTGCCTATGACACATAGCAAATTAATAGTGGAGGCCAGGCACCCTGACTCCAAATCTAATGTTCTTCCACAAAATCATTTGTCGTACTGAGGTTCAGAAGACCCATGGCTATAATTTAATGAGACTGTTTCAGTATTTCTTTTTGTTCATTTCCTAATACTCCTTAATGTGCTGTTTTAGGGAAAACGATTTGATATGCTTCAATTTTGTAAAAAAAAGAAAAATACACATATATATACACTTATCTGTATTAGAGAATACTACTCTTATTTATTTCTGTAAAATACCTTTAATTAAATAAATATTTTAGTGGAAATGGAAACTAGAATTATTTAATTTCTAAATCATAGAACATATGGATTATCTTTGTTTTTGTCTCTCAACAAAAGATGTTAAAATTACTAATACTGCAGAATCCTGTGTTTTATATGTATTTGTTATATTTTCCAAAACGGTTGTGACAGTTCTTCCAGTTATTCAAAACGAATACACATTCCCTCATCTTGGCTATGGAAAGAATTTTTAAGTTGCCTTCCTCCATCATTTTATATTTTCTGAAATATCACTGCTGTACTAAGGAACCACGGAGAAAAAAATTTCATACCCCAAACCTTAGAATAGCCCCAATCCTTAAATGTGTTTGTATGATCTTCATTAAATGACTCCAGATGAGTTTACTGGGACTGAAAAGATCTATTGATACACAGTATAAACTGTGTAGACCTAGGTCCATAGCCTTTTTCGTCAAGCGCAGATAACTTTACTATGTTTATAGCAGCTTCAACTTTTCTCTTTGTATATAACCCTTAGTATAACAAGTCATGCATTGAGTTTTAGATCATCGTCCCTTTCATCTCATTAATACAACAAACTAAATATCCATATAATAATTGAACATGTAGCTACTAATATTTTACAAATAATAGTAATAGGTTATAAAATCAACTATTGTACAAATATTTAGGAATTGAATTTAGCCATGCAGGATTAAGCATTAACTCAAGCTACCTTTTCAAGAGGGCAAAAGAAGAAATTATGTCTTTTCCATGTTCACTAACCCTCCCATAATTTAATGTGCTTGAGTTCTCTGTATTAAACGACAGGATAATCTTCCATAAATGCAGAATTCACTTGTGCTAAATGACCAGTCTTATTTAAAATGAGTAAAAGGCATCTTTCATTTTTCTAGAATTTAGCTAAACAAAATCTCACAATAACATGCCGTTTCATAATTTTCAACTGGCATAACAATATAAAAATGAAATGTCATTACAACAGTACAGTACAGGTAAAGGAATTTTGAGCTTGCCTACTCTGATAAAGGAAATCCAATCTTCAAGAATGTTTTTTTCAAAGTGAGATCAGGTAACTTTTATAAAATGTTCTGTTTTTAAGAATGTGTCTGATCTCTGTTAAATTGTGAAGGCCATGTAAATGCTCATCACACATAAGGGTTGAATGTGACCACTTGCAAGCTTTCCATTAGAGGAAGGCAGTGTGAGTAATTGATAACCCTAAACGGAATTCAGGTCTCACAATAGGAATGTGGTGTTGCCTCTGAGTTACAGAACAAATAGTATCACATACAGAACACAGCTCAAGAACTTAGCAGGAACCAAAGTTGCCATCTCCAGCCTCACTCTGCCTTCCAGACAGCCTTTCAGGAGCACATGTAACTCTGAAGACAGTCATCCCACAACATAACTTGTGTCTGATTTCATTGTTTACTGCCCTTGACTCAACTGATTTTGTATGTTGAAATGTACTTTGTCATAATGAAACAAAATCCTTCCTATTGCAATTTATGTTTCTTTTCTTGCAAAATATAAATGGAATTTAAATAATCTCCATTACCTGTATCGTTATCCTTCATACAGGAAACCACTGTTAATAAAATCAGTAACTCTCTCCCCCTATCAAATGATGCATCCCTATCACCTTTTCTTAATAGTCTTCCTCTGCAAACTCATTTGTTTGGACTCTTGAAATTTTAAGACCAGTTTAGAAATCATTCAAAGAAACTTGTTAACATTTTGTTTTGTTTTTTAACCATAAAATGATATTTTCTGTTTTGATTATATCACTGACCAGGCTTTGCTCTATATAGTATTATACTTCCTGAAATGTTTTTTATTTTTAATTAATTTTATAATTTGCAGTCATGGGTCAAAAGTTGCAAAAGAAAGGTGTAGACATAAATTATATTAAATAATAAATTTATTCCATGTACATATACATGTACATAATACATTTATTCTAATTCTTTTCAGTCAAAAAGTACTTGGAGCATTGATTTTATGCTTACTAATACGTGGTTTATTCTCATGAAATTTCTGATATGTTTCAAGAAATCTAGAAACAGGAAAAAATCAACAATAAATATTGTTTTCAGAAACATTGATAAAATTAATATTTTCAACAAATGTCTATATTCAGTCTCATGCCTTCCATTATTTTTCTGCTTATTTTCTTCCTACTATATGTCAGACGAAGTAGGTGTAAGAAGAGCTATTTGATTCTCATTCTTTTATTTTGATATCAATAACTAATTATCTAATAGCAGTTAGGTAGATGATGTCTTCTCTGTGTTCTCACATGATCTCACAGTGCATATATACCCCTATTGTCTCCTCTATAAGGACACCAGTCATACTGGATTATGGTCCCAGGCTAGCAACTTCATTTAACTTAATCACTTTTTTAAGGAGACTTCTTTCTAAATATAAGTATATCTGAGATAATAGGGATTGGAATTTCAACACATGTATCGGGGGCCTGGGGCCACAGTTCAGCCCATAATGATAATTGAGAGAAATGAAAACATCTATCCACATAAGAACTTGTACATAAATATTCATAGTAGCAATGTTAATAGTATGTAAGTGAAAACACCCAAATATTCATCAAATGATAAATAGATGACTAAATGTGATAGGTACTTCCAATGCAATTTATTTGAACATGAAATGAAGTCTGGATACGTGTTACAACACAGATGAACCTTGAAAACATACTAGCAAAAGACATCAGTCACAAAATACTCTTATGTTTCCATTTTTATGAAATGACTGGGATAAGAAAATCTTTAGCAATAGAAAGTATGTTGGTGGTTGCTTATAATCTAAGAGAGGAGCTGGGGTGACTACTAATGGATATGGGGCTTCTTACCGGGTGATGAAAGTTTTCCATCCTTAAATCATAGTGATAGTTACACAACCCTGTGAGTATACTAAAAACAATTGACATGTACACTTTAAGTGGCTGCATTTTATGTTGTGTAGATTATATCAATAAGGATAGTTTTCAAATATTTTTTAATATAGCAACTTTCATTTTAAAAAAGTCATTTGGCATGCAAATGCTTTGGCAGAGCCTTTCATAGACAAAACTGAGACAGATGGTCTTCAAAATATGAGGCACGTGTTGCAGACAATATTGTCCTCAGGATCTGTGAGTCTTACTGATTTCTGGCAACCAGGGTTAAAATGTAGAATCTGTAATTGCCAGCTGTAATTGACACTCAAGAGCTTGCTGTACAACTGAAAGGACCAGTGCATAGGTGAAGTTCTTAGACATGAAACAAAGCTTTTAGGCTTAAACTCTCTCATTAACCCTCTTATGTTCTTAGACAAAGCCCTCATCTGGCACATTTGTCAGTTTGTAGTAAAAGAATCAAAAGACCTTCCAGCTCAAGTAATGGTTGACTTTAAAACATGTAACCTCAAAGTAGAATATTCTCCCCATCCCAGAAATATAACCCTATAGTGCCTGTCTTCCTTATTGCGTTAGTTGCACATAAAATTTCCATTAAAAGAATGCAGTTGTGGTTTGACCTGTGAAATGAGCTATAGGCTATGACAGTCAAGAATTCTAAACCACAGCATGTTAACAGTTTGGGCCAGATAATTTTTTTCTTGTAGAGACTCTTGTTTATTATGAAATGTTGAGCAGTATCCATGGCCTCTTCCCATTAGATGCCAGTAGCATGTCACATCCAAGTTATGACAAAGAAGAGTATTCTCAAATTATCTCCTTGGGGGCAATTTGAGAATCACCCATTTAAGGAAAATGAACAATTTTTTCATGGTAATAGACCATATACAACAAGGAAAAATCCATATGACTAATTTCTGCTTCACTTACACCAATTCTGTTCACTTGAGGTATTCAGAATGTCATGTACAAAACAATTTATCATATAATAAGTTTAGGTGACCATATTCTTTGACAAGTTTATTTTGACGATTTTCATATTTTGCTCTAAAGTTTGAACACAATGTTGAAATTCCAACTTGGAGCCACAGGAGTCAGTTGTTTATATATATACTGCCCTTGAACAGTTCATTGCATTTTTAAGTGAAATAAAGGAATAAAAATGTAATTTTATGATCAGTTTTGCCACCTAGTGAAAGATTCGCTGAAATTGTAATTGTAAACTGATGGATGTGTTAGTGAGCTTGATTGTGATTATTTTAGGATATTCATACATACATCAAAACAACATTATACATCTTAAATATATACTGTTTTATTAGTTCTTTTTAGTTACACATGGCAGTAGAATTCATTTTGAAATAATTGTACAAGATTGCAATATATCTTACTCTAATTAGGACCCCATTGTTATAATGTACACAATAGTGGAATTCACTATGGTATATTCATATAAGTACATAGGAAAGTTGAGATTCATTCCACTGTCTTTCCTATTCCTGTCCTGCTCCCTTCTCTTCATTCCCCTTTCTAATCTATTGAATTTCTGTTCATCCCTCTCCCCTGCTATTGTGGGTTAGCATCTACATATCAGCAAAAATATTTGACCTTTGGCTTTTAGGGACTGGTTTATTTCACTTAGCATCATAGTCCCCAGATCCATCCATTCACTGGCAAATGCCATAAAGTCATTCTTCTTTATGGTTGAGTAAAATAAATACTATCAGTTATACCTCAATAAAGTTGGGGAGGGAAAAGACTGCTATTTATTGACAGCTTGCTTGCTTTTTCTTTGCTTGTTGGCTTTGGTTTTTTTGTTGTTGTTGTTGTTGTTTTGTTTTTTTGTTTTTTTTTTTTTTTTTTTTTTTTTTTTGAGGTGGGGTCTCACTGTTCTGCCCAGGAAATTTATGAATTCCTGAGCTCAAGCAGTTCATTGCATTTTTAAGTGAAAATGCACCTCAGCCTCCCATGTAGCTGGGATTACAGGTGCCACCATCCCTGGCTAATAGTTTTTAAATACACTCAATGCCTTTACATTAAGGACATCAGTCAACATGATAGAACTCACATTGTCCTTCCAGTCTATCAACTAAATCACCTTAGCATGAAGGATGGAGTAAAGTTTTGGTACAATGCGCATCAAAAGTTTTAATTGTGAATTTATTGTAGTATGAACCTGTGGCATACATAGATGGCATCTGCCCACATTTTGGTCTGTTATTAATACAATACCACTTTATTATATTAATTTTGTGACATGTGAAGTCTTCACCTATCAAGTAAGTAGTCCTCATGCTCTGCCTTCTAGAAGCTGGGGTTGAATTGTTTCTAACTTTTCTTTCTCCTCCTTCCCTCCTTTCTTCTGTTCTTTCCTTCCTTCCTCCCTCCTTTATCAATTATTATTGAGACTCTAAAACTGACATCCCTACCCACCTGTAACTGCTACAGGAAAGTGTGGACATGCTAGTCTTTCCTAGTAGCAGGAATGGGAGCTTTTACCAGGAAGCCTCCCCAGAGTTCAAGTCTCTGATATTGGCTGCCAGAGACCCATTAAAAGAACATAAAATCATAAGCAGTAAAGCTATCTTCTCTCAGAATTGTTTTAAAAATAAGATGAACTTGTTAGTTTGAGTTTTGTTAATATGTAAAGAGAATAAATCTACTGATTATTTTCTATAGCTCAGTCAATGTCATGACATCCTTCCCTTGCTTGAGCCAAAACTCTGGAATGATCCCACTACCTTCTTCTCTTATCCTCACATCTATCCATCAGCAAGTCAAGTTCACTTTTCAAAATACATCTGTAATCAGTTTTCCTCATCTTCACGCCTATCACGTGTCCCTGACATCATCACTGATAACTGTTTATTGTGACAGCCAGTAGTCTTCCAGTACAGCCACAGAGTGATTGTTTTTAGATGGCAGATAATGCTCCAACTCTGTGCACAATCCTCCCATGATCATTCACCTCACTCGAGAGAAACCTCAAGGCTAGAAGGCCCTATGCCATCTGGACCTCCGTAACCTGCCATAATCACGTTCTCCCACATCTCCCATAAGGTGCCTGTTGCCTAGAACATGTCAAGCGTACCCCTCGGGGCCTTTGAAATGACTTCCCTCTCCCTGTAACTTTCTTCCCCCAGATTTATGCTCCATCTGCCTAGTTTCCTTTGCGCCTCTGCTCCAACATCAACTTATCAGTAAGGCCCTCAAGACACCCTACACAAGATTGAGCCCTTTGCTCCTCTCACTGTCATTCTATCTTCCTTACTGATTTATTTTTCTCCAAGTCCTAATACCATCAGACTTATTCAATTTATGAATTTTCTCAATCATCCCCAATAAGAAAAAAATTCTATGAGAGCTAGAATTTTATTTTACTGCTCTAACCCAGCACCTGGTACAGAGGAGCTCACTAGATACATATTGAAAGAACTTTATTATAAATGGACTGAAAATTGGTACTGTTCTAAAGATTTCCTGTAGAAATGGTTGTTGCTCAAAAATCCTTAACATTGGAAACTTATATTTTCCTGTAAAGTAGATTGTGGGATACTTTTTAGATACCTGTGAAATTTAGTTACTGGAGCTAGTTGCTTCTAATTAATGCTTTAATGTATACTCATGACGTTAGCTTCAGCTGTAACTTTTATAAATGACCTTTTAATTTTCATTTCTGCTCCTTAATCTTTCTGGTCCCAAAGTTGGGCCCTCTTTCTAACACTCTTTTGAATATGTCCACCAGTACCTAAGTTTGAAGTACATCTGAGCTCTTACTTGAATCTGCTCTTCTCATTAATGAGCTGGGTCTCCTTGAACAGGTGACATATTCCTTCAGCCTTCTCACATGTGAAATAAAGAATTGGTTGGATCAGCAGCCCTCAACAAACTCACCATATTTCACTTGGGAGAATGTGTGGGATGGCCCAACCAAAGCCTTTATTTTCCATACTCTGGACAGTCCAAAGCTACATGTGAGTGCAAACATTTGTCACAAGTGGGGAGGGGTGAGCTCACCCCAGTAGATTAGATTATCTCTAACCATTCTGACTAAAATTCCATGATTTCTGTGCTCCAAAATCTTCAAATTCTTCATCCTGCTTGCCCTCAGGAACCAAATTTCTGTTCTTCCTGGCATAAATTACCTGGTCTCAGGTATTTTGTTAAAGCAACAGAAAATAGAATAAGGCAAGAAGGACGAAATAAAGTCATTATTTGTCATTATTTGCATGTGAACATCATGTATGTAAAAACTCCAGAAAAATCCAAAATAACAAAAAAACTCCTGAACTAAAAAGTTAAGTATAGCACGGTTGTAGAATGCAAGACTTAATATATCAAATTCAATTTATTTCCTGTATGCCAGCAATGAACAAACAGAATTTGAAATAAATGCAATACCATTTACATTCAGACAAAAATGGAATATTTAGGCATAAAAATAACAAAAAATGTATAAGATCTTTATGAGAAAAGCTTCCAAACTCTGGTGAAAGAAATCAAGGAAGAACCAATTAAAGGGAGAGATAGCCCATGTTCATGGTTGGAAGCCTTGCTATCATCAAGGTATCAGTTCTTCCCAGCTTGATCTACGGACTGAGTGCAATCCCAGCAAATGAAGTTGTAAACTTCAACAAACCGACTCTCAAGTTCATATTATGCAGAGGCAAAAAACAAAATGGCCAACAATATTGAGGAAAAGAAAAATGTTGAAGAACTAATACTGAATGTCTTCAAACTTACTATAAAACTAAAATAATCAAGGCAGTCTGTGAAATAATCAAGATGTCTGTGAAAAAAATAAAACAATGGAATTGAGCACTCAGTGATTTCTAGGGATTGTGGCAGGTGGCATGATTACACAAATCACAGATTTTTAGGGCAGTGAAGCAACTTTCTGATACTGTAATTATGGATATATGTTGTTATAAATTTATCCAAACACAGGGAGCTGGGCTTAGCTCGGCAGAACACTGGCCAAGCACATGTAAAGCACTGGGTTCGATTCTCAGCATAAAAGTATTATGTCCATCTACAAAAAAAAAAAAAAACAAAAAATGTATCCAAACCCATATAAAATATAATACCAAGGATGAATCTTAACATGAACTATGAACTTCAGGTGATAATGACATGTCAGTGCAAGTTTGTCGGTTGCCACAAATGTGGCATGCTGGCATGGGATGTCTACAGGGCAGAAGCAGGGGGTGCACAGGAACTCAGCTTTCCATTCAGTTCTGTGTGCTTAAAACTGCTCTAAAACAAGGTATTTATAAATATATGTATTTGTATATACTTCAAAGCCAAGCTCAAATGCCTTCTCATTCTTTCTAGCCCTCTACAAGCCACTCCTTCCCCCCAACCCCAGATAAAATTAATAGCTACCCCAGTGTATTTTCCATGTACTTTGATTTTTTACTTTTGACATTTTATATAGGGCTGTTTGTGAAATTTGAGTCTTATGTCTATACTTAAATCCTTACTAATTAAACTCCAATTTGTGAATTGCCGGGAGTCTGGTTTTGTTACCTAATAGCATGTCACTTAAATTCATCTGAAAAGCACATATGATGGTTTCTTACAGTACGTCTTTCCCTGGTTCCTGTTCAAGAACTTTTCTACAAGTATTCCCCCTGTCAGACAGTCTTGTTTCAAGTCTTCATTTAAATCTGTTCAACCCTAAAGCTACTAAATTTTTTTTTCATAGATCCTACCTCTAAAGAGAAAGAAAGTAAGAAGAAAGAAAATACAAATGCCATTAACATCTTACTTCCCCACCACCACCACCCATGTTTGCATCAGACCTACCAAGGAATCATCTGATGAGTCTTACCCCTGGATAGGAATGTCCCCTGTCTCTGGTTTTCAAACAATAGCCCCACATCCTACAACAGCATCACCCAAGGGCCTTGTTAAAATAGATTGCTGGGCTAGAGTTTCTGATGTGAGTGGAAACCAATAATTTATAAGGTATAAGTGAAGGGGGGTTTTATTTTTTCCTTGTAGACATTCTGCACTAGAAGGGCAGTATGTCCCATTCTCCCCTGAGATGGCAGGTGACACCATGGCAATCTCAGAAAGGTTCAAAACTGTTCATGTTCAGCCAATTATATATACTACAATCTTTTTAATAAACTTTGAAATCAGTTAATAGCTTTGGAAGCAGATAACAGGCACATTTATGGTCTCTATAAATCTATTGATCGTTAGTCTGATTGGTTAAAAGTTAATAATTTATATTCAAAGCCAGCATCAAGCAATTTAGTGAGATCCTGTCTTCAAAAAAAAAAAAAAGTTAATCTATAGAAAATAAAGAAAGCAAGGCAAAGAGAATTATCCTCTTTTTTAGTGTCTGTTATGATAAGAATCTTTTAGGTATTACTATTACCAGGAGGACTTTTCAAATAAGTATCATAGAAAACTCTGAATAGGAGGTCACATTCCTTTGAAAGAGTCTGGTCATTTCATGATCTCTGTATCTCTTCAGAAATGTCAGACTCCTAAGAATGACTCTCTATACCAATGATCACTTTTAAAGTACTCCCTAAGGACAATCTCTATGTTCTAATTACATCACAATGTTTAACATAAAAGAATCATGCAATCAATTGAAAGCACAAGACTATTATGCAAGAGGTACAAAGAAATATATTTGAATTGAGTTATAAGCAACAGATTAGTTACCTAAGGCCAAATAATAAATTACCCCCAAATATTAGTGACTTTGAAAAGCAATAATCATTCATTATAACTCTCATGATTTTTGTGGGTCTAAAACTTGGTAGTGACTCTCATGAGGCTGTGGTCTTTTGCTGACTAGGTGCAGGTACTACAAAACTAAACCAGTTTGAACTCTACTTAATTTTGGACATGTAATTGTTTACTGTCTGTCTTATCTCCCTAAAATGTAGTCTTCATATAAGGTATTTGTTATGGTTTAGATATGACCCCAGAATTCATGTGTGAGACAATGCAAGAAGGTTTAGAGATGAAATGATTGGGTTATGAAAGCCTTAGTCGAATCAGTGTATTGACCCCTGGTGGAGATCAACCTGGTGGTGACTGTACACAGGTAGAGTGTGACTGGAGGAGGGGGTGCTTGGGGGCATGCCTTTGGGGTTTAATTTGATGAGCAGAGTTCTCTCCCGCTGCTTCCTGGTGCCATGTTGCCAACTGCTTCCCTCCTTCACATCCTTCCACCACAATGTTCTGCCTCACCTCAGCCCTGAGGAATGGAGTAGCCATCTGTGGACTAAGATCCCTGAAAACATGAGCCCCAAGATAAACTTTTCCTCCTCAAAATTTGTTCTTGTTGTGTCTTTTGGTCACATCATTGAAAAAACTGACTAAAACAGTATTTTTCTGTGTAGTCTTTGGGTTTTTTGTTTTTGTTTTTGTTTTTGTTTTGTATTCTATTCCCAACATTTAGACTAGTACTTGGCAGATAGTAGGTCTTTAACAAATATGTGTTGAGTGAATGATGTTATATTTGGAAATTCTTGTTATTAACAAGCAGCATTTTAGGGCCGGGGTTGTGGCTCAGTGGTAGAACATTCACATGGCTTGTGTGAGGCACTGGGTTTGATTCTCAACATCACATATAAATAAATAAAAATAAAGATTCATCAACAACTAAAAAAAACTTCTTTTAAAAAAAAGCAACATTTGGGGCTGGGGCTGTAGCTCAGTGGTAGAACACTTGCCTGGAACATATGAGGCACTGGGTTTGATCCCCAGCACCACATAAAAATAAAAAAAATAAAATAAAGGTATTGTGTCCATCTACAACTAAAAAAATAATTTTTAGAAAGCAACATTTTAGGGCTGAGGGGATAGCTCAGTTGGTAGAGTGCTTGCCTTGCAAGCACAAAGCCCTGGGTTCGATCCCCAGCACCGTTTAAAAAAAAAAAAAAAAGAAAAAAAAAGCAACATTTTAGAACATGACCAAAATTTTTATTAATAAAAAAGATAGTCTCTCATGAAATAAATGAGACTCATTATTATAAAACAATATCATGATTTAAGATTTTTAAATTTCCTCTGAAAGTAACTAATAACTTTATGTTTGTTTGCCCCACAAAAATGATATGTCAAGAAGTTAGCTGTGAGAGTCATTGTTTTGGACTGGTGTTCCGTCTGAGGGGCAGAACATTTGCCTAGCATGTACACACACTATCGCCACCAAAAAAAAAGATTGTTTTAGAGCAAGTTCACTTTTAGTTTTTTTGTTTTTGTTTTTCTGTATTTGACTGCCAAGGCAGTACCTCCTTCAGCATCAGATTGAATTTACTGAACAAGAAACTTCAGAGTGAGACGCTTCTGAGAGGGCTAGGCTATTTCCCTTCAATTCTTTGGGGTTTTTTATATTCTGAAGTACAAATATTAGAAATTCACACACATATTCTACTTTAATTTCATCGTGTATACTGGAGGGCTTCTTATTTCCATTGACTATCTTGGTGAGTACTATCTTAATACTAATAACCTTATCTTAGCCTGACTGTGACATTATCAAAGCTTCCTAATAAGAAAGAGCAATGGACAAAACCCCTCCCACCTTAGTCAGCATAGACAAAGACCAGGACAAGTGTGAGTCACTGTGTGTTAGTCAAGTTAATGTTTGTATGGAGAAAGCACCTTTGACCTCAGAATCCCTGGTGGCTAAAGGAAAAGAAAGGAGGAGGTAACTTTTGGAGTCTCCTTTAACCTTTCTCTTCTACAAAAGGCCTCCTCCATGGAATTGAAAACCACTGTCAAGTGTCCGTGTCCCCATTTGCCTAGTGAGTGACTTCTCTACCTTTGGCTCCTGAAATGCTACCTAAGATGAACCCTCTGGCCATTTTCAAAATGAGGTCAGAGATTGCTGGTCCCCGTACTGCAATGCTTAATAGTAATAACATTAGCTCCTATTAATCTAATATAATGAAAACCACTTTGATATGCAGATTCTCCTTCTACTATATTAGGAATGTAAAAGTAGATAAGACATGTTTTTAGCCCTTAAGGATTAAACCAGTTAATTAGAACTCATTTAATCCCAAAAATTTAGAGAGGGAAAAATGTAAGCATTATTATCCCCAATTTCAAATGAGAAAGTTGTGTTAAAAGATAATTTTCAGAAAAAAGGAAAAGTGTAACTTTCATACAGATTTAAAAAAAAAAAAAAACACATGAAAAAAAAAAACACATGATGAAGATTGTTTGACTCATTTCAATGAGGGGCCCAGGCAGATGTTATAACTGCTTCAGAGAAGAGGTCAAGAAGCACAAAGTTAGACTAGGTAAAGGAATGTTGAAATTAATGACAAATGGAGTCAAAACACCACCATGTGGGGGAAGGGACAAGGAGGAGAGAAATCCACAGAGTTTACACCAGACAGGACAAAACATGTCCTATGCAGTCAGGTAGATACAAGGGGGAGCTGTACAATAGCACTCAGAGAATCAGGTAACCAGAAGGAGGGTATATAGACCATGCGCAGATTTCCAAATAGGGGCTGATATCAAATGCAGAGTTTGTCCCACTACACCATATTCAATATCCCAATTTCTGGGAACAGTGTTTTGTCATCTTAAGTCACATAGAGTTACCAAAAACAAAACGAAGGCGTAAAAAGTCAACTGCTGTTCACAGTAAGTCCTGCCTCATCTTGAAATGCTCACCAAGGCAACCAATAAGCTAAGACGCAGCTGAGCTCAACTCTGGAACCAAGGCCCAGGCCTCTCCATGCTGAGGCCCAACTCCTGAAAGGGAGCCGGCCTCAGATCTTGCTCAGACACATCTGGCTTCTCGATGCAGTTGCAGTAGCAGTGAGAATTGGGTTGAAAAGTGACCATCCACTTCTAAATCCCTTCAGGAGTCCCATAAATGAGGTCAAAGGCACCTGTTCTACCTCTGGCTGCCACGACAGCATACTGTAGACTGAGGGGCTCCAGCCACGAGAATTTATTTTCTCACAGTTCTGGAAGCTGGAAATCCAAGATCAGGGTGCCTGCATGGTCAGATCTGGTGACAGCTCTTTCCCTGGTGTGTAGACCACCACCTTTTTTCCTCCTCACTGTATCCTCTGGGGTCTCTTCTTATAAGGATACTAATCCCATCAAGGTTAGGAAAACACTATCTTTGTGCTCATCTAAATCTAATCATCTCCCCAAAGACCCCATCTCCAAATATTTCAGCGTGTGGGTTTTGAAGGTGCACACTTCAGTCCACAGCAGTACCAGTGTATGCACTTCAACGGAGGTTTAAGCCAAGGACCTGAGATGGTCACAACTATGGAGAAGAAAACAGGGCAGAAGAAGATTATAGCAGTTTACAAAAATGTGACAACTTTTGGTTCTGAATATTCCATACTAGAACTAGAAAGGCATCATGCTCTCATCTTGTATGTATGTATGTGTTTTAAATTTTATTTTACTAGGATGAATAATGGACATGAATAATAAAAAGCTGCCTTGACAAGTTTGCCTACCATTAATGACCTAAAAAAATGTGGCAACTCAAAAGAAACAAATGATTGTTTCAGTGTAGACTTCCGAGAAATCTAGGACATCATCAAGCCTTGGTCCCCTCGGGCTTTTCACTTGGAAAGAATGTAATCTTTTTTTTTTTTTTTTTTTTCTTAACTTGCTTTTATTCTCTAAAACCTTTTCAAATCTTGCTCATGAGCTATATTTTGTTCATAAGCTTAGTGACTTAAAAAAAAAACACTTGCATCTTTGTACCACGTGACTAAATACAGCCTCTTTACAAAGGTTTGTTTTTGCTGTTGTTTTTGAAAATCCTCCCTTTTCTTTTTCAGAATTCTTTTCAGTTTAAAGATTTTCAGGGCTGGGGAGATAGCTCAGTTGGTAGAGTGCCTGCCTTGCAAGCACAAGGCCCTGGGTTCAATCCCCAGCACCGCAAAAAAAAAAAGATTTTCATACAAATAAAGATAATAGAATGTATTCAATAACAAACATCCTCAAGGAACAAATACAAAGACCTCCAAAGGAAGGTCTAAATCAAATGAAGATAGGAAAGAAATGGGATTTGATTATAGATGAGAGCCCCTTAAAAGATTTGTCTTAAATTAGAGTCACACAACTAGGAGAGAAGAGGAGATCTCATTTGCCAACAAAATGTAAGAATAAAGTGCTTCATAAATAAGTGCATGTAAAGCAGGAAATCTTTCATCAAACTGTCAGAATCCATTGCTCTTATTTTTAAGTTTCAACACAAGTATTACTTTGTCTTCTTTACCTGTGTTTCCATGGATCTTTATTCATTCTTTGGTTACAGCACTTCTAATGTGATATTATAATAATCTGTTTGTATATCTGCTTCCTGGCTGGAAGGAGATTCCTATATTCCTCTTTGTGTCCTTGCACTAAGGGTCTCATGCAAAACTTGCTCAGTATCTGATATCCTTAAATTCAAACTTCAATTTAATGAAACTAAACACTACACAGAGTTTGTACTTATTTGACTGAAATTATCTGAGCACCTACTATGAACCAAACATCTGGAATAAAGAGACCAATAATACATGATGCCTTCCTACTGCTAAAATCTAGGGAAATTGAATAAACTTATACCTTCTTTTGTAGGTAACAGAGGGTCTTCTAAGACCCTCTGTTACCTACATGGAATGATTTGATTAGGAAAATAAAGGTAAAAATATTTTACACTTCTCCTTAGTCTTCTAAGACAATATCACTTCACACGAATATACTCATTCAAAGAGGAATGAAGCACATCATACCTTCAGAACGTAGAATCTGATGATTGAAAACAAAAGCAATTGTTCAAGACCCACAAATATTTTTTGTTCTTTTTAGTGATACATGACAGTAGAGTATATTTTGACATATTTATATAAACATGGAGTACATCTTATTCAACTTAGGATCCCAATCTTCTGGTTGATTATGATGTGAAGATTTACTGTGGTGTATTCATATGTGAACATAAGAAACAAATCAGGCGTGGGATTGTGGCTCACTGGTAGAGCACTTGCCTAGCATGTGTGAGGCACTGCTTTTAATTCTCAGCACCACATATAAATAAATGAATAAAATAAAGATCCATCAACAACTAAATGTATATATATATAAATATTTTTTAAAAAAGAGACTTAAGTCAGATTCATTCTATTCCTGTCCCCCCTCCCTTCCCTTCATTCCTCTTTTTAATCCACTGATCCTCTATCCTTCCTGTACCCCTTGTTGTGTGTTAGTATCCACGTATCAGAGAAAATGTTCGACCTTTGTTTTTTTGGGGATTGACTTATTTTGCTTAGCATAGTAGTCTACAGATCCATCTATTTACTGGCAAATGTCAAGATCCATAATTTTTTCTTTTTAGTTTTCTTTGTTTTTCTACTGTTTGTCCTATTTAGTTATACATGACAGTAGAATGAATTTGGATTCATTGTACACAAATGGAGTACAACTTTTCATTTCCCTGGTTGTACACGATTCACACCATTCAGGTAATCATACACATATATAGGGTAATGATGTTTGTCTCATTCCACTATCTTTCATTCCCCCTGCCCCCCGCTCCTCATTCCCCTCTGCACAATCCAATATTCCTCCATTCTTCCCTTACCCCTCCCGTCCACCGTTATGTATCAGCATCCACTTATCAGAGAAATCATTCCGCCTTTAGTTTTTTGGGATTTGCTTATTTCACTTAGCTTGATATTCTCCAACTCCATCCATTTACCTGCAAATGCCATACTTTTATTCTTCTTTATGGCTGAGTAATATTCCACTGTGTATATATACCACAGTTTCTTTATCCACTCATCAATTGAAGGGCATCGAGGTTGGTTCCACAATGTAGCTATTGTGAATTGAGCTGCTATGAATATTGTTGTGTCTGTGTCACTGTAGTATGCTGATTTTAAGTCCTTTGGGTATAAACCGAGGAGTGGGATAGCTGAAGATCCACAATTTGACAGGCAAGCTCTGTGCAAGATGCTGTGAATACAGAGACAAGACACAATATCTGCCATTAAGTACACATTTTTTTAAAACTTGATGTACTCCAGGAAAAGTATACATCCATGAAATGGTCATCATAATGTCATAAACTTATCCATCACGTCCAGAAGTTTCTTCCTGTCCTATTTATTTTATTTTGTTTTTGTTTTCATGGTAAGAGCACTTAATCTCTACCCTCTTAGCAAATTTTCAAGTATACAATACAGTATTATTAATCACAGGCCCTATGCTTACAGTAGATCTCTCGAACTTCTTCGTCCTGACTGAAACTTTGTACCTTTGGCCAACCTCACCCCGTTTCCCTTCCTCCAGCCTGTAGCCACCACCATTCTACTCTCTGCTTCTCTGAGTCTGACTGTCAGAGATGTTAAACGTCAGTGAGATCATGCAGGGTTTTCTTTCTATCTGGCTTGTTTCACTTAGCATAATGGCCTCCAGTTTCCTTCATTTTTATGGCTAAATAATATTCCATTGGATACATACACTGCATACATACACATAAAAACCACATTTACTTTGTCCATTCGTCCACTGATAGATTGTTTTCACATCTTGGTTGTTGAGAATAATATTGCCGTGAACATGGGGATGCAGGTATCTCAAGATACTGATTTCATTGCCTTTGGGTATCGATCACAAGGAGATTGCTGGACCAAATGGTAATTCTGTTTTTAGGGTTTGTTTCTGTTTTTTAGGTTTTCTTTTTTTGTTTTGTTTTGTTGTTTCTTAGGAAACTTCATGGGTTTTACGTAGTGGCTGTGCCAACTTACATTCCCACCAACAGTGCGCAGGACTCCCCTTTCCCCACACCCTCACCAGCACTTGCTGCCCTCTGCATTTTTATAATATTCACCCTAATAGACATGAGACAATAAGTCACTGTGACTTTGACTCGTATTTCCCCAATGGCTAGGAGTGGTGTGCACCTTCTCATATGTCTCAGCACCATTTTTATATCTTCTTTGGAGAAATGTCTATTCAGGTTTTTGGCCCATTTTTTAACTAGATGTGTGTGTGTGTGTGTGTGTGTGTGTGTGCAGTTGTAAGTGTTCCCTGTTTATTTTGGATTTAGCTCCTTATCAGGCATATGATCTAAAATATTGTTCCCTTTTCATAGTTTCCTTTTTCATTCTGATCGCCTCCTTTGCTATGAAGGAGGTTTTAAATGGTGTGTGATCCCGCCTCTCCCTTCTTCTTGTTGCCCTTTTGTCTTTTATTCCGTTTTGTCTTTGGCCTGTGATTGGGCGTCACAGCCAAGACATTGTTTTCTAGATCAACGTCACGAAGGCTTTTCTCTTTCTTTTCTTCTTGTACATTTACAGTCAGGGTCATTACTTAAGTCTTCAATGCATCTGGAGATGAACTTTGCATACGATTGAGAGTCCAGCTTCTTTCTTTTGCACATGGATACTCAATTTTTCAAACACCCTTTATTGAAGAGGCTGTTCAGGTATGGATCGATGTTTTGTTTTGCATATGAATATCTAGTTTTTTCCGACAACACTTGTTAAAATACTGTCTTTTGCCATTGTATTTCCATCTTTATAAAACAATAAATCAGGTGGGTATGCATGCATATTTCTGGAGTATTCTATTAATGTACTTATCAGTCTTTTTACCAACATCACACCATGTTGAGGACTGCAGATTTAGAGTAAGTTGTCATTTCTGGAAGTGTTTGTCCTTCACTTTTGTTCTTCTGTTTTAAAGTTGTTTTGACTATTCTAGACCCTTTGAATTTCCATATGAATTTTAGAATCAACATGTCAATGTCAACAAGAAGAAGTTTGCCAAGACTTTTGACTGGATATGTGTTGAATATATACAAAAAATTGGAAAGAATATATATATGTATGTACACACACATTCACATATTTATTTATTTATTGAGGTGTTGGGAATCAAGTCCAGGGCCTCGCACATGCTAGTCAAGCACCCTACCATTGAGCTATACCTCCAACCCTCATGATAAGAATGTGTGCCCTTAACCACCATTTGACCCAGTTATCCCACTCCTCGGCATGTACCCAAAGGACTTAAAATCAGTATATTATAGTGACGTGGTCACATCAATGTTCATAGCAGCTCAGTTGACAATAGCTTAGCTAAGCTAAGGAACCAACCTAGGTGCCGTTCAACAGATGAATGAACAAAGAAATGTGGTAGGTGTACACACTGGAATATCACTCAATCATAAAGAAAAATGAAATCATGGCATTTGCTGGTAAATGGATGGAACTGGTGACCAACATGCTACATGAAATAAGCCAACCCCAAAAAACCAAAGGCCAAATGTTCTCTCTGATGTGCGGATGCAGACAATAACTCACAGTAAGTGGAGGGAGGGATAGAAATTCACTGGATTAGACAAAAGGGAATGAAGGGAGGGGAGGGAGGGTGGGAACAGGAAAGACAGAATGAATTGGACATGAACTTTCCTCTGTTCACATATGAACACACGACCAGTGTAACTCCACATCATGTGCAACCACAGGAATGGGGAATTATACTCTATGTATGTATAAAATGTCAAAGAACATTCTACATTCTACTATAATGTAGAACAAGTTTAAAAAGATTAAAAACAAAGAATTTGTGCCTTTATAAAATTGAGACACCAGAGAGCTCATTTGTCCATTCCACCATGTAAGGACGCAGTGAGAAAGTGGTCTATGAAACATAGAGTGGGCCCTTACTAGAAACCAAATCTGTTGGCAGCTTGCTCCTGGACTTCTCAGCCTCTACACTGTGAGAATGTATGTTGTGTGTGAGCCACTCAGTTAATGGTGTTTTGCTATAGCCACCTAAACAGACTGAGACACACTCTTGTGCATAACATGTGCTCGACTGTGACCAAAAAGGTGTATGATATCAGGCAGATTCAATCCACTCTCCGGAGACACCAGAGAAGAGCTACTTTTGACCTCTGCCTGTCCAAACTTGTCCTTAAGATGTCTACTGGTATGTAGTTGATCTTTCTTCTCAAATCTGTGTGCAAAAACATACGAGAACAGAAAAAAAAAAAAAAGTCAAAGAATACCATACAGTTCAGCACTGTGTACTCAGAGAAATAAGGCAATGGTGGGTTAGAATCACCAGTACATCATCAGTCCCTATAAAAAAAGAAAGGAAAGAAAGAAAATGCATCTCATCACCAGCCTGTGAGAATACTGCTAATTGCCTTCTAGTGTCACTGCCATTTGAAAGATGATAATGGTCATTCAATGGACATTGAGTGCTTATTACGTAAGACAGTATGTTTAGATGGATCAAGCCAGTCCAGTCTAGACTGTCCTTTCAGGTCAGTGTTGTGTAGTGCCTAGTTGACAAAAAGAACTGATTAGTAATGATGTTCACTAAAAGGTATTGTTGTATCTGGTAGACATTATTTCCTATTACATGTATTACAATATACGAGCTTCACTATTACTACATTCATTTTTCCAGTGGAATAACTAAGGCATTAGGAGGTTCAAGTCTCCCTACCAGTAAATGACAGGAGCAAGTTTGGGTCCAGCAGTGTGATTCCAGCACCTTCTTATTACAATCTTTAATTAATCTTTAAATTTTGTTTTCAGAATGAAAGCTGGGGACCATATGTAGGAGTTCAATTTTATTCAGAAGACGCAAAGCAAATTTCTGAATTATTTTTACAACAGTGTTCATACAGTCCAGGTATAGTCCTGTATTTTCTCATTAAGTTCCTTTACCAAGGTTCTTTAGCTCTGTTAGGGCAGCAGTGGTACTGCAGTAATCGAAACTGCAGAGGTCCATTCTGTGTGATATCCTAGAAGTTTTGTATCTGTGCTGTGGATACTGAACTTTTGAAATGCAGGTAGAGTGACTGAGGAATAAAAATTTTGAACTACTTTAATTTTCATTCATTTAAGTCTAAATAAAATAGCCACCATAGCTAAAGACTACAGTGTTGAGCAGAGCACATCTATCAGGAAGCGTCCACTTGTCATAACAAGAGACAGCAAGAATTAACTTTTGAAAAATATAATGAACTGATTAGAATCACAGTAAAGCTTTTCTAGCTACTCTCTGTGCTTCCATTCCGACTGCTTTCTTTCCTCTCATCCTACAGACAAGACACGTGTGTGCATGTGTACAATACACCTACATACAATTACCCATTAGACAGAGGTTATTTCATTAATATGCCTCGGACCTCCATGCTTCCCAGGGCTTGCTGATGAAAGGTCCCTCCCATCTTTCCTTGAAAAGGTGTTCTTGCTTTTCAAAATGTCATCTTCCTTTTCCTTCTTCCCCTCTACTGTGCCATGGCAGCCCGGATTAAAATGACTTCTGGTCCATCTGGAATTTGAATCAGTGGGCTGAGTAAACTAGATGGCCCTCCCAACTACAGGTCAGCATCATCCAATCCTTTAAGGGACTAAACAAAACCAAAAACCAGAGGAAGGAGGAATGTGTCCCTTTGCTTCCTGCCTACTTTCTTGAGCTGGGACATTAGTTTTCTCTTGCACGTGGCTTGAGATTTATGCCCCTGACTTCAGTACTTTCCAGATCTCTGGAGTGGAGCTGGAATGATACCACTGACTTTTCAGGATCTCTAGCTTAAAGATCATGGGACTTCTCGGCTCCCCATAACTATATTCTATTGAAACAATTATTTATGTGTGTGTAAGAGAGAGTGTGTATGTGTTCGTGTTCTTCAGTGAACCCTGACTAATGCAATAGGGATAGACGACGTCTGTGATGTAAACTGGATATTTATTTATCAAGTAGTGCACTGAGAATGGACTGATGGAGTAGCAGAAGAAGAAACTGGGGCTAGAAGGCCAGAATCCAAAACAATTTTGCAGAACTGCAGAAGAGGATGACTGTCCCTCATTGTACGTGGACCATTTTTTTATAGCAATCTCAGTTTTTCCCTAGTTATCCATAAGATGATTAGTACATATAATCGTTTTTGACATACTTCCTTGATTTGAGTAATAAGAATAAATGTGGGCTGGGGTATCGCTTGGTGATAAAGTTCTTGACTAGCATGCATGAGACCCCAGGTTCCATCCACAGTACCACCACCAAAAGAGAGAGAGAGAGAGAGAGACAGACAGACAGACAGACAGACAGACAGACAGACAGACAGACTGAAGAATAAATGTTCTTTTGCCTGGCATAGTGGCACATTCCTGAAGTCCCAACTATTCAGGAAAATGAGTCAGGAGTATCACAAGTTCGAGGCCTGTCTGGGAAATTTAGCAAGACCCAAAATAAAAAGGACTGGGAGTGTGGCTCAATGGTAAAGCACCCCTGGGTTTAATCCCCAGTATCAAAAAAAGAAAAAAAGTATAAATGCACTTTGTCATCTTGTGTAAAGCATAAAACTTCTGTTTTTTAGCTTTTCATTAGAAAACCATGACACACAGGATGCTCCAATATGACTTCCATGTCTTAATTGAGTCAAAGAGTCCAGCAGTCTTTACTCCGATGCTATTCAGCAAGCCTGGGGTGTTCCCATAGTTTGTAAAGATAATGCAGACTACAAAAGAAATCTCAGAAGACACTTCTGAAGGAATTTAAACGTAAAACTTGAGCTATCTCCTCTAATAGGACAGCCAATGTGAGCCACTCACCTACAAAGGACTTGCCTCCAGCTCTAGTGCCTGCAGGAGCCTGGACAGCTCCCAGCTAATGCCCAGGCATGGCCTACTGGGGCCTGGCCATCTTTCCCTATTGCAAGACCCTCTTTTATCAATTTGTGCCTAATCTCCCTTTTGCATTGGCCAAAATCTTCTCAGCGTCACTTAGAACTCTGAGGCTGCTCCTCCCGAGTCCTCCTTCCTTCCACAGGAGTCAGACCTCCATTACAGTGTGAGTCTTCCCTCTCTGTTCCTGCTCTTCCATTGCCCTTTACCTTTCACTGACATTACTCCTGATAAATTTCTTGCCCTTCTAACTCCATTTTTGTGCCTTCTTCTTGGGGAAACTAAATTGAGAATTATACCCAAATTTAGAAACAGGAATCAGGCCAGGTAAGCTCAGGACTTATCTCCATGGCTTCTCCATATACCACTAGATTGAAATAGCAAAAGAAACATGCATATATCTTGTCTACTATGTTTCATCTAATTTTTTCTAGGAAAGTTGGTGTTCTGTGGAACTGTTTTCCTAAAGCAGGTCGATTCGGTTACAGTCAAGAACTTTTTTCCCCACTAGATCTATAAAGTAAAAGAAGTGGCAGGTTATGGTTTGTTACTATAACCGGAAAAGCAGGGTTACCTAGTTCTGTGCTAATGAGAAGATTGTTTTCTCCAATAGGCAGGCCCACAAATAGATGTCCATATAAATGTGTATGATCTTTCCATCACCTCAACAGTTTCTTTGGTTCTGTGTCTGGTAATGTTTTTCTTGTTCTTTTTCCAGTGCTAGGGATTGAACCCTGGGGTGCTTTACTACTGACCTACTTCCCCTACCCTTTTTTATTTTGAGACAGGGTCTCACTTATTTACTTAGGGCCTCTACTTCATCAAACACAGATTCAGATGAGGGGAAATATTCTGGAATAGGCCGGTGGTGGAAGCATATATGAATTGTTTATATTTAGACCACTATAAGAAGACTCCTAAATATACCTTCTAATGCAGTATTCTTCGAGTTCTTTTACTTATTGTAGACACAACTAGAACACTCTGAAATTCAATGTCTGGCTTTGTAGGATGACTATACCTCAACTCAATCTAACCAACCTGGATTAGATTGTATTGGTGTTAAACCATAATCCCTTGAACACATTACAAAATCTATAAAGCTTAGTGGGATTCTCTTCATATTTTAAAATAAGTAAGAAATTGGTCTAAACTTGTTGAAACTCCTCTTTTCAAAGGACATTTAGAGATTGTTTTTAAGCCACTAAAAATACCTACCTCACTACTTTAAACCTATTTCTTAGTATTTAATGGAAAAACGTGAAGAGATTTACTCATACTGCACACGAATTAACTCCAAATTGTATATTTTTTAAAGTAAAATTCCTTTTCGATAACACATATCAATCACACTTATCTTTACTACCCCTGAATGGCTATAAATAAATATTCCAGTTATAAGCCTTGTTAACGACAAATTAGATTCAAGTAACGCAAAGACAAACACAGAGGACATAACGTTCCACTAGCTGACCAGATCAAGTGGTGAGAGACCAAGAGCCAAAGTAAGGGTCTGAGGAAGCTCCCAGGACACCTGGGTGCTAAGTCTGCCTCTGCATCTGGAAGGAGTTCTTCACCTCTCTGGGCCTCTGTTTTTCCACCTCTGGAGTGAGAGGACAAGCCCGGAGGACACCTAAAGTTCTTTCCTGAATTAGCAAAGCTACTTTCCTTGTGCAGGAAGAGCCAGGGGTAATAGTAAATATTTCCAGGGTGTAAAGTTGGAACATAAAGAGAAACCCAACCAGTTTTTCCCTCCATCTTCTCACAGAAGGTCGATGTAGAGAAAACTAACAGTCAACTGCAAAGAAAAAAGGGTTTTACTACACGCAAAACCAGCAAGTGTAGGTAAATGCTTCAGTTCACACAAGCAAGAGAGGGAACAAAAAATGGGACTTGAGGACCCATCTCAATCTTCAATCTGCCTTTTAACATTCCAGCTGAGGGCTTCCACCAGAAGGGTATCAATGCACATGCTTGTCAAATAAATTTAGTTCACTGAGCTTAAACAGAACTTTTATCTTCTGAACCATGATTTTTAAAACATAAGGTAAAATTTTTCAATTTCTAAGGCCAGTTAAAATAGTGTTCTCTTTTTGGCATGAAAGAAACTTCATTATTGTAGACAACATGGCATCTTCCTATTTGCGGTTCTCATTTTCAAGTAAAATCTGTGTTCAGATCATCGTACAAGAAAGGGTTGAAGATGTGGACTATTGAAGATATGGAATGTTATATTTGAGGAAAAACAGTCCATTTCAGTCAAATTTTAGGCTTAGAATAACCCAACCTGAAAAATACTGCAGTATCTGTGTAATGCCAGGTTTGACAACATGTGTAATGCCATACTAGTAAAGAGAAAGAATAAGAAAAGTGACAATTAAAACATAATATACAGCCAGGCAAGGTGGCACATGCCTATAATTCCAGCAATTCAGGAGGCTGCAGCAGGAGGATCACAAATTTGAGGCTAGACTGGACGACTTCACAAGATCCTATCTCAAAATTTCAAAAAGTGGGGGATGGGGGATATATATATGAATATATCCCCACTGGGGGAGGGGGATATATATATGAATGAAGGTCTGTAATAGAATACCTGGATTCCATTTAAGGCGATAAGACAGCAGGATATGATCTGGAATCTGTATAATAAGTGGACATTAATCAGATTTTGGTGGAAGTTGGAAGCAAGAGGAGAACACAAGTTTAGAAGGAACCGTCTTTGCAGAGGTTCCAGAGACAAGAGGGATCAGATAATATTTAGGGTTAAGTATAGAGTTTGAGAGAATGGGAGAAGACAATGGAGAAAGGTAAGATTAGAGAGGCAAGTGAGACCAGATAATGAGGGAATGACATGCACGGAGATTTATTTTCCAAATGCTTTCTACATGTATACTGGATCTTCATTTTTTATGGTAACCAACACGCTTAGAGATCATGTTGTCACTTTTGTAAAAAGGTAACAAAGGCTTAGAGTAAAGGGATTTGCTAGCAGTTGTTAATAATCATTGTGTTCTCTATTCTGTTCACGCTGTCTCCTTGGGACTAAAGTGGTGTTAGGTGGTGGGGAACGAAAGCCAATGGCAGATGTTCTCTTGCCTCTTGTACTGCAACTCCCAAGCTGCTCCTAAGTCACAGATCTCCACGCCCTTCTGCATCATCCATTAGGAAATTCATCTGTGGCTCTTATAGGATTTAAGCTTTACACTGGTTCGCTTGGGGGTCATTGGCAGAAATAAAAAGTGACTCATTTGACAGAATTAGGATCCTGGGATTCTTGCTTCTATTTTTAATGTTAGTAGATCCAGAGAATTCAAGTTATTATTGACAGACTTCATGGGTAAGTTAACTGAGTAATAATGACAAACCAAAATTTCCCTGAGGTATAAATTATACAAAAACTTGGCACTGTTAGGAGCAAAGTCTGAACAACAGTTGTGTAAGATGGTGACCTGGCTGTCCTCTGCATACGAGTGACTGGAGACTGGGTGTAACATATGCTAAGCTAGATTTGTATACAAGAGCCTTTTAATTAATATTGAATTAACCCTTGGACTCTGATTGGGTCTTTGAATTTATTGCTCATTTATTCAAGGCTCTTCGTTTCGGCTGGATGAAATAATACCCAAGAAATTGAAAGTCATGTGATGATAGCAGTATTCCTGATTTTTTATCAGATAAAATCAATGGTTTTGGGTCTTCTCAATTCTTTCTAGGTGCCTTTGAGTTGGAAAGTATAAACACTATTGGAAATGACAAGCTTAAGAAATCTAGGGAAAAAACTATGTATTTAGCTACATTGAAATTTCCTGTAATCATCTGCCCTCCATAGCATGGATCCATATGACAGTTCTGCTGTTGGAAAACTGGTAAGCTTCCCATCCAGAAAAAGTTTGTAATTGGGGAAGCAGAAATAGGTGGAGCCATATTCTGTCTTATAATAAAGATGACCCTGACATTGCATCTTAATCTGAGACAATGGGCACATTAGAACTTTCTCAAAGTTAGGCTAGAAATTCATCTTAAATTATTTTAACCAAAAATGCATTAACAGGGAAACTCAAGTAACTGGAGGGCCCATCATGAGCCAAGATGAATAAATGAGGAGACCATGCAAGGTCATGATTCCTGTTACCATCTCTGGATCTGCTTGCCTTTTTTACTCTTTATTCTGAGGCTAAGTCCTGGCAATGATAATGCCTGGGCACTGTATGCTCCGTTTTCCTTATGGCTGCAGATTGAACTCTTCCTGGACATTAGAATGATACACAACATCCTGGTTTAAGCTACTGCTCATCCTTGATTACTCTGTACAGGGGAGTAAAGTAGGCCTCAAGAAGAACAGATTAGAGTAAGTGCCTACTTATTTAATGGTCATGTAATTAAGATTTTTATCCTGCCCTACGTACACACTCACAGCCCCGAACTTGGTTACCCTGGGAACAGGAAATTCCTCTCCAGAAGGAAAGGTTGCAAAATGAGTAAAAATAAATAAAGAAAGAAAGAATCAGTTGAAGCAGTCTCCTCCACAGGCAAATCAAATTAGGAGTCAAACACTCTGTCGATGGCCAAAATACATAAACATCTTTTGAAAGCCATTTTTCACTAAACACGCTTGAAGACTATGTCATAAAGCTATTAGAAGGGAAAGGGCTGTCCCTTTACCAACAAAGATGGTTTTAAAATCACAAAATGCTTTTCCCATAACCATAAGAATTAAAATACATTTTAATGGACTTAGTCATTCTAAATTCAAATGACCATGAGTCAAGCTATTATCTGTAGAAACAATAAAATTTTTCTCAGAATATATTTTTTAAAAATTTTTTTTAGTTATAAATGGACACAATACTTTTTTTATGTATTTATTTTTATGTGGTGCTGAAGATTGAACTCCATGCCTCACACGGGCTAGGCAAGTGCTTTCCCATTGAACTACGGCCCCAGCCCTCTCAGGATGTACTTCAATGGAAGTTAGTTGGCTAGCACAGCTGGCAAAGACAATAAATCAAATAAGAAAAGAATGACATTTAGGGAACTAACTTAATTAAAAGGCGAATCCTTGTTTCCAAAACTTATGCTACATGACCCAAAACTCTCAAGCTTATTGCAGAAAATTCCAAGTATGATTCAAAACTTGCTGCACATCAGATACTTTTAACAAAGGTCAACAAACTTTTCTTTATACCCAACTTAGGGGATAAAAATCTTTATTACAGGACCACTAAATAAGTAGACACTTACTCTAATCTGTTGTTCTTGAGGCCTACTTTATGAGCAGAAGTCGGGAAAGAGCAGGGGTGGTGGAGTGGGAGATGCTGTGGAGACAGGGAACAGCCAGTATTTCATGTTAGGCCTTAAAAAAAAAAAAACAAAGAAAAGGAATTCATGAAAGTTGGCGCAGTATCAGACCATAAACAAAATGCCTTCCTGAGCAGATTGTATAATAGGCATTTCACAAGTTAAACAATCCCTTAGTCGTCAGGGTTGTGAAAGAGAGCAAAGACTAAAAAAGGAAGCAATCTCTTCTTTCTCTTCTGGGTAGGACAGGATCTCGCAGTAAGCTGGAGTGTGCATGTCTCACATCCAGAGCTGACTTCCTGGCATCGTCCTGCCCCCTCCTCCGCAGACATCCCTTCTAGAAGTGCAACGTAGCATCTGTGTCTTACTCAACTGGTGCTCCTTTTGGCTTAAGTGGGCTGCGCTGTGGGTCTCTCCTCACAGAAAGTGAGTTGCTGGGCTGGATGTTGTTCAGTTGCCAGCGCCCACCCTGGTTCTGCAGTCCTAATTGCCTTGAAGTGTTATTTTCCGCTACCTGAGCTGTCTAAAGTCTGGTTTCTGGATCAGAAACTCAGCCTGTACACACCACTGCTTGCTTCCTCTGGAGGGTGTTAAGTGTCACAGGCTTTGATAATTACATTTTTGTCTTTGATTTTACTGAAAGAGAACCGGGTACTTGAATGTACAAGAACCACAATACCCTCCTACCCACAGAGCCACTAACCATAGAAGAAAGGAGAAGTAAGTGCCTAATACTAGTTGTTCATACATGCAAGTTTACTTGAAGTAACTAGTGATAGTGCAACTTTTTTCTCTCCAAAGAGTCCTGGTATGGGCCATGAAATATTGGGTCAGATACCATTGAAGAATGTGGGCATGGCTACATATAGTGACATATGCAAAATCTCATTGATAAGAAATGATGAGTAGAATTGCAGTAACCAAAAGCCTGAACTTCTGTGTTAAATGATTGCTGATCATGGTCTTATTCAATTGATTTGATTTCCTTGCAAGGCTGTTTCCCTAGATCTGTTACAATGACAATGGGCATGCAGTGCATGAGGAAGACAGGCCAGGCTGGGAACCAGAGGAAAGGTTTGCACCAGTCATTCCAACTGGGAGAACCTCAGATCCTGGCAAGAAAAAGACGTGCTTTAGAACATCATTTAAGAAATGTTGAGCAGAGAGTGAGTAAGGAAGAAAATCAGTAGCTGCCTGACTCTGGTCCTGCCAGTTTTGCTGCCTTCTGCCTTCGTGTCTGTCAAGCTGAGAGTAGAAGCTGCCCATCATCAGACCAATGATCCAAGACCAGCTGTCCCTCCATTTCTCCACTTCCAGGAGTAGATAAAGCACGTAGGTGAGATTCTTAGGAAACAGGTTCCTGCTAGAACAACAGCTACACGGGCAGATCTCTTCTGTCGTCTAAATTGCAGTGGGGTGCTAATAGCCACAACCCGAACGGTACAAACTTCACAAACCAGAGTCAGGGAGGAGAAATGCACACAACTAATCAACTCGTATTAAACTTTAAAATGTACACCAACCGGCATATAGGCAATGCCTGCTCCATAACCAGGATACCTTTATCTTTGGGATAAAGAAACTGAAAATTATTCCTGGAAGTTATGGTTTAATGTATGTGTTCCTCCAAAATTTCACCTTGGGACTTAAACCCCAGAGTGATGGTTCTAAGAAGTAGGGCTTTGTGGAAGAGATCAGGTCAAGAGGGGCTCTCCACGCACGAAGGATCGACGCTCCTATAAAGAGGACTGCAGGGAGGGTGCTAGTGCCTTTGCGACCTCCCATCTCTTCCGTCATGTGTGGACAGTGCTCCCCTTTCTGCATGTGAGGACACAGCAAGAGGCACCATCTTGAAGAAGTGACACCAGACACCAAATCCTCCAGCACCTTGACCTTGGACTTCCTCAGCCTCCAGAACTGTGAGAAAAGAGATTCTGTTACTTACAGATTACCTAGCCACAGCAGCAAATGGACTAAGACAATAGCTTTAACCCAGCTGCTGCCCTTGGTGTTGAACACATGGTAGCACATTGCTAAAGCAGATCAATAAAATGAAGAGGTCTACTGGCACGTCACCCCTGAGGCTATTCAAATTCCACTGACCAAAAAGGATAAAAGTCCACTGTATTAATTATGATTCTCCAGAGAAAGCAGAAGCAACAAGGGGTGTGTATGTGTGTGTGTGTGTGTGTGTGTGTGTGTGCAATGACAGACACAGAGACAGAATTATTGTAAGAAATTAGGTTAGATGATATGGAGGCTTGATAAATATACAATCTGTAGAATAGACTGACAGCTGGAGATCCAGTAAGAGCTGACATTGCAGTTTGAGTCTTAAATCCCATCCACTGTCAGAATTCCCTCTTCTTTATGAAGGTCAGTCATTTTTTTCTTCAAGGTCTTCAGCTGACTGGATGAGGCCCACCCACATTATGGAGGGTAGTCTGATTTACTCAAAGTCTACTGATTTAAATCTTTATCTCATCTGGAAAAAAAAAAAAAAACAAAAAACAAAAAAACAAACCTTCTCAGAGACATCTAGAATAGCATTTGGCCAAATACATGGATAGCATGACTTAGCCAAGATGACATAATATTAACATCACAGTCACTTTCCCTTGTACAATGTCTTGTTTGGACCTCTGGGTTTTTTTTACACCTTCAAATCCCAGTTAACAATAGTCATAAGCCAGGAAGTATTTGAAATTAAGAGAATATACTCTATAATATAAATCAAAACAACACACCGAAGGAATGTAAATTTGAAATTAGTAAAACAGAGCAGAGTTCTCTCCTTAAATAGTAGGGAAAAATCAAGGAAATTAACTTCCTTCCATTTTCACCAGGTTTCCTGACATAGGTTTCGGAGGATACCACTTCAGCAGAAATAATCACGCCCTCATTTCCTGCTACTAAGATATATCATGATGAGATAAAAAAAAAAAAAAAAAAACCACAGGTGAAGATTCTATTGACTTATTCAAACTTGCAGTTTCTGTGCTAAATAAGAGAGTCTGTGGTTTATTTATCTTGGAAAATTGTCAGGAAAGTTCTGGAATTTGGTCGTGTAAAACTTTTTTTTTAACCTTACTTGAAAAGATGTGAAACTATGTCTCACCTCGAGAATGTACTTTCTATTTTTATACAAGGACAGTTCACCAATGCTCAATGGCATTACTGTATGCAACCTGAAGGGCAGTCTGGGAGTGGGATTGTAACCAGACAGCAACTGTCTGAAGGGGTTCTCTAGGGGCTGGAAGAGCTGAACCCCAAATAGAAACTCCTGGTCTGGCATATAGTCTGACAAGGACACAGAATATTTTAAGTAGCAACTTGAAACCTGCTGTTCTGGAAAAACTTCCCAGCTTCTTTATTTCTACCAGCAGTACTTCCAGGTTTACCAGGACAATTTACAAAGCTGATTCCTGTACACATGATCTTCCTTTTAAATGCAAAATTTCATCCTGAGATAACATGTTTTTTTTTTACCAAAGAAATAAAGCTGGTTTCTGGAAATGAGAAACAAAATACCATTGTGATGAATAATTTCTATTTATATTTTATTCCTGGAGGCAAATAATTATTTCCATATTTTTTACCTCTTTTTTTTCGGATGGATGCGATCTATGAAGTAGACTGTAATTTAAAAAATGTTCTCAATAAAGATTACTGTCATTCTTTTATTCCTTCAACATATTTTTAAAACTAGTTTGTGGGATCTGCTGGAGATTCTGCATGGGGTAAGACACAGCTTCTAACGTCAAGGGCTGCTTGTTCTCATGGGGAAAAATGTAGGGCTATAACCTCAATGGTTTCCCCCTCTGAAATTTGTGTTGAAATTTAATCTTCAGTGCACATTTTATAGAGGCGCGGTCTTCAGGAGGTGATGGAATCTTCATCGATGAGATTAGTTGCCCTTCTGAAAGGTCTTACGGAGGGAGTTCACTCACATTTGTCCCCTCCATCCCTTCCACAGAGAAGAGCTACAACCTTCATCCCACCCAGAGGATGCAGCAGCAAGACCCCATCTTGGAGGCAAAAGCAGCCCTTGCCACACACCAGTGCTGTCGGTGCTTTGACCTTGAACTTCCTGGCCTTCAGAACTGAGAAGACAAATTTCTGTTTTTAATCAATCACTCTGTGTGCGGTTTTGCTCCAGCATCACAAATGGACTAAAACTGGTGGGTAAACCAGAAGTGTGGGTGACAAGAAAATAAAGGGACAAAGGCACAAAAGAGGGTCAAGACTCCTTCAGAGAGAGGAGGTTAACGACAGTTGCAGTCAATAGGAAAGATGTAAGGTCTCCAAATCACTCCTAGTGTCCATCAATGAATAGTTCTTCCCCTAAATCTGGCCCTCAGCACTAGATACCCTGAATTAAGTTGAAGAAAATTAAACTTCATGATTCCTCTTGCACTGCAATGACTGTGGGGTCTGAGGAAGAAGGCAGCCTCTCACAAGCCTGGCCAGAAGTGAGAACAGGAGGCAATCAACATGGACTCACCAAAGGGTGATTTTCGGGCAGCGGTGCACATTGTCCAACAGCTGTCAATCACAGGAGATGCCGTCCTTGTGCTTCTGGCTCAACTATTCTCCATTCAGCAGCTGAGAAAAAAGTAATAAATGCCTTTATTGCATTTATTATTTATACACACTGCTCGCTTCCAGGAAAAATTTGGAAATGCTTACATGAATAAAAGTCATACATATAAAATAACCCTTTAACCTTTGAAAGAATAAAATAATAAGTAGGTAGTGAGTAGATAGTTTAACCTAGTTTTATTCAACTGAGCATTCAACCTAGTGGGTTTTGTTTACTTGTTTGTGTTTTGTGGTGCCGGGAAGTGAACCCAGTGCAAGCACCCTACCACTGAGCTACATCCCCAGCCTGAGCATTAAATTGAGTTCTATTCCTATTGATAGTCAAAGAACAAGGAAAGGAAGGAGGGAGACAGGGAGGGAAGATAAAGGAGGTTGTGATCAGGATAAGTTCATATAAATATATCATTAGATAAAAAAGAAAACCAGCAATTCAGAAGTGACTTTATACTTCCTCTAGGACAAAGCCCAAAGAGGGATATATTGTAACAATATTTCTCCAAAGGTGATTAAGTAATGAATAGTTGTACAAAGGAAACAGATACATACATATAGCTTGTGGGGGGTGGGTTGTGTTTGGGGTACAGATTCTAAATAAATGTTGAAGGCAAATTGTTACAGCTTTGAAAAGATCTTTCTGTGTGGAGGCATTTAGTGATAATAGCTCCCTCATCTGAAATGCTCAGGTCCACAAATGTTTGGATTTATGATTATCTTCCAGATTTTGGAATATTTGCACATATGTCATAAGATGGGGTCCAATTTAACCATGAATTTCCACTCTGTTTTGTGTACACCTTATGCACATAGCCGTTATTTTTAGTATGCCTATGTTTTGGCTGCAGACCATCACGTGAGGTCAGATGTAGAATTTTCTGTTTGTGGCATTGTGTCTACTCTCAGAAAGTTTCAGATCTGGGAGCAGTTCAGATTTTGGATTTGGGGATGTGAGACATAAAATCTGTATATGCTGACATCGTCTTAGAGCTTGACAGATATTTTCTTCAACAACGTTAAGAGGTATATATTATCGTTCATCTTCAAGCTACCTATGAGGAGCCATGAAAGAGTGAAGAACTTGGTCAAGGTAAAGAGGTGAATCTGGGATGTCTGGCCTAAAATCACATTCTTCAACCTCTAGCCACCCAGACAGGAGGCTTTCAGTTAATTTGATTGATATAGAGACAGAGTAGAGCAATGTGGGAAATGCCAGTTCCCATGTCCCACATTGCCACTTACCGTTGTCCAAGCCCAACTTTTGACACAAAATAGGAGAGTAAACAATTTGAGTTTGAGGTTCCTAACAAATGCATGCAATACTGGTATTTTACAAAAGAAAATTCCAATGTTTTATATGCCAGATCCACAAAAGGCAAAGCTGATTTTCTTTTAAATAAAAACTAGAGTCAGATGTAGACTTTAAAAGATGAAAAGTAAGCCCTACCTTTGCACAGAGATAGACGATGGGGCCATGAGGACTGGGACCAAAACCTTCCTAAGGAAGCAGGTGAGGCTCCTGATTCTACACAGAAAGGCTTAAAAGCAACATGCCTCAGTTAGGACTCTTGCTTGAAGGTGACAGAAACTCAATGAACCTAAAAGGAAAAGAATTTGTTATCTTTTAAAATCTAAGCAGGCGAACATCCAATCCATGTGAAAGGCAAACATTCAGTTGGGTCTCAAGAGACCATAGAACCAAGAACCTGGATGATGCCAAATCTGTCTTTCTCTCTCACTTGCTGCCCTCGCCCCCCCACCCCCCGCCCTTGCTGTCTTTTTGCTTGGTGCCAGCTTTTTCTCACACTGAGCCAGGCTTTCTCTGTGGGGCAGAAATATGATCGCTGACAGTTCCCAAGTTTCACATCTCAATTCCATCCTAGGAAAAGACTGCCTCTCATGCACTACACCCTTCTCCAATCAACAAACTACTCAAGGAAAACCTCTGATCAGGGCAACATGGATTGATCACCCATCCCCGGAGCAGGCAGGGTTGTAAAGAATGGAGGAGAAGTTTCCAGAAAAATGAGTTGCTTTCTTCAGAACAAACAGACCATACTAGAGTTCGTGCAGAAGAAAAAGTGAGTTCATAAAGGTGATTTTTTTTTTTTTTTTTTTTTTTTTTTTTGGTATCAGGGATTGAGCTCAGGGGTGCTTAACCACATCATCCCCAGTCCTTGTGTGTGTGTATATGTGTTTGTGTTGTGTGTTTGAAACAGATCTTGCTATGTTGCTGAGGTTGGCTTTGAACTCATGATCCTCCTGCCTCAGCCTCCCAAGCTGCTGGGAGTACAGATGTGCACCACCTCATAAAGGTCACTTTAACTTCACATTTAAAGTCCCCAGGGATGTGAAACCAAAATCAATTACTCAGAGTTCTGCAAAGTGTTGTTTGTTCAGTTAGGGATGATTCAGATACAAATTTCCAGTGAAAACCTGACTATTCAGAAACACCTGGAAATTAAATGTTCTAAAACATCTAGTAATGTATATTCTTTTTAGCTTAAATTTGGTTTCACTGTATTTCTTGTTTTATTTTAACCATTTTAGATAGAAATTTTAATAAATGCACATGCTTCATATTTTCTTAAACAGAATTTACTAATTATGACACTTTTTTACATCCTGAAGAATCTTATTATAAACATCTATTTACATCACTCCTCTCAGTACTGATAGAAATGTGTAGTCACAAGATAGATGTGGGGCTTTGACTTGTTTGTTTTAGTTTTTCTATTTGAATTTTCCTACCTTTTCCTCTACACCCTCAGGCAATTATTTCTTCCTGCTTTTGTTATATGTGCTTATCCCAATCCTATTGTCATATATTGATTTGTAGGCTCAAGTATGGTAGACTAATATTAAGATTAAACAACATTCAAAAGTACCATGCATAAAACAAAAGAACTTAGGTTTTAAATGGCTGGATGGTAGCCTCTATGAAAAAAGAATGCATGTTTTGTTTCTGAGTATTCCATATTTTAACTGTTCTTTGAATACCTTCTTGGTTTCTGAGATATTTGTTGTGTTCCTGATTAGGCCGTTTCTGAAATTCTGCCAAGATTATGAATGTATCTAGTTAAATAATTAATTAAACAATAAATAAATATTTCATGAGTTCTGCTTTTTTCTGTGTTGAGTAGAGATTATATATTTGTTGGGGAAAATACTTTCCTCCTATTTCAAAGGATGAGGAATATATTCATTTTTGTAATAGTCTGAGTCCCTTGAAATTGTGGTGGTGAGATGGAGAATTAGATTAAATAATGATTTAAGAATCTTTCATAAAATGTAATAAAATATATAAAACAATCTATAAAAGCATTTATTACAAGAGGGGATGATTATGTATTTAAGTTATTATTTACTTCATATTCATCTCTCCCACTATCCTATAAACTCTGTATAGACAGGAACAATATCAGTTTTACTAATTTTTAGTGTCTTAACAGTTTGACACACAATAGGTGCTCAATGAAATTTTTTAAATGATACAACAAATGCATATAATTGATAAGGAAGCACTATTTCCTAATGTGAAGGACCAGCGATCCAGACTCATAAAACCCCCTTGCTTCCTGCCTGCATATGATTTGAGACAAGTCACTTACTGTTTCAGAACTCCAGTGACCTCATGTGATGAATGAGATAAGAATAATCTATCAAGAAAGTTATTGGAAAGGTTATTCAAATACTATATCGAGAGTGTTCATTCAACCTGAGGTGTTATGAAAATATCAAATTTTCTAAATTGTAATAATTGAAAGATAAAATTCTCAAGAATGAACAATATTGGACTACAGGCTTCTGCTGCTTGATTTGAAGAATGAACAGCCATGACCTCGATGACTGCTAACATCTCCCAACGCCAGATCACGAGGCATTAGTTACCTCCTGGCTCAGCTCTGCCTGAACTTAACTGAACTTTTACCAAACCTCTAGCTCTAACTCCCAAGTTGCAGGAAACGTGGGTGTGATGGGAATGAGTGAGCTCAAGGGAGAGCATGTTAGACCAATGACCTGGGTTCTTTAATGAACAGACTTCAAAGGAAATAAAAAAAATGGAGAGTTGGAGGAGGAGGAACCTGAGGTTTATGGAGACTTTGGAGCCACATCAAGCAGCTGCAATGTGTGGCATCCAACGTGGTTCCTTCAACAAACACATTTTTAGGAATCATAAAAAGGAAGCGAGAACCTAGCCTTTGCCACAAGTAAAAACTTGTACTCCTCCAAAGTCATTGTTAAGAAAAACGAAAAGACCAGCCACAGACTGGAAATCAATATTTTCAACATTTAATAAAGGAATTTTATCAAGAATACTCAAAAACCTCTCAAAACTCCATATTAAGAAAACAAACTGATCTTTTTAAAACTGGACAAGCAAATTGAGCAAATACTTCACCAAGGAGACAGGAACAGCAAATGAGCCCATGAAAGGATGGTTGGCATGAATACTCTGTGGAGAAATTTGAATTAAAATCACAATGAGATCTATTACATATCCATTAGAATGATTAAAGTTAAAGGGAAAGAAACCTGACAATATCAAATACTGGTGATGCAGAACAGTGCAACCCTTGTATATTGCTGGTGAGACTATAATATGGTACTTTGTAAAATGGCACTGTAGCTATTTCTTATGAACCTAAACATGCACTCCTATATGACCCAGAAATCAAATTCTCAAGCATGTCCCTAATTAAAAACACATATGTGCTGGGCACAGTGGTGCATGCCTATAATTCCAGTGGCTTGGGAGGCTGAGGCAAGAGGATTGCGAGTTCAAAACCAGCCTCAGCAAAAGCAAGATTCTAAGCAACTTAGTGTCTCTAAATAAAATACTGGGATGTGGCTCAGTGGTTGAGTGCCCCTGAATTCAATCTCCTGTACACCCCCCAGAAAAACCCACATATTCATATGTGCATACAAAAATCTTTACATAAAGTTTTAGAAAAGCAATTATAACCTGGTTGACACAAATATAAAACCATCCAAAAAGTCTGTCAAAAATTGGATGATAAGCAAAAACTGTGGTATATCCACATAATGGAATACTACTCAGCAATTAAAAAAAATGGAGAAATTGCTGAGTGTCATGGCATATGCCTGTAATCCCTGCGGTTTGGGAGGTTGAGGTGAGAGAATTGCAAGTTCAAGGTTAGCCTGGGCACTTTAGTGAGATCCTATCTTAAAAAAAAGTAAAAATGGGGAGATGTAGCTCAGTGGTAAAGCACCCTAGGTTCAATGCCAGTAACAGAGAGAGAGAGAGAGAAAGAGAGGAGAAGAAGGAGGAAGAAGAGGAGGAGGAGGAAGAAGAGGAGGAGGAGGAGGAGGGACAAGTTGCTGATATACAGATCAACATGGATTAATCTCACATGCATTTTGCTAAATGAAAGAAACCAGACTCAACTGGCTATAGGGTAGATTTCACTCACATGACATTTGGAAAAAGACAAATCTATAGGGACAAGACCCAAAAACTAGTTTAGTGTTTTGCCAGAGCCTGAGGGTGGGGAGAGGGGTCCACCATGACAGTACTGGGTGCTTGCCATAGACATATTCTATATCTTGGCTGATGGTGATTGTAAGACTGTGTTGGGCTGGTTGAAACCTAGAACTCAAGAGAATGGGGTTATGGCTCAGTGGGAGAGCACTTGCCTAGCATGTGTGAGGCATGGGGTTTGATTCTCAGCACCACATACAAATAAATGAATAGAATAAAGGTCCATCAACAACAAAAATAAGAAATAAAAAAAATGGATCATGCTCTTTGTCAATTATTGCTCCATTTCAAAAACAGAAATCTGGGACACATGGACCAATTACAATGTTGCGATTTAATTTTGTTTCTGGTTTTTAAGAAAAAAAATTCAAAAAAATTTATAAGACAATTGGGAGTATATGGACACTGGCCTGATGTTTTGTGATAACGAGTTATTATTTTTAAGGAATTGTGATAATAATATTATGGGTCTATTTACATGTAGCGGTACATAAGAAAATTATCTCATGCCTGGAACTGGGGTCTACATAATGTAGGTGGCTAATCACCAATGAGACGAGGTTTTCCGTAAGGTTGTAAAAACTAGACCAGTGTAGTGAGTACAGGAAGGGTTAGCACACTAGTCTCTCTACTCTTAAGTGCAATTTGAAATTTTCTTTAATGAAGCATTTTTTTAAAATGTGCAACGATTCCATAACCATGGAACTCCTTAATACTACAAAAAAGGAAAAACTAAGCATACAGAAACTAATAATCTATGTCAGAGGAACCAAGGCAAATATGGAAACTAAAAGTATAAAAGCTGTTTTTCAGCTCCAGGAGGGTTCAGGGCCCAACCTCTGACATCTTGGCTAGAAATTCACCAGGCTGATATCAGCTCATAACTCCAGACCCTTACTCATCACTATGCTGGTCCCAGGTTGGAATTATGGCATCGGGCCCTGGGTTCCTGAGCCCTTATCAACACATCTTCACCAAAAAGTCTTATGCTAGCCTGAAACATTGAAATGTAGTGCAAAGAGTACATCTCTGTAAATTTCTACCATTTCCTGCTGTCTGTTATTAATGTTCACCGCCTTCGGGTTTTAGATATTCCCCTTTTGTGTTGAGTATGACAATAGCAATTGCATGAGTTTTAGTTCATGTAGTCTTGCTTCAGATTCTTGAAAATACAAACATTCAGAGAGGAAGATAATAGGCCCAAATGTAAGATCTTATGACAGAGTACTTAATAATTGTACGCTGCAACTTTCTCTCACAATAGTCACTTTTAAGAATTAAAAAAAAAAAAAAAAAATCATTCTCTGAGTGAATCTGACCTCCAGTCTTTTAGCGTGTCTCTGTTTTGTGTTCCCAAGATAGGAAGGATGAGAGGCTGAGCCACACAGCCAATGCTGGGAGGCAGAGGGTCAGGGCTGACACAGTGGACCAGGGCCAGGCTGGCTCAGGCCAGAGCAGGCGCCAAGCCAAAAAGAGCTGGACAGGAGCACGGGTCACACAGCCAGGGGCAAACAGGCTGGGGGAGGTCAAAGCAGAGCATGGCCTCTTGAGTCCACAGGACAGGAAGTCTTGGCCTGCTGTCATCTGTGACGCCTGTGATGGTACATTCTTAAAGTGGTTGTATTTCAGGGGCCGAAGCCAGATGCATTGTTTCTTGTGTGGTTTTTTGTTGTTGTTGTTTGTTTGTTTGCTTGTTTGTTTTAAATCCCCCAGCATTTCCGAATCACCATAAATTCCTTAGTTTTTGTCTCTTTGGCATCACATTCTGTAGTCTAATGTTGATCATTAATATTAATCAAGTATTAACGAGTATCGATCTGAGAAAACTGCCAAAACAATGTCAGTAAGCAACTTGGACAGACTGACTTCTGTAGAAGAGGTTAAAAAAAAAAAAAAAAAATTAAAAACTTAAATGACTTTTTTCCAAATACAATCTCGAAAACTTTTCCTGTGTTAGAAAAGTTTCCTGTGTTAGGAAATAATAAGTAAAGTTTCTCATGGTTTTGAGTAGAATCCTAGTATAGCATGGTTTGTTATTTAAGAGGATTTGTGTATAAAATGAAATAAATAAAGCCTTTGCTCCCTAAGTCATGAAGACAGCAAAGCACTATCAGCACAGAGATGACTTTGGAGATGACTTTCAACGCATGATTAGAACCTATCTTTCTAATCCACCACCCTGAGCACTGTGGTAAACATGTGAAGAAAGGGTCTTGTTTGTTTGTTTCCTCTTCTAGGATCTCCTTGTACCCACTCTCGTGACAGGTGCCTCTCTCATTCCACAGAACTCCGTGTCCTTGGTCCACACATCCCAGATGCCCACAGGATAGGTTCAGGACCTGCTTCCTAATCTTTTCATCACCAAAGTCCTCTTTGATGGTCTATGCACTTTCCTCTCCTCTCCACACACAGAGACAGTTGTAAATGATTTTACTGCCACCCTGAGAAGGCTTGATTTTCCTAACATGCAGGGAAGCTTGGTCATTTAACAGCTTCCTCATTAAGTGTAATAACAATGCAGAAGTAGGCCATATGTGTTTGTGGATGATGAGCTTTACAACTCCAGAAGGAAAACAGTTGAAACCTGGAAGAAGATGGCCTCAGTCATACACACCTTGCCCTTTTTAATGTCTGGTCCTGCTGCAACAAAGTGGAAAGGATGCCAACCAGTCTGCTCAGTCCCAACTGTCCTGCTGCTGCCAATGATTAGCACCATGGCCTCGGAGAGGCATGGGGTGTCTGTGTTTATAAAATGATGGGGTTAATAATCTCTAAGGTCCTACTTATTTTGTTAGAACTCAGGTCTTCCTGAAAGAGGGCAAATGTAGAATCTGGAGATTCCAGTTCTTGCAGTTCTGTCTGGACCTTGAGTATCTCACTTTGTTTCTGTTTCCCCAAACACTAAGTAGGAAGTAACTCATGAGAATGAGAGTGAAGTTTCAGTAATTGGTTATAAAACGTATGAAATAATTTTAAATGTATCATACCAATGAAGGGGCCCTTAAATTAGCTTGCTTTGTCTGTACTTATTAAGATGTATTCACATGACTTTGGTGGTGGCCATTGGGAGGAGCGTTGAGGAAAAACTTGCCTCTATTCAAGAAGATGGCAAATCAAGCAAAAGATGATGTCTAGGCCAGGACCTCAAGGGCAGAAGCAAGAGCAGAAAGTGGAAAGAAGGAAAATTTTTCCTGATCTGCTAGGTGGTCCAGTTACAGCCCTTCTGTCTCAGGGTACCTGCTCCTACTAAATAAAAAATAACAACAAATGTGCAGCAGAGACAGGAAGTTGTGGATACTCCCAGCCTTGCTTAAGGTTCAGGGCCTCAAGACTTCAATAAAAAGGACTTTCTGGAGGAGATCCCCCCCCCCCCCCAGCTAGTTCCTTTATTGCCCACCTCATCCCTGATCCAAAGACTCATACCTTTTCAGACATCTTTGATCATCTCAGCTTATGCCAAATCAGGGTTCTCTGAACCACAAGCTTCCACAGCAATTAGATCAGAAACAGTAATTGATGCTAAAAACAATTTGAAATAATTGAATGTACTTTGCACTCCGGCCAGCCTTGCTAAGTTTTATGTGTCTTTTGTTTCTTTCGGAAGTCTTCTCTGCCCTGTTTCACCAATGCTTATGTTCTTTTACAAACATGACAAGCTTTTAACCAACCGTGGGAAGAAGCTGAATTTATCCTACCATGGAGACATCAGTTCATTCTGTTTTCCAAGGAGCATAATTGCGACCTTACTAAGGAAGGGAAGAACTAGAAGCATATGTTGTTTATATTCCTCTTCATAAGATATACTGAGAAGTGGGTGGGCAGAATTAGGGTGTGTCCACCTTGCCCAACTCTGAATGTCTAAGAGCAGCTCAGGGACAGATTAAGCACCCAGAGAAGATGACAAGGCATTTGGTTTGTTGTGAATAAGCTTTAATGAATGACTCATGTGGGCTTGCTTTAACTCTTTCCATTTCTGGTTGGAAATGAAATTAAACATCTGATAAGAGAACTGCAACCCAGTTTAGGGCTAATCTAGTTTTGGTCTAAGTGTGTTTGTTTTCAATATCTTGTTAGTAAATCACATTATGTGGGAGTAAGAGGTTCTAAACGCTGGTCCTGCCTCAGAAATGGATTTTATTGCCTTTCCTAGTTGCAAAATGAGGTAATATGAAAAGCCATAATGCCTTGGGGAGCACAAAATGCCAGCCTTGTAGGAAAGGAGACTAAAGCCTTGGGAAGCTGAAGCCAGCCTTGTAGGAAAGGAGACTAAAGGCAAATGCTTCAGCTCTCCTTTCGTGCCCAGAAACACAATGAAACTTCTACACAGAGAAGAAGTTGCTCCAGGGGGTGAAGGTGATCCTGCTGGTTATCAGTGATGAGTTCTGCTTCCTCAGAGGCTGAAGTTTGAACATTAGAGAAGCATGCCAAGGCAAGCACATAAAGCAGGTTTTATTTATAAGTAGTACACGGGCTTCTTCCAGGAGGGAGAAGGGGGCCGTATCTGGTATTCTGATATCCTAGGAACTGAGAGTGCCCCGCCCCTTTTATATATTCCAGACCTTCTTTGTTCTCCTGCTCTCTCCCCCTTATCTCTCTCCTTCATGTGACTAGGCTCAGGAGATGCTGGTTGGATGACCAGAAGGTGGGAAGCAGATGGGCAGGGGGAAGGGCCAGGCAGGTAGCTGCCCAGGGGGCATTTATCAACAACTCCTTGTCTGCAACCATTTGGGAGAGGTATAGGCAGGTAATCTTGGTGAGCATGGGCTCTGGAGACACTGACATTCCAATCTTCCAGGGGCAGACTCTGACTTCCTGGATCCAGACTGGCTTCCATTTTCTCCATCCGACCCAATCATCTATCTACACTAGCTCTGCCTGTCTTTAATTTGGGCTTCAAAGGTAAGTTGAGGATGGTGATATAGGTTTGATTATATCACATCTTAATGTACAGGTTAAAAAAAAAAAACAGATTAGGATTGTTGGGTGGGGAACAGATTCTCAGCAAAGTCCGTATTTACCACAAAGAGGAATTAAACATTTAGAGCTAGATTTTGGGGACCTCCATCTTCCTTTTTGAGTTTCACCATCCTGAGGCCCTGGAACTTCCCATTTCCTTGCCTTAGATCCTTTTCTGCCACCGACTGTCCAAATCCTTCTACAACACTGCCCTTTCCAGGGTCATCTGTCTCTTAGTGGGTGATTTCAGAAGTCCTCATAACTACCAAAGGAACAAATTGATAAGTCTGTGCCCCACCAAGAAGACTTGATTTTCACACCAGTGGGCCGACTCCAGACCTCCCAACCTCCAGGAAGAGGAAAAGGAGATGACTCTCTGTCCCGGGGCTTTGTTTTTCTCTTTATTTTGACTTTCAGGGGAAAGTCAATCCAGAGAAGAATGAGGGCACCATTCGCCAGAAGTTAGCTTCAGCTTATAGCTGATCAAAATGGAACCTTTCTCACCTTCTCCCTTTTGCATACTGAAGGAGCAAACTACAAAGGCTCTCACTTCCTTTCTAGGTCTTACCAATCATTCCTCCACACTCTGGAAGACATCGATTTTATTTTTTTAATGGGAAAACTCCCCCAAGTCTACATTTTTACTTTCAAATCTTCTGTGATTATTTTTTTTACTGCAATGTCTTGGCCAATCATGAGTGATCATTAATATAACCCACAATTATTGCTTTGCATGCACACATTTCTTTTGTCCAGCCCATCACCTCTACTCTGAGTACATTCTGAATCATTTGTATAACTAAAAAGCAATGGTTGTAATGCTCGTTAATTTATTCATTCAGGAAATATTCTGATTTAGAAAGACAAATTAGCTTGTCACCTTTGATATTTCAGTGGTGTGGAAAATAATCCACTGATCCTGAGAACAAGCTTGCCCCTGATCCCAGAAATGTGTCATAGTAGCTGTAGACAGATGAGTTTCTAAATCAATGTCACTATGGATCCTCTTTATTGTGAAAGTATAAAGTTAGGGAAGAGAAAGATCTTCAAAAGGGTATTGCCATCCCAAAGTGTGAAGCAAAAACAATTTACAGTTATTGGCACAACACAGGTATCATTTAGCCAACATTTCCTTAACAGCAACTGCGTCATACTAGGTTCTTGGGATCCAGGAACAAAGTAGATAGACAACAGACACTGTCTCTCAGTCTGTTAGGGTACCAGGCTTGTACCTCAGGGATCGACCTGGGCTTCAACTACCAATCAGAACGGAGGACTCACTGCCCTTCAGAGGTTCACTGTACAAGCTGACTCATTTGTTTTTGGGTTTCCCCAGAAACTATGTTGAATGTGTTCAAAAATAAGCCTACTGATGATCTTGTGCTCTGGTTTCTTCCTCGTCTTTCAGTCCATCAAAGAGGCTAGGTGTTACTCCTACTGAGGACTGGACTCCCCAGCTACTGAAGGTGCCCTGCAGCTCCATCAGTTTCTGCAGCAAAGTTGCCCCAAAATGATGTCACAGTTTGTCACTTGGTCTTGATGCAGCACCAGAATATCCTTCTTGGCGCCTGTCTACCATCCTTCCTTGCTAAGATGTCTGACTGCACCTCACAGGTCTGACTGAGAAACAACTAGAGGATGGAGTGCTCACACTATGGAGTGCTTGAATGTACCAGGTACTGTTCTAGGCACCTTACAGGTATTAAATTGGTTTAACCTCAAAAGAGCACAAGCTGGAGGGTTGAGGGAGAGTGCTATTCTTTTCTATTTAGAGATGAGAAAGGTAAGACATGGTGTATCAGTGATCTATTGCTATGCAATAAATGACCACAAATTGTATGGCTTAAAACATGAGCACTTACATGTTACGTTTGTTGCGGAACAGGGCATAGTTTAGTGGACACCTCTGCTTTACGGTCTCTTTTCGAAGCTGTCATTCAAGGTGTTAGCCAGGGCTCTGGACTTATCTGGAGGCTCATCTGGGAAGGAATGGGCTTCCAGGTTTATACAAAGGATTGTTGGCAGCATTTGGTTCCTTGGGGACATTGAACTGAGGGTTTCAATTCCCAACTGGCTGATGCCTCGGAAATGCTCTTGGTTCCAGGCCACACAGGTCTCCCCAACCCAGCAGCTTGTTCATAACAGCTAGCAAGGGGGAGAACTGCTAGCAAGACAGAAGTCACACTCTTTTGATATCATGGGCGCGATAGTTAACACCTTGGACATTTTCTATTGGTTAGAAGCAAATTACAGTTCTTTCCCACATTCAAGGAGAGATCATTCATCCCAGGAGGTATGGGTCATTGGGACCATCTTAGAGACCTTCTGCCCCACACAGAGAGGGTTATATATCCAGGGATTGTGAGCTAATCAACCACGGAGCCAGCATTTCAGCACAGGAACTCGACCTCCAGAGGAAAGTGAGACTCAAACAGTTTGAAAACCAAGCTGTCCCTAGAAATAAGTATGAACTTCTATTTTACCATCTTTTTGGATGAGTCACTAAAACGAGGGATGCCGAAGATTCAGGGTGTGTGTGTGTGTGTGTGTGTGTGTGTGTGTGTGTGTGTTGATTTCTTTTCCCACACAGGGTTTTTAAAATTTTTAAAAACAACATATGGCTTTCATGTAATTATCTGGAGTTCCAGGATCTTTAAGAAAAAATAATCAAAAATACAGTGCTACTATTCCCTCTCTTTTCATGTGGCAACAGCTGGTGTCTAGAATGAAGTAATAGCTTAGTAACAAGGTGCTTATCTGAGGTCAGCAGCTCTCTTGAAGCCCCTTTCTTGTTACCAGAATGGCATTCACTGGAAGCATTTGACTTTGCTGCCACCACAAATTAGAGTCCAGTAGGGCTGAGAACTGAATAGTGAACCCATTCATGGGTCAAATAAAAGTGGTCCCACCTAGATATTTAATATATGTCAAATTTCTTTGCATAATGAGAAATTTGCACAGAGAAATTAAACATTCCTTTACCCCCAAATTTCTATTAGCTTAAAAAATTATGTATATAGTTGTAGACAGCTGATTAAGAGGAAAGTTTTATTATCCCTACCTGAAAGAAGTCTACCTGCCTATCTGCTCATCCACAAACTAGTACCAACTAGTGCTAGCTTCCAGAAATGTAAATGCCACACCCCAATGGCACAGCCTTTCAGGGAAAAGAATTATTCAGTTGTTCCTTTGTTGAATGAACATATATTCTGTATGCTGGGCACTTTATTAATAAGCCTAATTGTAATAACTCAAAGGCACATGAAACACTAAAATGCACATGGTAGATAAATTCAACAATATCCTTTAGCAAGTCTGTGGTATACAGGGACAAAACCTAGGTCTTCTACTTTTCCAACATTCCTGGCTGCCTTGGTTCAAATTCCTTTGTTATGTATATAAAAATGCAATATAGATTTGGGGTTGAAGGTATCATTGGGAAGCTGCTTCTCAATTACTATGTAATTATATGTTATTTGTCATATTCTTCAACTTCCAATGAACTTATGTAGCAAATATAATTGTAGCGATTGGATTCTAGATTCTGGTCATTAGGTGATTCAGACTGACTCTTTCTCTCTTGTAATTCTGTAGGAGCATGACATAAAAGAGGACTGGTATTTCCTACCACAGCCCCAGCTGGTAATTCCAATTGTCCCATGATTTCACAGCTGCACACCAGCCCCCAGCCACTCACACTTGTCCCTGGCCAATGATGCTTTCCTTAATTAGCATATGACTTAAACTTCAGGCCTGACATATCTGTTGCTTTGGCCTCTGGAGTACCTAAGTACAGCCTGGTCTAATCTGGAAAGAAAACCTACTTGAACATAGATGCTATTAGCCCCGACATTGAACAAAGGGAAGAGCAATTTACCTGGTGGTTGTATTCACTTTCTTTATCAAGTGAATTTATTTTCTCTGACTATTGCTCTGCAGTCTAGTCTTCTGTCTGGGCTTTCCACTTGTGGTGTTATTATATATATTTTTTTTATGGTTCTAATACCTTCCCCAACTTGAGAATGAACTCTAGAAAAAGCCACTAGGATACTACCTGCTGAAGCCTGTGAGACCACCTGCAGGGTGTGGTTTGAGAAGCCTGGAAAGCCCCCTCCTCAAGGGAGTCAGTAGGTCAAACCTAGTGCTGACCTTTCCTATTTTTTTTTTTCCTTCCTGTTTACCTTGCTGAAGCCCCTGTCACTTCTCTAGGTGGTTAAGCCACACAGATGATAGCTTTTCTCAAGAAGTCTATGCCCAAATCCATGCATTTAATAGGAGGCATGTTTGAATAAACTTGTGATTCCTGGCGGTCTCTCTGGGTACCACTTAATTTTTAAATAATTTCTATTGAAAAGTCACCAATAAAAGCTTCTCTAAGGAGTTGGGACATAGCATAGAACATAATAATCAGGGACAGGATGAAAGTAAACATTTTTATTTCTAATGACAAACAGACACTAAGCAACTAGGAGGTAATGGTAGTATACTAGATACTCAAGTGACATATAAAAGCAGCACAATGTAAGAGTGGTGGCCCCTTTGCAAGTTGTCCTTTCACCAGCATTCTAAATTCTAAAACGAAGTCATACCTAACTGATTAAGATAATAACTGATAATCTTTCTCTGGATGTACAAAACTCAGGACATCTGGCGATGCTCAGGTAACATCAGTTGTATAGCACCCTCCTTACTCTAGGCCTGTCCATCAGTGAACACAGAGCATGTAAATTGCTGTGAGGTTTAACTTGCATGGAAGTAATATTTTTGTCTAAAGAAGTTTAGGAACAAGAGCTAGGAGGTCAAGGTTGAATGCGCTGTTTCAAAGAGGAGCAGGGGAGGGATACACAGCCTGTCTGATGAAGACCCCACTCAGCACATAGCCCTTCTGCCTGTTGTGCCACCCCACCTCCTTTGCGTCCCCATAGAAGCCCTTTTGTGTACCTGAGTTCCCCAAGCTGGTCTGTTCTTGGGGAGATGGTAGCTCCAGCCATCTTCTCAGTGTGCCACTCTTGGATAAGTCTGATTTTCTTTCCACAAACTCTTTTTTTTTTAATTTGTTTACATAATTTTTTAGATGTTGATAGGCCTTTATTTTACTCATTTATTTATAAGTGGTGCTGAGAATCAAACCCAGGGCCTCACACATGCTAGGCAAGCGCTCCACCACTGAGCCCCAGCCTCAGCCCCTCCACTAACTCTGTCTCCTGAATATTGGCTTTTGAGTGGTGAGCAGATGGATGTGGGTTCTGTAGCAAGGAGATCTGCTTCCTTGGGTTAGGAGATCATGTATGTACTGACACTGATTTTTGAAAGAGGTAGTAGTACCCTTTGTTGCCTGTGAAGTACTGAAAATAGCATATGCTACAGAAGCCTTTCGTGGAGGACATGGGATGAGAGCTGACTAGTTAAGAGGGAGGAACTTCAGGTCTTTCATTTTGAACTCAGGTGGCCTATGCATAGAGTTTGATGGAGAAAAAAAAGGACATTAATCAGGACAGGCTGAAAGATTCACTTTGAACAGTTGAGGATGGGATTTGAAATTTTAAACAATGGGCACTAGATAGCAACTACAAAGATCTAAATGGAGAAAGACCAAGATGAAATGGGTGTCTTAAGAACTACGTTGACAGCAGGTTTGAGGTAGGAAACACTAGAGGAGGAAGCCTGGATAGGTAACAGCAGGAATTCAACTTTACCTAGGATAGGAACCAGGGATGAATGTGAAAGGCAAGGAGAAAGGAGGGATTAAAAAAAATTTCCTGGACATAGAAAAGTATTGAAACAAAAGGGCAAAGAAGATTGTGGTGTTTCCAGCCTGCATGACTCAGCCTGAGGTGGGAGAGGGTGATGTAATGTCAGACAGATGACTTAGTGAAGGGGAAAGTTCCAAATTTCAATTACAGGATCATAGAATTATGGGATTTTAAGTGAAACGGAAAGGAACTTAGACACACTAACTCTAGCCCCTTTATTTTATTGGAGGTCAAGTGAAGGGAAAGAAGGGTGGGTTGTTCAATCAGTAGAGAGTTGGGCAAAAAAAAGCAGGACTCACAGTCTTCTCCCACCAGTCCCTTGCCTGCTTCATCAGTCTTTCAACTGAGCTCTCTGCACAATGCTCTCAAACTGTGGACTAAGGACCGGGGCCTGTCTGCAGACATATCAGACTCTAAATAAATAAACAAAATAAAACACTCCCCCAAGATTGAATTTTTAAAAATCTAAATTAATTCAAAGAACTGAATTTGTGATTAGTCTAAGTTCCTAACTCGACTTGTTACTGACTTTGGGTTCTTCAATCCAGAGTTATAGAAATGAACAATGAACTCAGAAAGAATTTAAACACAGGCAAGACTTTAGTAAAGACTTCTGCTTGAGCCAGAAGGGGAGACAGCACCTGGGGGAAAGAGACCCCAGGCAAGCTCTAGCAAAGAAAAAGGTGGGGGATTTATGCCTGAGGTAGAAGGCAGAGAGCACATGGGGACAGAGATCCCAGATAGACTCAAGCACAGAACAGAACGGAATAGATTTCATGGCATCTATGGGGTAGGCAGGAATGTGGTCTCTTGGTGTCTTCACATGTAGAGGTGGGACTTCAGTCATACCTTCTTCTTCCTTATCATGCTTCTTGTCTCGTTTCTATCTTAAGCTTCCACCTACAGGTGTGTGTTTTACTATGCTAACAAGGCAAATGTAACTGTGGATTACTTCAGTGACTATTAGAGCCCTCACCACCTGGAGTTGTCCTTACCATCTGGAAAATTCTCTAAGATGACTTTCAGAGGTGGTGTGGCCGTGACCACATAATCTCAGAAGACTGAACTGATTTCCCCAGCCTCCATCACCTGGATGTTATCTTATTCCCACAGCCTTGAAGACGAGTTCACTTTTTAACTAGGGATTTTCTAGCATGACTGTTAATTCCATGTGACTGCGAGTCAGCTTGGTTGTGTTACTTTCCTTAAAGGTATTCATCCCTTAGTTCTAAGGGTTTCTATGTTTCACGGAGATCCCTGATGGTGTCCTTTTTGTTGTTACTGGCTTTAAATTTATAGGCCTTTTAAATCCTAAAGTCTGGGAGTCATTTCTCTGCAGGATGGCAAATTACGTCTGGTGTGCACTGTCTTTTCCAAGGAACATCAGTGGGGGGTAAAAAAAAAAAATGCAGCCACAAAAAAGATGACAAAGCAGTGTTTTACCTTCCTGCCTCCACTCCTACAGCCAAATTACAGCCATGATTTCTTCATTATGGTTCTCTGGAGATAGGAGTGGGCAGGAGTCTACAGGATGATGCTGGGTGAGGGACTCCCCGTACTCTGAACCACGGTCTCCTCTGGCCCTTGGTCTTAGATTGAGGTTTGGACATTCATTCTTTGATACAGACGTGGTACTTCATTAATCTTCAGTCATTTGTAAAGTATCTTTCACAGGTGGTATTGTCACAGGAGAAGAGAAGCCTCCAAAGAAGGGTTCTAGGAGTTCCCAGAGAGGGGGGCCATGGTGGTGGTGGCGGCGGGGGAGGGAACCACTACCGGACTTGACTCAGGTTCTTGGCATACTTGGTGGAAAAATTTTCAGCACAAGCCAAAGGCATAGACAGAGGTTTATTTAGTAAGGTAGATACACAGTCAAGGAGAATGGGGGTAATCTCAGGAGAAAGCAAAACGCTTTAGGGTAGAGCAAGCAAAACGCACTCAAAGAATGGGGGCTAGCTACAGAGGGAGAGTCAGCTACTGGTTTGTGCGGAGTGTTAATATTTAGGTTGCTGGAGGGTGGTCCAGAGGAGGAGCCAGGGTGGAGCTACCCAATTGCAACTCCGGTTTTCCCTGGGCTTGTGCATTGCCCTTGAGTTACTTTTGCAGAGTAGGGCAGGTCCCTCCGGAGTTGCAACTTTACATTTCAGTGGTTCGTGGGTGTTTCCTTCATATCAGTGGTTCGTGGGCACTTCCTTTGAGATTCAGTATCTCTACCTTTATTCCCTATTCCTATCTTATTTTCAAACACTTCCTTTGAGACTCAGTATCTCTACTTTTATTCCTATCTCATTTTCAAGCCCTCCCCAGTTAGATTAGTTGGCAGGAGAATGTCTCACTCCCTCACAGAAGCAGACATTGGTGTATTCCCCGCCAGGGCTCCAGAATGACTCTGCTGCCTGAATGTAGGGCTGCGCTCCCAGTTAGAAGTTGGAAGCCAGAACCCTACAGGGGAAAAGGGGTCAGAGCACAGTACTGACAGTAAATCATAAGGCTTGGGCACGCTGAGTAAGCCAGCGAGAAGGACCCTGGCGGCAATCATCAAAGATTCAGCGAGTGCCGACCCATTTCTTGCAAATTTGAGCCGACGGGAAGAGCACTGCGCGGGGCTCCAAGGGATCTGAGCCGCCGCTCCTCCATCCAGCAGGGAGAACGAGTCATTGTACTGGGCCTGTTTTCTCAACTGTAAAACTAGGGGCCTCGGAGTCCTTCAAGAACGTAAGACTCTAAAATTGAACAGGACTTGGTAGTACTACGCCGCGCTGCACTGGCGCGCCGGGAACCCCGTGGCCAGACGCTCCAGGCCCGCGCTCCTCCAGCAGACTCTCCCACTCCGCGCCACGTCGCCGCGGTGGAGTCAGAGGGCGGCGTGCGCGCTCCCGTTGGGCCCTGCGTGCGCGTCTCCGCCGAGCTGAGCCCGTCGGCCGGGCCGGGGGGCGGGGCAAGGCGGAGCAAGGCGGGGCGGGGCGGGGCGCGCGAGGAGGGCGGCTGCCGCTGGAGCTGGCCGGGGGGAGAGAAAAGGCGGCGGCCCGGCAGCCGGGCGAGGCGCAGAGGAGGCGGACCGGACCGGGGTGTGGGGCGCCGGGCGGCTCCGGGACAGCGCGGAGCAGCCGGGCACGGCGGCCACGGCAGCCTGGGCCTGGGCCGCGGTTCGGCCGCGCGCGCCGGTGAGTGTGGCGAGGCCCGCGGGTGGCCGGCGCGGCCCGCGCTGAGCGGGACGGGGGCGGCGGCGGGGCCGAGCGAGGCCGGCAGTCGGGTTGGAGGCGGGGGCCCGCCGCGGGGCAGTCGCGCGGCGCTGGCCGGCCCGCGCGGGTGCCGGGTCTGCCCGGAGGGCGTCCGCCGCGCCGCTGTCCGCGCCGGGCCGCCTGCGTGGCCGGCCGTTGAGGCGGTCGGCAAATGGCGACCCGAGCCCGGGGCGGCGACCCCGGGCGCCTCCGTCCGCGCGCTGAGGAAGGGCGAAGCGGGAGCGTAACTTCGCGAAGCCGGGGGCCGCGTCGACCCAGCCGCTCTCCTTTTGTCTTCTGGAAACTTGGGTTCCGTGGGGACAAACGGGTTAAAGTGAGCCTGGGAGGCGTCGGCAACTGTCTCCGCGGGATGAGAGAAGTTGGTAACTTTTCCATTCATGGAAGCGGAGGCTCCGTCTCCGCGGCGGTCCCTGTTCGGGGGACGCTCGCGGTTCTGCCGACCGCGGGGGCGTTCTGCCCTGTCCTGCCCCTCGGAGGGGGACGCGGGGCGCGGGCGGGTTCCGAGGCGCGTCGGGTGTTTTCAGCGCGACGGTCTGTTTACGCCGCGGCGCTCCTCGTCCCCTCTCCCTGCTCTCCTTTCGGAGCCCGGTCGTTAAGTCAAGATGCTTGGGAAGGAATTGACCTTTTATTCCGTGGTTACTTTGTTGACTGGGATCCAAGACGAAGTTATTTATGGGCATTCTGATATCAACGTAGGTTAACCTTAATAATTAAAAAAAAAAAAAAAAAAAAACCTCAAACTTTCTGAATTTCAGTACCGTGTTGCGCTCTTTGGAGACCCAGTAAATGATATGAACCTGTTTTGCCTTTGCTCATGTGAGGTTTTCCAAAGCAGTGCAATTGCCAACTTGGCAAAAGGAAGAGTAGCGTAAAAATATGCCTTTAGGATTTTTTTGAGGGGTAGATTTCACTGTACAGTTTCCGCTGCATCACTCTTCTTTGTGCTTAGTCACTGTTTCTCACTGTAGAAATTTAATTGGGGATAACATGGTGTTTTGCTAATTTCTTAAATTGCCAGTTTTTTAACCTGGAGCTTTAATGTGGTGAAATAAACCATTTTTGTGTGTGATTCTAGTAGAAGTGGGTGGAATTTTGTGAATAAGAAAACTGAAGTTCTGCCTATGTGTCTCAATCGTACTGAGTATTAATTTCAAACCATTGCTTCTTTATATAAGTCTAGCATTGGGGGACTTCCCCCCCCCATACTGTGCCCTAATAAAATACCATTAAAAAGCAATACTATATAAATGATTGTTAACATTTTGAGATACTGCATGTAGAGAGAAGTACCTTAAGGTCACTAAAATAGGCATTGCTTAATGTGTTTACTATTGGATAAAACATGTTTCTAAAATGTAACTTCTCATAGGATAAATTCTGTGGTATTCCATATCGTCTTGGAGAGCCTTTAAATGAGTTTCCAAAACTGCTTATGTTGATAAAAGGAGTTAGTACTTGCTGGGCATTTTACTGTAGAATGGTATTGTAGTTGTACAATACTTTAATGATAAAGATTTGATTCAGGGTGTATAAAATATTTAATTTCAAGTTCATTGTGATGAAATAGGTGGATTCACCTTGCCCTAGTAGTAGTATTGTAGGTAGTTGTAGGTGGATGTTAGATATAGACAGGCATACCTCAATTTAAAAAGTCTTTTACCAAAAAAGTATTTTTTTTTAAACAGTGGGTAATGTAAACTCTAGGTACAGTATTTCCTCTTAGAACTGCATTTAATGTTTTGTAAGTTTAAACGACCGCTTAAAAATAATTATACATAAAACTTTATACAAATGTGTGGCTGTTTTATAAAGTGAATTACATCTATTTTCTGAGACCTACATGTTTATATCCTGTTGGACACATGTAGTTGTAATCTACCTTCACAGAGTTCTAGATTATTTTCAGAGCAGAGTAGTTGCCTCAAGGTCAAAAAATTGAGACTCCTTGTAAGACCACTTCCCACACCATGATACCCATCTTAATAAACTGAGTTTTCCCATTAGGGTGGATCATTTTTTTGTGTCAAATAGCTCTTGTCTGAGTATTAAATAGTTACTAATATTATTTCAATTTCTGATGTAAGTTTATTATAATTTCATTTGTTTATTTAGTGGAGAATATTGTAAGTAGTTAGAACTTTCACTTTGGAATGAGCTGTTCATGACCATGACCATGACCATATTTAGAAATGGAAGATGTATGCTTTGGTTATATCATATCTGGAAGGATAAAAACTTGAAGAAAATTTTCCATGTAATTGGTTCTTTCATCCTATAAATAAAAAGGAGTCAGGATCAAAGTTTAATAAAAGGATATACCTTGTAGCCAATTAGCTGTTTTGGATTGGGAGCATGTGCTTTGCTCTGGGAATTTAATTATACTGTGTTTTTTGTCTTGGTTATCCACCTCCACTTCCCCCTGTAAAAATTAATTAACTAATTTATTTATTTGTTTCACTGCTAGGGATTGAACCTAGGACCCTACAAATACTAGGCAAAAACACTACCACTGAGCTACAACCCCACCCTGCCTGCTTTTTAAAACAGTGAAATACCATGTCCTGCTAAGGTGTTGATTTATTATGATCGTTAAAACTGAATGCACCTCATCAGCAAATTATTCAGCAAGTGTCTGCATTTACAGTACACTAATACCTCTGACTATACAAAGATGAACTAATTGCTAAATTTTAAATTTTAATTATGAACTTTCTTATAATAATGGTTGATTAATGGAACATGTCTGTTTCCACATCAGTCTTACTTTGGAACATGTTATTGTTTAAGTAGATTTTTATTTTATCTAATACCATATTAATTGTAATATTAAGCAGTAGGCTTGATGTTACTTCCTATCTCGAGCTTTTCCTCACCTTGTACCTTACTCAGGCATCTAAGCATGTGCAGACTCTTATTTTTCTTTTTGAATCTGGTGCCTTTTTATTCAGTTGTCCCAGTAGCTAGCCTGCTTGGCTGATTAGGGAATTAAAATAATAGAAAAACCTAGAGATAAATGTTTCCTCTTTTTGTTTAATTTTATTTTGTTTTGGAATTCCATTTTGCTATTTTCTTTTATTATAATTTTTCATTCTTGTGTTTACACAAATCTGTATTCTTGGCAGAGTTTTGAGTGCAGGGAAAACAAGAATGACTTAGAGATGATCCTGACCTGCAAAGGCCTTATGGTTTTCCTGTGAAGAGAGATAGTAAACAGAATAATGATTTCCTTTGTCATGAGTATTAACAAGGAAAATGCAGTGTATATTGTATATACATAGTAAGGGGTGCGTACCTGTATTGGGGTACATAGAAAGGTATTATTTAAGCAGAGACCAAAAAGTTGATTAGCATGATGAGAGAAAACCCTGTGTATCTGTATGTCTGTCTTGGAGATAAGCAGACATTAAGAACAACCCTAAAGTAGCTGTCTGTTTTGAGTACATTAGGTGACTTTCCTCAGCATATTTTAAAATCATGCAGGTTTACAGTTCTTCACTTTCTTATGTCCATATGCATTTTGGTGAATTTGGAAAAATATCAGAGGGCACTTATGTATGTGCCTTAAATGACCAGATCTCATTTCATTGTATGGGAAAATGCCATGTCTTAAAACTATTTTTAAGGATTGCTTGTCAGCCACAGAGTATGAGTTGGCAAGGAACTTCTGGTAGAGAAAAAAATGAAACTATTGTAAAGCATTTCATTGTTTGCAAATAGTTTTTAGTCTAATGAAACTTTTTCCAGTAACTCATTTTTAAGTGTAAATTAGTAATGTGATTTGGCAGGTAAAGATCCTGATTGGAAAGAGGTTTTTTTTTTTTAAAAAAAAAAAAAACGCAACAACAACATTGTTTTAAATTAAGCACATCTTGAACTTGAAGCCTTCAATTTGAGCAGTGTGTTTTTTAACTGGATCTGCTGTGTCACTGTTCCACTGAGAAATCAGGGATTGATGATTTTAAACCTGTTTCACAGGATTTATGAGTAATTGTGAAATATTTTATGAAGGTGTTTTTAATTTGATAGCAGCAATCTTGATTAGAAAGAAGATGGATCTGGGAGAGCTTTAAATTTTGAAGCCAAGGGCTTTCTTCCCAGAGTGCTCCCCATCATGACTGTTCTATTTTCTTATTTATTAATATATTTAACTATAAAATGGAATTTAATCTGATTGCTCCTTTGTGTAGTTATTTTGAGAATTATTAAATTTGTAATGTTCCATATGTTTATGCTGAACCTTATCAATGTAAATTATTTTTTAAAATAATTTAAAACACATACATTCAAAGCAAAGTAATGTGCTTTTATAATTAGAAAGGACCAAAAAGACTTTCTTGACCACAGGGTGATTAAGTGTTGGAATAAACTACAAGCAAAGTTGTGTAATCTCCGTTCCACAAATAACATCTTAAATTACTGAAGAGTTACTGAAGAGTTGCCTTATTTTCTTAAACTTTAATAAGCAAACATGTCTTATTGTCCTTGTACATTGATCAGATACAGAATTAAATGCTGCCTCTGCCACTTAACTAGATAAATGTCCTTGGGCAAGTCATTTACCCTTTCTGAACCTGTTTCCCCTGGGTCATTATGAGGATTTAGAGACTTGAACTATGTAAAGAAGGATAAAATAAAATAGTGTTACCTTTTTCTTCTGAGTCTAATTCAATACATAATAAGCATTATGGCCTTGTGGCTATTTGTTCTTTTTTGTTTGTTTACATTGTTTTTCAGAGGAGTATAGTGTAGAAGAAGCTAGTTATTTTGAAGCTCGAGAACCTTCTACTTTGAAAGTTGTTGTGTTTAATTCAGAATTGCAGCAGTTGCTATTTCAAACACTTTCGAATTGAATTTTAAGATGTGTTGTGCTTGGTGTGGTCATGTGATGATGTGTACAGTCACATCAAGTGTCCCTCAGAACAGTGGTCACTTCTCTTGAAATTGTGTTTTTAGGTTTCTCTCTTAGTAACAGTCAAGCTTATAACCTTTAGCATGTGGGATAAACTTGGTCTAGTTGTTACAAAATAAGAAAGCTACAGCTGTTTTCACAGTATGATCCCTCAGTAAGTTGTCTTCCTATTAAAGTTTCTGTGAATATTTGCTTAAATTAGAAACATTTGTTATCCTTAATCTGTCATTCTATTATGATTCTTTCAGCATGCCTGTTTTTAATTTATAGGTTCTATACTTGCCTATAAATTTTATGAGTAAAAAATTTAAAGTATTTAATTCATATTTTGTAATTTTAAAAACAATGTAAAAATACAGTGTCAGTGTTGAATGTGTTCCTTTTTGCCATGACATCATTGAATATCAGAATACCCACTCTGAACTTTCCTAATTATAAAGAAAAGCTTCATTAGAATCAAGCTTCAACTGGAGAAAAAGATGTAGTATTTTGGGATGTGAGGGCAATCTGCCAGCGACATCTTTCACCCCACTGATTACAGGATTGATTAGGCTGATCTGACTAGCTAGGTGGGTGTCCCTTTTCCTCCTTCATGCCTCCACGTGTGTCACTTCTGAAACTGCACACTTGGTGGAAGAGGATGACCTTCCTGGATAGAGGAGGACTGTATTTTGGTCAAGGGTATACAAGTAGCTGTGTTCCCCTGCTAGACCTGCAAACAAACTCCCAAGATGCAGTGTTTTGGAGAGTAATTTTTTTTTCAACTGGAACCAAGATAGAATTTGTGGAAAAATGTCAGAGAACTAACATGAGTGAAGAAAATGGGTTAAGAATCTTTCTTTTCTAGAAAATTAAATACTACAGTGTAATTTGGGAAGTAATAGAGTTGAGTTGTCTGCCATCTGCAAGCACAAATACATAATAAATAATTAACAGTAGAGGTTTGAGGTTGGGAAGAGGGGTCTGAGCAGGACGTGTAGATTAGTTTTCAGCATATAGGTGGTAATTGAGACTTTTGGAAAAATTGGAAAAATTTATAGAATGAATGGAGAATGTATAGAATGAGCTGGAACCCTGAAGAAGTGTAATTGTTAAGAGAACACTAAAGAATAACCAGAGAGTTAGGAGGAAAACTGGAGAAGTTTAACAACATGAAAAGTAAGGGAAGATGACTGTTGAAAAAGAAGGGATTTTTATAACGTTAGGGCCAGGGAAAATGGGGTCTGAGGGCAAAAAAAAAAAAAAAAAGCCCTTTGATTTTTGATTTTAGGAGGATCTCAATAGAGCAGTTTTATTGAGCGGTAATAAAAATAAAGCCTGAGCAGTGTATGGGAGATTACAAGATTTTTGTTTTGTTTTCCTTCTGAACATGTGATCGAGTAGCAAATAAGAATAGTGGCAAAAGTAATATGGTATACTTTGTTTTTACTGCTTATAGCAAACCAATAAAGAAGTTGATTATAGAAAATCCATTGAATAGGCTGTTATGATTAAATGTGCTTATGCCTTTTCTTTTGGTTTAAAAGTAGAGTTGATAAAAGTTAAAATACTAGCTTTAAAAAGCAAGAAAGACCATTAAATAGCTGTAATCCCCTGATATTATTTTACAAATACTAGAAATCTGAACTCCTTAGAGTAGTATGTAGTTCTCATGATTTGCCTTATTCCCAGTTGACTTTGTCTCTCACAACTACCTTACATTTTACCTTGATTCAGTAATACTAGGAAGATTTAACATGTTTTGTCAATTCATGCTTTTTTTTTTTTTTTTTCAGTTTCATAGGCTATTATTTTAGCATGGAATGCCTCCCTTTCTTACCAGTTTAATGATCCACACTTAAGACTTCTCATCTTTCAAGAATAACTGTGCATTCTTCTCTAACCCCTATTCATACTGATTATATGTACTGATTTCATAATGTGATAGGATTTTACTATTGCGCCAACCTCCTGCTGTTGCTCTTTGAGAGAAGGCACCATGATTTACTAGACTTTATATTGCATTGGTTGTGATAGCACACCGCGGTAATCCCAGCTTCTCAGAAGCCTGGTCTGGGCAAGACCCCATCTCAAAAAAACAGTAAAAAATTTTTTCCGAAAATCTTTGCTGCCACACCAATGCAGTGCCTAGTACAGACTAGCCAAACAATAAATAGTTATAATGAATGAATGGAAACTGTGGTCCTTAGAAGTGTTTTACCAACAGACATAGAGCTTGAACTAGAACTTTTATTTTTTTGATAAATCCCTTGTATATTTTAATTAAAGCTTACCCTGTTAATTTGGTATAGAATTTATTAGGCATATGTAGGAGTAGAGATCAATAGATTTAATTATAAATTAATTCATATATTTAAAGGAAATAAAAATGAAAATGTCTAGTAAAGTTTGACTGATAATATTAATGAAATTGAAATGAGGATGATTCCCTTAGGAATATGATTGCCTCTAAATATCAGGTACATCACAGACAGTTTAATTAAAAAGGTAAAAGCTGGGCTGGGGATTTAGGTCTGGGGTAGAGTGTATGCCTAGTGTGTATGAGGCCCTGGATTCAGTCCATAATACCATGAAAGTAAAGGGAAAAAAAAAAAAAAAAAAAAAGCAAAAACTAAAGCATTCTCTAAGTTCTAAAAATTGAAATACACATTAACTTATTATTGGCATTAATTTATACAATACACAGTACTATAATTTAAGTATTATTTTGAAAGATATAATATGCTGTTTTTTTAAACTTGTAACAAATATTTATTTAGAATAGAATACGAAGTCACAAAAATTACAAATTTGAATGAAAAATACCACAACCTTACAAAATTTAGAAAATAAAAGGGTTTTTAATCAATTAACTGATGTAAAATGTTTTGCTCCTACATTTTTGGTTTACAGGGTTTTTAACCACCACCTCAGATGAAAATGATTTTCCAGTCTTCTCCGAAGATATTACAGAAATGCTATAATATGCTTTTTATTGATATTTTTACATGCTGTAAACTTCCTTTATATAAATACTTCCCATGTGTCAGTACTTCTTTTATGACATTTTAAAACACTGAAATGCTACTTGAAGTTCTGAGTTCTTTCAAGATATATTGATTAAAGATAAAATTTAAATATGTTTATATGTATTTTAGCCTCAAATAAGCTAAGATGAATCAGTGATTTAATTTATATTATTGGTCGGTTTTGAAAATCAACTGCTGTTTGTCTAACTTCTTTTCTCTTGTCTTTTAACACTAGAGCTGGACTGACCATTATGGAGGAGGATCTGCAGCATTCACACTGTGTGAATTGTGTCAGTAGACGGTGTATGACCAGACCAGAGCCTGGGATTTCCTGTGACCTGATTGGTTGTCCTTTGGTTTGTGGAGCATTTTTCCATTCTTGTAAAGCTGATGAGCACCGACTTCTGTGTCCGTTTGAGCGAGTGCCTTGCTTAAATAGTGACTTTGGATGTCCATTTACCATGACCCGAAATAAAGTTGCTGAACATCTAGAAATGTGTCCTGCAAGTGTGGTGTGCTGTACTATGGAATGGAACCGATGGCCAGTTAGTTATGCAGACCGGAAATCATATGAAAATCTAAGCAGAGATGTTGATGAAGTGGCACAGTTAGATATGGCCTTGGCCCTGCAAGACCAAAGGATGCTCTTAGAATCTCTCAAAGTAGCCACCATGATGTCAAAAGCTACTGATAAAGTATCTGAACCTAGAGAACAAATCTCAGTTAAATCCAGTGTCCCAGAAATACCACATACTAATGGTTTGGTGTCTGTTGATGAAGAATCTTATGGTGCACTTTATCAAGCTACTGTAGAAACAACCAGAAGTTTGGCTGCTGCTTTAGATATCTTGAATACTGCCACAAGAGACATTGGCATGTTAAATACAAGTCTTCATGCTACTCCAGATGAAATGAATGAAGAACAAAATGACAGAGAAAGTTTGCAGGATGGAAACTTGAAAGACCAGGACCATCCTTATGAGGATGAGATAGGGGCAGTAGGTGGAATCGATCATACTGGCATAAGTCAGAATGCCCATTCTGAGCAAAATGGCTCAAGTGATTTATTGTGTGATTTGAACACAGGTTCTTATGGCACTTCTGTTCTTTGCAATGGCTTTCCTTTGGAAAATGTATGTATACAGGTCAAAGACCAGGATCAGAATTTTCAAGTTGATTCAAAACAAAGTAGCTTAACAAATGGAGAATGTGTGGCATCAGATGGTACTTCAGAACCTTCCAGTTCACTTTCAGTAGCAGCACAACTTAGAGAAGTAATACCCTCCAGTGCTTTACCTAATGGCACAGTTCAGCATATCCTTATGCCAGATAATGAAGATGAAGGACTGTATTGGAGAAAAGTAGACTTAGGGGACTTGAGGAATATGGATGTCTTATCTTTCAGTCATGTCCCTTCATTCAAATTTCTTTCTAATTCATGTTGGTCTAAACCAAAGGAAGATAAAGCAGTAGATACATCAGATTTGGAAGTTGCTGAAGATCCTATGGGCCTCCAAGGAATAGATCTGATCACAGCAGCATTATTGTTCTGTCTAGGAGATTCTCCAGGTGGGAGGGGTATATCTGATAGTCGCATGGTTGATGTATATCACATTGACTTTGGGACACAGACTTTTTCGCTTCCATCTGCAATATTAGCTACAAATACAATGGTTGGGGAAATAGCTTCAGCTTCAGCTTGTGATCATGCCAATCCTCAGCTTTCAAATCCAAGTCCTTTTCAGACGCTTGGGTTGGATTTAGTATTGGAATGTGTTGCTAGGTATCAACCTAAGCAGCGTTCAATGTTTACCTTTGTGTGTGGACAGTTATTTAGAAGAAAAGAATTTTCTTCCCATTTTAAGAATGTGCATGGTGACATTCATGCTGGACTCAATGGCTGGATGGAACAGAGGTGTCCCTTAGCCTATTATGGTTGTACTTATTCTCAGCGTAGATTTTGTCCATCAACACAAGGAGCAAAGATTATACATGACCGCCATTTGAGGTCATTTGGAGTTCAGCCATGTGTATCTACAGTATTAGTAGAGCCTTCTAGAAACTGTGTGTTGGGATTACATAATGACCATCTAAGTAGTCTCCCCTTTGAGGTCCTACAACATATTGCAGGCTTTCTTGATGGCTTCAGTTTATGCCAGCTCTCACGTGTGTCCAGGTTAATGAGGGATGTGTGTGGCAGTCTGCTTCAGTCTCGTGGAATGGTCATACTACAGTGGGGGAAAAAGAAGTATCCAGAAGGAAATTCATCATGGCAGATAAAGGAAAAGGTTAGTTTAATCTTAACTGTGTCAATCTCTTATTTGACATGAAGTAGGCACTTCAATGCTGCTGAATTGATATAGTAATATCTTGTCGAAAAATTAGTCATCCCTAAAATTTACTGTTAATGACACATTTTTAAATTGATAATTAATGAAGAACTACAATAGTTGGAATTGTGATAATCACAAATTTACTGCAGATTTCCTAAATCTAGATTCTAATCTAATATAGCAAAGGCCTCTTCTGTTTCTTCAGATGAGCTATTCTGTACCCCAATTCTTCTGTAATAACTTCCTTCAGATTCATTTACCCTCTTTTTAAATTTAGGCTCCACTTGAAATACTGACACCATTAGACAATGGAGGCGGCGAAGAGAAGGGTTTTTCTTACTTGTATTTGTCAGCTTCTTTCCAATCTTAGCAGTTTCTTTATTGGGACTTGGTTGTTTCACATGGAATCTAAGTGGAGAGAGATGAGAAAAGGCACAACTATTGCTATATTCATCCTAATAAGTGACCACAGGAGTGTTAAGGGGACATAATTAGATGAATGAGAAAATGTCTTAGGCTGAAGTGAGATAAGATAGGGCAGTAGAATTTGATATTATGGGTGGAGACTGAATTTAGTGCAGTACAAAAGACTAACGCATATTGAGAACTGGAGCAGGAGATTTAGGCAGATCCAAAACAAGTCTCGGCGCCACCATTTCTCTACTGGGGTACTCTACTTTTGCCTATCTTCTGTTGGAGGCACTGTGCAGTGGAAGAGAAAGGTATTACAGATATCTGTGACTGAAGGTGGTTTTCATTTTAAAGAACACTTAAAATATGAAATGACATTTTATGAAGTAGAAACAATTTTGATAAACTTCATATTTGGTTGCACATTATTCAAATTTCTGATTACTTTATTCTCAGCACGCTTAGGTTTTGTCTTTTACTTTGTTGCTCCAACTTTCCCGAATTCTCCATCTGCTTCTCTGTTCTCTAGGACTATTTTGACCTATGAATGAACATACAAATTATTTTGTGATGTTTGTCAAAAGGTAATTCTGGTGGCAGAAAGCTTTATTTACTAAGTGTGTGTATTTTTGTTTTCTGGATGATTTGGTATCTTCCCTTTGGGATGGAACACTATGTATGGCTTGTTTTTAATTCTTCATTAGTGTTCACAAATGGGATAAAATGTTTTCTGGGGATTTTTAACTCCTGCCGAGATCTCATCTAGTGTTCAAGTCTAAATTGCCATCATTTACACAGATTACTCGCATGTCTATAAACTGGCCCTTTTCTCTACTGAGCTCCAAACCCCACTGTACACAAGCATCTGGACATCTGGACATTTCTCCTTGATTACCCCACAGTTTCTGCAAACTCGATATGTCCAATTCACTTTATTCCCCTACTCTTAATCTCAGAAAGTGGCCTAAACCAGGGATTTGGAAGTTAGGCTTGACTGATATTTTTCCCCTTTATTGCCATGTCTGGGTAATTTTGAAATCCTTTTTTATACTGCTCATGTTTCTTCTCTTTCAGTGCCATTTTCCTAGTTCAGTCTAAGCTTTGGTTCTCTCCTGGATTGGTATCAGCTTCTTCCTGTCAAGTTTCTGCTTCCAGTTTGGCCTCTCCAACATATTCTCTATACAAGAGTTAGAATATGTATGCTTTCGTAAATAAAATTTTTATACTGTCACTGCAATGCCCATTTCCCCTGGGATAGAGACCAAATCCTTAATGAAACATTTAACACTTTTTATAATCTCGTTCTTACCTCTTCAGTTTCTTCTTGTCACTTTATACTTCAGTCAGCATTGACGTACTTAGTTCCTGATGTTTTTTCTTTTTTGTTAAGGTCTTTGAATACGCTGTCTCTAATATCCACAATTGCACACCTATAATATGGTATATAATGTATGTTGTTACTTTCATTAACTTATTTAATCCACTATCCCCACTTAGCAGATGAGGAATCAATAAGTTACTTGTGCAACTTATTGATAAAGAATAGTTTTGTTTTTAATTGCCTTTTTGGAAGGGAGCCATTATAGTCATTGCTATAGTCATTATAGTCATTGCTAACACCCTTTTTTATAGAAGGGAGCTGAGCATCACAGATTTTTGGGTTCTTGCCAGGAGGGGTCCTAGAAGCAATCCCCCACAGATACCAAGGGACATTTGTATTCTGAGTTCTCTAACTAGACATTGGCCTGTTGATGAACTTAGTTAGGATGCCTAGACCTATCCTGTCTGAGTCATGATTACCTGTCTCCCTTGTTCTGCACTCATGCTTATTAGTTTTGTTTGGGTAGCTTTGTTTTCATATGTAAAGATGAAAGGGGGCCACAGTGGTCATTACTGCACTAATAAGCTTTTAGTGCTTCTGGGCCTGGGCTGCTGACTAGGGAAAAAATAGGGAGTACTTATATTTTTACCTACAGACACATGAACAGAGATGACAGGTGACCATTTTGCCTAAAAATGTATTTTTAACAAAACACATTTTTAGTTAAAAAAAAATTTTTTAACTAAAATAGGATCCCTTTTATAGAAACAGAAGCATTTTGAACAAATTGAAGCACATGTGTTTTTGAATATTACTAGTATTTGTGAGTAATGGAAAGATAAGGTACCTTGGTAAACAGTAGTCTAGGGTGTTTTTAATATACTTTGTGTGGTGTAATAGGAATGGGAGAAAAACCTAAGAAAAGAAATACTTCTACTGTCAATATATTCAGACCATGTATGGTTCTGTGTAGGTAATTGAATAGATGGAATGAATAGTACCTAGTAGATATTATTTTGGGAAGTGGCCCTGAATTCATGAAGTTATGAGTTTCAAAAAATTTTCCAGTAAGCCATGTTGGATGTGATTTTTTTAATGTTGGGTTTTGTCTTTTTTTTTTTTTTTGGTTTTTAAATGTATTGAAAGCATTATCTCACAAAAGTGAGTTGTCTTTAAAAACAGTTGACAAACCAATTTACCTGCAAATGGATTTACTTTAAAATTTTGTAACTGGTTGAAACTTTATATTGGATGCTTCTCTAACAGAAATATATGCAGTTAGAACAAGAAGTACATTTTGACTTTCTGTAAATTGACATTTTAAAATCTAAAGTAGAGTTCTTTTCTAGGTATGGCGATTCAGTACTGCATTTTGTTCAGTTAATGAATGGAAGTTTGCTGACATCCTAAGCATGGCTGACCACTTGAAGAAGTGCAGTTACAATATCATAGAGAAACGGGAGGAAGCAATCCCATTGCCGTGTATGTGTGTGACTCGAGAACTCACTAAAGAAGGACGTTCACTACGCTCAGTTTTAAAACCTGTACTTTGAAAACTAATTTTATTTGCATACACATGCAGGCACCTAGTATAATTTCTTTGTAATATGTGACATTTTATTAATGTATTAAAGATTACAACTAGATAAATGTAATGTCATTATGTATATATATGTTTTGAAGTGACATATATTTTTATAAAGTACTGTTTAGTTGGAAAAAATAATCGCCTTAATGTTTGAAACGTGTGGCATTTTTGGAACTTGCTGGACAGGGTGATTTAATCTTTAGCTACTTAATTTCAGAATTAGTATTTTTGATGGTGTGCTTATTTTGGTTCTTAAACGTTTTGCTTCTTAAACTAACAAGATCCTGACCAAACAGTTTGTTCCTCATGTTTTCTATGGGCTGAAGCCCATGCAATCAAAAAGCAAAACTTTGGTTCAGATTTTTGCTGTGTCAGTTTTTCAGATAAACACTTTCAATTGCTTAAGCACTGCCCTAAGATCATTATAAAGTTTTTTATTATCTAGTATTCCCCTTTGACAATTATTGATGCAGTGATCTCCAGTATATACTTAATATTTAAAATTACAACTAGTGTTTGGTAATGCTGTTTATAATATTTTTAAGATAATTCACAAAGATGTTTTCATCTTATGTTCTTAAAACTTACACAGAGTGATCACAAACAGTTTTTTTTTTATTAGATGCCACATCCAGAGATTCTTGACCATGTGTTTTATGTCAGGCTAAAGCAAAAACATGCATACAAAAAACAAGCCAGTGAATTTAATTGGAAACCATTCATGTTATTATGTATTTGCTAAACATTTAATGTTTGAAAAGAAAATATACCTCATTTTAAGTTTGAATTTGGTGTATTTTGCAAATACATTTCAAATATTCAGAATGCAAAGGGCTTAACTTTTTCATATGCATTTTAAAACTTTGCCTTTTGTATATTAAAAAATACAACTATATTGTTTTAAGACATTTAAAAATGTGAATTTAATGTTGTCTTTGTAAGATATCCAGCAGAGAGACCTGTATAGTTTGACAATCTCTTTGAAACATTTCCAAGTTAATTTCCTATACACTGCTCTACCAGAAAGTAATAGTTGTATCTTTGTGTAAAGCTCCAGGGAGGATAGAGAAATATTCAAAAACCTATTCTTGAAGTATTTTATTATAGTTTTATACTATTAACAATGTGATCACTTTAAAAATGAATACATATGCTGTATCAGAATTTAGGAAAAATTGCAAAGATGGAGACATATACTTAAATAATTTGTCTTAGGTAAATTCTGACATTTGGTAAGCTAAAATGGAGATGAGCTTCCTTGTTATAAATATCAATACTGAATTGTATCTTTACTTCCTACATTTGTCCCTGAGAGTGCTTTATGGTCGCTGGGCCATGATTCCCATATATGGCAATCAGGCTGGGCAGAGGTGTTTCTTGGGCAGTAGAGAATTCTGAGCTGCTTAAGATTTGTTTTGGTTGGATCAAGTCCTTACTATAGTTGAGAAATATAGAATTAAAGACTCATCAGCTGTTTTGCCTCAGCTGTCATTTTAATTAGTAGAATACTTCTCAGTGCTTAACTATCTTTTTCAACTCTTAGATTGAATTGTGTAAGAAGTCTGTTTTTGTGGAAAGGTCAGAAATAAGATAACAAATACTATAAAGTATAACTCTGCCTTTTAAAGTTTTGCTGAAGAATGTATTTGTGGTTAGCCTAGCACAGGCATTTTTTGTTTTATGGTTGTACTTTTAAAAATCTGTTGTTTTTAAGTTTAGACTTGTTATTTCCACACAATCATGGAATATTTAACATTTTTCCACCTTATATTTCTTTCACACATCTTTCGCTGTTCTCTTTTTTGTTATGCCATCATATTATTTTGTTAAAGTGTTTTCTCTGTGCAACATTTGTTTAAGTTCTAATAAAATTAATATTTTTCTCCTTATGGATCATTAACTTGAAAAGAAACTTGCGTTTAAATAAAATTTTAATACTTGTTTGATGAATTCAAAATGCAATCTTACTGTTTCTGGAATGTTGATTCTTCTGCATATTACAGGAGTTGCTTGTTAATTATCATTGCTGACTCAGGTTTTACTGATGAACTTTAAATTTTTCTTTAATATATAGAACTTATTAGTTAACTTTCTCTACCCCTTCAGTGTCTTCAGAGTGGGCCCATCTAGGGATATTGAAAGGCTAGAGAGTTTCTGGCATGATTATTTCTCTAAAAGTTGTAACCAGAACTTCCCATTTATCCTCTTAAGCATGAAGGGGTCTGTATGTTGGCCTAGTAGATTTTCATTTGCAAAGTCTTTGTTGATTCTTCTAAGTCTTTTGCTACTCAGAAAGATAAAGGGCAAGCATCAGAATGGAGGGAAATATCTAAATTCACTTTTATTCTCTGCATCCTTCCCCAGTACTGCTTAATAGCTTGCTTGCTCTTTTTTTCTCTCTCTTCATTTTCTTTTTTCTCTCTGTTCCCTTCCCCCTCACATATCACTTGGGGTGAGAACTTGGGGTGGTCTGTTTTAACAAGGTCTCCAGGTGATTCTGATGCACAAAAAGTATAAGATCTTAGAGGAAGACATGCTATCTACCCTCTGATCTGTTATTGGAATGGATATATATGTGTATGTACGTATGTGTAATCCAAAATTAAGAGTAATGATTGATAATAGTTAAATTACATATGTTGTCTCAGTCTTACAGCCCTATGACAAAATACATTGGGTAACTTGTTTGCTAGTATTTTAAATTTCACTAGTATTTTACTGGTGTTCTAAGTTCAAAGTATAATGTAAATTTTAGTTTGTTAGTACTAATGTTTAGCCTAGTTACACTTGTTTAGTGGTTGCAGAGTCATGTGAACATATTAGAATTGTAGGATAAGCAGAGTAGAAGTAGAGAAATTCCAAATTAAATCCTACAAAAGTATTTGTAGGGATCCCTTCAACCCTATCAATAAGAGACATTAAAGATTGACTTTCTGGTTTCTCAGTAGTATAGAATTATTTTGGTCTTTGACCCTGTGCTGCATATCCCATTAATGTTGTTCCTATTATCTGTCCTTTAACTTTGGATATTGGAGTCTTAGTAATGTTTAAGATAGTAGATTCTTATATCCCTTGAAGATACAGTAGTTTGTATTACTATATTGATAATAGATTTTACTTGTGGAGATTTGAATACATTTAGGTGTTTGGAAGCAAAACAGATTTCTTCATGTTTTGCATCCCAACCTGAAAAGACATGGGGTTTATTAATTTTTTTATTTTTAATATTTTTTAGTTGTCGATGGACCTTTATTTTTATTTATTTATTTATATGCAGTGCTGAGAATCGAACACAGTGCCTCACACATGGTAGGCAAGTGCTCTCCCACTGAGCCACAACCTCACCCCTTAAGTTTGTTTGGGTTTTTTTGTTTTTTTTTTTTTTAATTTCCTAAAGATAAGTTACACAAACACTAAAATGTTTCATCCATGACATAATATGCTAGGAGTTGATGTGACTGGAACCTACAGAGTTGGTTGTTTAGAAGGGGAGTAATTGGCCCCTGTTCTCTGAACAAAGGTTTAGATGGAAGGGTCTTTCCTCACGTTTGCCTGACTGCTTATCTCAGTGCTGCTGTGAGTAGTCTTATTTAACGTGTGTAAGGCCTAGGAAGCCTGAATATATTAGTTATGCCTTTAAAGCAAATCACGCATCAGTAATCCATTCCAATGTGTTTAATTTACTGGTAGTTTTTGTTAGTATTTATCTAAAATTGATTTTCAGAAAGTTTGAGTTAGGCAAATTTTAGTGAAGTCCTTAGTAAATAAAAGAAAAGGAAGAATTTTTTTTTCTTTTTCTTTTTTAAAGGATGGTTTCATTTTGAAGTCACTTTTACATAATTATTTCCTTTTAGTCAAAGAATCAAAGCAAATTTAAAAGATCAACCTCCCATTTTATGGGTGAGAATATTATTTACTGAAAATTTCTGTACTGATGAGTGTATCTCATATCTGAGCTATATGTTCCCTGAAACAGGTCATTTTTCCACTTTACAAATATAGAAAGAGAAGGGATGTTTAGAGGAAAGGAAGTTACTTTGGTAATTATCATTGCCTAGAATATTTGGTTCCTATTTTTTGGAAAGAAGTTTGGCGCAACAGCAAAAGAAAACAGTAGAAACGAATGAAATGTGTTGGGTTGCTCTGAAAATCCTTTGCGAAATTAGGCAGTTGGCTAAAGTTTTACAAAAATGTTACTGCATCAGTGAAGAAATTCTACAAATTGATTATATATAAATTGTCATTCATTAAAATTGATCAGTACATTTTGATGTATGAATGGGAGTACATCTTGAGGTGTTTTGTTACCTTAGGACATTTCAAAATGAACATTTTATGTTCAGAATGTTTGATATTCCAATGTATTAAGTGGATAGTATCTTTATTACACTACAAAGAAATGGATTACAAGAAAGGTTCATGAACATGCTCTGTAAAATTTATTGATGCAAATATTTTTAAATAATTTTTTGATCTTTTTGACAAGTTCTATTATTTACTATGAAGAAAAGTGTTCCCAAAGTAAGCTGACAAGGGAACTGTGATGTTTCTTTTTTTTTCCCCACTAACACCAATAAAATTTTGAACATCTCCAAAATCACTTTATTAACCCATTTGCATGTAAATATAATAGGAAGTGATTCTTCAATGCATAGCTAGTTTTAGTGGTGATGAGGATTTATGTGTTTGAAAGTAGTAAAATGCATTTGTGTTGAATTCTTGGGACCAAAATCATCAGGTCACGTCTTTTCCCAACAAATTCATCATGTTTAATTTTTATCTTTTTCTAGTATACATTGTTAGAATTTATTTTTTCTCAGTGTTCTTAAACAGGCAAAGCTGATAAATGTATTCATTTATCACACAGAAATTGACTAGAGTCAGGTAGTTCTTTGTACTTCTAGTCAAAAGATGACATTAATTTTACATTATTACACGGTAATTATAAGACTTAGTGCCATAAGTACAGTAGCAATAAAGTTGTTATTCAAAAGATTGAAGTTTTTTAAAGGAGATCCTGCCCTCTGCTGTGCTAGAACAATTTTTCTGTTGAAATCTTTTTTATTAATTATAATTATTGCTTATTTATTTTCATGACTTCAATATGACAACCACATTATTTATTAAAATCAATCACACTTGAGAAAATGAAATAATCGTGCTACTTTTATATCAATTCAGTTGATGACTTAAAAATTATTACCTGTATTCTTAATTTTAAAAAAAGGGATTTAAGTAGAGAATGGTACTGATTCCCTACAATATTCCAATAGCTTTGTGAAAACAGCCCTGACATATGAAATTGCCTTGAATATCAATAATTCAGTGGATATGAATTGTGAAGATTTCTATTTTGTATTTAAATGTATTGTTCGCTTGATCATTGTTTAAGCGCTAGTCCATACTGAAAATAAACTGCACTGTCTCATTCACTTACTTCTAGCTGTTTAGTTTCCAGTGGATCTTTTCTCATGATTTACATTAATAGTATGATTTACCTTAATGCTGTCTTTATCTTCAATGCAAAAGGATATGGTATTCATTTGGGGAAAAAAATGCTAAGTGAATGAAGCTAGACACAAAAGAACACATATTATACTAGTCTAGTTATATGAAGTACCAAGGGGAGGCAAGCCTGTAGGGACAGATTAGATTAGGGGTGGCCAAGGAGGAGGGTGACTAATGAACATGGAGTTTCCTTTGGAGTGATGAAAATATTCTAGAACAAGGTGGTGATTATTGAACAATATTGCAAATAAAACCCACCAAATTGTACACTTTAAATGGTACATTTTACGTGTATTTTGCCTTTTTATTTTTTTTGGATAAAAGGATTTAATATTTATCAAATCCAAAAAGTACCATGTTCCCAAGGTTTGTGAAATGTTCAAGCTATTGTTTAGAATTGATTTATAATATTGGTTAAATTGACGAACTTATTCAGCTAAAAGTCTCAATAATATTAATTCCTTAATTCCATCACAGAAGAATGACAGCAAAAATAAAGCTGTAGTTCTTCTCAATTTCCTTATATTTAGTACAGTTGTGACTGATTGACTTCTAGGTTGAAGTTTGTTTTTCATCTTTTGCATTTTACTATGATTTTTTGTGGCACATAGCAGTCACTTTTAAAAGACCTGTTTTTAAAATCATGCTTTGAAAAAGATTGTATAATTTTCAGGATTATTTTTTAAAGTTTTATACTTTGTGTTCCTTTTAAACAGCAAATGCAATCATGTATTAGTCAAGACTAAATAAATTTAACTGATGCATATGTTTTGTATTGTTTTTGTGGGAAAACTGCTTGAATTTTGGGATTGGTAGGAACCTCAGTGATCATTTTCTCATATTTAGTGAAACTGAAGCTGAGTTTGTCAAATATGTTCATTCATTCATTGAGCATTTATTAAGCATTCACTGTGGAGGCTTGACCCTGGAAGGTGGTTTCATTCCTAAACTTTCACAGATAATATATTTTTTTCTATCTATTATCTAATAACTATGCAGACATATGGACAAGCAGACAAGTTCCAGAGGAAGAATGGCTTTAGGCAGAGATTCACTTTAAATGTTCCTCCACATAATTCTTCAAATATTTTAAAAGGTATTCTTCAGTATAGTTAAGTAAACATGATCATAAATCATCTCAAAGAATGCATCTATAATTTTAATGACTTGGGGAAACAGTTATCTTCAAATCATTTTAAACCAATTATTTTCTACAGTGTTCTAAGGAGCCAACTCTGCAAAATTGTTGATTTGAATCAATATTTTAAAAGTTAAATTGCTTGGCAAATAATTGCCTGTCATGTAATTGGGGGTATACATGCCAATTAAGGATGTGCCCTCCAAGTGGAACAATAAGTATAATTAAGTGAGCTTAACAGAGCAAGTCTGATACTATGAAGTAAACTGTAAGGATAAACAGACAAGAAGAGACTTGCATGACAATTGCTATAATTAAACAGTGTTACAGGGTCCAAAGTCAAAAATAATGAAGGTAAATTATGCTTTAAAAAGTTTATTGTGCTTTCTCACTTTAATGATTTCTTATTTTCTTCCATAATAGGACTTATTGCTGAGTGGGTTTTGACCCAGATTTCCTACATCATCCATCTTATCCCATCTCCTTCACACCTCAATTCTGCTGCATTGTACTTCTCATGATATCCGTTATTGTCCGTGAGTCTTTACATATGCTGTTTCCTCTTCATAAACCTGACTAGTTCATTGGGTGAGGATCCAATTCTGACCTCACCTGCTTTTTCCTAGACCAACCCAAGTCAATGAATCACCCTTTTATGTTCTCATGTGTTGCTTAATTGTTTTTATCAAACTTATTTTTCAATAAGTCATTATCTATTTGCTGGTGTCCATAACAATGTTGTAAATGTATGCTTCTTTGGGTAGAAAACACTTCTTATTTGGCTTAGGGTCCCTGTGCCTAGCTGACAGTCTTACACATAAAAGGCATTTGTAGATGTTGGTCAACCTAATAATGAAAAATGATTATGTAACTTTTAGTGCTATTTCAAGTAGTTTTTCCTGCATAGCAGACCACCCCCAATCTGTGGGGCTTAACCAACAGTGTAATCAGCTCATGATGATTTGGCTAGGCTGCTCTGGCTTTGCCTGAGTTGGCTAGGCCTGGTTGGCTCACATGTCCATGGTCAGCTGATCAGTCTGCTGAAGCTTAGATGATCTCAGATCACCTTACTCACATGTCTGGCAGTTGGCAGGTTGTTGGCTGGGGTAAAGGGGACGATTAGACCACATGTCTCTCATCATCCATCAGGCTGGCCTAGGCTTATTTACATAGCAGTAGAAAGAACAGAAAGAATAAGCCCCAATGGGCAAGCTTTTCCATGCCACTTCTTGTCATGTTTATTAATGTTCCATTTTCCAAGGCAGTCAGATGGTCAAGCCTCACTCACTTCATGGGGTAGAGAAACAAACAGACTCACCTTGATGGGAGGAACAGCAAAGTTATATTGCAGATGAGTATAACAGGGAAATGGGGAGAATCATGTCCACTTAAATCTATTACAAATACTAAGGATATTTCTAAATTCAATAGTCTCTTTACCCTTCTTTAGATTTTTTTTTTGGCAGGGGGGGGCATTGGGAATTGAACTCAGGGGCACTCGACCACGGAGCCACATCCCCAGCCCTATTTTGTATTTTTATGTAGAGACAGTATCTCACCGAGTTGCTTAACACTTCACCATTGCTGAGGCTGGCTTTGAACTAGAGATCCTCCTGTCTCAGCCTCACGAGCAACTGGGATTACAGGATGTGCCACTGCGCCTGGCATTTCTTTAGATTTTTTTTTTTAAACAAAATAGCATGAATATTAAAATAAAAAATTAGAATTATCTTTTGCTTTTTCTTCTTTTTCCCTCCAATTTGGAGAGTGTTTTAGTCAGGGTTCTCCAGAGAGAACCAATAGGATACATATAGAGCGGTATATAAGAGGGAATTAGGAGAACTGGCTCCCTTGACTACAGAGGCTGGGAAGTCCCATGATAGGCATTTGCAAGCTGGAGAACAGGAAAGCCGAGTATGGCTCAGTCCAGTTGGAAAGCTTCAGAACCAAGCAATGTGTTTACTATTTTTATGACTTTGGGAAGGAGGTATTTTTAAGTTATTTTAAACCAATTATTTTTCCATTGTGTTCTAAATAGATAACTTTACAACTGTTGATTCAAAACAATGTGTAAAAAATTGCTTTGCAAACAATTGGCCTTGGCATATGATTAAGAGTATATATGCCAATTAAGGGTATGTATGTTCCAAGTTGAACAACAGTAAGTATCATTAAATGAGCTTTATAGAATAAAGCTATCATGAAGTAAATAATAGCTTCAGTTACCCGCTACAGCAGGATTGAGAGTCTGAATGGGAAGAAGATAAATAACTGTGATAATTCATTCTTCAACAATTTTATTGTGATTTTTCACTTTAGTTCGTGAAGCCAGTGGTTTCCTCTCAGACTGAGATTGAGGGCTCAACAGCCCAGCGGGCCACTGGTGGGAGTCCCAGAGTCCAAAAGTCAGAGAATTTGGGAATTCTAATGTCTAAGGGTAGAAGAAGGTGACCTAGCTCCTGAGAGAGCAAGTACTATCCCTTCTGCCTTTTTGTTCCATCTGAGCCCACAACTAATCCCACGGTGCCTGTCCACATTAAGGACAGATCTTTCCCACTCAGTTCACTGACTCAAATGCCTCTCTCCTTTGGAAGTACCCTCACAGACACACCTGTGAATTTCCCTTTTAGGCAGAATAGGAAGGGGCTTCATGTCTACTGCAGCATTAAGAATAAGTTAAACTTTACCAGATTACTGGGAATCCCTTAGTTCAATCAAATTGATAGCTAAAAGTCAATGATTACATACAGACTTCTTGTCAAATGACACCCATATACATCTCTTTAAACTACATTTAGTCTTTAAAGACTAGAACAAGATTATAGTTCCACCTAGCATGCTACTATTATCCTGGATGCAAACAAAAATCCACTAATCTATTCCCATCCCCCAGAAGAGGGTAAGGAGTCCTTGAGTGATATTTACCCCTCTCCTGGTATCTCATAATTTAAATACCGATATAAACTCAACATATGTAAAGAAAAAGAGAAAACAAAGGCATTTGCTTTTTTTGGTACCAGGGATTGAACCCAGGAGCAGTTAACCACTAAACCAGATCCCCAGCCCTTTTTTGTATTTTATTTAAAGATAAGGTCTTGCTGAGTTGCTTAGGGCCTTGCTAAGTTGTTGAGACTGGCTTCAAACTCTTGATCCTCATGCCTCAGCCTCCTGAACCACTGGGATTACAGGTGTGAGACACCACACCTGGCAAAGACATTTGCTTTCTATATAACATAAATATATTCTCAACAAAATAGGAAATACTCCTGGCAAATGTAGCCGTATTTCTGTAACTACTCACATGATTGTAGCTCATACTTATAACCACCTTTTCTTTTTTTTCCAATTTTTTTTTAATTTTTATAGACTGCATTTTGATTCATTGTATACAAATGGGGTACAACTTTTCCTTCCTATGGTTGTGCATGATGTAGATTGGAGAATAACCACCTTCTTCTATAACCTGTTCTCTGTTCCCTTTGTTGGAAGCAAATGTATCAGCTGGTCATCACTCTACTTGACAAAGTGACCCAAACCCTCATCCTGCAGAGTCTCAGTCCATTTGTAGTCCTGTCTGAACTGTTACAATGATTTCCCATTGACATTAGTCACAGGACATGTAAATAAGAGACACTCCAAAGGATCTCCTGTATTCCAGACACATTCTTCCATACTTCCATCTTAGAATAGCAGACCAGTTTCCCTTTGGCAATCCAGACCAATCATCCAAAATAACACCATTACTCTCCGCTTAGCCTGCTGACTTGGAGACATGAGGAGCCCAAAATGACCAGAGGCAGTTCTAACTTCCAGTTCAATGGAGTCATTATTGTGTTTTCTAGTGGAAGAATTGCTCCCTTAGAAACTAAGACATCCAAGGTCACAGAGCATAATGTGGAAACAGAAAGCTAAAGTTTTGCTAATGGTCTTTGGGGGTAATGGTGAGTAGCATCACTCTTGTTCCACCCCTTGATTCCTAATTCATGAATCCTGGCCAGGGGAGAAATACTACCATATATTGGATGCTGATTCAGAGCATATACAGTCTTCCGGGAAACCCTGTTCCAGTCTTGCAAAATGTTTTCACCTAGCAAACCCTGTAACTGTCTTCAAATAGCTGTTACATCATTCTATCAAGTCAAATACTTCAAGATGATGGGGCCATTGTAAGACCAATAAATTCCAAGAACACCAGCCGATTGTTGCTCTTTGGCTCTAAAGTTAGTTCCTTGGTCAGAAGCAATTTATATTATAATAGCATACAAGGCATCTGTAAGTTCACAGATGACAGTCATATCAGAAGCATTTGCATGCAGGAATGGCAAATCCATATCCATAAAAATTATCTTTCAATAAGGACAAAAGGTTGTCCCTCTGTTGTGGTTTGGATGTGAGGTGTCCCCCAAAAGCTCACATGTGAGACAATGAAAGAAAGTTCAGAGGAGAAATGATTGGGTTATAAGAGTCTTAACCCAATCAGTGAATTAATCCCTGATGGAATTAACTGAGTAGTAACTGAAGTGGTAGAGTGTGGCTGGAAGAGGAGGGAATTGGGGTGTGGCTTTGGGGCATATGTTTATATCAGGCATGTGGAGGCCTCTCTCTCTCCTTCCTGATCAGCATGTGAGCTGCTTCCCTCTTCCATGTTGTTCCTGCCTCACCTGGCGCCCTGAGGAATGGAGCCTGCTGTCTGTGGATTGAGACCTCTGAAACTGTGAGTCCTTAAATAAACTTTTCCTCCTCTACAATTATTCTGGTTGGGTCTTTTAGTCATAGCAGCAAAACAACTGACTAAAAACATTCCTCCCATGATAGAAGGGGTCAATCTGCCACCTGTAGCTGGCTGATCATCCTAAGGAATGGTGCCATATTGGTGACTCACCATTGGTCTCTGTTGCTGACAGATGGAGCAATCATGGTGGCCACAGCCAGGTCAGTCTGGGTGAGTAGAAGAACACATTCATAGCCTCCATCCCTGCCATCATAAGCACTTTGATTCTGGGTCCATTGGTGGCTGGGAAAGAGTCATATAGGTATACACATAAGAGTATCTTATTTGCTTGGTTATTAAAATTCTCTGATGAGGATACCCTTTGGTAAGCATTCATGTAGGACACAAATATCTTGATATCCTTTGCCCACTTAGAGAGAGTCCATGTACCTCTGCCTCAGATTTCTTTCTTATCAGTTTTCAGTCATGGTCTGAGTCCCAGACCATCCAGCCAAGCCATTGGCTATGGCCCATGAATTGATAACCACACATCTGATGGTTTCTCCTTAACACAGAATGCACATCTAGGTGTATGGTCTGAAGTTTTTCCCCACTGTGAAATCTTCCCATCTCCACTGTCCTTCAGGGATTTCCCGGATAAAGGCTGTAGTGCTGCAGCTGTCCACTTTGGGGCAGTGCCTGAATATTGTGCAAAACTATTGACCAGGCCCAAGTCTTCTCTCCCTTGTCAGCTGGTGATAGAAACTTGCCATGAGGCCACAGGTGGGTGCAGGCTGGGAGAGAGCAGGGGTAGGAACTTGTAGGTATTTGGGTTACTTCCCCACGTAATTTACTTGTGCCTCTAGGACCTGCTCAGGTTTGATCACGTACATACCACTTCTATCCCACTCTTTTTCCATGATGCGGTGCTGCCACACATGCCTAGTTTTATGGCTTAGTGGGTCAGATAACTGGTTCATGATGGACATCTCAGACTGCATGCTGACTTGGTGGCCCCTAGTAAAGCAGTTCTACCAAAACTCTAGTAGGCTAAGAACTGTCTTTCGAAAGGAGAACCGTTCTATGCAGTTGATAGAAGGGCCTTGCTCCAAGTTCTTCAAGGCCTGCAATTCTTATATACATTAGACATATCTCACAGTTTGCCATTTTCTTAAGAACCGAGTGAAATTTTGGCTTGTTTACAAATTTTTTCCTGTCAAAACTTCTTTTTCTTTAAATATAAGACTACAAATCAGATAAAAGGCTGTCCACATTACATATATGTGTGAAGAATCACTTTATAATTTCCATGAAAGTCATCCTGTATTTCATTTAAATGTGTTCTTAAGAGTTACCCTATGATATAGAATACTGTTCTGTAATACAGATCTTTCACTGGAAATGTTTTATTATCAAAAGAGTATCCACAATTTGAGGAAAAGAAGGAGGATACAAAAGAGTGCACACCACCTTATTTCATTCATATGGAATTCTGGAACGGTGATTTTTCTGGACCTAGAGTGAGTGGATATGGATTGGCTTTGAAGCCCCTCTCCTCATTTGGGTAGTTTTCCTCCTGTCTTTGGTGTTCCTTGGTTTCTCCTGCATCATCCTGATCTTGACCTCATCCTCACACGGTCTTCTCCCTGTGTGCAGGTCTGTGCTCACATTTTCCCTTTCAATAAGGACACTAGTCATATTGGATTAGGAGATTCCAACTCACTTCAGTAGACCCTTATCTTAACAATTGCATCTGCAGTGACCCTGTTTCCAAATTCCTTTTGAGATATGGAAATTAGGACTTTAACATTTGACTCCTTGGTGTGGAGGGGTGGGGGACACATTTCAACCAGCAACACATAGGATGTGGTGAACAAAAACTGAAAATAATATGGACACACTTTGACACAAAATGGACAACATGCTTGCCCATGGGTAGGAAATGAAGTCCAAAAAAATTACCAGTGCTGTCACTTTGGTGAAATTTCCAGAAGTCCAGTGTTCTGGGACATGTCAAGATAGCCCATTCCAGTGGAGTTGCTCAATAAAGCCTCTCTGAACACTTAAGAGTGAGAAACAACACTTACAGGAGAAGGTTCTGCAGCATCCGGGCTGCCATATGAGCTGTTGTCACTTGGGCCGTAAGACCCAGCAGATCTGGTGGTGCTGAAAGTGATGGGTGATAGAGTTATTGCACAGAGCCTTTGATGGACAGGTGAACCACAGTGCTCAGCTCCACAGTGTACTTCCTTCTTTCCAAACTTTATGTCTTGTCTTTTTCTTTTCTTTTTAATAAAAATCAATTTTGAATAAATCTTCCAGTTTGGCATAGAATACAAATAGGTGAGACACATACTTGCCTTTTCCCTCATCTTAAAGGGAAAGTATTATTCATCTTTAAATTTGATGTTAATAGTAGCTTTCACACAACTTCCATCAAACAAAGGAAATACATTTCTATTCTTAACTTTCTGAGAGATTTTGGGTTTTATCACGAATGTATGTTAAATTTTATCAAATGTTTTTTTCTGAATCTGATAAGATGATTGTTTGATGTTTCTACTTTTCTGTTATTAAAGTGAATTGTATTTATTGATTTCTAAAAGTAACCTTGCATTTCTAAGATGAATCTTACTTCAGCATTTTGTATTATCATGGTTAGATATTGATTGATTTGTTTTCCTAATAATTTGTGGATAACCTTTTCAAAGTTTTTGAAATATATTGTTCTATAATTTTTTCCTATTATGTTTTTGTTAGGGTTTGGAATTGAGGTTATGCTGGTCTCCTAGAAAGAATCAGGAAGCATTTCTTCCTTCTATAATGTGGAACAGTTTATGTGGAGCAGTGATCTTTATTTCTAGTGTCCTTGGTGGAACTTACCAGAGAGTCCTGTCAAGTCTAGCCTTTTCTTTATACAGGTTGCTTTCATTAGGATCTCAATTTCTTCAGTGCATACATGAGGACATTGTTTGAATCAGTTTTGGTATACTGTACTTTTCAATAAATCTATCTACTTCATTGAAGATGTCAAAGTTATTGATTTTATATTTACATTGAATTTATATTATTCACAACATTCCCTTATTACACTTTTAACTCCTTACAGAATTTTTTTCATAACCTATCTTTCATTGCCAATTTTAGCAATTTGTGTTTTCTATTTTTTTTTCATTACTTTTCTTTTCTTTACAGTATGGGAATTAAACCCAGGATATTGCTCACTCATGTTAGGTAAGTGCTCTACCACATCCCTAGCCATTTTTTATTTTGAGACGAGGTCTCATTAAATTGCCTAGGCAGGCCTCAGACTCCTTCTGTCACCTCCCAAGTAGCTAGGGTTACAGGCAAGGGGCAGGGCACCCAGCTCCATTCACCTGTTTATAACATTTACTGTTGAAAATGACAGGCCAGCTTCTATTTGCTTCCTCACATAGGTACTTTCTGTGTTGTTGGCATTAACTGTACCTTGAAAGTTAAATCAAATTAACCATTTTTGGCTAGAATGTGTCTTGGCATGGACTGTATGAAACTTTAAATACCTTTTAAAGCAGATCATGACCAAAGATACAAATAGCATGAAAAATCCCATTTCCAGATAACTCAAATCTCTCATTTTGTCATCAGACTCAACTTCATCTGATCTTTTGTTGTTGTTGTTGTCTTCATTGTTTTTGTGAAATAAATATTGTTTATTTTATTTTATTTTTTTCAACTTGATCTTGAATTTGTTGTTTACCACAGTCACCCAGGAAGAATAAATGGCCAATTCTAATTTTATGGCCTTTGCTTTCCTCCTCTATCTAGTGGAGATACACATGAGAAATGAAGTGGTAAAATTATAGGACACCCGGAAAGGAAGGAGAAAAGAAAGAGACCTGCTCATTCACAAAGCAGGTATAACCCTAAGTAATACGCACTGTTAAAGTAATAAGTACAGACACTTCTCTTTCATTATTTAACATTTCAAAATATGTGTGTAACATTATTGACAGTGGCGGAATGAAGACCAAAAACACCTTGTCCTCCATAAAAGGAAGGACAACACTGGCAAAAATAGTCCATTTCTTTAGAATTTGGGAGATTAATGAAAGAAGTGTTGCTCAACGGGTACTGTTATAATTAGAGGGAAGAAATAAGTCCCAGGTTGCTGTCACACAGCAGGAAGGCTCTACATAACAATAGCATATGTTTCCAAAAAGCTTGAAGAAAGGATTTTGAATATTTTCACTACAAAGAAATGATAAAAATTTAGGGATATAGAAATGGTTAACCCCATCTTAATGATATGCAATGTATACATGTATCAAAATATTCACATGGTACCCCAGAAATATGAATGATTTTGAGTCAATTAAACAAAAATATTTAATTTAGTAACTTAAAAGTTGCTGTTTCTTCTATAACATTTTTGTGGTTCTATGACTTATATAAATAAAAGTATTATAAACTATAAAAAATTCTACATTAGTAAAGCTATCCATCAAAAATGAAGCAGAAATTAAGACTTCCACATAAGCAAAATTAAAATTAGACCTGCCCTATATGAACTCCCAAACTAAACTCCCAGTTTAGTTTCATATTAAACTGAAAGAACCTATGCAGCAATCACATCCACATGAGAACATGAAGAGCACAAGTAAAGGTAACTACATTGATAAATATAAAATATTTATAAATGTAATTCACATTTGTAACTTGTTTCTCCTCTTAGAAGACAAAGCAATAATTATAGATTTGTGTTGATGGGCTACAATGTATAAAGATGTCATTTGTATGACAATAACAGCTTGTTGGAAATGAAGCCACACAGGAGCATAGTTTCTGTACTTTCTTAATAAATTGGTGTTAATCTGAGCTGCTACATCATTATAAAGCAAGATGTGTTAGCTTTCTAGGTCTGTCATAACGAGTTAACACAAAATGGATGGCTTAAAATAGTGGAATACTTTCTTGTGGTTCTAAAGGCCAGAAGGCTGAAATCCAGGCTTCAATAAAGCAATTCTCTCTCTGAAGATTTTAGGGAAAAATCTCATCTTGCTCCTTCCCAGCTTCTGGTAACTTCTGGCAGTTCCGGATGCTCCTTAGCTTGTACCTGCATCACCTCAATCTCTGCCTGTCATCCCAGAACCTTCTTCCCGTGTTATTTCTTGTATGCTCTCTTCTTCTTATTGAGACACCAACCATGGAATTCAGGGTCATTTCTAATCCACACTAAACTCGGTTTAATTTGATTACATCTGTAAAGACTCTATTTCCAGATGGGCTCAGTGGCACATGCCTGTAATGCCAGCAGTTCGGGAGACTGAGGCAGGAAGATTGCAAGTTCAAAGCCAGCCTCAACAATTTAGCAAAACTCTGAGCAACTTAGTGAGACCCGTCTCAAAATGAAAGATAAAAAGGATGGGGATGTGGCCCAGTGGGTAAGTGCCCCTGGATTAAATCCCCAGTAGAAAAAAATAAAAAATTAATACTCCGAGGTTTTAGGTAGGCATGAATTTTGAGGGGACTCTATTTAACTCAACATTGATGTAAATTGTAATCCCCAGAATGAAGTAATAAAAGAGACAAAAATATAATAAAAATGGGACAGTGGAAAATATTTAATATCAACAAAGACAGAAATGGGGGAAAGAGAAGAGCATAAAAGACATAAGGTTTTTAGAAAATGAACCAAATGGCAGGCATAAATACATTAACCATTTCAATTAAAAGGGCAAAATTGATAAAAAATAGCATGATCTAATGACACATCAACCATCATTAGACATCTTTAGATTGAAAGACACATCTAGATTAAAATTTTAAAAATGCAAAAGATATTCCATGAAAATAGGAATCAAAAAAGAACTGAGTAGCTCTATTAATACCAGGTAAAATTGAGATTGATAAAAAAAATTGTTACAACATACAAAGAAGCATATTTAATAATTGTCCATCAAGAAGATACAATTATAAACACGTATGTGTCTAACAAGAGAAATCCGAAATAAGCATAATAAAATAAATTTTGTAAGCAAAAAGCATTTAAAATTGATGGAAAAATAGCCAATTCAACAATAATTACTGAAAACCTCAATAATACACTTTAATAAGTAGAACATGTATCCATAAAATTATCAAATACATAGAATTTGATATAGATCAATACTATTAATCATCTAGATATGAGATCTCTTAGACCATTCCCTCTCAGAATACCTATTCTCAAGTACACATGGAATGTTTGCCAGTAGAGATCATACATTTTAGGCCTAAAATAATATATTTTAAAAGACTGAAATTATTCATAGTACATTCTATGACCAAAATGGAATGAAAGTAGAAATCAATAATAGAAGGAATTTGGAAAAATTCACAAATATGTCGAAATGAAGCATCACACTCCTAAATAACCAATCACAGAAAAAAAATCACAAGGGAAATTTTAGAAAATTTTGAGATGAGTGAAAATGAAAACACAAAATACTCAAATGAAATGCAGTTAAAGCAGTGTTAGAAAGAAATGTGTAGCTGTAAATGCCTAGAATATAAAGGAGGACACTTGTCAAATCAATAACCTTCCACCTTAAGAAACTTGGAGAAGAAACTAAACAGAAAGCAAACAGATAAAAGGAAATAATAAAGATTACAGGGAAAATAATGAAGATGAGAACAGAAAAATAACCTAGATTTTGTGAGAGCAAATTAGATAAATAAAATGCACAAATTTCAAGAAAGACACACAAGACAGATTCAAGAAGAAATTAAGTATCCAAGTAGACCCTGTAAAGCATCCTTCACCAGTATTATTCCTAGCAGAGGGCTCAAAACACCTTGGCAAGACCATGCACCAGTGTTAAGCCAATTGCAGTAGTCTGATGAGACACAACACTCATTTAATCCTTTGATTAGTGTTTAAAGAAAGCAACTTTATTACTCACAGATAGGCAACAAAGGTCAATAGAAGCCTAAGGACATGGTCAGCTGACCCCCAATGGCTCAGGAGGGTCAGTCAGTGAGGGCCCCACATTGTACCTAGTGCAGGACACACTAACTACACATTGCCCTGGGGGGACCTGGAATTTCTGAGGCAAAGCACAGTAGGACATGCTTTTCTAGCAGGGACTCGCACAAAGCCTGAGCTATTCTGGCCAGTTCCTTTGTGTGGAGAGCATTGTATTACAAGTATATTATATGGTTATTTTGTGAACTACAAATAAGAAAAACAAGCTGAGTCACCAAGGCTACCAGGGGACTTGTCTTGCAGACCTATAACAAAAGATTTAATTTGTTATTAAACAACTTGCCACTAAGAAAACCCCAGTCCCAGATGACTTTGTTTGTGAATTCTACCTAGTGCATAGAGAATTGACACTGATAATTCACAAGCTCTTCAAAAAATAGAAAGGAGAAAACACCATGAGGCCAACATTATCTTTCATCTTCAGCTAAATGTAGACAGCATAAGAAAAAGAAACTACAGACCAAAGTCCTCATTTAAGGACTAGAATACTGACTCTGGCAACTTATGATTATACAACAAAACCAAATGGGATTTATCTTGGGAATGTAAGGGTTGTTCAACATAAGAAAATCAATCTGTGTAATATACCATATTAATAGAATAAAGGACAAAAACCACAAAATTAATTGGCATACAAAAATACAGTTGACAAAATCCAACACGATTTCATGATTCAAAACACTCATCAAACTGAATGGAAAAGAACTTCCTCAAACTGATGAAAGAAACTCATGAAAAATCCACATCTACAATCATATTTAATGGTAAAGACTGAAACCTTCCCTTTTAAGTTCAAGAGCAAGACAAAGATATCTCTGCTTACTATTTCTTTCTAATGTAAAAACAATATTAAAACATTATAATTGAAAAGGAAGAAGTAAAACTATTTTCATTTGCAAATGACATGATTTTGGATGTAACAAATTTATACATTAAAAAATATTGAAACAATGAGTTTGAGTTTGCATGATATATGAATAAACTTATTAAGCAAAATCAATTGTATTTCTATACACTAGCAATGAACAATCTGAAAATGAAGTTAAAAAATCAATAACAGCACCAAAATAATAAGACACTTTGAAATAAATTCAAAGAAGTGCAAAGACTTGTATGTTGAAAGAAGTTGAAGGTCTAAGTAAATGTAAAGATTCCTCTTAAGATTTAATATTATTAAAATGGCATCACTCCTTAAATTCACCTAGAGATTTGTTGCAATCTCCATCAAATCTCCAAACTGGCTTGCTGCAGAAATGGGCAAGCTGGTCATAAAACTAATATGGAAATGCAAATGGTCTATAGTGGCCAAAATGATCTTGGAAAAGACAAAAGTCGGAGCACTCTTTACAGTTTCAAAACTTACTATAAAACTGCAGTAATCAAGACAATACGGTACTGGCAGATAGGTCAGTAAACCAAAGGAATAGGATTGAGAGTCCGGAAATTAGCTCTTACATTTATGAATTTTTAATAAAGGAGCAAGACAATCAATGTGGGAAGCTGTCCTTATTTAGCAGAATCAGACTAGGTTGAGCCATGGGATGCAGAGGCCTGGCTTCTAGAACTGCCAGGAAGTATGTGGCCTTTCTGGGAGTGGTTCCCTGTCTCCTTCTGGAATTTCTCCCTAAGAGGATCCCTCCCCTAACTGCACTCTATCTTGTCTCCTCCCAGTCCCTGACCCCTTTACCTGTATATTATAAGTAAAGGAGAGTTGGGTGACTCAGTTGTAACAAGGCCAGAGCTGGTATGGCCCGACCCATCACACCCCCTCTCTCATAAAAAGAGTATTGGCTCTTGTGTGTTCATTGAGTAGATATAAGTTTTTTAGGTAACAGATAGAAAAACAGCCAACATCCTCCTATGGCAGTTAACCCTATCTTCCTCCATGTGGGATGTGGCAGAGAGGACCCCAACAATTCAATGGGATAAAAAATAAACTTTTCAACAATTATGCTGGGACAATTAGATATTCACATGGTAAAAAGGGAAGTTAGGTCCCTTTTCTCATACCACATACAAAAATAGACAAAAGACCTAAATGTAAGAGCTAAACTATGAACTCATAGAAGAAAACATGTGTCTACATACTTATGATCTTGGATTAGGAATGGTCTTAAAAGTGAAAAACAAAAAGGCAAATAACCCCATTAAAAATGGGCAGAGGATTTGAATAGATGTTTCTAGAAATATGATGTACAAATGACCAATTAGCACAAGGAAAGATATTCAACATCCATAATCATAGAGAAATGCAAATCAAAGCCACATGAGAGAGCATTTGCTACTCACCAGGACAACTGACTGTCATGGAGAATAACAGTGACAAGTGTTGATAAGCATGTGGAGAAACTGGCACCCTCAGACACACTGGCAAGAGTGAACGGTGCTACCACCATGTCAGAGATGGTGACAGTGTCCCAAAGGGGACTGTATATGACCCAGCAGTTCCACACTTAAGTTGTACCTGGGAGAACTGTAAAAATATGATTACACAAAAACTTGTACATGAATGTTCCCTGGAACTTTATTCATATTTGCCCAAATGGAAACACCAAAATGGCTATCTGTGGGGAGTGGATAAACAAAATGCTGTGTTTCCACACAATGGAACCTTATTTGGCAGTAAAAAGGAATTAAGTAATGACACAGGCCTCAACTTGGAGGAACCTTGAATACACTGGGCTCCAGGAAAGAAGCCAGGCACAACAGACCATCTATTATGTCATTCATTTATATGAGATGTCCAGCGTAGGCAAATTCATAAATAAATAAAGTTGACTAGTTGGTTTACAAGTGCTGAGACAAAAGAGCGTGAGGAGTGATTGCTAGCGGGGAGTGGGGAGCGACTGGAGTGGTACAAGTTATCAGGTGAGTACACTACAATCTAGTGAATTGTGCACTTTCAAAGGGTAAACATGCTGGACGTGCTGGTGCATGCCCGTCATCCCAGTAGCTCGGGAGGCTGAGACAGGAGGACCACAGGTTCAAAGCCAGCCTCAGAAAGGGCAAGGTGCTAAGCAACTCAGTGAGACCCTGTCTCTAAATAAAATACAAAATAGGGCTGGGGATGTGGCTCAGTGGCTGAGTGCCCCTGACTTCAATCCCTGGTACCCACCTATATATTTCAATTTTGTTATACTAAACAGGGTTTTGAAATGTCACCCATGCTTTGTTTGGCTTGCTCTAAATGTGATATTCAACACCATGTATTGTTAAAAACCAAAATGGGTAGAACATTAATCTCCTTTGTATACTGCTGAGAAGATCAACTTCTTGCAAAAGGTAAATTCCTTCATGTGTCTTTGCTTTCTTCTGCATTAAAAATGTATCCATGTATAAAATTAAAAATAAAATTGTGACATCACAACTGATAGCCACTTTCAATAATTCCTAAATCTGCAACTGCCAATGGTACAGCAGTGATAGTCAGTCATTAATGAGTTGGACACAGGGAATAGACTTTCACATCCCTCTGTTCTTTCTCATTCCACCAAACATTTCTGGAAAGACATTTCTGGAGATGATGTTTGTATAGGGATGAACAGAAATGATGGTTTATCGTCAAACTTTGGACCTTTGATTCTAAATGCAAATTGATTATAAGACACCAGAGCTGAGAATTTGAGGAAAGTGCAGTTTCAGATAACCAAAATATTTACCTCCTCAAAATAATGACTTCTTCTTGTATTATCATGTTCTCATTGTTGCTCTCTACCACTATTCAGTCTGCTTATTCCTTGGAGGTGCTGGTGCCACCTTAGGGAAGGTACTGAGCACCAGAGGCATTCCCAATATCAAAGGGTACACAGGACTTTAAAATCATATTTTCATTGAGTGCTGTCAGGGTGTTGCCAGACTAATTGTCACACAAGTATTTTCTAGACAAAGCATCAAAGAGGTGCAGAGCTCCTGAGCCACTCTGTATTCCCTCACTGAAGCATGCCCACCCCTTTACTCCCAGCAGGGTAACTTCCCTCTACCATCACAGAAGCAGAGACCTCCATCATTTTCCCACCCCTACTTATTCCAATGTTTTCTGCATGTGTACTCATCTTTACACCCCTTCCTTGTTTTCTCCTCCAGATAGTTATTTCTACCTAATTTCCAAGTTAATCTCTGTTCCCCAGGCAGTGCGGTGGTCTCTGTCTTTCTCTCCCACCGCTTTTGCTGTGGGATGCTGCACCAGTTAGCATTTCTCGTTCTGTACCTGAAACTCCATCTCCACAGTAACTTTCTCCCAGCATATAAATGTGACTGTCTTCTCCATCTTAATGCCAACGGAAACCTCCCTTCCCTCCGTCCCATCCTACCACTTGGCCCTTCGTGTCAAGTCACTTGACAGAGTGGTTTGCTCTCACTCTTTCTTAGCTCATGTCTAATTCACCAGTCACCTTCAGCAATTTGATTTCCCCTGCAAAACAGCAAAGAAAGCATCTTAGCAAAATGATCTTTTGATTTCCTAATTCCTCTGGGAAATTTTTCTGACCTTATCTTACTCAAACTCCCTGTGATTCTCGAAACCTTTGATTTCCCTATCTCCCATTATGCTCTCCCCTCTTAATATCCCTTGTAGTGTTTGGACTGCTTTCCAGCTGAACTTCTCAAGGACGTGGACCACAACTTTTCTTACTCAGGCTCATTGCTCACTCCCATGATCAAGTTTAGTGCATCACAGAGAGCAGACCTCTGCACAAATATTTGTTGAATAAATGTCCTCTCTTAGCCTCAGGACTTTTCAATGTGACAGCGCACCAGGGCTTTCTCCCTGGCCCTTGCCTCTACTCATTCTGAACTGGACAATTGTATTACTTTTTGTTGTCAGCTAAACCAGATTTGATGACTTTCAAGTCTAAACTTCTACTGAATTCCACATTGATCGACCACATTGTCTTCTGGTTAACGTCTTCCTTAGTTCAACATGGACAAGGATTTCTCCATCTTCCCCTTAGAAAGTATTCCTTTACATCTATAAGAGATCAGTTGTATGCAGCATAAATGTTGAAATGATACCACCCTGTTCCCATTTAGTTATTCCCTTGAAGAAATTTAGGCCAGGGTGATTTAGTTTCTGCAGTTCCCTAAAAGAAACAGCGAGATGACAGACCTGTCTCTTATAATAGACTGTTCTTCAGAGCATAACCCTGGGTAGGTCTCTGAACCTTCTCTCTGCTTTGCAAAAGCCTAAGCCTTCCTCTTGGTTGTTTTAGTTTGGGATGGATCTGAGCCAGAGGAATCAGTAGGAAACGTGTGTGTAGTGAAAAGATTGGAGAAAGGAGAAGGAAGAATATTCCATTTTGCCACAAAGAGAATGTAACAAAAAGTGTGTGCCTTTAAAATGCCTTTTTGTTTACCTAGAGATATCAATATCTAGGTATTGAGCATCAAAAATTATAATATTTATCAAACATGAATGTAGTAAGTTTATGTTTCAATCACATTGCTAATTTCTAACAATAGTTGCTAACTTCATTTTCTAAGACATAAGTGGCTGCATGTCATAAGCTGGTCTGCTGGTCTAGAATTGCATCAGATACTGATGATAAGTAATCACTGTTTTACTACTGGTAAATTCAAGACTTTACCCTTAATACCTTTAACTATGAAGTTAATTTGTTCTCAGTTTATATATTTGTACAATTAGCAGTTCGAATGGAGCACGGCTCTAGGATATTTTAACTCATTATGACACATTTGACATTTAGTGGTTTTGTGCTTTTGATAACAAAATATCACTGTTAAAAACCAAAATATTAATAAGTATATGAATACATAGATTTCATGTCCAGTGTATTTATAATTATGCAAATAGTTTAATTATGACTTAAAGAATTATAAGTCAGTAAGTCACCTGTCTTTATTATGTCAAGCACTTTTTTTTAATCTGAGTTGACCTTCTAGTAGCTATTGCTCCTACTCTGTATCCTTGTGATTCAAGGCTGCTCCCTCTCTTTTCTGTAGAATCTTTTCTCTCCTCTGTCCCCAGATCTTAAGGACACAGGCAGGTACAAACACAAACACACATAGCCATGCTATATTGAAAGGTCCTTATTAATATCTACCTTTTAAAGTTTTCTTTTCCTTCTATTACTAATCAGCACACGTACGGATTAGACCAAGTTTTTGCCATTTTATTGAAATGACTCACTACTGTCTAATTAGACACGATTTCCTCTGTTCATATATGAATACACCACCAGTGAAACTCCACATCATGTGCAACCACAAGAATGGGATCCTAATTAGAATAAGTTATATTCCATGTATATGCAATGTGTTGAAATACACTCTACTGTCATGTGTATCTAAAAAGAACAAATAAAAAATAAAAAAAGAAAGGAAACAACTCACTAATTCTCTGTAGGCTTTGCCAATCTCAAACCTTGTGTTTGTAAGGAAAAATGCAGCTCAGCTCGGGACCGAGGCGGTTCCAGCCCCTCCCGCAGAACTGCCGCTGGGCACGCCAGTCTCAGTTGCGGCTGGACAATAGCTCCCAGAAAAATCCATGGCGGACACAAGGCCTCACGCAAGAGACTTTATTATGCGGATGACTAGCGTGTCCCTTCTGGGGTGAAAAGAAAGGAAAAGAGAAAGATGGCATGGACGCCTCTCCCAGATATTGGAATTTCCCGGGCTGGAAGGAACCAATAGTGGAGGAGAGTACTTAAAATCTGACTGGGGAACCAATAGCTAGCTAGCATGTTAGGATGTAACATGGGAAGCAGGAAGTGGCTGTAGCGTAGGCCGGAAATTCCTGCAACGTAAGAGGCGGGGGAGCACAGATTGACAAGTGGTTGGGAGGCGGGTTATCAGCTTTGTATTACAGTGCTCTCATAGCTTAACCAAGTCTTCAAGTCACTTGAAATCAAGTCTTCACTGATCAGGAATTCAAAATGATATTTCTTCTGCAAAACTGAGTAATTAGCCTAACTTTATCACTTTACAATTTTCTGAAATCAAGAAAAATGCTATCTAACATCTTTTAAAGTCATGTAAATTTCTCAGAAATCCATCATTCTTGATCTGAGACACTGAATTAGTAATATTGTTCAGAGTTCCCTTCAAATGTGATCTTTAGCTTGGCTAACATGTCACAGTCATATCTAAACAGTGGCTAGGAAAGTTATTTTGATTTTTTAAAAATATTTTTCCCCTGAAGATGAGGCTTATATTACATTTGGAATCTCTAGTAAATGGTTATTTTTAATGTACTTGGAAGGAAAAAAGATAGCTAACGTGGGTCAGCCATTTCAAAACAAGTTGCCAGGAATTAAGAACTAAGACAAATAAAAGAAGGCAGGCCAGAGGGTAAGAAGATTAGAGCAAAGTGGTGATTAACATGGGGAAGCTGGCGTGAAAAGACAAAAGGGAAGGCAAAAAGCAGATCTTAATGCATGATGAGGGATGAAGGAGGAGCAATAAAAAATAATAAGTTAAAAATCTTCTTCCAATACATCTTGAAACAGGTGACAAGAGGACATTTTCCCAATGATTTCAAATTTTCTGCTTCACAGAAAAATGTCACATTCAAATAAGACAAGCTAAAAATTCATTCCCCAAAGTGAACTTCATCATAGCAATAATTGTACAGATTTGAGAGGTCACCAGGAAAAAAAAACTGTGAGAATCTGGGGGTTCAATTCATGCTATTTGATAGTGTGATTATATTAATTGAAACATATTTCATCCTAAATCAGCATTGCTTGACTTTTTAAGAACCTGAAATTCAATGTTTACTTTAAAACAGTACTTTTTCCATTTCTTATATTAAGAATTTAAAATTATGATAATTTTGAGCTTAGTAATAAATTTTCAATGAAAGAATGCCTTTTGTTTTATAAAAGGATCCCCCAAATGTCTATTTAACTCACTTTGAATTATTGTTTTCTAATCTGACATCCTCAAGTCTTGGCACTATCTTTGTTGTCTAGATTAATGTCATTTGAACTGTAGCAAATTTTATGAGGTAGTAAATAAAATTGAAGCCTCACATTATTTCATGAAAACTCTAAGGTTTTTAGAGTGCAGTCATCTTGAGATCAAATATTGGCTCTAACTGGCTTGGAAGGAGGAAAAATTTATGTATTCGCTTGAGCTTCACTATCTTAACTGGTAAAATAGGATCATAATTTTCTAGTTCACAAAATCGTTAAGGAGATTTCCTTAGATAACAAACCAAAGCATGAGAACCAGTGACTGTCACGAGGTAGCTTTCATTAAATACCCACTTCTATTATTATTACCAAGCTACTTGAGAAAATCCAAGTATCTTTGAGGCAATTAGAGTTTTTTCTCATTCCTCTTTTTTTTCTTTATATGTCTCACTTATCTAAACAAGGAGAAGTATGACAGACTGCTCTACAAAAACAAACACTAACCCTGTGAAATTTCTTTTTGCCTAAAATAGTTTTGCTTTTGCATATTTTCACTTGTAGAAAAATGTCACACTTCTAACTTTCCGAGTACAAATTGTCGAACAAGTCCTATGTCAAAGAGAATTGTTTTCTGGAGTTAGTAAATTCAAAGGAGGGTAGTAATGTTTTCCTTATTTTACCTTCCTTCCCATAGTTACTTAGCAACCAGCTAATGCTTTTGAAAAACCTCCTTTAAAAACTAAATTACCCTAGAGACTTGTGCCTTTTGCTGGATTGAGGAGCAATATGCAGTCACCATTTCCCTAAAGGACACAAGTGAAGCCTAGCTGATCGTACCTATGGTCACTAAGAGACCTATTTGCCTTTCCTGTTTACTAACATCATTATCTGCTGTTACTTATGAGTAACAAATTCATAATACAGTCTCCCACTGGGATTACAAATAAGAGTGTGTTTTGTGGCCAAACACTTTCTTTAATATTTAATGTGAGCCGGTCTTACATGAGCATTCCTTTAGCTTTGAGAATACACAGATAAAGTGTGATATGAATAAGAAAACGGTTCATCCTGGTTTGCCTGGGATGGATCTAGTTTATATCTGCCATAATTAATTAATACTCTTAACTCTCTTAGCACTTCTTTTCATTCCACAAACTGGCCTGTTTTGGACAATGAATTCCATGGTGACTCTAGGTGTGTAAATTTGGAGGTACTTCAAAAAAGATCAATGAAAATAATTAGAGACATTGGAGATAAATCGTAGGAAGACATAACTAAAGGAATTGTGTTTATTTGTTGAAGAAAAGAGAAAACAGAAGACTGCACTCTTTAAGCAACAAAAACAGAAGAAGGTGTTCCAAGAGGAATCAAAAGCCCCTGCCATCTTTCTCACCCACGGCTGCTTAGTATCAGAATTCACACACTGGAGGTATGCTGTAGAGATTAGAGATTAGGAAGATAGTGTGCGTGCCCCAAAGAGCTTGTAGTAAAAGTTATGATTTCCTGTTTTGACTATTCTTTAAGGAAGAGAAATAATATGAACATATGGTTTAACAATTCCCCTAGATATCCTGTCTGATGAAACTTGTGCAAATGAACATCAGGATGTACTTACCAGGATTTATTAACTTTAATGTTTGTATAAGGTCCATATAAAAAATAACTCATTGGCCCACTAACAGTAAAATTTGTTAAGTACCTGGTATTCCAAAAATGGAATATGCTACACATAAACATGCTACAATATATATGAATGTAAAAACAGTGTGAGGCCTGGGAGCTCAGTTGTAGGGCATTGTCTAGCATTAGCAAGGTCCTAGATTTGACCCCCTGCACCGCAAAAAATAAAAACCCCACAGAATGTTGAGCGAAAAACATGTTAACAAAGAATGCATGCAGTATAATTTCATCTACACAAAACAAAAATACAGTGTGCAACTAGTTTTTAGTATGGGTGTCCCCAGAAGCAGACCCCAAATAAAGAATGCAAATTCAAATTGGATCACAGGAAGCTGCAGATCTACAATAATTTCTGGCTTCAAAATGTTGCAAATATAATTTAATGGAGCCCTTTATTTGGGAGGGGAAAAATGGCAGAAGAGTGAGGAAATGAACAAGAAAGGGAAGTAGACAGCATAGTGTGAGTTTTCAAGCCAGTTATCAGGGAAGCTTTAGGGAACCAGTGAAAAATAGGTATCAGAATAAATTTATTTAGGGGCTAAGAAGTTGAGATATTGATATATTGTTTCCTGCCCATTTCCATTGGAGGACTGCTCCAGAGTTTGCACACAACCTCCCCTCCACAATCTACCTTTGACATCTCCTGTATAATGGGATCATCTAGGACACATTCCCAAAGACATTGTTACTCATACCACAGGCTGAAACTGCTGCAGAGCAGTGATATGTTCTGGGTCAACCCCAGTTGGCAGCTTTCCAAATTACCCAATGAATAGTTGAGATAATATATCCAACTATGGCATGTGTTCTCCAAAATCTAAAGAGGTCTATTAATGTCTGTGTCCCTTTCTTGATGGTAACAACTGTAATGTGAAGTGACTTGCCCCTTTCTTTCAAAAGGATCTACTGGTAGACCCCAGACCACTAAAATTCTAAATACTCTGCTGGGATTACAGGACCCTGAATTTTTGAAGGTATTATATTCAGATTTTTGGTGTGTATTTGCCTTACAAGGGCATCCAGAAAATTGCAACCTGTTGGTCCTCTGCTCCAATTATCATATCAAATACAGTGGCTTAGTATAATGTTCTGAAAACATGTTCAGATGGTGGAGGTTCCTTTGAATTACCTTGTGCTTCAGATCTGGAGATATACCATGGTCCTGAGAAGAAAGTGATACACTCAACCATCATCCAGTATGATTGGTGTGGTTTGGGTAAAGCAAGACAGGTGAAGTAAATGTAGTTATGGTGGGGACCATGTTCCTGTATCCTTTAAACTTTGGAGGGAGACATCCTGCCATTTCATGCAGGATGAGGTATTGCTTCCAATTCATTGTCTTGCATGAAGTGGAGGCAGTTTTTAGTACTTCTACCATGTTCTTTTGCCTTTTATATCACTACAATTTTACTCCACAAAACAAGGAGTCAGGGCTGGGGATATAGCTCAGTTGGTAGAGTGCTTGCTTTGCAAGCATGAGGCCTTGGGTTCAATCCCCCGCGCAACAAAAAAGAAAAAAAAAAAAAGAAGTCAGTTCATTTTTTATCTGTCCTAACAGCTACTAAGCACATGCATTTTGATTATACATTCAAGGACTGGGGGAAAACCATGGATAATTCCATAGACCCCTTGGATCCACTGTGAAATAGAAATGTGCCAGGCCTCTCATTGTTAACTGACCACCGAATACCTTTTCTTTGATGTGGGTTCCTGATAATTCAAGTCAGGTCCTATCTCTAAAAATCCCTTAAAAGATACTTTCTGCAGTGTAAATCTATGCATGCGATGCTTTAGTGGAAAAACTAGGGGAAATATATGTAAGTTCTTGCTACGGCGTTGAAAAGTTCCTCTTGAGTGGCCGGATCTTCCCTTCAGTTGATGATGTCATATCCTTTTCCTTCTGATGGCAATAGGTTGCCACCTAGCATCAACTCTTTCAGGATCTTATTTTTCCCACTTGACAATAGATAGGTCAGTTGTATAGCACTCTCTTTAAGAGTTGCCATAGTGGTACTAAAAATTGCTGGTACTTCCTTTAGTATTGCATTCCTTTTTGCTTTAGTATAAAGAGTGCATTCTGGATCTTCCCTAGGAACATGGTCAGCAGGTGGCTTCTCTGGCCCTATATTCTAAGAACAGTCTAGCATGTCCACTCCTTTAAGTATTTTTATCCTTTCCTAAATACACTGCTAAGCCAATTTCAACATCTTGGCCCGTTCACCATGGGCCATCTCTTTTTCTAAATTTTAAGGAGCCATCACAATAATGTTTTAAAACTGGCTGCAAGACTGATGTCGTATCCTGAGTCATATGAGAGCACCTAAAATTATTCTTACCTCCCTGCACTGCCTCATTTTCAGGCATGTTGTCTTAGTTCCTGTTTGTACATGTTGTCTAGGCCTGTAGCACATTTGGTAAATGGTTTCTTCTGATGGGTGACTAGTTCCCCTCTAGTCAGGCTATATGGAGATATAACGCTAGTAATTGCTGAACGAAAGATATGGATGTACAGGGGAAGGGAGGAGGGATGGGGAAGGAAAAGTCCTGGGGAATGAAATGGAGCAAACTGTCATGTACATGTATGAATATGTCACAATGAACCCCAATATTATGCATAATTATAATGCACTAATAAAAGCATAACAAAAGAAAAAATATGGATATGCCCTTTTCCCCCTGTATAGAATTGGGTCAAAAGATTGGGAAAACCACTGATTAAATTCCTGCTGTAACCACACAAAGTTTTTCCTCAAGGTGTCCTACATCCAAACTGTTTCCTCAGTAGTGACATCATTTAGATTCCTATCAAAAATATATAAAGGTTCCGGTTTACCCACATCCTTGTCAATACTTATTAATGTCCTTTAAAAAATTATTATTATTATTATTACCATCCTAGTGGGTATGAAAGGGTATCTCACTGTGGTTTTGACATGCATTTCTCTAATGACTAATGAGGTTGGCATCTTTTTATGTGTTAAATGTCCATTTTTATAACTTTTTGGAGAAACGTCTTTTCAAATAATTCAGTCACATTATTTTAACCAAGTTATGTGTCTTTTTATTGTTGAATTGTAAGTGTCCTTTGTAATATTCTGGATGGTAGAACCCTTATTGAACATGTGACCAGCAAATATTTTCTTTCATTCCATGAATTGCCTTTTCACTTTTTTTTTTTTTTTTTTTGGTGGTACTTGGGAGTGATCCCAGGGGCTACCACCAAGCTACATCCTCAGTCCTTTTTCCTTTTTTTTTTTTTAATTTTTAATTTTGAGACAGAGTCTCACTAAGTTGCAGAGAATTTGTGACTCTCCTGCCTCAGAATCCCAAATTGCTAGGATTACAGTTGTGTGCCACCATGCCCTGCTTAACCTTTCACTTTTGGTTGTGTTGTTTTAAAATTTTGATAAGTCTAATTTAGCTATTGTTATGGACTGGATGTGAGGTGTACCCCTAAAGCCCCTGTGTTAATGCAAGAATATCCAGACCTGCAATGATTAGATTGTGAGAGCTATAAAGCGATCAGTTCATCCTAGTTTGAATGGACTATCTGGGTCACGACCGTAGGCAGGTGGGGCATGGCTGGAGAGATGGATCACAGGGGTATCCCCTGGAGGGGTCTCTCTTCCCTGTGGCCCCTTCCCCTCTATGTCTCGCTGCTTCCCATCCACCATGAGTGGAGTGCTGACATGCCCTTCTGCCATGATGTTCTGTCTCTCCTTGCACCAGAGCAATGGTGTTGGGATGTCATGGACTGAACCTCTGAAACTGTGAGCCAAAGTAAATTTTTCCTCCTTTAAACTTCTTTTTGGGTAGTTTTGATCACTGAGATGAAAAGCTAACACACGTTTTTAGTTCATTTGCTTGAGTTTTGGTGTCATATCTAAGAAACTGTCATCTAACCTGAGATCATAAAAAGTTTCAATTATCTTCCTTTGTATTTGTAGAATTTTGTAATTTAAAAATTTTTAAATTATAAAATTTGTTATCATAAGGATTTAAAAATTTTAATTTTTTAATTTAAAATTTTAAAATTTTAATTTTTACATTAGTTCGCTGCTCTGGTTTGAGTTAATTTTTTTAATGGTATGAGGTGGGGGATCCAGTTATCCTGGCATTAATAGCTGCATGAAGTAGTGGAAGCAGTTGAAGCACTGTTTCCCCAGGAATAATCTTGGTACCTTGCCAACAGTCAAATAACCACAGATGTATGTATGATTTTGGATCCTCAGTTCTATTCTGTTGGCTCATATAACTATCTTTTTGCCATTCCCATGCTGTCTCTGTCACTGTAACTTTGTATTGCTTTGAAGTTATACCAGGCATATCCTACAACTTTGTTCCTTTTCAAGATTGTGTTGGCTATTTTGAGCTTCTCTAATTTCCGTATGAATTTTAGGATCAGGTTGTCCATTTTTGCAAAATAGGTAGTTGGAGATTTGATAAGAATTGTTTTATCTGTCAAACAATGTGAGGAGTGTTGTCATCTTGACAATATTAAATCTTACAGTCCTTGAACATGGGATATCTTGTCATTTATTTAGATCTTCAATTTTGTTTAAGAATTTTTTTTTGTTTGTTCTAATTGGTTATACATGACAGAAGAATGCATTTGGACACAAAGTACACAAATGGAGCATAATTTCTCATTCCTCTCACTGTACGAGGTGCTGAGTCACACCAGTAGTGTAATCATTCATGTATGTAGGGTAATAATGCCAGTCTCATTCTACATCTTCTCATCCCTACCACCCCACACCTCCCCTCACTCCCTTTTGCAAAATACAAAGTTCCTTCATTTTTCCCTACTGCCACTCACCCCCCCTCACTATGTAGTATCCACTTATCAGAGAAAACATTCAGCCTTTAGTTTTTTGGGATTGGCTTATTTTACTTAGCATGATATTCTTCAACTCCATCCATTTACCTACAAATGCCATAATTTAATTCTTTAAGACTGAGTAATATTCCATTGTGTATATGCACCACAGTTTCTTTATCCATTCACCTATTGAAGGGCATCTAGTTTGGTTCCATAGTTTAGCTATTGTGAATTGAGGTGCTATAAACATTGATGTGATTGCATCACTGTAGTATGCTGATATTAAGTCCTTTGGGTGTAAACCAAGAAGTGGGATAGCTGGCTCAAATGTTGGTTCCATTCCAAGTTTTCTGAGGAATCTCTATACTACTTTCCATAGTGGTTGCATCAATCTGCATTCCCACCAGCAACGTATGGGTGAATCTTTTTCTGCACATCCTCACCAACACTTATTATTGCTTGTGTTCATGATAATTGCTATTCTGACTGGAGTGAAATGAAATCTTAGAGTAGTTTTGATTTGAATTCTCTAAATTCTGGAGATGATGAACTTTTTTTCATGTTTGTTGATCAATTGTATTTCTTCTGTGAAGTGTCTGCTCAGTTCCTTAGCCCATTTATTGATTGGGTTATTTGTTTTTTTACTGTTAAATTTTTTGAGTTCTTTATATATCCTGGAGATCAGTGCTCTATTTGAAGTGTGTATGGTAAAGATGTTCTCCCACTATGTAGTCTCTCCATGTTATTGATTGTTTCCTTTGCTGAGAAGCTTTTTAGTTTGAATCATCCCATATACTGATTCTTAATTTTACTTCTTGCACTTTAGGAGTATTGTTAAGGAAGTTAGGTCCTAAGCTGACATGATGAAGATTTGGGCCTACTTTTTCTTCTATTAGGTACAGGATCTCTGTTCTAGTGCCTAAGTCTTTGATCCACTTTGAGTTGATTTTTTGAGCAGGGTGAGAAATAGGGTCTAATTTCATTTTGTTACATATAGATTTCCAGTTTTCCCAGCACCATTTGTTGAAGAGACTATCTTTTCTCTAATGTATGTATTTGGCACCTTTGTCTATTATGATATAACTATATTTATGTGGGATTGTCTCTGTGTCTTCTAGTTTGTACCATTGGTCTACATGTCTATTTTGGTGCCAATACCATGCTGTTTTTCTTACTATTGCTCTGTAGTATAGTTCAAAGTCTGGTATTGTGATACCTCCTGCTTAACTCTTCTTGCTAAAGATTGCTTTGGCTATTCTGGGTCTCTAATTTTTCCAAATAAATTTCATGACTGCTTTGTCTAGTTCTATGAAGAATTTCATGGGAACTTTAATAGGCATTGCATTGAATCTGTATAATACTTTTGGTAGTATAGTCATTTTGACAATATTGATTCTGCCTCTCTAAGAGCATGGGAAAGCTTTCCATCTTCTAAGGTCTTCTCCAATTTCTTTCTTTAGTGTTCTATAGCTTTCATTGTAGTTTTCTTTCACTTCTTTTGTTAGATTGATTCCCAAGTATTTTATTTATTTTTTTTTTTTTGAGGCTATTGTAAATGGGGTAGTTTTCCCAATTTCTCTTGCAATGGATTCATCACTTATGTATAGAAATGCATTTGATTTATGGGTATTGGTTTTACATCCTGCTACTTTGCTGAATTCATTTATTAGTTCTAGAAGTTTTATGGTGGAATTTTTGGATCTTCTAAATATAGAATCATGTCATCAGCAAATAGTTATAGTTTGAGTTCTTTTTTTTTCATATCCTTTTAATTTCTTTGGTCTGTCTAATTGCTCTGGATAGAACTATGTTGGATCGAAGTGGTGAAAGAGGCATCCCTGTCTTGTTCCAGTTTTTAGAGGGAATGCTTTCAATTTTTCTCCATTTAGAATAATGTAGGCCTTGGATTTAGCATAGATAGCTTTTACAATGTTGAGATATGTTCCTATTATCCCCAGTTTTTCTAGTGTTTTGAACACAAATAGATGCTCTATTTTGTCAAATGCTTTTTATCCATCTACATATGATTCTTGTATTTAAGTCTATTGATGTGATGTATTATGATTATTAATTTTCATATGTTGGACCAATCTTGCATTCCTGGGATGAACCCCACTTGATCATGGTGTGCTATCTTTTTAATATGTTGTTGTATATGATTTGTCAGAATTTTATTCAGAATTTTTGCATCTATGTTCATTAGGGATATTGGTCTGAAGTTTTCTTCCTTGATGTGTCTTTGTCTGGTTTTGGTATGAGGGTGATACTAGCCTCATAAAATGAGTTTGAAAGTGTTCCCTTCTTTTCTATTTCATGGAATACATTGAAGAGTACTGGTGTTAATTCCTCTTTGAAGGTCTCATAGAACAAGACGGAGAATCTGTCTGGTCCTGGGTTTTACTTTGTTGGTAGGTTTTTGATGGCATCTTCTATTTCTTGCTTGAAATTTACCTGTTTAAATTGTATATGTCCTTGCGATTCAGTTTGGGTAGATCTTCTGTCTCTAGAAATTTGTCAATGTCTTTGAGGTTTTCTACTTTACATGAGTAAAAATTTTCAAAATAATTTCTAATTGCCTCCTGCATTTCAGTAGTATCTGTTGTAATATTTCCTTTTTCATCATGAATTTTAGTAATTTGAGTTTTCTCCCTCTTTCTCTTCATTAGTGTAACTAAGGGTTAATCAGTTTTACTTATTTCTTCAAAGAACCAACTTTTTGTTTTGTCAATTTTTTAATTGTTTCTTTTGTTTCAATTTAATTGATTTCAGCTATGATTTTAATTTTTTCCTGCCTTCTACTGCTTTTGGTGTTGAGTTGTTCTTTTTCTAGGGCTTTGAGATGTAATGTTAGGTCATTTATTTGTTGACTTTTTATTCTTTTAATATATGAGCTCAATGCAATGAACTTTCCTCTTAGCACTGCCTTCATAGTGGCCTAGAGATTTTGATATGTTGTATATGTGTTCTCATTTACCTCTAAATATTTTTTTTATTTCATCTCTGATTTCTTCTGCTATCCATTCATCATTCAATAGCATGATATTTAGTCTCCAGGTTTGGAGTAACTTCTATTTTGTATTTTATTGTTGATTTCTAGTTTCATTCTGTTATGATCTGATGGAATGCAGGGTAGTGTTTCTATTTTCTTGTGTTTCCTGAGAGTTTCTTTGTGGCATAACATATGGTCTATTTTAGAGAAGGATCCATGTGCTGCTGAGAAGAAAGCTTATTTGCTTGATGATGGATGAAATACTCTATATATGCCCATTAAGTCTAAATCATTGATTATATTATTTAATTCTATAATTTATTTGTTTAGTTTTTGTCTGGAAGATCTATTCAGTGGTAAGAGAGGTGTGTTAAAGTCACCCAGTATTATTGTGTTGTATTCTATTTGATTCTTGAAATTGAGAAGGGTTTGTTTGATGTATGTAGATGCTCCACTGCTTGGGGCATATATATTCACAATTGTTATGTCTTGTTGATGTATGATTCCCTTAAGCAGTATGAAATGTCTTTCTGTATCCCTTCTGACTAACTTTGGTTTGAAGTCCACTTTGCCTTATACAGAGATGGAAACCCCTACTTGTTTATGCAGTCCATGTGAGTGATACATTTTTTCCCAACATTTCACCTTCAGTTTGAGGACGAAGACAGCATATTGTTGGTTCTGTTTTTAAAATCCAATCTGCCAGTCTATGGCTTTTGATTGATGAGTTTAGGCCATTAACATTTAGGGTTATTATTGAGATATGATTTGTATTCCCAGTCATTTTGGTTTATTTTTGGTTTTTAACTTAGTTTCTCCTTTGATTGACCTTTCCTTTAGTGTTTAGTGTAGTTCCTCCTTATTCTGGTTTTCATTGTGGTTTTTTTTTTTTTTTTTTTTCATTTCCTCCTTATGGAATATTTTGCTGAGACTATTCTGTAGTACAGACTTTCTAGTTGTGAATTCTTTTAACTTTTGTTTATTATGGAAGGTTTTTTTTTTTTTTTTTTTGTAAACAAATGGGATACATGTTGTTTCTCTGATTGTACATGGCGTAAAGGCATACCATTTGTGTAATCATAAATTTACATAGAGCAATGTTGTTTGATTCATTCTGTTATTTTTTTCCCTTCCCCCCACCCCTCCCACCCCTCTTTACCCTCTATACAGTAGTTCCTTCCTCCATACTTGCCCCCCTCCCTAACCCTAACTCTAACCCTTCCCTCCCCCCCATTATGTGTCAACCTCCACTTATTAGCGATATCATTCGTCCTTTGGCTTTTTGAGATTGGCTTATCTCACTTAGCATGATATTCTCCAATTTCATCCATTTGCCTGCAAATGTCATAATTTTATCATTCTTTATGGCTGAGTAATATTCCATAGTATATATATACCACAGTTTCTTTATCCACTCATCAATTGAAGGGCATCTAGGTTGGTTCCACAGTCTGGCTATTGTGAATTGAGCAGCTATGAACATTGATGTGACTGTATTTCTGTAGTATGCAGATTTTAAGTCCTTTGGGTATAGGCCAAGGAGTGGGATAGCTGGGTCAAATGGTGGTTCCATTCCAAGTTTTCTAAGGAATCTCCACACTGCTTTCCATAGTGGCTGCACTAATTTGCAGCCCCACCAGCAGTGTATGAGTGTACCTTTCTCCCCACATCCTCGCCAACACCTGTTGTTGCTCGTATTCTTGATAATCGCCATTCTAATTGGGGTGAGATGGAACCTTAGGGTGGTTTTGATTTGCATTTCTCTTATTACTAGAGATGTTGAACATTTTTCCATATGTTTGTTGATTGCTTGTAGATCTTCTTCTGTGAAATGTCTATTCATTTCCTTAGCCCATTTGTTGACTGGACTGTTTGAATTCTTGGAGTAGAGTTTTTTGAGTTCTTTATAGATTCTGGAGATTAGTGCTCTATCTGAAGTATGATTGGCAAAGATATTCTCCCACTCTGTAGGCTCTTTCTTCGCATTGCTGATAGTTTCCTTTGCTGAGAGAAAGCTTTTTAGTTTGAATCTATCCCAGTGGTTGATTCTAGCTTTTATTTCTTGTGCTATGGGAGTCCTGTTAAGGAAGTCTGGTCCTAGACCAACAAGATGAAGATTTGGACCTACTTTTTCTTCTATAATCTGCAGGGTCTCTGGTCTGATTCCGAGGTCCTTAATCCATTTTGAGTTTAGTTTCGTGCATGGTGAGAGATATGGGTTTAGTTTCATTCTGTTGCATATGGATTTCCAATTCTCCCAGCACCATTTGTTGAAGAGGCTATCTTTTCTCCATTGCATATTTTTGGCCCCTTTGTCTAGTATGAGAAAATTGTATTTATTTGGGTTTGTGTCCGTGTCCTCTATTCTGTACCATTGATCTACCTTTCTATTTTGGTACCAATACCATGCCGTTTTTGTTACTATTGCTTTGTAGTAGAGTTGAAGATCTGGTATTGCAATACCCCCTGTTTCACTCTTCCTGCTAAGGATTGCTTTAGCTATTCTGGGTTTCTTATTCTTCCAGATGAATTTCATAATTGCCTGCTCTATTTCTGTAAGGTACGTCATTGGGATTTTAATTGGAATTGCATTGAATTTGTATAGCACTTTAGGTAGTATGGCCATTTTGACAATATTAATTCTTCCTATCCAAGAACATGGAAGATCTTTCCATCTTCTAAGGTGTTCTTTAATTTCTTTCTTTAGTGTTGTATAGTTCTCATTGTAGAGGTCTTTCACCTCTTTTGTGAGATTGATTCCCAAGTATTTTATTTTTTTCGAGGCTATTGTGAATAGGGTAGTTTTCCTAATTTCTCTTTCTGAAGATTCATCACTTATGTATAAAAATGCGTTGGATTTATGGGCATTGATCTTGTAACCTGCTACTTTACTGAAATCACTTATGAGTTCTAAGAGTTTTCTGGTGGAATTTCCAGGTTCCTCTAAATATATAATCATGTCATCAGCGAACAGGGATAGTTTGAGTTCTTCTTTTCCAATTCGTATCCCTTTAATTTCTTTGGTTTGTCTAATTGCTCTGGCCAGAGTCTCAAGAACAATGTTGAATAGAAGTGGTGAAAGAGGGCATCCCTGCCTTGTTCCAGTTTTTAGGGGGAATGCTTTCAGTTTTTCACCATTTAGAATGATATTAGCCATGGGCTTAGCATAAATGGCCTTTACAATATTAAGGAATGTTCCCACTATCCCTATTTTTTCTAGTGTTTTGAGCATGAAGGGGTGCTGTATTTTATCAAATGCTTTTTCTGCATCTATTGAAATAATCATGTGATTCTTGACTTTAAGTCTATTAATATGGTGAATTACGTTTATTGATTTCCTGATGTTGAACCAACCTTGCATCCCTGGGATGAAACCCACTTGATCATGGTGCACTATCTTTTTAATATGTTTTTGTATGCGATTTGCTAAAATTTTGTTGAGAATTTTTGCGTCGATGTTCATTAAGGATATTGGTCTGAAATTTTCTTTCCTTGATGAGTCTCTGTCTGGTTTAGGTATCAGTGTGATATTGGCTTCATAGAATGAGTTTGGGAGGGTTCCCTCCTCTTCTATTTTATGGAATACTTTGAGAAGTATTGGAATGAGCTCTTCCTTAAAGGTTTTGTAGAACTCGGCTGAGAACCCATCTGGTCCCGGACTTTTCTTTGTTGGTAGGCTTTTGATGACTTCTTCTATTTCAGTACTTGAAATTGGTCTATTTAAATTGTTTATGTCCTCCTCATTCAGTTTAGGCAATTCATATGTCTCTAGAAACCTGTTGATGTCTTCGAAATTTTCTATTTTGTTGGAGTATAGATTTTCAAAATAGCTTCTAATTATGTTTTGTATTTCCATCCTGTCTGTTGTGATATTTCCTTGTTCATTCCGAATTTTAGTGATTTGGGTTTTCTCTCGTCTTCTCTTTGTTAGTGTGGCTAAAGGTTTATCAATTTTGTTTATTTTTTCGAAGAACCAACTATTTATTTTGTCAATTTTTTGTATTGTTTCTTTTGTTTCAATTTCATTGATTTCAGCTCTGAGTTTAACAATTTCCTGTCTTCTACTACTTTTGGTGCTGTTCTGTTCTTCTTTTTCTAAGGCTTTGAGCTGTAGTGTTAGGTTGTTTATTTGTTGAGTTTTACTTCTTTTATTAAATGCGCTCCATGAAATAAATTTCCCTCTAAGTACTGCTTTCATAGTGTCCCAGAGGTTTTGATATGATGTTTCTTTGTTCTCATTTACCTCTAAGAATTTTTTAATTTCCTTCCTAATATCTTCTGTTATCCATTCATCATATAATAGCATATTGTTTAATCTCCAGATGTTGGAATAGTTTCTGTGTTTTACTCTTTCATTTATTTCTAACTTCAATCCATTATGATCTGATAGAATACATGCTAGTGTCTCTATCTTCTTGTATTTGCTAACATTAGCTTTGTGGCATAATATATGGTCTATTTTAGAGAAGGATCCATGTGCTGCTGAGAAGAAAGTGTATTCACTCTTGGTTGGATGGAATATTCTATAAATGTCCGTTAAGTCTAAATTATTGATTGTGTTGTTGAGATCTATGGTTTCTTTGCTCAATTTTTGTCTGGAAGATCTGTCCAGTGGTGAGAGCGGCGTGTTAAAATCACCTAGTATTATTGTGTTGTGGTCTATTTGGTTTCTGAAATTGAGAAGGATTTGTTTGACATACATAGATGAGCCACTGTTTGGGGCATAGATGTTTATGATTGTTATATCTTGCTGATTTATGCTTCCCTTAAGCAGTATGAAATGACCTTCTTTATCCCTTCTGACTAACTTTGGCTTGAAGTCCACATTATCGGAAATGAGAATGGATACTCCAGCTTTTTTGCTGAGTCCATGTGCATGGTATGTTTTTCCCCATCCTTTCACCTTTAATCTATGGGTATCTTTTTCTATGAGGTGAGTCTCTTGCAGGCAACATATTGTTGGATCTTTCTTTTTAATCCAGTCTGCCAGTCTATGTCTTTTGATTGATGAATTCAGGCCATTAACGTTCAGGGTTATTATAGAGAAATGATTTGGTTTCCCGGTCATTTGGTTCATTTTTAAAATTTTGTTTATTTATTTGTTTGACACAACTTGTTTCCTCCTTTATTTGACAATTCCTTTAGGATAATTCCTCCCTTTGCTGATTTGCTTCTTTGTTTTTCATCTCTTCCTCATGGAATATTTTGTTGAGAATGTTCTGTAATGCTGGCTTTCTTTTTGTAAATTCTTTTAGCTTTTGTTTATCATGGAAGGATTTTATTTCATCGTCAAATTTGAAGGTAAGTTTTGCTGGGTATAAGATTCTTGGTTGGCATCCATTTTCTTTCAGGGCTTGAAAAATGTTGTTCCAGGACCTTCTAGCTTTTAGGGTCTGGATTGAAAAATCTGCTGATATGCGTATTGGTTTCCCCCTGAATGTAATTTGGTTCTTTTCTCTCACAGCCTTTAAAATTCTGTCTTTATTTTGTATGTTAGGTATTTTCATTATAATGTGCCTTGGTGTGGGTCTGTTGTAATTTTGTGTATTTGGAGTCCTGTAAGCCTCTTGAACTTGATTTTCCATTTCATTCTTCAGATTTGGGAAATTTTCTGATATTATTTCATTGAATAGGTTGTTCATTCCTTTGGCTTGTTTCTCTAGGCCTTCCTCAATCCCAATAATTCTTAAATTTGGCCTTTTCATGATATCCCATAGTTCTTGTAGATTCTGTTCATGATTTCTTACCATCTTCTGTGTTTGTTCAGCTTTGTTTTCAAGGTTAAATATTTTGTCTTCAATGTCTGAGGTTCTGTCTTCCAGGTGTTCTATCCTATTGGATATGCTTTCTATGGAGTTCTTAATTTGGTTTATTGTTTCCTTCATGTCAAGGATTTCTGTTTGGTTTTTTTTCAATATCTCTAACTCTTTATTGAAATGATCTTTTGCTTCCTGTATTTGCTCTTTTAACTGTTGATTGGTTCGATCAATCAATGCCTGCATTTGCTCTTTCATCTCATCATTCAATGCTTGCATTTGCTCTTTCATCTCCTCGTTTGCTTCTCTGATCATTTTAATTATGTACATTCTGAACTCCTTTTCTGTCATTTCTTCTGCCATGCTGTCATTGGGTTTTATTGATGTAACATCTAGATTTGTTTGCAGCATTTTCTTTCCTTGTTTTCTCATGTTGTTCAGATATCAGTGGACCGCTGAGATATTGCAGATTTCCTCTGTTGATTTACAATGACCCTGAAGATTTCTATATATATCCCCTCTTAGCCTTCAGTAGGCTGAAGTCTTGGAGGAGGTTGATAATGCGGTGCTCCACAAGGAAGCTGCCTCTCCAGGAGTGGTGGCCTTCAGGTGGGGTATATTCCCTGCTAGTGGGCAGAGGTGCCTCCACTTGTTGACCAATGGTCATCCAAAGGGGACCTAGGCTGTGGGCTGAGGCAAGGCCTGTTTGGGCCTGAGCCTCTGGTTTTACCGTCCTTGTGGGAAACCTCACCCAGCAGGGAAGACTCACCCGGTGGGGAGGTCTCGCTGGTCAGTTTCCTCCTAGAGGTTCCCCTCAATTTACAGCTACTGCCTGGGCTGGGCTGCCTTCCTCTGCAAAGTTTCCAGGGGCCCGGCCCTACCTCCTGGGCCTGGGAGCCTCACCCTTCGCAGATGAATCTCCTTAGGCTGCCCCTCCTCAGAGAATTTGCCCATAGGCCTGGAACCTTCGCTCTGCCCTAAGCCTGTCTCTGTGCGGCTCTTCCACCCAGAAGCCTCCTAGATCCTGGGACCCTGTTCTGCACCTAATCGCCTGGCTGCGTGGCCCCTCCTCTGAGCAGCCACCTGTGGCCCCGAACAATCGCTCTGAGTCCCAGAGACCCGCCACAGGCCTCTTCCTCCAGACAGCCGCCCAGTATGCCGGTGCGGTCACTAGGAGTCCAAGAAACTCACTTCGTGCCTCCTCCTCCCACCAACCACCCGTAGCCCGGGGCAATCAATCACTCCGAGTCGACGTGACCCTGTCCGTTCCTCCTCCTTCTCCAGATAACCCCCCGGGTGTTCAGGAGCAGTCCCTCTGAGTGGCTCTGAATCCACGTGACCCGCTGCACGGGTCCTCTGGGCAACCGCCCGGAGCTCTGGTGTGGCCCCTTAAGACCAAGCGTCCCACCACGCTTCTCCTCCAGGCAGCCCCCCTGTGTTCAGGAGCTGTCACTTTAAGACCAAACAACTCACCACTCGCCTTCTCCTCTGAGCAGCCGCCTGGAGCGCTAATGCAGTCACTGCGAGTCCAAAGGACCCGCCGCGCTCCTTCTCCTCCTTCTCCTACTCCTCCGGGCAGGCCCCGGGGTTCAGAAGTGGTCAGGGTCCAAACAGCTCGCCACGCAGCCCCTTCTCTGGCAACCGCCTGTAGTTCCCATATAGTCACCCGAATCCAAGCGGCTGCTCCTCTTCCTCCTTGTCCTCAGGGCAGGCCCCGGGGTTCAGAAGCGTTGTTCTGATTCCAAACAGTTCGCCACGCGGCTTCTCCTCTGGCAACCGCCTGCAGCTCTGGCGCAGTCTCTCCGAATCCAAGTGGCCACGCTCCTCTCCTCCTCCTCAGGGCAGGCCCCGGTGTCCTGAGTCCACACAGTTCTCCCCGCCACTCCTCCCCCGGGCAGCCGCCGGAGCCCCAGTGGCAGCTCCGAGTCCCAGCGCTGTGCCGAGCGGCCTCCTCTACGGCGCTCCAGCGGGGGGAGGGGCGTCTCGCCGGCAGTTCTACTTCACAAAGTTTCCTGCGTTCCGGGACCCCCGTCCCATCCGGGATGCCCCCCCAGGGGGTGAGAGTCACCCGGCTACTTTGAGTTGGTCCCAAGCGTCTCAATATCTCCTCTCTTGAATCCTGAGTTCTGGAGCAACACGTAATGCAGCCACCCTCTAGGCCGCCATCTTGAAAACCGGAAGGTTTTTATTTTATCTTCAAATCTGAACTTTAATTTTTCTGGATATAACATTCTCAGTTGGCATCCATTTTCTTTCAGAGCTTGATATATATTATTCTAGGTCCTCCTGGCATTGAGGGTCTGGGTTGAGAAATCAGTTGAAATCCTAATTGGTTTTCCCCTATGTGTGATTTGATTTTTTTCTCTCACAGTCTTTAAAATTCTATCTGTATTCTGTATGTTAGTCATTCTCATTATAGTGTGCCTTGGTGTGGGTATGCTGTAACTTTGTACATTTGGGGTCCTATAAGCCTCTCATAGTTGATTTTTCATTTCATTCTTTAGGTTTGGGAAATTTTCTGCTATTATGTCATTGAAAAGATTGTGCATTCCTTTAGTTTGTATCTCCATGCCTTCATCTATTCTTATAAATCTTAAATTTGGTCTTTTCCTATTTTCCCATATTTCTTGGAAGTTCTGTTCATGGTTTCTCACCATCTTCTCTGTGCAGCCAACTTTATTTTCAAGATTAAATATTTTGTCTTCATTGTCTGAGGTTCTGTATTCCAAGTGGTATAGTCTGTTGGTGCTATTTTTTATTGAATTTTTAATTTGGTTTATTGTTTCCTTCATTTTGAGTATTTCTGCTTGATTCCTTTTTATAATCTCTGCCTCTTTATTGAAGTGATCTTTCACTACCTATATTTTCTCTCTGATACCATCCTTTATTTTGAAGATCAATCTAATTGTATTTTCTAAACTTCTCTGACATTTCTTCTACTGTGTTGTCTATGGGTTCTACTTTTGGAACATCTTGGTTTGTTTGAGGCACTTTGTTCCCTTGTTTTATGTGTCTTCCCATCTAGTGGTATGAATCTGAGGCAGTACAGATTCTACCCTTTAGTCTTTTAGTGTCCCTGAAGGCTTCCAGTATCTCACCTTTAAGGGGGAGACCAATATTAACAGCACTGAATGCAAACAATATGCAACTTTAAGCCAAATAGCTCCTATGAAGGCATCTACAGTTTTGTCACAATAAACAAAAATGTAGAGTTCAATTTTTGTCTACAGTATAAATAGTAAGTTTGCTAAAAGGGTTTACTATTTCAAATGATGGACAACGAGAGAACAGAAGTAGTGTAAGATGTGATGTTTATCAGGGAGAAGAAGAGAAGACAGAGGTAAACATTTATAGTAAGAGCAAGGGAGGAATTAATAGAGGTTGGCTGTTAGTATGAGAGAAGTGAGAAAGAGCATCCAGAGAGACAGGTAGGTGAGAGGAAAAATATACACAGACTTAAAAAAAAGAAAAAAATATAAGAATACAGAAAAAAACCTGTAACATACTATTCATAGATCCCATTTCTCAATAGGTTGATGCATAAAAAAAATTTGGGTTCAAAGATGGTAGAGGTGTAAGAGAGAGGGCCAAGTGGAGAAAAAAAAGGAATGTCTCAATGGAAAATTGAATGATTGCTCCTGTTGACTTTCAAAAAATTTCTCAGCTTCCCTTCTCCACCAATAGGGGGGGTTGTCTGAAGTTTGATGTTAGCTCCAGTCCAGTGGGTGCTGGGCTGGTTGGGTGGGTGAGCCCATAGCAAGATGCCCTCATGGCCTCTTCCAGTCCTCCCACCTGTTGTAGCTGGTCCCTTCCATCCCTGTGCACTTCAGGACTCACTGTGCTGGAGAGAGCCCGGTTTTCCCCAGTTTCTCCAACCTGTGCTCCCCGCATGGAACTGCCCCTAGTCTCTGGCTTTCCACAGGCTTGCCAGACCCAGACTGGCCCACGCAAACCCAGTGCAATCTGATACACCTGGGCTTCCGCTTCCCCAGGCCCTGTCTTGCTGCACTCCCAAGATCTCAATGCCCTTTCAACTTGTAGAGAGGCCACCAGGTATGTGCTCACACAAAAGAGTGACCCTGCAAAGAGGCAGCCAGATGGCAGCCACTAGCACACCCAAGCAGAAAGACCTCAGGTGCAACCAGACCTACAGTACCCCAATAAATCTCCAGACCCTAGCCAGTGTGCCAGACTGAGGTGGTCGTGCCTGGACATGGCTGCAGTGGCGGCGGCAGCAAACCTGCAGGCCTTGGTCATTGTCCCAAGATGGCAGTGGATGTGTGTAACCAAACCTGCAGGTACTGTGACAATAGACATCTGGGCAGCAGCGGGCAGCTGATGATCTGCTGGTAGTCTGCAGGCGGTCTGCAGGCTAATGGCAGGCAATCAGCAGGTGGAAGTCAGGCGGTCGGTGATTCGTAGGTGAAAGGTGGTGATGGGCAGGCAAGGATAGGCAAATGGCGAATGATAGGTAGTGGTCAGTGGGTGATCTGCGCTCAAAAGGCAGAAGATAAGCTGTCAGATGGTGGGTGATCCAGGCAGTTGGATGGGGAGATAAACAGCAGGGGATCGGTGAGTAGCGATGGCCTCGCAGAGAAGCAGTATTTCCTCTGCTTGAATCTGGGGTCATGGAGGGACAAAGAACGTGACCTCCCTCTCGTCCTCCATCTTGGATGTCCTTAATTTCTTTTAACAGTTTTTCAATAACATGTTGTGGTTTAGAATATAAGTCTTGCCCTTGTTAAGTATTATTAGTGTATAGAAATACAATCTATCTCCTGATTCATTTTTCATATCTATTTTTATGCCTGTGTGTGTGTTCATGTTTGTGTACACACAAGCATGTATGTAAAGATGGATTACCATATAGAAAAATTAAGACCACATTGTCTGGTTTCCACATTTTTACCTCATCCCAGTTAACAGTCAAAGAGGCCTGTGGTTTCACCTAAGGAATAGAGGAATTAAAAATCCTCCTTTCTATCTCTCATTCTCTCTGGTGGCTCATGAGGCACCCAGAGGCAGAGAAACTCAATTAAGTTTCCTACCTTTATTATTGTGCATATTTTATAAACAGACAAAAAATTTCTATGTTCCCTTGAAGGTGAGAAGTCAGACATAGTTTTCGAAGGATCAAATTGTGCTATATAAATTAAATCTCTGAAGTTTAACAGAGTTTGTATCCACGCCAAATTAAATAACTAAATGAAATCACTCAAGAGAAAATAAAAACAATGATTCGAGATAGAAATATGAACATTGAAGAAGAAATAGGATTATAAAAACCTTATTGTGAACTTGCAGCTAAGTAGAGTCTAAAGAAATGCAGGAACCTGAACCAAAAATTAGATCTACATTTTCATTTTAAACTCGAGGATAATAAAAATGTAACTTTTGTACCAAACATCTTTCAAATATCAATTAAAAGCTCAATGTCTGTGAACTTCTGGTTCAAAAATGAAATAAAAACTTGAGTCTAAAATAACACAGGGATTTTTTTGAATTAGTAGTTATGTTCTTTCATTCACCCATCCATCATCCTAGTCATCAACCTATCTATTACTTACCTAAAGTCAATCTCAGGGTTATTAGTAAATGCTACGCTTAGAAAAAGCCACATCTTGCACTCTCCATTTAGCTTTCTCTGGCCACCTAGGCATGGATTCAAGCCCTTCCCCACTCCCTCCTCCAGAAAGGTAGTGCATCTGAAGCCATCTCCCATTGTTTTTGGCTCCCTGATGTGGATGGCTATTATGATTCACATTTGTTGCTCTTTTCTGAAAGAGCTCTATGTTTTCCTGCACCACTAAATGGCAATTAGCTGTGTGACTTCATCTGGCCAATGGCAATAGGCTATGTGACTTCATCTGGCCAATGAAATATGAGTGAAATTACCTTAAATCACCTCAAGGCAAAATCTTTAAGAGCCGTTTTTCTCTTCTCCCTCTGTTATGAAGATGCACAAAATTCCAGATATAAGTTTATACCCATGTGGGTGCTTTTGGGAATATGGTATAAGGCAGAGGCACAGTCCATCCAAGATGAACATGTGATTTGAGTGAGAATTAAAACTCTTGTGGTTGTAAGTCACAGGTATTTTGGAGACATCTGTTACCAAAGCAGAGCCAAATTCTGTCCACATAGCTAGCATTTCAGCCTTTTCCAAAAGGCCACTTGTGGAAAAGAGACAGTGAAGAGTACTCTGCTATTCTGGAGGTGGGTGGAGATTCGCCTCTCTAGTGAAGAGGTGTGTGCTGGCTGATTCTGATGAGAGGGATGAGACAACTTCAAGGTCAGTCTCCACAAGGTCTCAAGGAGGTGTCCACCTAAAAGATAAAGTAACATATAATGAGGCAAGTCCATTACTGAGCACATGTTTATACTTTATAAACATGTAAATAGTTTATACTTTAGGGGAAAATGTCTGGGATTCTCTTTCTTTTATGGATGGATATAATTTAATTTGAATTGTCAACTTGATTGTATTAGGAGATGCAGATGATTAAGAGACCTCTGGGCGTGTCAGTGACGGCATGTCTAGAAATGATTGGAATGTGGGATAGTGAACTGAAGTGGAGACCCCCCCACAAAGCATGGGCAGCACCAACCAATAGCATGGTGGCTTGGATGGAATAAAAGTTGGAAGAACCAGGAAGTAGCAGCAGATGCAAGCTTGATTATTTTTGAATGTGTTCTTGATCACTGCTTTTTTTTTTTTTTTTTTTTCATCTGAGGATATCAGACTCTCGCTTCTTTACTCTTCCAGAGCAGACTCTGCCAGTGATTCTCCAGGTAGTTTCCAGAAGCCTTGGTCTCAGACTAGGGTAGCACTTCTTGTTCTGGGGCTTCTACCCCTTGGACCGTGCAGTTGCTGGTTCTTCCAGCTCTCTAGCCTGCAGATGGCCATTGTGGACTATCCAGCTTCTGGTTGTGTGAGCCAATCTAATAAATCCCTTTTCTGTAATCATACTTCCTGTTGATTCTGTTCCTCTAGAGAACCCTGACTAATACAGTGGACATAATCAATTCCCCTACTCTCAATATTTATAGCAGTATCCCAGCACAATACTACTTACAATATCCCCAAGAGGTGAGTTTTCAAAATGCTGTTTATACAAGGAACCATTATCTTCAAAGAGTGGAGGAAGATATTTTGATGAAGCTATGATTAAAACCAGAGTATCACTGCCATTGATTTTTTAAAGCAAAGCCTCTTCTCAATCCAGGACCCAGTATGTTCTGGTGGCTGTTTCATGGACACATGAGGGGACCACATAGTCCTTCAAAAGAAGGAGTTAAGGAGGAAAATCATGAGAAAAGAGGGAGTAGGTGTCTGATAGTCCTTCATATTTCAGGAATCTTAATGTATGATGAAAAAAGGTAAATCATAAACTTTGATAAAAACCTAAATTTCCTTGTGTATCAGATAAAGAGGCCACAACACAGAAGTCTGGCTCTTTAAGATCTGCAATTCTAAATACGATAATTCTTTCTTTGACTTTTCTAGCCTAGGGTAATGTGAGACAACTAACTACATTAAATTGACGAAATTTTGAAGGCATCGATCTGTTGAAATAAATTGTGTTTCCATCTATTCTGTAGAGGAATTTCTAAATTGAATCATAGAATCAATTGCTGCTCCACCTGGGAAGTGCAAACCTAATTAAACTGCAGAATATTTTTTTTTCAGGTGAATTTAGTGACCCTGCAGTGACTATGTCAGAGATGGACATTTACTGAAAAGTAAGGTTCTAGAAAATCAATCCTCTCCTCAGAGTAAGAATAAATTATACTTTCTAAAAAAAAAAGTTACTGCATTACAAAGATATTTATTTTTAAAAAATCAATCTATGTAACTATCTTAACACTTCAAAAAGTTTAATGACTTAATGAGATTATCAAGTGTGCATTAACCGTGCCACTACTGATAATGTTTGTTGGCAAAGGAGTGGGTGTATTATGCACATACTTAATCCTGAAGGTAATATTCAAATACAATACAATAATTCACAATGTGCTGATTTCTGCTGTCGTGAAATTGCATGATCAAACTTACATCTTTGTATTCAACTGACGTGTGACATGGCTTATCTTTGGATTTTAAAAAAATTTGATATTCTTTCTTTTGATATCACATAGCCAAGATAAAATCTTGTCTATTTTTCCCTTTTCTTCTTTATAGAACTACCATAACATGTTTATTTCCTTATCCATTGTCTTTATTACAAACTGTGAAATGTGAAAAATAAAAGCTAAACTGCCTACTTGGTCTAAAAGGCAGTTGAGTAAGGCAAAATATCTGTTTACCATGTAATTATTTCAGTATAACAATTTCTGGGATCCTTAGTTCTTTCTTATTGAATTAAAATGACATGCTCTAAGATTTTCTGTCTCCCTGCTTTGTTGATGCAGGTTCCCAGCAGCTCCCCCATCTGGCCTCTTTCTCATTTTCTGGCTATCCCTAGGTCTGGTTGCAGGCCTCCACGATGTGATAGTGGACCCAGATTGTCCATGTTCATGTCTTCTGACCTTTATGGCATCTGTCACTCTAGGGGTCAGTCATTGCCCCATGACAAGTAATTTAGTATTGTTAAAATTAACAAGATTGCCATTTATGCTGTCATTAACTTTTCATGTGTGTATTGTTTTTTTCGTTTTTTGTTTTATTTTTTAGGGGTGGAATGCAAACTTTTATTTTTGTACCAGGAATTGAACCCAGGGATATTTAACTACTGTGCAAAATCCCCAGTCTTTTTTGTATTTTACTTTGAGACAGGGTCTTGCTAAGTTGCTTAGGATCTTACTAAGTTGCTGAGGCTGGCTTTGAACTCATGATCTTCCTGCCTCAGCCTCCTGAGTTGCTAGGATTACAGGCGTGTTCCACGGTGCGCTCATATGTTTTTCTCTCCAGCAACTACACTCAACTCCTGGAAGGCAAGGATCACATCTTAGACTTGTGTATTCCAAATCACTGAGCCCAATGTCATATTCTTCAAAAATATTAGTAAACTGTTTTATGATAAATAGATGTCATTTGGGGAGAATTTGAGAAATTAAAATGTTATTTCTCCCATCCACCACTGCAAAGTACAAATCAGCATGGTACTGTAGGTTAATGGGATCAAATTCTCCTCTTCTAAATTCTTGGAATCAGATTTATGGGTATTTATTGTTGAAAGGTAGGGTTGAAAACTCAAAATAACTTGAATGGACCACACAGTTTGGTACAGTAGTTCACATGATTTTTTATTTTCCTGGCAACAGTTGTACTGAGACATTATTGATACACAATCTGTATCATTCATTTAAAGTAGATAACTCATTGACTGTAGTGTATTCAGAGTTGTGTACCCATCAGTACAATTAATTATGAAACATTTTCATACTTCCCCAAAGATCCCTATACTCTGTAGTAGTTGCTCCCCTTGCCCTCTAATCCCCCACTCCACCCCTAAACCCAGTCCTAGGCAATACTAATTTATTTTCTGTCTCTACAGATTTGCCTATTCTAGACATTTCTTGTAAATCAAATAATATAATACAATGACTTTTGTGTCTGGAGCAGGCAATGATCACTGTACTCTTTGTCTCCACAGATTTGCTTATTCTGGACATTTCATGTAAGTGGAATCATAAAATATGTGCGTGAGCTTTTGTGTCTGGATTATTTCATGTAGCATAATGTTTTCAAGGCTCACCCATGTCATAGCATGTATAAACACACCCTTCCTTTTATTGCCAAATAACGTTCCATCGTATGGATAGACTTCATTGTGTTGATTTGATCTTCAGCTGAGCATTTGGTTGTTTCCAGTTTGGGGCTGGTATGAATGGTGTTGCTGTGAACTTTCACATACATGCCTTCTGAAGACATGTCTTCATTTCTTGCTAGAGGATTGGCACTGAAGGGTCATGTGATAATGCTTAACCTCTTGAAGATCTATCAAATTACTTCCCAAAGCGTCTGTGCTGTTTTTACATCCTCACTAAAAGTAAACGAGGGTTCCAATATTTCCACATTATGCTACTTACTTTTTAAATGTATTATAGAGAAAGAAACAAAACAAAACAAAACAAAAAAGAAAACAAAACCAGACCAAGACAAAACTCTCACAGTGAGAGGACGAATAGCAACTTGAGCTTGTTTTCAGGGAGGTGATTCGAGACTGGAGCATCAGGAGTCACCCAAGCTTCAGCCCACGGTGCCATGAAGGTTGTGGTCCCTTCTTGCCAAATCTAGTTTTTTAAGTAAAGGTAAAAATTTGGATGTTTGTATAAAACTTTCCAATTTTTAATTTAGACATCTAACTAAATAGAAGTTCACGTTCGCCTGTCATGTATGACCTGATATTTTGTGTCTGTGATAGAGAAGACCAGTGCTTCCTAACGTCCCAAACTTTAATTTTTTAAAGCCCCTCAGCTTACCCGACAGTTGCTGTTACAACGCCTCCATCCCGTGGAATTTGCTCCCCTTGCTCTGTTTTAGTGGCAATCACCTAGGGAAGCAGTCACCTGTGCTTCTGAGGGTTGCAGGGTGGGGCAGGTGCTGTCCCTTTAAATGTCTGTTAATGCTCCCTCAAAACTGTTTTTATTTGTTTTAGATAAGGCATTCCAGAGAATCTTACAATGAACCAGTCAAAATCGCCTCTTCACTCCGACTCAATTTTTTGTGTGACCTGTAGTAAACTTTGCTTGTTATAGTACTAAATTCTCTGCCCAGAGGCCTCCCATCTGCTATTTTTTTGACCCTGCAAAGCAAGACCTCCAACTGTGCATGCTCAGGAGCGTCCCAGTCTCTGCACACGAGGATGAACGAGGCTCTCCTATAAGAATATGTGAAAATTTCCCCAATAAAAGCCCCTCACTTTCTGTGTTCTGAGAGGCACTGGCTTGAGAATTACCTCAAGTGCTCTTCTTATTTTCCTCAAGTAATAAACCTTTGTCTACTCTTTCATCTCCTGGTTGTGATTATTGGCCATGCATACATCAAGAAGAGAACTCGTTGTGTTCCTGTGTTATTCAGTTTTTTGTCACTGTGACCAAATTACCTGACAAGAACTACTTAGAAGAGGAAAAGTTGACTTTGGGCTCGTGTTTAGAAGTTGTGTCCATGGTCACAGACTCCATTTGTCTGTGCTCAAGGTGAAACATCATGGTGAAAGGGCAAGGTGGAGGAAGGCTCGTGGCAGCCCAACAGCAGGGAGAGAGAAGAGCCAGGGACAAGATGTAATCCCCAAGGGCATGCTTTCAGGGACCTACTTTCTCCAGCCACATCCCACCTGCCTACAGTTACCACCCAGTACAACAGTCCTTTCAAATTGTTAATTCATCAGATGAATTAATCCACTGATGAGGTCACAGCCCTCAAAATGTAATAATTTCACCTCCTGCATTTACACAGGAGCTTTTGGGGACACCCCATATCCAAGCCATCAAAAAGCCATAGTTCCATTCTCTCTCTCTCTCTCTCTCTCTCTCTCTCTCTCCCTCTCTGTCTCTCTCTCTGGCAGTACTAGAGACTGAAGCTACGGCTTCATATATGCTAGGCAAGTGGTCAACTGAGCTGCATTCCTAGCCTTTTTCATTTTGTATTTTGAGACGAGAATCTTGCTAGGTTGCCCAGGCTGGCCTCCAACTCGTGATCCTCCTACATCAGCCTCCTGAGTACCAGAGATGATGGATGTGCCTGGTTGGTTATGCTCTCTGATCTGTCTCTTCTCCATGGGAGCACAGAGTCCTTATCTGGACAAGTCCTTATCCTGAGTACAAATCCCGGCTCTGTCATCCATTAGCTGTATGGTCTTCACTTGGGGTCCTCATCTACATAATGGAGATAATAACTGTTGCAGAAATGACAAGAGGATCAAATAAGATAAGGAATGTAGACACCCAGCACAGTGCCAGCACATGCTACCACAGGAGCTCAATAAATGGGAAATCTTTGTTATTACACATTATTAAGAAAAAGTATCTAAGCTCAGAATGTGCCTGGTTGTTTGCATGTCCTGTTTGCTGGTACTAAGACCCACTTGAGACTTATTTTATTTTCTATAAGATTTTTTTGTGCCTTGATTTATTTTACTATTTAATATTGGTTAAGGCCAATCTCCAAAGTTATAAATGAAATTTTGTAGATGTTTATCCTTTAAAGATGCAAGTGATTTTGTCACAGGAAAATGGGGAGCCAAAGCTCCAAGCCTTGGTTCTTTTTATTTATTTATTTATTTATTTTTATTGTTTGTTCTATTTAGTTACACATGATAGCAGAGTGCATTTTGATTCATCGTACACAAATGGGATACATCTTTTCATTTCTCTGGATGTACATGATGTAGAGTCACACCATTCATGTAATCTTATGTGTACAAAGGGTAATGATGTTTGTCACATTCTACCATCTTTCCTTCCCCCGCGCCCCCTCCCCTCATTTCCCGTTACACAATCCAACATTCCTCCATTCCTCACCTCCCACTATTATGTATCAGCATCCACCTATTGGAGAAAACATTCAGCCTTTGGTTTTTTTGGATTGCTTATTTCACTTAGCATGATATTCTCCAGTTCCATCCTTTTATCTAAAAATGCCATAATTTTATTCTTCTTTATGGCTGAATAATATTCCATTGTGTATATATACCACAGTTTCTTTATCCATTCATCTATTGAAGCAAGCTTTGGTTCTTGTGTTCTGGCTAAAGAGAATTTAAAGTCAGACATGAAAATTCAAGCAAGAGAATTTTATTCTAAATGAAGGTAAGGCTCAAGAGAGAAAGAGTAGGTCATCTCTAAGCAGATCAACAAAGGAAATTTAGTACTCCTTTGAAATGTATTGCTGTTTGATGTTTGCCTTGAGAACTGGGTTTCATCTTCTGATGTTTAATTCCTCCTTCAGTGAGGGGAGTTTTGATCCTAGTTGGTCCTTTTGGACACTGTCCTGGTGACCATACCATGCAGGGGGACTTCATCTATAAGTCAATTCTATGTTAATGCAGGTGCTGGGGTCAACAACTGTGCAAACTTTATCTTAGTGTGTATGTGCTGTGGAAGAAATTTCTCTTCTGAAATACACTGAGAAGTCTGTGACCACTTATCCTAACTTCCCAATGGTCCCAGTAGACCCTCTCAAGAGTTAGCTCCATGTTAGCTCCAAGAGTTAGCTCTTGATGTTTTTCTAAATTGGCTCCTTTCCTTTCCATCTGTTTATTCTCAGGGTTAGTACACCTGCAGTTTTCCTACAAGTTACTGGATTATTCATTAAAGGCAATTTAAAGAAACCCCATGACCCTGCTACGCTGTTGGTTTTCATTCCACTGTGCATTACTAACTACTACCTAACAATTTCTCTCTAGTAGGATAGATAAGTCCAAAGGTTACAGGCTTGATTTTTCAGTAGAAAGTTAATCAGTTTTGCATTTAACCTAGGGATGTTCATTTGGCATTCCTTCAGCACTTCTTGAATTCTCTTCAAACTAATTCACCAATTGGCCTCATTTTATCTTTAATTTACATGAGATTCATTTGGGAAAATGATACTTTGACAATTTCCTTAGTTCTTTTTGGAAAAGTATATATCTCTGAATATGTGGCTAGTTTCACAATTAAATATGCCTGTATTACCTCCTCCTACATGTTGTTTTGCATTTCAAAGAATCATTGAATTCCTGGAAAGAACTATATTCTTGGGGAAAGTCCAGCGTCCATACTTGACTACTAGTTTATCTTTCCTTTGGTACTGAAGGTCTATAGGGTTTCACTGAAGACTTCTCATTTCCAGTTACCACCAACACAACACTTACCTTCCTTCTGGTCTCTCTCCAGGTGATGGTGAAGTAGAAGAATGTTTTTGAATTTGCTTTTTGCCAGCAACGAGTTTCATGTTTAAAACATGTTCACTCTTTTTTTTTTTTTTTTTGCAGTGCTGGGGATTGAACCCAGGACCTTGTGCTTGCAAGGCAAGCACTCTACCGACTGAGTTATCTCCACAGTCCTAAAACATCACTCTTAATATCACATGCATACAAAGGTTAGAAAAAATAAGTGAAGAATAAAATTACAGACAGTTCACATTCTTAAAAAGTGCTCCTCAGGCTGGTCCCTCACCATATCCTGCCCATGGTCCTCATGATGTATTTAAGTGTAAAGGAGGTAGCTCAGCTTTCAGCCACCTTCTTTCCTTTTTCTCACTCTTTGGAAGGCCCCTTGGGAGTTTTGAGTCATCCCTTCCCGCTAACACTCTTTTATTTATTCCTGGGGGTTGAGTTATCAGGCTCTACCCTTTTTAAGACAGGTGTTAACTAGCCTGTCATTCAAGTCACCCCAGACCTAGGAGGATCTTTTTACATCTGAAGGAAGCCTAAACCGGTGGCTCTAAACTTGAGGTCCAGCCACCTGGCTTGGCCTTCTACTTGCCACAGGAAGTCAATTTAGGACATTGCCCAACAGAACCTTGGCTTGAATGACTTGCTGAGTCGGGTCCTCAATTGAGAAGTGAGGAGAAATGTGCCTTTTAAAATGATCAGGGTTGGAAGGGATATGCCCGTGAAAGGGCAGGTCGAACTTTTTGGAAAGGGCACACTTCACTCTAATGCCATACTCGGGACAGTTTAAAGGTAATTTTTATAGTATAAATTGAAGAGAAAGAAGCATGGTAAAACAGGCAGGTGGAGATGTACTGAGATGGCCGTACTTCTCTCTGCCAGGATGGGTGGAAGGTGGAATTACTGGGCTCTATTCAAGATAGGAGAAGTTTGCATGTATCAAAAAGGGACATTAGGGGGCTGGGATATGGCTCAGTTGGTAGAGTGCTTGCCTTGCAAGCATAAGGCCCTGGGTTCGGTCCCCAGTACCGCAAAAAAAAAAAAAAAAAAAAAAAAAAAAAAGGGATGTGAGTTTTAAAAGTAGTTGAGAAATGTTATGCGGATTTTAGACAAAGTCTTGGTATAGCTTATATCCTCTATTGTTCCACATCCCCAAAGGGGTTTCAAGTAGCTAAATCCACAATTTTCTAGCCCTCCAAAAAGTGAGCTATAATAAAATTCACTGAATTGTATTTAAACTTTCTGTGGAGTTTTTTTAGTTTTTAAGCTACAAAATTAGGACAAAGTATGTGACACATTTAACTTTTAGATATGTTCTGTCTAGTAATAAACTAATACTTTTAACAGCCCTTGAACTATGTGGATGAAATGTGCTTTACATCAGTGAACATATATCTACCTATGTAATATTATAAGGAAAGATTTATAACTCACTAACTCGTGAAAGATTGCTTAGAAATCATAATCGCTACTGATCCAGATGTGTTAGTTCTCCTTCACTGTGACAAAATACCTTGAGAAAATCAACTTAAAGGAGGAAAGATTTATTTTGGCTCATGATATCAGAGGTTTTAGTCAAAGTCATTTGTCTCTGTTGTTTCTGAGTTTGTGATGAGGCAGAAAAGCATGGAAGACAGTTATGATGACAAAAAGAAAAGAGAGAGAGAGAGAGAGAGAGAGAGAGAGAGAGAGAGTGAGTTGGGGTGGGGGAGGCTAGAGTCTCAACACTCCCTTGAAGATCACACCCCCAACGGCCTACTTTCTTCATGAAGGCTCAACCTCCTAAAATTTCCATCACCTCCCCGTGGTGCCAATGGCTGGGGACCAAGTCTTCATGAGCCTTTGGGGGACCTTCCAAACTGTGACACCAAGTAATAGCTCCCCCTGAGGGGACTCTGAAAAAATTTACATTTGAATTGGATCCTGAAACTCTAAGTTTGAATTTATTACACATTCTTCAAAAAATATTGTGGTTGCCTATAGGACATCTTTATAGAAACGAAAATCAGTGACAATAAATTGGTTTGGGCTTTTGAAAATTGTTATCAAGAATCTGACCTCAAATGGATTTCATAAATAATCCCTTTTAATAAACACCATGATTCTTTAAAATGTCAAAGGAAATCTCACATGGATAACCCAACACGGGAAAAGATCTGTGAATAACAGCTTAACTTGTTAAATTCTTAACCTTGCCTTCTTAGGTCTGTATTTCTGTTGCCAACATAATAGGTGTTATAAAGGCATAAAAATTACAATTTTCTAGGGTCTAACGTCAAAACCTCTCTACATGCCACAATATTTATGTCTACAGACTCATTGATTAGTTCAAACTACCACTCATGATTCTCTATTCCATCATTCCTAAGGACAAAGTTAGTTATAGGAAATAATTACAAGAAGTTCATATTTTAAATTAAAAACCCATGAAGAATAATGTTTAAATGTTTTGTAAAAGTTTTTCCTTATCAAAATACACATTTATCTACATATCTTGAACTATAAGGTGAATGGATGCCTCCCTAGCATGTGACCTGGCCCTTTCCTTGCTGTGGGCTATATACTGGTCTCTTCTGTACCTGAGTTTCCTCATCTGAAAATGAGGACAACAATTATTGTTTTCACAGTGTTTCCTTGCAGAACCATTACCAGGTGGGGGTAAAGGCTAGTTTCTACCCACTTCTAGTACTCCACAAATACTCATTATGCTCCACAAATATTCACAAATTGGCAGGAAAATAGGTTTTACTCAAACTTTGAAGGAAGATAGAAGAAATTTTTATGCTTCAAATTTCTAAAGAAAACTGAAGGGCCAGGAAAGCAGTTTTTTTTTTTTTTTTTTCAGTACTGTGGATTGAACCCAGGGCCTTGTGCTTGCGAGGCAAACACTCTACCAACTGAGCTATATCCCCAGCCCAGGAAAGCATTTTTAACTGAAGAGGTGAGGAGGCAATGTGGGACCAAAAGTAAATAGATAAACAGACAATAAATAAATAAATAAATAAATGCAAGCAAGCAAGCTGTAGCCAGGCTGTGTTAATCAGAAATGTGTCAATCTTAGCTTCCTTGGCCTCCATCTTTCAGGCCAGGAGGGCAGCACTTCCATCTTTACTTTCAGTACAAGAAAGTGCAAAAAAAGAAGTTAACACGAAGTTTACAAGGTAAAACAACTTTTTTTTTTCCTTTTGTTTGTGGTGCGGGAGGGATTGAACTGAGGACCTCATGCACACAAGGCAGCTTCTTTACCAGTGAGCTGTATCCACAGCCCTAGAAGTTAAAACAATTTGGAGCTTTAATTCTCAGTATAAGAAATTTCCCAGTATAAGAATATTATAAATTCTCAGTATAAGAATATTACTCAGCTATAAAGAATAATAAAATTATGGCATTTGCAGGCAAATGGAAGAAATTGGAGAATATCATGTTAAGTGAGATAAGCCAATCTCAAAAATCCAAAAGGCGAATGATCTCACTGATAAGCAGATGATGACACATAATGAGGGGTGGGAGGGGGGCAAGAATGGAGGAAGGAGGGACTGTATAGAGGGAAAAGAGAGATGGGAGGGGTAGGGGGAAGGGAAAAAATAACGGAATGAATCAAACATCATTACTCTATGTAAATGTATGAATATGCAAATGGTATGCTGTTACTCCATGTACAAACAGAAACAACATGTATCCCATTTGTTTACAATAAAAATAAATTAAAAAAAAGAATTAACTCAATGACCCTTGCTCTTATATAAGTTTTTCACCTATTAATATGTACTGTAACATGGCAAAAGGAAAAAAAAAATTTCCCTTTCATTTTAGAAGGATTCCCTTCAGCATTTTTTTTTTTTTTTTCCCAATAGGATTCCTAAATCAAACGAGGTGATATGAGTATGGAAACCATGTACGCAGCATATAATAAGGGCTCCTTGGCGGCTGTGTACCCAAATGATTGGCAGTCAAAACATTGTAGTAAGGGCTCTCCCAGAACAGAGAGGGAAGGTCATGACACTCAGTAGCTATGTGCACATGCGCCTCAGAAAAGGACAGATGCGGTCCACCCAGTGCAGATATACGATGGCCCCAGCGCTGTTATGCTAACACGGTCATAAGTTTGTTGAAATTTGATGGTACAGAATATCTAATTAATATGTATGATCCCATTTAGGGAAGACAGAGGAAGTAGCATGTAACAGGGTACATAAGAAAACTCCCTGCTGAGCTCAGGGCTCAGCCTTGGGATACCAATCCACTGGGCCAGAACGGGTACCAATAAATCTTCCTTCTGAACGCCCAGGTGCCCTGTCTTTCTGTGCCAGAATCCCACATCCATATGAGCCTTTGAAATGTCATTTAACTCACATCTTGTATTGTTTTCCTTTCCAGTTGTATTTTGCTTGCTACACAATGTAGCCACCATATCTGTACCACATTTAAATTCACAGCATAAAAAAGCTCATACATTTTGTTTGGGGGCTTAAAGGGGCACTTTTTTTTTTTGCGGTATTGGGTATTGAACCCAGGGCCTACGTGCTTGCAAGGCAAGCACTGTACCAACTGAGCTATATACCCAGCCCTAAAGGGGTACTTCTTTCAGTGGTTAGAATCATTTGTCTTATGATGAGAGCAGAAAAAGGAAGTAATGTATGTTGAACAAACGAGTTGTTTTCCTTTCCTGTTATCGTTTTATCTGTGGGATTGCAGGACTCACTTTGAAAGTTGATGGGAAAAAAAAAGACATTTGGAAAGTAGAGGACTCAGGCAGCACCACAGAACACAAGGGAATACTGAACTGTTGGCTCCTGGGTCCTGAAGAAATGGGAAGTCATCAAAGTCAGAATTCGGTCTTGCATGGCCAAATGACTCTTATTTTCCTAAAATTACTCCAAGAATATTTTGTAACAGCAACTTGAATAAATCAACTCACATGCGACCGAGTTCATGTCTGTTTTGCTACCAAATCAGCCATGTTTGGCCAGCCTTGCTGTCTTACATTTTTCTTGATGTTTATCCTTAAACTTAGCAACCAACCAAACTTGAGTGGAGTATCACATTTAACAGTGAAATATATTATTAGTTTACTAATTGTTCTACAGAGAGAGTTTGTGCAATTTACAGTATTTTGTTACTTTTGTGTCTTATCATTTTCTTGCATGCATAAAATTCTGCCCCCCCCCCCCCCCACCAATACTGACAAGTTTCCAAATACTGGCAAGTATGTTCTTAGAGTGACTTTAATTCACTTAAAAAATGTGTAGTATGCTAAAAGTTGGTGAATATAGAAAGGTAAGATGTGAGACTAACAGTGGAAGAATCAAAAAGTACAAACAAATAGAACATTGGGTTAGTTATGGCAGGGACAAAGTGAAGTCCCCCCACCCTCCTGCCCAGATTTAAATACTTTTCTCTTGGCCAAAATATCTGAGTCTCTGTTTCTTGACTTAAAAATGTCTTAAGGTTAAAAAACAGTGATTTTTACTAGAAGGAAAATTTAAACGGTTTTATTTTTATGCCATTTAAAAAAAATCATGAAAGTCATCAGTAACACTTTGGGTCTTGTTTTGATCTTGAAAAGCACTTGAAAGTATGTACTCCAAACCCATTTTCACATACTAAAAATAGAGTGTTTTCGAAAACAGAAAGCGATCGTGTGTTTTTCCAGGCACCCAACTGCAGAAGGCAGTTTGGGAAAGCACGAGCTGTGTCTGGTCCCCGCTGGGTCCTGAGCAACGCGCCCTCTGCAGCCGGTGGGGTCTTGGAAGACCCCTGGTTTCTGCCCTCGTTTTACAAGATCCCCGAGGCTCAGCCAGGCCTTGGCTGGGCTCTGCGGCTGGGGCCAGGGCCTTCCTGCAACTGCACTACCTGGTGGCCCCGTCTGCAGGCCGTCTCCTTAGGGCCTTCGCGAGGGTCCGTTTGAGGGCCTCGGAGGGCGCCCGCACGGTCATGAGCTCCGACGCTCCCCGCTCTCGCCCGGCCGCCTGTCGCCTCCTTTGCCTCCGTTCGCAGCGTCCCCGGTGCCCGAAGAGGCCTCGGGCGGCTCCGCCCACAACCTTCCCGGGTCGCCAGCCCGGGCGGCATGAGGCCAGCGCTGCCCAGCCGCGTGATGTAGCCCAAAAAAGGCGCTGCCCCGCACGTGGGCCCGCCGCCCCGGGCCGCCCGCGCCGCCGTCCAATCGCCGCGGCGGCCACGCGGGGAGCCGGGTCCCGGAGCCGCGCCGCCGCCGCCATCGCCATGCGCTTCCGCTTCGGGGTAGTGGTGCCGCCCGCCGTGGCCGGCGCCCGGCCGGAGCTGCTGGTCGTGGGGTCGCGGCCGGAGCTGGGGCGCTGGGAGCCGCGCGGCGCGGTGCGCCTGAGGCCGGCGGGCGCGGGGACGCCGGCGCCGCCCGAGCCGGGCCTGTGGCTCGCGGAGGTGGAGCTGGCGCCCGAGGCGGCGGCGCGCGACGGGGCGGAGCCGGGCCGCGTGGACACGTTCTGGTACAAGTTCCTGAAGCGCGAGCCGGGGGGCGCGCTCTGCTGGGAAGGTAGGGCCGCCGCCTCGCCTCGCCTCCCCTCTCCCCGCCTGGCCGCCCCGCTCGCCCGGGCTCGGCCTCCTCGCGCTCCGCGGCCCCGCCGCGAGGTCCCCGGGCCGGGCCGCCGTCGGAGTCGCGCCCGGCTGGGCCTGGGCTCCCGCGCCCTCCTTGCCTGTCCCAGTTCCTCTAAGAAAAAAAAAAAAAAAAGAAAAAAGAAAAAAGAAAAAACCCACCTCGAAAGCCCGCCTGTTCGCCGATCCCAGGCGCCGGCGCCCTGCTCTACAGACGCCCGGGTCTGGGGGGCCTGAGGGGCTGCCGGTGCCGGTGCGGTGCAGGGCCACCACGTGCGGGCGGCCGACCGCGCCTGGTTCCTTGAAATGTGAAATACATGTCGGCTGTAAAAATAAAACGATAAAGCACAAATTGAAAACTACACTGTCTTCCCCATATGTAAACACATTGCCTACGCACCACAGATGCACCCGTGCGATATTTATTCAGGGTAGGCAACACGCGGTCCAGATCTTTGTAACACAAAACTTGTGTAGTGTGTGATTCTGAATCTGCCTTTTCTTGTTTCACCGTGTCGTGGAGACCTTTCGGTGTTACTGCGTACAGGAGTATTTGTTTTTTTTTTTTTTAATGGCGAAAAACAAATATCTGCATCCTCCAAAAGTGTATTAAGGTTATTTCTATTTTCAGGTCCCCCGTGTTATAGACAATGATGGCTTAATGGGAAGTCCCTGTGCAAAGTTATTTTTGAGCATTTGGGAGTATTTCCATAGGATGAATTTAAAGAAAGGAGATTATTGGTGAAAATGTAGCCTGTTTTACATTTCAATAAGGGTTGCCAAATTACACTCCAAAAGGGAGATTCCATTGTCTTCTCCCCACCCTCAACGGTGTCTGAACCGAGATAACCCTTCTTTTTTCTTCTTCTTTTTTTTTCAGTAGGTGTAAATTTTATTTTTTATTTCATTATCGTTTAACTTTTTAGGATTTTTTTTATTGGTTTGTAAGATATGCATTACATTAGGATTTACTTTGACATAATTACAAATGCATGGAGCATAATTTGCTCCAATTAAGCTCCTAGTATTTACCCGTACCCTCTTCTTCCTCCCTCCCCCTGTTCCCTTCCTCTACTGATTTTTCTATTTATTTACATTTTTTTAAAAATAATTAGTGTCCTGTGGATATACATAATGGTGAGATTCACTGTAGTATATTTATATACTTACATTGGAAAGTTAGGTCAGATTCATTCCACTGTTTGTCCTTTATCCTGCCCCACCTACCTCCCTTTCAACTCCCTTCTTCTACTCCCCTGATCTTCCTGATCTTTCTTTTATTTTGATAGGAACCCCCCCCCGCCCCCCCCCCCCCCAGTGTCTTTTCTCTCTCTGTTTTACCTCCTAATTTAAATTAGCTTTGACATATCAGAGAAAACATTGACCTTTGACTTTCTGAGTCTGGCTTATTTCACTTAGCATTAGAGTCTCCAGTTCCATCCATTTACCAGCAAATGACATAATTTCATTCTTTTTCACGGCTGAGTAATACTCCAATGTGTGTGTGTGTGTGTGTGTGTGTGTGTGTGTGTGTGTGACTTTTCTTTATCCATTTATTTATTGAAGGACACCTAGGTTGGCCCTGTAGTCTGGCTATTGTGAATTGTGCTGCTATAAACATTGATGTAGCTGTGTCCCTTTAGTACGCTGATTTTAGATCTTTTGGATATATACTGAGGAGTGAGATAGCTGAGATAGATGGTGTTTCCAGTCCAAGTTTTATGAGGACTCTCCATACTAATTTCCAGAGTGGTTGTACTAGTCTGTGGTCCCATTGACAATGTATGATTTTTACATGTACCCCCAAATTCTCGCTAAAATTCATTATTATTTGTATTCTGGATAATTGACATTCTGATTGGATTGAGATGAAATCTTGGTGTAGTTTTGATTTGCATTTCCCTGATTGCTAGAGATGTTAAATTTTTTCTCATATATTTGTTGGCCATTTGTATTTCTTCTTTTGAGAGATGTCTGCTCAGTTCTTTTTCTCATTTATTGATTAGGTGTTTTTTTTGGCATTAAACTTTTTGAGTTCTTTGTGTATTCTGGATGTTAATCCCCCGTCAGAGAAGTAGCTGGCAAAGATTTTCTCTTCCATTCTGTAGACTCTCTCTTGGTGTTCTCAATTGTTTCCTTTGTGGTGCAGAAGATTTTTAATTGGTTCTTAGTTTTATTTCTTGAGTTTTAGAGGTCCTGTTAAGAAAGCTGGTGCCTGTACCATTATAACCAATAGGATGGAGTGTTGACCCTGTGTTTTCCTCTAGCAGTGGTGAAGTTTCTGGTGTAATTCCTGTCTGTGATCCACTTTGATCTGACTTTTGTGCAGGGTCTCACCCCTCTCTTTACAGTTGAAAACCACATTGGTTATTTTGGTTTGAGATCTTTAGTTGTAAGTGATAAAAACAGAATGTGAACCAGCCTCGAAAAAAAAAAAAAAGGAAAAATATTAATTCATATACCAATGAAGAGGAGCTCGCAGCGCTGCCTGTCTCTCGTCACTTGCTTTCTGACTTTCTCTCCCCCCTGGGTCTTGCTTTCTTCAGACATTGCCTTCATTCCCACCAGGCTAGACTCACACTCATACTCCTAGATCCAGAGGGGAGAATGGATGTCAGGTGAGCTGCCACGCTGCCTCCTCTTGGCTCCCCTAAGATGACGGAGGACCCCCGCCCTCGCCTCACAGCTGCATCCAGGGGAATAGAAAGTCCAGCGGAATAGATGCGGGAGTGTGCAAGAGACCACCCGGAGTCCTCTTCATCTAGAAAGCAAAACCATCACCAAAACCATCACCCTTTTCCTCTTATATTCAGAATTGGCCAGAATTGCCCTTCTTGACTATCTGCGGCAGAATTTAGCCAAACACGTTACTAACCTGAAGAAAATTAGGATTTTGATCACCAAGAAAAATGAGGGGAGTGCATTTCAGGTAGGCAATTAAAAAAATGTCTGCTACGTTTTAAAATGAGATATCAAATATGGTATTTATTTGTTTAATATGTGACATTCCTCCAGATTGTGAACTCCACGAGAATAGGGGCTGTGTAATTTGTTCATTAAAAAAACAAAACAAAACAAAACCCTACACTTAGTTGGTGCCCAGCAGCTGCTCAGTAAGCATCATCTGACTGAGTGGAACACAGAGCAGGAGGATGGAGGTTTAATGCATCGTTGTGAACTGGGGTCTGTACTTCCTAGATTGCATTATTTTTTACCTAACATACTTTTCCTCATTTATGATAAATCTCACCCATATGACCACAGTACATTATGACTTAGACTGCAGGGGTTTCTCATACTTGCCTTGTTTCTGAAGTGACTGAAAGTTTTGAGGAGTACTTCTCAGGTATTTTGTAGAATGTTCCTGTTGTTTTGCTCATGATTAGACTGGGGTTATGGGTTTGGGGGAAGAAGATCATAGAAGCCGATTGCCTTTTTTACCGCATCATATCAAGGGCATATGGCACGACAGGACTGACCTTTGATTGTTAGTTTTCTCTGCAGCAAAGTTCCTCTTTTTGATTGGTTTATATACTGTGTACTTTGGAAAGAAGTCACTGCCCAGCCCACATATAAGGAGTGAGGAGTTACGCTCCACCTCTTTGCAGGCAGAATGTCTACATAAATTTTGATGCAATTCCATGGGGGATTTATCTCATTTATGTATTTTTTCATTTTAACCTCAATATGTAAAAGGTTTAATTGACATAATTTGCGTAGCATAAAGTTCACCCTTTGTAAGCATACAGTTCTGTGGTTTTTAGAGTCAGCAGTTGTATAATCATGAACACTAATTCTATAGCATGTTTGACGTGACAGAAAGAAATCCTGTGCTCATTAGCAGGCAGTGCCTGTCCTCCCCTCCCCGTTGTCTGGCCAACACCAATTTAGCACCTCCTGTCTCTATGGATTTGCTAATTCTTGATTTGTCACAGAGATGGAATCAAGTCATACGTGCCCTTGTAGCAGGCTCTTTCCCTGACAGTGTTTCCATGATTATACATGTAGTGTTTCTCAGAACTTCCTTCACTTCACCGTAATATTCTTTTGTGTGCATGTATCCCATTTTGTTGATTCATCCGTTAATAAAGACTATGGATTTCACTTTTTGGATAATGGTGCTGAGAATGTTTATGTCCAAATTTGTGGGTAGACATAGTTTTCTGGGTACGTTTCCCGAAAGGGACTTGCTGAGTCACGTGGGTCCTGTGTGTGGCCTTTCTGAGAAGCTGCCTGTTTGCTAAGGCACCATGCCACCCTCCCACCGGTGCCGACAGGGTGCTCTGCATCCTCGTCCCCACCAACTGTGTGTGTTTCTAGTTCCTAGTGTTTCATTCTGGAGGAGGGGAAGTGACTTTCCACTGTGGTCTTGATGCACTTTTCCTTTAATGATGGATGATGGTGGATGTTTTTTATTTGCTTATTGACCATATGTCAGTTTAAAAGATATACTTTTGTGTGTACCTTCTTTGGAGAAAAATCTACCCAAATCCTGTGTCTATTTTTTAAGGTGATTATTTGCTTTTAATTGTTCTTTTGTAAGAGTCCATGTTTTTAAAATGTCCACCTCAGAAGAAATATCTGGAAATATCAGGAGAAATGTATGCAGACCATCCCTGAGTGGGTGACAGGAGATGGTGCAGTCAGCTGTTGATGCACCCACCTTGGGCTCAACACTAATGCTTTCACGTTGATTGGCTTTGCACAATGCTCCGCTTTACTGTGAATAAGCAGGGCGGCGTGGCTAAATGCTAATCTAGTGGCATCATCTGTTGGGCACCTTTATCCTTCCTTTTCCAATCCTAAATTGTCATCTTTCTGTGCCCTGCCCTGAAGCGTAAGTGCTTTTTTTTGAGCTTCTGTCCTCCGATCACCTCTCCTCTCAAGCTAAATCTCTGGAAGCCCTCTTCCAAGCGTATGCTGTGTATCTCTCATCCCAATCTCTCTTCTGGACACTAGTTCAATATATCTTATTGTCTACCAGGCTTTTGCACCTGAATGTCCTGTCCTGTAAGTACTTTAAAGTCAATATGTCTATACCTCCTCTTTAATCACACTTTGTGAAACTTTGTTTTCCCTGTGGTTTTGATTTAAAGAGCCTGTAGCCCAGTCACTCAAGCATATGAAGCATAAGAACTTTTGAGGCAGGGTTGCCTGAGTTCTAAACCTCTGGGGATAGTAAGCATTTCTTAGGTCACATTGTTAGAGATTTGATTTAATATTTCTGGTACTGATCAGGGAGTAGGAGTTTTATCATTTTCCTAGATACTTTAGGGAATGACCTGGTTTGGAGGTCAATGTTGGAGGTTCTGCCATTGAAATGTCTCAGTCCCTCCACGCAGACCTTTTCTTACCATCCCGCTGCTTCTGCTCTTGACAGGGTCCTACCATTGCGGTGACCTGCAGCCTGCTCGGGCGTCTTTGTATCCCTTCTCTATTCATTGCTTCCTTCGCACTGCTGCCAGAATGATCTCCCTGAAATACAGATGGGCTAATGTCACATGTGGAATCAAAATGATTCGATGATTTCCCGTTCCCTACAAAGTGTAAGTGTAAACGTCTTGGTATGGCCTTTCTTGCTCCTCATGGCCCTGCAGTTATTTGCTTTTTCCTGCTCTTCTCCTGACACTTCTTAAAAGCAGTCTGCATTCAGCTACTTAGCCTGTGGTTTCCATTGTCATTCATGCAACTCTTTCTTGCTGTGCCCTTTCCTTGGATGGCTGTGTGACTTATGAGTCTTATCTCTACAAAGAACCATGGTATATTCATTTGGCTTTGGTATAATAATGTGGAAACTAACCAGAGGTAGCATCTTTGTCCATTTGGGCTGCTAAAACAAAAGGACTTTAGACTGAGTAATCTGTAAATAATAGAAATTTGATTCTCACAGTTCTGGCAACTGGAAGTTCAAGTTCAGGCTGCCTGAGGATTTGGTAGGAGCTTCCAAGATAATGCCTTCTTGCTACAATCTCCTATGGAGGAAAAATAGACACTGTGTCCTCACGTGACAGAGGGTGGAAAGGGATGAACTTGTTCCCTCGAACCCTTTTATAAGGGTACGGATTCCATTTGTGAGGGCTTTGATCTCATGACTTCATCACTTCCTCCCAAGGCCCTACCTACTTCTTAACACTGTTGCATCAGGATTAAATTTCAACGTGAATTTTGGAGGGGCACAAACATTGACACCACAGCAGGTAGCCTCTTCAAATAACTTATTTATTATTTATTAATGACAAAAATTATACAGGGTAAGACTGGTAAATCTATTTTAAAAAGCTTTTTTTAAAATTAATACGGAACACACACACACACACATATATATACTCTATTCTCTTGGGTTAGGGCACAGCATCTGAGTCTCCATGTGGTGTCTGCCACAACATATTAGTGGCATTGGAGAACCTTGCTCTTCTTTTCTCCAGCTGCCGGATTCAGAGTGGAAGCTTTTTTGCATGCTTCTGGTCCTAGACTTAACCTCTCAGCATTAGCAGAGGGAAAGAATAACATTGTTGCAGTTGGAGCAAATGTTATTGAGCACATATGCAATTTCCGGAACTCACATTTTTTGGTCACATATATGGTTAGTGCACTTGTGTCTGGTGCTTGCACTCAGCTGTTTGTAGGTTTTACATATATATAAATTGTTAGGTAAGCCTAATGTGTTTATTCTAGTTAAAATTTGCACAGTCATGTTCTGATACCTGTAGCTGTCTGGCTAGCTTTGTGCATATGTTCAGTTGCGTTCTGGAATGGTGGTTTCCTTCTCTTGACACATCTGCTTCCCCGTATCCAGATCTGGGATTTCAAATCATGCTTCATGCTCACATTCAGAAACTTTCTCTCTGACTTCTTGTCTAATATCTACTCATTTGTATCTTACATATCTGAAGCTTAAATATTCCACATCCTCTAGGCTTCTATGATAGCCTTTTTTAAAACATTTAAATAAAAATTTTAAACATTTAAATTAAATTGCTTGATTTCCTACATACTGAGAAATCTGATCTCTTTCTTCTGTGTTACCCAGAGCTGCCTTTCCTAAGTGTGTCTTGGAAAGTGGCAGATCATTCCTGTTCACCAGTATCTGGAGCCTCTCCCCATAGGTAGACTATTCTTTGCTTTGTGGAAGAAGTGTATCTTTACCATATGACTGGCTTTGGCCAATAAAATTTGAGAGGAAATACCACGTGTTACTACCTGTTACTCTACATCATTCTCTTTTCTCTCTGACAAGAGATTACTTTTGTTGTTCCAAATAGCGGTTTCTCTGTCTGATGGTCCCAATGTGAAGATGGCAACCAGCTGAAGAAGAACCTTTAGCTAATCTATGATGAACTTTGCTATGGGAGAAAAGCAAATCTTTGCTCTTTTGTACTGCCGATAACTTGGGGTTTTTTGTTATCACAGCGTGTCCTAGGACCTAAAAGAATGCCTGGTATCTAGTCGGTGTTTATTAAGTATCCAATGAATAAATGAATTTGAATAAGTCACTTTCCAGGGATCTCAAACTGGAGATTCATGCTTTCAGTCTTCTTTTCTTCCGTGCATTATGTGCCAGTTAGTTCATAGCACAGGATAAAGGAGCCACTGTCTTAAGCATTTGTGTTTTGAAAAGTGCTTGAAAAAAGGAACCATTTTAAAAATTAAGACAGGTATATCCTGTGGAAAAGAACACAAATCTCATGTTGATTTTAAAGGAAAAATACCAGTCTTCCAAGAGTTTTCATGTCAGTAGAGTACTGCTTTCGGCTAGGTTCCTAAGATTCATTCACTGGACGTGTTTGAGATGCTTTGGTAATCTCCATGTCTCAGTTTTATCCTCTGTAAAATGTATACAGTTTTGAACAAGAGAGATGTCATACTCTTTAGAAGGGGTCCTTTAGTGTGAATAGCAGCAGAACTTGAGCCAGCAGCCCTGGACTCTTAGATTATTTCATCTAGAATCTCAGACTCAGAAAGTGCATGAACAATTCTGCTGTGTGTACCAATGGATGTTTTTGAGGAAAAATACAGTTGAAAATACTTGGAGAATTATTAAGCTGTATTTTTCTAACTGAACTGTGATATGAAATCTTGTAATCTTTTCAAATGATTTTATCTACATTATGTTTCCACTAGGTGGCAGCATGTCCCTAGTATTCTATATTTTTTTCGGTTTGTGTGTAATCTCAGAAAATAATTCAACCACCATTTTAAATGAGTACCTCATTCTCAACTTGCTTTTTCTTCTTTCTTGTCCCATATGCCCTCTTTCCTTCTAGACAATTTCAAAAAACCATTCTTACTCATTTAGAAAGATAAACGAAGTAAAAATGAATCCAATCTCCCTAAGACTAAGCAATTATTCTAGGACTTCTTCATTTGGGAAGAATTATTAGATAGCTTAATTTTGCTCTGGTGTAAACAAATTACTTTGGTGTAATTTTTGATATCTAAGTACTTAAAATAATTAAAGATCACCTACAGAAACCTTGCTTTTTCTTTTTTTCTTTCTTTATTTTGCAGTATTGGGCATTGAACCCAGGGGTGCTCTGTCACTGAGGCACACCTCCATACCTTTTTATTTACTTCATTTTGATGTAGGATCTTACTCAGTTTTACAGCCGGCCTTGACTTTGGGTTCCTCCTGCTTCAGCCTCCCAAGTAGCTGGGATCACAGATGTGGGCTGCCATGCCTGGCACCCTTTGCTATGAATTCTTTAAAAATTATTCTTTTCAATAAACTTATGCAGACATTTTTGACTGTGATGTCTGCTTTATTCTGTATATCAGAAGATCATCACATAATTGTTACGCTGACTCCTTTGATGTTTATGACATGTTTGAGAAACACTTTATTGTGCTACCATATCAGTTTACTTTGTGTCAGAATTTCTTAGAGAATTAATTCTAGAAGATTAATTAAATGAGAAAAGGTCCTTGCAAAGCTTGATAAATTATTCCCTGTCGACTTCTGTCGATATCAAGGATTCAATGTAGTTGATGACAGAGGTGTATGAGAGTGGTCTTGCCTTATTGCAAACGAAAAAATTCAGAATTATTCAGCAGCACAATGCATTCACTTGTATAGGGACCACCAATGCAATTTTTAAACTACTGTACTCATTATATTCTGTGTAAGAAAAAGTGCTCTGAAAAGTTAGGCTATTTAAGATCGTTTATAAAAGGATATAAATAGAGGAAATCTTCATTTTTAAATTGGCTAACATTTGACAGTAAAATTTAATTGCTTTGTGTCAAATAAATCCTGCTGTTTTCAGGGAGGAAAAAAGTTTTTTTTAAAAAATTTGCTTTAAAATGACTGAAATTAAATTGATATGTCACTGGAAAGTTTAATATCTTTTGCTTATGGTCATGGTTATGAAATTCCATTTTTTCTCTTTTATAGTATAATGGTAGGTTGTGGGCATTGTGTGCATTAAGTATTTAAAACTGTTTTTTGAGGAAGATGATCTTTCCCTTGTCCCTGTTCTTTGCAAAGGAACTAACTACCACATCAGGTGAAAAAACTCTGATGTTTGATCATCATTATATATTTCTGATTAAGTTTAAAAATTGCTTTAGAAATTTTGTCCAGCCAAATATCAGTCCCCATTTGCACAAGGGGGAAGATAGAAGAACATTGTATCTTAGTATCAGCAAAGGATTTAAGAGAAATCCCACAATTTCTTTTACACAAATTAGAAAGTGACACTGCCTCGCTAGTAGGTTAGTTAGGCAGGTTCCCTGCAAGTTGAGCAAGTGGACCTAAGTGCTGTGTGGTGAGTAAACAGAGAAGGTGAGGCGAAAGGCAGCAGCATGCCGGGTCCTGGTCCCAGGTCCTTCCCTGCCGCATCTTCACTGGCAACTCAGGAAGTGTGCTTCACAAATTTGTTGGTGAGAGAAAATGGAGAGTTGGTTTTGGTTTGAGAGGAGCATTTTCAAAATATGATGTCCCAAAGTGGAATAAATGGACACAAACGTGTATTTGCATTAGTAAATTTTGTCATAAAAGTAGAAAATAAGATACTTGTTTTACTTGAAAATGAGGTGAGTTATTGGAAAAATCAGTGGTCTTGTCTTGGAAACACATGAACCCATGTGAAATTACTATTCTTATAGTCTTGTCTTGAAACATATCAGTCTGAACAAAGCTGTTAAAACTATTTGAGCATGGAAGTAAGAGAAGAGTAATAGTTATGAGCTGCTATTGAGTTATTGAACACCGACTGTGATAGTTCCTGTGTTAAATCCTTTTAATGGGTTATCTAATTGAATTCACAACAACCCTATGAGTTAGTTAGTACTGTTAGCCCTTTTTTGCAAATGAGAAAAAAGGTTTAAATGCTTTTCTCATTACCTGTACAAACAGTAAATAATACAGTTGACCTACTGTATTTTTGGGTTCCACATCTGTGGATTCAATCAACATCTGTGGATAAAAAATATTTGAAAAAATAATTGTGTCTGTACTGAACATGTACAGACTTTTTTTGGGTCATTATTCCATAAATAATATAGTATAACAACTATTTGCATAGTGTGATGGTTTGGCTATGAGTTGTCCCCCCAAAGTTCCTGATAATTCAGGAATATTCAGAGGCAAAATGATTGGATTATGAGAGTTGTGACCTTAGCAGTCCATCTCAGATTGAGTGGACTGACTGGGTGGTAACTGTAGGTAGGTGGGGTATGACTGAATAAGGTGGGTCTCTGGGGTGTGCCCTGGAAGGGAGCAGCTTTCCCTGTGGCCCCTTCCTCCTGTCTCTCTGGTTCCTGGCCCAGCTGGCCATGGGCTGATTAGCTTTCTTGCACTGGGCCCTTCCCCCATGATGTCCAGTCTCACCTTGGGCCTAGCCAGAGCAATGTAGTCAGCCTTGTTATGGATTAAGATCCCTGAAATTATGAGTTCCAAATAAATTTTTTGTCCTCTAAGTTATTCTTGTTGGGTATTTTGGTCACAGTGATGAGAAGCGAACTTAAACACATAGTCTTTGCATCATATTAGGTATAATAAGTAATCCAGAGATGATTTAAAGTCTGTGGGAGCATGTGTGTAGATTGTCTGCAGATAGTCTTGTCATTTTATACACGGGCACATGCATCTGTGGGTTCTGGTGTCTGAGGGTGATACTGGAAACCATCCTGCACTGACACTGAGGGACGACTCTATAACTTGGAATGGAATCTGAGTCAGAATCCCGAGGCTATGCGCCTGACTTACAATATACATTGCTTCCTGGAGAAAAGTGTCCTGGAACCCCAGAGGAACATTTCCACAGAGTAGTCATTAAATGCTTCAGGCAGGTAAGGAAAGATAAAAATTTAATATGGCAACAGATGACCTCATTTAAAGTCCTTTTGGTGGGGTGTTGAGGGAGATGTAATAGCACACTGGACAGTGACTAGGGAAGTGAGGGTGCTGGGTGAAGAGAGGCCAGAGGACGGAGGACAAGCTAATAGATGATTATGGGCAGAGAAGATCAGAAAATCAGGAGGGAATTGGGGGAGGGTCAAGGCTTGGGTTAAAAGGCGGAGATTCTGAGTTATAATAAGAGATTGTAAAAGCCAAATAACCAAGAAATAGACAAATAACCTGTTCCTCCCTCTTTGTCCCTCTCTCTTGACATTTAAAATGTTTTTTTAAAGTACATTAAAAATGCTGTTACTTCGATTGTAGACTTACTCAACTAGAAATCACATACAATTAAAAATTGAATACAGTGAATACTTTGGAATCAAGTCAGGTGGGGACTTGTGGCCCCCAGGAGATTTGATTTATTTTCCAGAATTATTTGCTGGAGAAAGATGATGTTCCAGCCCATCAGTGTCACGAGCAGGGCCAAGCTGGCATTCGTTTCTCACCTTTCCCCTCAGCTGATCACCTTGATTGGTTCAGCCAGTGCTACGATGAGCCTCCATTGCTCCAGGTATAGTAATCTCATCCCTCTCGGCTGCCAAGTGATCTGCAGAGGTCGGTGTCACCTAGTTCTAGATAATGAGAGGGCGAGATCTTTTGTGTGAGGCTCCCAGGAAAGCTTTCGCTTTTCTCATCAAAAGAAACAAAGGCTTTGTTGAAGTGGCCCTTTGCCCTTGCTCATGGCCAGGACTCCAGACATGATGATTGGAGGTCATCCTCTGAATGTGAGGCCACAAGCCTGACAGCAGAGTCTGTGTCTGAAGGGTGGCAAAGGGGACTTTAGAAAGAACTCGGTGTTGACCAGCTCTGGGCTGCCTGACTTTCCATCTCTTGTTCCAGGAGGCGGGCTTATATCAGTATAAGTCACTGCAAGTCAGGGTTTTTTTGTGGTTGTTGCTTACAATAATCCTAAAAGGAACAAGTCCTTTCTCAGCCTTTTCTTATACATGTGCACTTTATGGCAGATTTTAAGGTAGAGACACACTTTGTTTAATGATGGGAATACCTTCTGAGAAATGCATTGTTAGGCGATTTTGTGCAAACATCATGGAGTGTACCGAAAGAAACTAAGATGGCTACAGTGTCACCAGGGGATGTCATCTATGGGACCACCTTCATAAGTGTCACATATGCCGACCAAAATGTCGGTGTGAGTGTATCTCCTTAATTACTAGAGTTAAGTAAGCCCTCTTTTACTTCCACAGCATACCATAGCTCATCAAGAGGATTGAAAATGATTTGGCTTATCAATTTCAAAAACAATTTAGTCTTTACAAATTATGTTGGATCACTCCATCTTTCATTTCTATTAGGAATGCATTTCTAGTTTCTTCCCAGAGACTAGAGCAGTGCCTTATGATATCCATGTGAGCTGCATGTCCACAGTATTCATAAAACATTTTGCCGTGGAAGAAACTGAAGCATGAAGCCATCAGAGATGGTTTTCACAGCAGGACTAGATCAGCTCAAGAGAGTGTTTCATTAAACTATTTAGTCTATATTCTAGAAAATCTTAAGTGAAGAGATATTTTATGCTAAAGTGTCTACTAATTATGAAACTGCCAAAATGCACATTTGCTGGCATAGTTGGGTTAGGATGGAGTTAAATAAAAAATATTAATCCTCACTGTTCTGAAGGGTTCCTGGAATGATCATGATCATTCTTTGTTCTCAGCATCCAGATGTTGGACATAACTGAGACAAGACTAACTGAGGAGGGGTCTTCTGCCCCAGCATTATTTGTGTACTTAAGTATGCAAGAAGGTGGTGTGGAATTTTTCTTATAGTCTTCAAAGTATGTCAAATGAAGTAGCAAAATCTGGTTATAAGCATTTGCTTCACATAGTGAGACTAATTCTAATGCAGATACTTTATCTATTTTTACAGTATGACTTTGATTTTTGTGTCTAGGCTATGATATGCAGTGAAATTTCTAGTCAGTTCTGAGAGCACTGTGGAGAGAAAAAAATGACCTGCCAATTAGCCACCGCCACCACCAACAAAAGTCTAGACACTACAATAAAAATCACCTTAATGACAATAGGAAAAACAACATTAAAATTATTGGAACAATTAAATCAAAATTTATCAAGCACATGAATAAACATCTCTGTGTATGACACAGAAAGTAAACAGAATTCCTAGCAAATACCTCCAGTTACACGAAGACGGAGCACTTTAATAGCTGATCTTTTTTTTCATCCCTTGGGTCTTGGCTTAATTAGCTACCAAAAGATTTAATCATTTCAAATCAGATGGTCAAATATTTTGGCCTCTCTTTAGTTTATCATAACATTGAATGAAGTATTAATAATTGGGTGTTGGACTTTGAGTCAAACCTGTTAAGAAGAATTTAAGTTTCAGACTTCTATTAGGAGTTATATAAGAGAGCTTGGTTATTGCGTTTAACTTCAAATGGGTGCACAATTGCCTAGCAATGCCGTGGTTTGGAATGTTCTTCAGTTTTTCAGGAGAACTTATAATCTTCAAGATACATTCCATTAGGGCTGGGGATATAGCTTAGTTGGTAGAGTGCTTGCCTTGCAAGCACAAGGCCCTGGGTTCAATCCCCCCTCCCCCACAAAAAAAAGGATACATTCCATTTGGAGGTGTGTCTATTAGTATGAAATTAACGAAAGTTTGGGCATATAAAAATATGCTATTGTGGTATGGATGTTGTGGCCTGTGTGTTAAAGCCTTGGTCCCCAGGGCGACCCCGCGGGAGGTGCTCTGACCTGCAGGAGGTTGTTAGAGGTGTGCCCTTGAAGGGGGTTGTGGGATTCTGGCCTCTTTTGCTTTTCACTTTCCGGTTCATGTTTTCAGACACATACTCCACACCATGGTCACATCAACCCCCACCCACTTTTCCAGGACTCAAAGCAATGGGCCTGCCTGATCTAGGACTGGAACCTCAAAAACCATGAACTAAAATAAAGCTTTTCTGTTTCTAAATTATTACTCAGATATTTTGTAGAGTAACAGAATGCTAAATAACCCATATGCCTTCTTAAATAATGGCTAAAGATGTGTGTAACTCTGTTCTCTGTTTTTCAAAGTAATGAAATCTAGTTGCTTAATAGTGTTTGTTTTACAATTTGGTGAGTAAGGGCTGGGGTTGTGGCTCAGTGGTGAAGTGTTTGCCTAGCATGTGTGAGGTACCAGGTTCAATTCTCAGCACATATAAATAAAATAAAGATCCATCAACAACTAAAAATACATATAATTTAAAAAAATAATAATTTGGCGAGTAATATGGACATTCTGTGGGCATTAGGTTGTCATCTGTCCACCGAAACCAAATTTGCTGTTATCCATTGGCTGCTTTGAATCACATTCATAGGTGATTGTATTATTTGTCATGTATGAAGCGTACCTTGTTGTCAATCATAGCTTAAGGATGTCCCCCTATCATTCACCCTTTTCCAAAAAATTCTAGCTCTCACTAATGTAGTCTTCTGTTATGAACCTCATTTTTAGTCTTCCACATCAGCAGAAGAGTATCATATTTTTCTTTGCTAGGGAGCCAGCTGCTCCTTAGAATGTATTTGGCATAGCATTTCAGTGGGTATATATCAAAAATGGCAGGCTATTATTTGCAAACCTTTAATATCCTGCTCCTGTGTCAGTTATATAGTTTTAAAATTATTATAGTTTTAAAATTATTTAAAATACTTTAAAATTATTATTATAGTTTTAAAATTATTTTCATAATTTAGTTTTCTTTAATTCACTAATTGTTTTGTGTAACATTTGTCTAATCAACAAAGGTTTGTGCATGTAGGGGTCATGTTTTAAAATTCAAGTATTACCTCAGGACTAGCCACACAAAAAAACTTGCCACAATATATGCTATTGACTGCATTAAACTTTGGAATATTTTGCACATACAATTGTTTTGATGTACTAGACATAACAAAATACCACAGGCTTTAGCTTAAACATCAGACATTTATTTTCTCACAGTTCTGATGACTGGAAATCCTAGATCAAAGTACCAGCAGCTTTGGTTTTTGGCTGGGATCTCTTTTCTGCCTTGCAGATGGCTGCCTTCTTGCTGTGTGCTTACATACTGTTCCTTTCTTTGTGTGAGGAGTGGGGTACAAGGGAGAGAAAGAGAGAGGAAGATAAAGATTGAGATTAGGATCTTTTGTCTCTTTGTTTTCCTCTTGTAAGAACACCAGTCCAGTTGGATTAGGACATAACACTATCTCGTTTTCCTTTAATTATCTCCACCAAGGCCCTATCTCCAAATACAGATATGTTGGGAGTTCGGGTTTCAACATATGGATTTTGGGGGAACCTCTCTCAGGGAAAGAGCTGCTGAATTTTACTTTCCCCCTAAGTTTTTTTTCCTACTATATTTCTTCAACTTAGCTTTTACTCATATTTTTCTTTAATTATGGAAGTTTTCCCTTCTGATACTTTCTGCTCTATATGGGTCAGCAGATGCTAAAAATTTAAGTATTTCCTATTTCAAGGAAATTTTATCCTGGCTGGAATGGTTCAAGGCTCTTCTGAGAGTTTTCCTGTGGAGATTTCCTTTGGAGGAAGTGCGCGTGCTCCAAGGCCAAGCTTTGTTAAGTACCGGCTGCTCCCCTCTTCTGCACACCTCGAGCTTACCTCTGAGAGGCCAGCACTTCATACCAGGCTGCTAAACAACTGTCTCAAGGACTTTTGTTGATCTTTCTTCTTTTGTAAAATTTGGAGCGTAAGTGAATAATAAGTCTGATTGATGAGAACAAATGAGGCGAAACCTATCAGGTACAGAGGAAGGGGCTGCCAACTTGTAATTCTGTCAGGTAGTCGTCATAAGCTGTGTTGCTCATTTTTGACTAAGGGTTAAAGTTTTCCTGTACAGATGCAGAGAAAGACCGAAGCTTATCTATTTGCCATAGAAACAATAATCAGCAATAAACAACAATCATCAATGGTAAGTTTTCTGCCTTTAAACGTGTGCACATGCACACACACGCACACACACATACATGGGCACACACACACAAACACACACACACACACCTGTCCCAGACATTTAATTTATTACTATGACCACCCTATCATGTTCCATATTTTCTTTTCTGATACTCAAGATTCTAGCCTCCTTAACAAATAATATTCTCATATCTATTGTAGAAAAAACATATTATCTCTAGATCTAATGCCTATTTTAATCATTGCTAAGTGGACTACTTACTTACCTTTGTAGTTCTTCTTTATCATTATTATATTTAAACTTATAAATCATAATTATCTAAGTTTATGGGGTATGATGTGATGTTTTAATCCATGTATACAGTGAGAAATGAAAAAATCAAGTTAATGAATATATCCATTACCTTATGTACTTACTGTTATTTCTGGTGTGGCAAGACCTTTGAAATTTACACCCTCATTTATTTTGAAATATAAAATATGTTATTAATTACTGTTATTACCTTGATGTGCAGTAGTTCTCAAAAATTTATTTTTTTTGTTTAAATGAAACTTTGTACACTTTTAATAACATATCTTTACTCCCTTTTCCCACCCGCAGCCTCTGGTAATTACCTTTCTACTCACTGTTTCTGTACGTTGACATTTCTTATATTCTACATGTGAGATTGTGCATTATCCTTCTGTGCCTAGTTTGTTTCACTTGCATAAAATCCTCCAAGTTCATCCATGCCTTCACAAATGATAGGGCTTTCTGTTTTTTAGAAAATCTTGTATACATGCTACATTTTCTTTATTCATTCATCTGCTGATTCCATATCTTGGATATTGTGAATAATGCTGAAGTAGACATATGAATGCAGATATCTCTTTGGCATGTTGATTTCATTCCTTTGGATCCGTGTATATATAGAAGTGGGATTGTTGTACCACATGATATTTCTATTTTTGGTTAACAACCAGATAGGGTTATCTCTTCTCTGCATTCTCACAAACACTTGTTATCTTTCATCTTTTTGATGACAGCCATTCTAGCATGTGTGAGGTGACATCTCATTGTGTTTTTTTTTTTTTTTTCAGTGCTGGGGATTGAACCCAGGGCCTTGTGCTTGTGAGGCGAGCACTCTACCAACTGAGCTATCTCCCCAGCCCAATCACTGTGTTTTAAATTTGAATTTCCATAACGATTAAGGATGTTGAACATTTTTTCATGAACTCATTGGCCATATGTGTCTTCTTTTGAGAAATGTCTGCCCATTTTTAAGTCAGATTATTTGTTTTCTTGCTAAACTCTGTGGGTTGCATCTTTAGTTTGCTAATCGTTTCTTTTCTGTGCAGAAGCTTTTTAGTTTGATTAAATCCCATTTGTCTATTTTTGCTTTTGTTGCTTCTGGTTTTGGAATTAAAGTAAAACAAAAAATCATTGCTTAGACTAATGTAATGGAGCTTTTACCCTATGTTTCTTCCAGTAGTTTTATAGTTTCAGGTCCTAATTTTTTTTTAAATTGATACCTAAATACATAGAAGTTATGCATATTCATGGGGTACCATGAACTGCTTGATACATGTATACATTGTATAATGTTTAAATCCAGCTAAATGTAGTCATCTCCTCAAACATTTATTATTTCTTTGTGGTGAAAACTTGGAGTCCTCTCTTCTAGTTTTTTGAAACGTATAGTACATCATTGTTATCTATAGTCACCATACTGTGCAGTAGCCCCTGAGAGTTTCTTGCTCCTGTCTCGCTATAGATTTGTGCCCAATGATCACCTTTACCACCTCCTCCACCATTACTGTCCTCAGCCTCTGGTAACCACATTGAAATTTTGATAGAGATCACATTGAATCTTTGCTTTGGAAGGATGGACATTTAAAAATATAAATAACTCAGGATACCTATCCATTTATTTTGTCTTCTTCACTTTCTTTTATTATCACTTTAAGATTTCAGTATACAAATCTGATTCCTCCTTTGTTAAATTTATATCTAGTATTTTTTTTTGTTGATATTATAAATAAAATTGTTTTCTTAATTTCCTTTTTTTTGGTTACTTATTATTAGTGTATAGAAATGCTACCAGTTTTTGCATGTGGATTCTGTAGCCTGTGATATCATCATTTATCAGTTCTAATAGTTTTCGTTGTGGCATCTTTAGGATTTTCTATATATAAGATCAAGTTGTCAACAAGTAAAGACAATTTCACTTTGTCTTTACTATTAGAATGCCTTCGTTTCATCCTCTTACCTAATTTCTCTGCTTAGGACTTTGAGTATTACATTGAAAAGAAGGGATGATAGTGGGAATCTGTGCCTTGTTCCTGATAGTAGAGATTTAAGCTTGCAGTATTTTACCATTGAAAACGATGTTTGCTGTGGGCCTTAGGGTATTGAGATACAGTCCTTCTTATTAAAGACCTTATCATGAAAGGTGTTGAGTTTCGTCAGATGCCCTTTCTGCCCCCGGAGAGATGATTGTGCAGTTTTACCCTTCCTGCTCAATCTGGTATGTCACGTTTATTGACACGCCAGTGTTGAGCCATCCTTGAATATCCCAGGAGTACATTTCACTTGATCATGGCGAATGAGTCTCTTAATGTGTTATCGAATTTGAATTGTAGTATGTTGCTGAGAATTTTTCGCGTGTATGTTCACCAGGGCTATTGACTTGTAATTTTATGTTCCTGCAGTCCGCGGCTGGCTTTCACGTCCGCGTCACGCTCGCCTCCTCCAATGAATTTGGAAGCGTGCCCTCAACTTCAGTATTTTGGGAGTGTTTGCGAAGTACGGTTACTCCTCTTCAAATGTCTGGTGGAATTCATCGGTGAAGCCTTCAAGTCCTGGGCTTGTCTTTGAAAGGATTTTACTTTTTTACTTGTTTTTCGTGGTGCTGGGGAATGAAGCCAGGCCGTCCATGCTGGGCAGGGCCGTACCGCGCGCTCCCGCTCGGCTGGTGGGGACGCGGCGCTGCTGATTCGGTTCCTCCTTTGCTCTCCCCAGGGCTTGGGTTGCGTCGTGAGTCGGTGCACCGGGTCGTTTGTGTACGTAAGTTCGCTCATTCCTTCTGGGTTCTTTGTTGTCATGTAGTTATTTATAGTGGTTCCTCATGATTCTTTGTATTTCTGTGGTATCTGGTGTAATATCTCTTCTTTCATTTCTAATTTTATTTTTTTGAGTTATCTCACCTTTTTCTTAGTCTAGCTAAGGGTTTACCAATTTTGTTTATCCTTTCAAAAAACCAACTCTTAGTTTTTCAATTGATTTTCTAGTCTCTATTTCATTGATTTCTGCTCTAATATTTGTTGGCCTTCTCCTAACTTTAGGCTTAGTCTGTTTCACTTTTTCAAGTTCCTTGAAATATAACCTCGTATTTATTACTTGAGATATTTGTTCCTTTTCATAGGCATTAATCGAAATAAATTTTCCTCACAGAACTGCTTTTATTGCATCTCCTAAGTTTTGGTATGGTGTTATTTCCACTTTTGTTTGTCTCAGGTAGTTTTAATATTTTCTTTTACTTTCTTTTGACTCATTCGCTTTAATTTTTTTTTGACTTACTTATGTTGCTTAATTTCCACATAACATGAATTTTCCAAGATTTTTCCTATTATTGAGTTCTAGTTTTATGTTATTGTGATTGGGAAATACACTTGCTATGATTTCAGTCTTCTGAAATTTGTTCAGATTTGTCTTATGGCTCTATCCTTTGTAATGTTCTGTGTGCATTTGAAAAGAATGTTATTTTGCTGCCTCTGTATGGAATGGTCTGTATATGTCTGTTATGTCCATTTTTTTAAAAGTGTAATTCAAATTCAAAGCTTTCTATTGATTTTCAGTCTGTATAGTCACTCCATTGTTTTAAGTGGGGGTATTCAATTCCCCTACGATTACTGGGTTGTAGGCTGTCTTTTCAGATCACGTAATAACTGCTTTATATTTTTTTATGCTCCAATGTTGGGTGCATACCCTCTTGATGACTTTTTTTCTTTATCATTATATACTGACCTTGTTCCTATTTGCAAACTTCAACTTAGTCTTTTTTGTCTGCTGTAAAGACAGCTCCCCTGCTTTCTTGGTTTTCATTAATGTGGCATTCCTTTTTCTATCCCTTCACTTTCACTCTGTATGTGTTTCTATAGATAAAGTGAGCCTCTTGTAGGCAGGATAGAGTTGTATCTAATTTTTAAAATCCATTCATTCAGTTCATGTTTTTGATTGGAGAATTTAATCTATTTTCATTCAAGATGATTATTGATAGGTAAGAACTTGCTAATGAATTTTATAATTTATTTTGTAAGTCTTTTGTTTCTTTTTTCTTTTGTTATCTTCCAATTATTTTCTGTGGTGGTATTCTCTGAATCCTTTCTTTCTGTTTTGTGCAGCTACTGTATTAGTACTTTAGTATGTTTTTATGCTATTGCAGCCAAAAGAGCTGGCAGGAACAATTTTAGAGGAGGAAAAGTTTATTTGACACTCAGTTTCAGAGTTCTCATTCCATAGAAGCCCTCTCCATTGCTCTGGGCCCTAGCTGAGGCTGAACGTCGTGGCAGAAGAGTGTGGTAGAGGAAAGCAGCTCATCAGGGACAAAATATGTACCTCAGAGGCACCTCTCAGTGCCCACTTCCTCCAGCCACAGCCTGCTTTCCTCCAGTTACCACCCAGTTAATCCCTATCAGGGGATTAATGCACTGATTGTATTGTCTCTCATAACCCTATCATTTCACCTCTAAGTTTTCTTACATTATCTCACGCATAAGCTTTTGGGGAACACCTCATATCTAAACCATAGCATTCTGCCGCTGTACTCCAAAAGTTCATTCTTATCTCACAACGCAACACACATCTGACCCATTTCCAAGAGTCCCAGTAGTTTTAACAGTTCCAGCATTTCAAGAGTCCAAGTCTAAATTCTCCCCTGAGACCCAAGGCAAACTCCCAGCCTGAGTCCCTGTAAAAATCAAAAACAAGTCACATATATACAATGTATAAATGTACAAAGTAAGCATTTCCATTTGAAATGGAAGAAATAGGGGCATAGAAAGGAGAGATGGGACCAAAGCAAGACTGAAATCCATCTGGGCAAACAAATCCTGGAGTTCCATGTCTGTCATCTGCAGTACAAGCATCATAATGTTCTCTCCAAAAGACTTGTGTCACTCTGGCCCTATGGTTTTGCTTATTGCAGCTCATGTTGCCTCTCTGTTGGTTTGTTTCTGCTCAATTTCTGTAGTTTTACCCAGCAGTCATTCCACAATACTGGTGTCTCTTAATCTTGGAAGTCTTCACTGCTGCCTCGGTTTCCTTTCCATGTCTCCACACGTTGCCTACTCAGAGATTGCTGCAGGGACTCCAGCCTTGCTACACTTTGCCTGGCCTCCCAGGTCTTTCTTTGAAATTGCAGTGGAAACCTCCATGACTCCTTAATTCCAGCATCCTGCGTTCCTGCAGAACCAGCACCACATGGTTGCCACCAAGGTCTGCTACCTGCTCGAGCTACTTAGCCAAGTCTCCAAGGACCACGGTTGCAGTAGCTTCTGAGTACTTGAGTGGCTGAGCATGATGAAACAACTTTATAGGCCCCTCTCAGTAAGCATGGTGTCCCACTTGTCTCTTCTCAAAGGAATTTTTTACTTTTACTCCTATGAGCCTGAGAGGGGTATGGTCTTGCCAATACTGAAATACCTTTAAGCCATCTTTTCTATTATTTCTGGGTAAAATACTTAGCAGCATCTCTTTAGTGGCTATACTCTTTTTAACTATCACAACTTCCTTAGTCCCCGTTTTACTTGTAGTTTTATGGCCAAACTGCAAGTTTTTCAAATCTTTCTGCTCAGATTATCACAATAAACTTGACTAAAAGCTGCCAGCAACATCCTGAATACTATGCTGCCTAGAAATTTCTGCCAGATTATTTGGTTCATCACCTTTAAATTCAGCCTCACAAAAAGTCTCAGAACATGGGCAAAATGCAGGCAACTTCTTAGCTAGAACATAACATGAATGGGTTCTAGTCCAATTTCCAATAGAGTCCTTTTTTTTCCTCTGAAACCTCATAAACCCAGTCTTTACTGTCCATAGTCCTATTGGCATTCTGATCTTCTGAGCTCCCACTAGAATCACCCATTTAATTCTACTTAGAACAATTTAAAGTATTTCTGGTTTGCATTGCTAAACTTTTCAAAATTCCTCCCACAAATTCCAGAAAGCTCCAAAAGCTCCTGAATCACATGGTCAGATTAGACACAACAATGGCCCCACTCTTGCTACCAATTTCTGTTTTAGTCAGATTTTTTACTACTTTGATCAAGAGACTTAGCGAGAACAATTTTAGAGGAGGAAAAGTTTATTTGGTGCTCATGGTTTCATAGATCTTAGTCCATAGACGGCCAGCCCCATTGTTCTGGGCCCTAGGTGAGGCAGAACATCATGGCAGAAGAGTGTAGTAGAGGAAAGCAGCTCAGAAAATGGCACCAGGAAGCAGAGAGAGGGAAGGGGATCATAGGGAAATTGCATCCTTCCAGAACATGCCCCCAGTGACCCAATTCCTCCAGTTGGTCCTCACCTGCCTACAGTTACCACCCAGTCATTCAAATTAGAAAACTGGCTAGTTTACAGCTTTCATAGTCCAGTCTTTTCACCTTGGAATATTCCTGTATTAGCAAAGGAGCTTTGGGGAGATACTTCATTTCCAAACCATTACATGGACCATATACTCTTCCTTTACATTAGACTTCTATGTATAAATGTAGTAGGTTATATTAAAAGTTGGAGGAGAGAAGAGAGAAATATTATAAAAGTGCAAACAATTTCTACTTAAATATTAAAATGATTGCCCTTAACTGCTCTGGGATGATCTTTGGGATCAGTGTTTTGACAATCTTCTTCACCTCATATAGTTGGCAGCTGAATCTTCTCTTTCATTTCTTTCTGCATCTCACCTTTTCTTTTCCTTTCCAATCTCTGCATCTGTTTTGTCATCATCTTCTTCCTTAATTGTACCTCAGTTTTCTATTCCATTATACTAGATAATTAAGCTGAGTCCAACTCTACAACAAACTCAGCTATTTTCTCCCTTTGCATTTACAGTTTATCAAAGTTTTCAGCTGGAACAGGGTCCACTCTTTCAGAGAGACAGTTGCTAAAATCTGTGTGTGTGTGTGTGTGTGTGATTTTGTGTTTTGTTTTGTCCAAGGGTTTATAATGCCTGCCCCAGGTTCATGCAACTTTATGCACTAATAGTTTCTGAGGTAGTAACAGATGGGGCAGCATGAGAAAGATCAGATTTGAGTGAATTGATAGCTAAAATTAGAGATTAATGTGTTCTGTTTAGAACTTATGTTCATATGCTAGAAATAAAAACTGTAAAGTAATTAAACTCTAAAGAGAATATATTCAAATAAAATAACATGAATATAATTAGACATTTTATTTTGCTTAAGGAAACTATACTTATCCAGTAGATATTATTCAGTATAATTGCAAAATTTGACTATAAAAATAAACTTATTTTAACCTGAATCTTCAAAATTAAAGAAATATCTATTGAATTCTGAGTTTTATAAAATTCCAAGGTTTATTATTTTTGTGACTTTAATTGGAGTGCTAGCAAGCATGCTTCTTATTCCTTCATATCTTCTCATTTTGCTTTAATTCAACTAATTGGCCTTGATAAACAGATAACATCATGGTGAAAGCTGCTCTGAGGAAATAGTTGTTTTTGTTAAACTGGTTCTTTTCTTTTAACCAATAATGTAAATTGATCTATCCCAACTTAGTAAGATGTTTATGTTGGGACCCACAATGAACTGTGGGTGTGTCTGAGCCATCTCTAAGTGGAGGTGAGCCCCTTGAAGAATTCTTGGTGTCATCTCATGGATCTGAGACCGCTCTGTTGCCTTGGCAACATCCTGCTCAAATTCTGTTGTATCACAGAATTTATGGATTCAGACAGCCCTAGTTGAAATGCAGCTCCCCAGAGGTGGAAAGAGATACCAGTACCTCGACTAGCCTTGAGGTGCCAGCTGCCTGGAGGAGGAAGAATCACTGTGCAAATGGTAAGACCCCAACCAGGCCAATACCCCAGCCTCTCACTCCTTGTTTACCTGAAAAACTTTTCCTCACAATAAATCCCCTTCATGTGCTTCCCTATAAATAAAGCAGGAGGAACTTTACTCTTTGTTAGGGATTGGACCCATCAGGTCCCATCCACACACTAGGCCCTTGCTATAGAACTGTTTTTCTGTGCCTTTTGTCTTTTATTTCTTACTAATTATTTCAGACTTCTAATTTCTCAGTCACTTCACACCTCTAAGTGGTTATCTAATCCCTTGTACAGGACACAGCAACATGTTTCTATGTTTATTTTTATTTTAAATGAATGCCAATAAATAAGTGACAATGATTAGATGCAATTTGGGTTGAAAATTCTTCCACCCCCCGCTAAAAATTTACTTGTTTAAGCACTGTCACAATACATGCAGACAACTCCTATAAATAAACTGTGCTACATATTGTCCTTTTAGGCTAGTACTCTGGGACAGAAACCTAAACATCTATCAGTCTGCATGAGGAAAAAAAAGCCAAGATTTATTTTTTGATTAAACTTTTTAATCTGATGAACTGAGGGTTCATTGCAGCTGGAAGAAATGTGAATGCTGTGTCCCTTTACCCAGTTTCCTCCAATGGCAACGTTGTGCAGAGCTAAAGTACAATATTACAGCTAGATATGTTTATCAATTCAATCAAGAGGATCCCATGTGTTGCCATTTTATAGTGAAACCTTCTTTCCTCCTGCCTCCCCCTTTAATGCTGGGCAACCTCTAATTTGTTCATCTCTATCATTTTTCATTTCAAGAATGTTATATAAACAGAGTAATACAGTGTAACATTTTGGGACTGGTATTTTTACAGTGAGTAACATTTTGGGACTGGTATTTTTGGTTGCATGTATTAATAGTTTATTTCTTTTTATGTTCTAATAATACTTCATGGTATAGATGTACCACAGGGTGTTCATCTGTTCACCAATTGAAGTCTGTCTGGGTGGTTTCAGTGTTTTGGCTGTCAGGCATATTTCATTTTTAAACATTCATGTGCAGTTTGTATGTGTGTGTGTGTGAATATGTTTCATTTATCTGGGAAAAATGCCAAGAATACAGTTGAGCTGTATGGTACTTGCAAGTTAGTGTTTTTTTTTTTTTTTTAAGAAACTTCCAGACATTTTCCCAGAATGACTGGACCATTTTACATTCCCTTCAGGAAAGTATGAGTTTCCAGTTTGTATCCTCACATCCAGAATTTGGTGTTGTCTCTTTTTATTTTAGCCAGTCTTCTGGGAGTGTGGTAATTTCTTATTTTAGTTTTAGCTTACATGACCTTACAGGCTCCATGATATTGAACATCTTTTCATCTGCTTGTATTTTTCCCATATTCTGAGTTGTTTGTTTTCTTGCTGCTGAGTTTTGAGAATTCTTTATGTATTTAAGACACTAGACATTTGCTAGGTAAGTGATTTGCAGATATTTTATCCTAGTCTGTATCTTGTCTTTTTTTTCCCCGAACAAGGTTTAAAGCAGAGTCAAAGTTTTAAAATTTGACAAAATTCAATATATAAATTTTCATTTCACGGATTGTGTGTTTGGTGTCAAGTCTAAGAACTCTGCCTAACCCTAAATACTGAAGATTTTCTTCTACTTTTTCTACAAGTTTTGTAGTTTCATCTTTTACATTTAAGCCCATCTATTTTTGAGTTAATTTTTGCATAAGGTGTATTAATTTTTTTATAAAAATAATGGCACATATACAAGTCTGACAAATTAGGGGAAATGTACCAATTCAATGAAAACAACAAAAGTTAACACAGTTTGAATATCCTTTAATTGTTAAGGATACTTAAAACATAATTAAAAAACTCTCCCCAGAAAGAAATCTCTAGATCTGCAGGGTTTGTAATATTATGTGTTTCATTATATTTTTGGTAACTTATGCCCTCTCTCTCCTTTCCTTTCTCTTTCCACTTTTGTTTGAAGTTTGTCAATTCGATTGATTGTTCTAATGAATCAACCTTTTGTTTCATTGATTTTCTGTAGTTTCTATTTCCAATTCCATTATTTCCATTCTTCATTAATTCCTCATATTTTTGATATGTTATATTTAGATTCTCATTCATTTTGAACTATTTTTATTGCCTTTGAAACTTTCTCTTTGACCTGTAGATTATTTAGAAGTAGGTTGTTTAGTTTTCTTGTATTTGAATATTTTTCTATTATCTATTATTTATTTACAGTTTGATTCTATTGAGGTCAGAAAACACACTCTGTATGATTTAATTATTCTAAATGTCGATGTCCTGTTTTAGTCTGGACATGTTTTTTCTTGGTACGTATTCTGTGTACACTTGAACATGTGTACTCTACTATTGTTGGCAGTGAATGTCCTGTAAATGTTAATTAGATACTGTTGTTTATGGTGTTTGTTGATTTCTTTTCTACCTACATTGATTTTCTATTTGTTCTATCAGTTGTTTAGACTGAGGCTTTTTGAGGTCTTGAACCATAATTCTGGATTTGTCTTTCTCTTTGCAGTTCTGTTTTTTGCCTTATATATACTGGGGCTCTATTATTCGGACAATATACATTTAAAATAGCTTTATCTTTTTGGTAGATTGATACTTTTAACATCATATAACTTTCCTATTAATTTGCTTTGAATTCTGTTTTACATGATCTTAATGTAATTACTTATGCTTTCTTTTGATTAATGTTTGCAAGATATATTGCTTCTATACTTCTACTTCTCACTGGCCTATATAAAGTGAGTTTCTTCTAGACAGCACATAATTGGTTCATGTTTTCAAATTCCACTGTGCCAATCTCTTTATTTTAATTTTGTATTTAGTCTATTTATATTTAATGTAATTGTTGAGGCTTAAGTTTGCCATTTTATATTTTGTTTCTGGTTGTTTTATGTTTTCTTGCATTCATATGGCATGTATGGTTTGTACTTGAACAGTTTATTAGAATTTCATTTTTATTACTTATTTTAACATAACATCATAGTTGACTGGTGACATCCTTTTGCCAGTTTGTGTGAATTGTAGAAAAATTACTTCCATTTTTAGACGTTTACTCTTCCCCACTTACACTGTAATTGCCTTAAATATTTCCTCTGCATGTTTTTCTCCTAATGGTCAAAGATTTCTTTTTACATGTGTTCTACTAACCATAGATCACCTGGCAAAATTTCTCTTAGTTTTCTTTCATTGAGCATGTTATTATTTTTTCTTTCTTCCTGAAGGATATACTCACAGGGTATAATATAATTCTTGGTTTATAGTTCTTTTATCACTTAAGAAATGTTCTACTTCCTTTGTCCTGAATGGCTTCTGATGAAAAATCTGCTGACATTTGTATTGTTTTTCTCTTTAGTTACTCTGTCTCCTTTCAGGATTTTTTCATTTTTCATTTTTAGAAGTTTGATTATGATAAGTATTGGAAAATATTTCTTTGGATTTAGCCTGTTTAGATTTTGGTTAGCATTTTTAGATTTATACTTCTTGCCAAATTTGAAAAGTTTTAAGGGATTATTTCCTCAAGTATTTTTCTGCCCTATCATTTATTTTGCTCCTCCTAGGATTCTAATTACTTGCATGTTAAATCTTTCATTATAGAATCACAGTGCCTTCAGGCTCTTTTTATTTTTTAGTCTATTTTCTCTTTGATTTTTTTCTGGATTTGATTGGGTAGCTTGTATGATTCTATCTTGAAATTTGCTGATTCTTACCTGCACCCCTTCTACTTTGCTCTTGAGTCCATCCATTGATATTTTTTAAAATTTCAATTATATTTTTTACTTCTAAAATTTCAATTTGGTTCTTCACTACAACTTTTATTTCTTTGCTGAGATTTTCTGATTTTTCATTTGTTTGAAATACATCATAATGGGTCATTGAGGCTTTCAAAAATCTTTGTCAGATAGTTTTAGCATCTCTGGCATCTTGGTATGGACATCTTCCAAGCATCTTTTATTCATTTGGTTTGAGATTGTCATCATTTGTGATATAATGATTGACTTTCAATTGAAATCTGGACTTTTGTGTATAAAGTGACTCTGGATCTTATAAAACCTTGAGTTTTATCTTGGTTCTTATGACACTGTTCAGCAGAAAACCAAGGGTGCTGTGTCATTGCTGAGGTTCCTCACTCCATGTTCATTAATAAAGGGATTGGACTTCTCGTTACGACTGAATAGGGTGGGAATTAAAGGTTTCCAATAAATCTCCACTGAGCCCTTCCTGGCTGAGAGATGGAGAAGTGCTTGTTACTGCTCCCTACTTGGCCTCCATTGTTGGCAGGAGTTGGAGGGCCTTGAATATCCTGCCTCTCCACTAGGCCTCCTCTGACATCTCTTCTGTGGGAGGTGCACCATGTCCTGCTAAGTAAAGGTGGTAGGTAGTTCACCTCCCCGCCTGGTCTCCACTGACACTAAGCACGGTTCTAGAAATCTTGGTTCCCTACTTGGTCTTCCTCAACATTACCAAAGTGAGCATGGAAGTCTAGGCTCCACACTGCTTTTGCTGGTGTGGGTGGGTGTGAGGCCATTGCACTGGTGTTATTTGACTGGCACCGAGCAGTTATTGAAAATATTTTAATTTTCTTGGACTTCTCCTTTTCTTTTCCTTTGGCTAGAGAGAATGCAATTCCCCTTGCATTTTCTTTTGTCCATCTCCGTACATGTCATTAGGTTGCTGGCTTTTCAGATCCAATTCTGGGATATATAAGGTAATAAACAAACAAAAAACAACAGACAACACTCCAGTGAACTTATTATTATCTTGTTCCTTAGGTTACAATGTCCCTGGGTGATTTGGCTTCTCTTTGTTTAGTTGTCTTAAGTTTGTATGTGTGTGTGTGTGTGTGTGTGTGTGTGTGTGTATACACACACATGCATATGTTTATTTATATTAAGTAAATATATATGTATATATATATATTTATTTATTTTTGGATACTGTGGATTGCACTTAGGGACACTTGACCCCTGAGCCACATCACGAGCCCTATATTGTATTTTATTTAGAGACAGGGTCTCACTGAGTTGCTTAGCACTTCACTTCTACTGAGACTAGCCTTGAACTCTTGATCCTCCTGCCTCAGCTCCCAAACTGCTGGGATTACAGGTGTGCACCACTGTGTCCAGCTCTTTATATTTAATGTCTACTGCTTTTAGCTGTTCTGCAAGGAATAGAGAAAAATATATTTACTCTATATTCCTGGGTGCCAAAATCCCCCAAACAAGTTTTCTTTTATTATTCATCTTTGATATTTCTTTAGGGAAAAAAAAAAAAAAAGACAATGACTCATCCTCTAAAAGACACTTTAGACTACAAAATAGTTTACATATCCTAAATTACTATATATGAAATACTTCTGTTAAATATTGCCTTAAACATATATGTATAAAAATTAGTATTCAAAAACTAGTACTAGCAATCAAGAATTCTTAGGAAAATGATGAGACATAAAATTTTTCTCTTGAACATTTTAATTTATGCATATTTGAACTCCTTAATAATTATATTTATATAAGAGGTATCATTTAAATTGTCCTTAGTTTATTATATTGATCAGTAGGGCACATAGATATTCTTTCATTAAAATTATAAAATATTAACTATTAAGATATTCTTTCAATACCAACTCTTTGTAACAAATCCAATCAATTTAGAATAGTTTTGAGTGAAACAGTCCCCTTCTTCCAGTTCCAGTTCCAAGATGTAACCGTTGCTAATGCCAGGCAGGCATCAGTCTGGTTTTTGTCTGTGTTTACATTTTCAGTCATTTACTCCTACTTTTTCTCTCCAACTTCATCTTTTGTAAGGTTATCCTTATCAGTCCAATTCTTAAATGTAGAAATGCTTTTGGATTTGGTTTTGAGCACTTCTCTTTTCAATCAATATATATTTTTCCTTTATGAGTCATCTGTATCCTTATCTCAAATACCATTTATTCTCAGATGGCTCATAACCTTATTTTTTAGTTCAGATCTGGTCTGAGTGTCAAGCTAGTAATTCCAAGTCTATTTGACATCTCCTTTTGGACATGTCACAACTCAACATTCTAAAACCAGTTTCTTCCAGATTTTGCGTTTCAGCAAATGGTATTACTCTCTATTGAGTTATATTCATTAGAAGTTTAGGAGTTGTTATTGATTCCATTTCTTCTCCACTTTCCCATGCCTCATTATTCACAAATCCTGTGCCCTTTCCCGTGTGAATCTACCTAATCCTTTCTATTTCTACCAACAAGCTTTCATCATCACCTCTCAGGGCTAATGTAGGAATTTCCTAAATGCACTCTCTACTTTTGTCTCATTGTTCTTGAGCCAGTTTTTTATTCTGTAACCAGAAAGGTCTTTTCAAAATAAAAATCTGGTCATACCCATGCCTGCTTAAAATTTTCAGAATTTTAAAATAACTCTTACTGTACATTCCTAAATCCTTACCTTGGTCTAGCATAGTACCTACTTTAGTAAATATATAGAAGGGTGAATATGTTTACATGGTTTACAGTATTTGCTATTAAAAAAATATTGTTATACACATATATCTCTGCATGTATTTTTACTCTTGCTACTAATTCTGTTGGATGTACTTGTAGAAGTGGGGTTACTAAAGTATTTTGACTATCATCTATTAAATATCAAGGTTAATGGAGAAGTGTTGTAGTGCCTTGTAGCTATTAAGAGAAAAAAACCATTAAAAGAAAAACTAGGATTCAGATCTAGGAAGATCAGTAATGATTTATTAAGGGAGTCATCACTTCTAGCTGATGGAAAAGAGTTATATTTCAGAGAATTGTCTGGTAACTTAAAGGTTTTTTTTTTTTAGATTTTTGCGTCTAGGAAAGTTGAGGTTAAGTATTTTGTAAGTCAGAGCAAGTAGCAAATGATTTAAAATTTTATATTCATAGCAAATGTAATTTTTCCTATAAACCACTGAGACATTTATTTTGTTTATAAATTTTTATTATAATCTATGACAGTATGAAGAAAGGATTGATTTGAAATGGGATGGTTGCATAAAGTTTAACAAGCATAATGTATACATTACAGCATTTTTATAGTAATTTAAGGCAACTTAGTGTCTAGATCATTTGGAATACTATTAACAAAATACCACAGATAGAGGGCTTAAAAATGACAGCAGTTTATTTCTCATAATTCTGGATGTGGAAAATCCAAGATCAAGGCACCAACAGAGTCAGTGTCTGTGGAGGGCTCACAGTTGGGTTCACAGATGGGATCTACTTCCTGTGTCACATGGTAGAAGAAGTGAGGAATCTCTTTGGGGCTTCTTTTATAAGGGCACTAACACCATTCTTGAGGACTCTGTCCTCATGACCTAATCTTTTCCAAAAGGCCCCAGATCCTTGGAGGTTCTGATTTCAACATGAATTTGGGAGGAACACAAACCTTCAGATGACAGTGTCTCATGTAGTTGACATGGGATAGCATTGTGAAATAGGCATATAGTGTTTTCAGAGACATGTTCTTCTACCTCTGTCTCCTGTGCTTCTGGCCCTGGAAGAAAGATGGTGTGTCTGTGTGTATGATATGGGTAGAGAATACATGAAGGTATGAATTGCCTTAGCAGGGAGTACTAGGGGAATTCGGTTACTACTCACTCAGCTCTTGGTGGTTCCGTGACTTTGGGCAAGCTTGTTAATCTCTGTGAGACTGTTTCCTCATCAACCCCTATTTTACTTGAAAATTAAGTTGGATGTGCTCCTTTAAAAATTATTTTACATTTTTTTTAATTTATCCATTTATTATTTGAACTTTATTACTGGTTTTAGTCATAAATTTGCTTACCATGAAGACAAAATTATGTAACACAGGGGCATTAATGGCTTTAAATACCCGTTTTTAGTAGGTTATCGGGCTGCTAAATGATTCACAGTAGGACTCTTAGGGCCCTGAAAGGTACCATGAAGTTCTGAAAGAGTTAATTGTTTTAACACTCATGTACTTGAAGGAAGCTTAGCATCTTGTGATCTTCATAAGTAACTCCTTATAAATACTGGTTGCATTTTTCAGTCCACCCTGTTTTTGCTCATAGCATAATGTATAGATTAAGCAACTTTATGTTTATTTTCATTTAAAATTTATCTTGCATCAGCCACTTGGAGGTTGTTTTAGCAATATACTGATTTAATTGCTCCATTTGTCATTTCTTCTTGTTCTAGGCAATGGGCCTCACCATGACCGTTGCTGTACTTACAATGAGAACAACCTGGTGGATGGTATTTATTGCCTCCCAATAGGACACTGGATTGAGGCCACTGGACACACCAACGAGATGAAGCACACCACAGACTTCTATTTTAATATTGCAGGCCACCAAGCCATGCATTATTCAAGGTAACAATAGTGCCATGTTTATAGGCATGGAAGTAGGACAAGAGGTAGCACTAGGGCAATGGGAATATTCGTTCTCCTGAAACTGTCTGTTTCCCTTTGGAGGGGTCTGAGGCCTGCAGGGCCTTCAGGAGTCACTGCCAATCAGTGTGTGAGCTCTTCTCATTCTAGATGTGAAAGACTTTTTATACTATTATTTTACTAGATGTATATGCTTGTATCAGCATATTTGGACAGGGCACTAGTTAGCCAATTTCTTACTGATGCAATGGGTGAAAAAGGAAAACTACACTAAAGTAGCCCAGATCAGTATTAGTATCCTTTATGTTTCTGACCAACAGTGAAATACAAATTGCTGTCTCATAAAAATGTACTCAAGTAAGTGTTTGTGGAAAACAAGACATAAAACTAGATTGGCTGTGATTATTTGCCTTATTATTTAATAATATTTTATGTCTTTGTTCATTTAATTACTCTAACAGCAATATATGCCATAATAAAAATTCAAACCCTGAAGAGGATGCTAAATGAAGAGTAAGGCTCATTGCACTATGCTCCATCCCTGCTCATTAGAAGTGATCATTTTTAATCACTTTATGATTGTTTTGGTGTCTTAAATAAGATGCATATACTTTAATATATTAATTTAAAATAGCTATTGATTCCACTTTATTACATGTAAGAAGTTTCTCTCTCCTATACATGTCCTCCCTCCCCACTCACTCTAATCTCTGTAGACATAATAAAATGATTCTGTTGTTACCTTCATAAAATTTCTATTTTGTGACCCGTCAATTTTTGACTGTGCCTTGTGATTTTCTACTTTTTAATTGCAGGTTTTCCACCCTCCTATATTTTTTCTATCTCTACTTTTAGCTAACTCCTGCTTTCGTTACTTATATTTTTTTCTATCTCTACTTTTAGCTAACTCCTGCTTTCATTACTTTTATGTTTTCAACATTTATAGAGTGGACATTTAATTTAATAAATAGAGATGTTTTTCATACTTTGATGATTTGAAACAAAACCAATTTCCAAAATTTAAAACATTATGTAAGTTTATTTACAATAGAATATGCAATGTCTGTGCCATCAGCAAGGAGATGAATTTCTCATATTCTTAAAAAATGTTTCATTTGAATGAGAGCAATCAATACAGAGCATAAGAGGTAGGAGAGAGAGAAGATGCAACTTCGTCATAGTGTTAAGGAGTTCATATTCTTCTTGAACACACCTTTCCTACAAATTCACGTTTGATGTGAACCGTGCGTAGTATGAGGAAGCGAGGAGTTAAAGTGCCTGTGGTTTTATGCCCTAAGCGACACAATTAACGGTGTTGCTGCCTACTGAGGTGTGGAAGACTGCAAGAGGAGCCATTTGGAACAGACACTGGTATAAAGTTCTATTTTAATCATATATTTGCTATTTCTGTTAGATGACAAGAAAGGAAATCAGTTTGATATCATGAATCTGAGGGAGAAGTTGGAAATAGAGGTAAAAAACTGAAAGTTTTCGATATGTAGGCAGCATTCAAAGTGATGTGTCTGCATGAAGTCAAAAGAGGGAAACAGAAGAGATGGAGAGAAGCAGCGCGAGCGCTGAGCCCGGGGTGCACACCGTGTGGGTCGGGCCGAGCAGAAGGTGCAGGGAGCAGGATGAGGGCACCTTCTTGAGATGTCCTGACCTTAATGAGCGTGTTTCCAGGTGGCTTTTCATTTTTCCCCAACCACATTTACTGAACCCTTTTATCTGGAGAGTCATGTCTTGGGCTCTAGAAACTTCTACCATATGATTATTTTTTACCCCTCATTGTCTTTGTTATTACCGATATGTCTTAGGTGAATATTGGACCCATTGGATTTATTCTCATTGGATTTATTCTATTCTTCAATTTTTATATTGAAGAGTATTGTTTTATTACTTTCCATTCTTCATTTTTTTCCCAACAGGAAAATTAATGAATTTTTTCCTTCATTTTGGTAATCATTTGTTAATTTTCATGGATTCTTACTTAGTGTCATTCTCTTTTGAAATGTTGGTTTATTCCAGTTCATGAATGGATATATTCATGGATCTTTCTTAGAATACTTACAAGAATTACTTTATAGATCTTCTCTCTTTTTCTCTCCTCTTTCTTTTTGATTTTGATACAGGGTCTCACTAAGTTGCTTAGGGCTTTGCTAAGTTGCTGAGGCTGGCTTTGCATTTGTGATCCTCCTGCCTCAGCCTCCCGAGTGGCTGGGATTACAGGTGTGTGCCACTGGCTAAAGATCTCTTCTCTGACTGGAGCAATCTTATTTCCTCCTGAATCAGTTAGTCTTTATTTAGAAATTTCTCTTTTGTGTCATTAGCTTATAAATAATCTGTGATTCTTAGTTGTCCATATTTATTATATGAAAAGATAAGTGGATTATTACAGGTGGCTGCTATAAGTTTCTTCTACCATTGTTGGCTTCTCTGACTCAGAGTGTTGTCTGCAAGCAGTGGTATACAAGCGGGCCTTGTGTCCCTTAACACAGTCTGCCTAGGCACTCCCTCTACCTACCCTGAATGAAAAGACAAGGAAGGTCCACTGTAGGGTGCACCTCTTACTCAGAGGGCATTTGCCCCTTCAAGTAGATATTTCAACTTTTAAAGATGTTTATCAGCTTCCTGGGCACTACAAAAGCTGTATTTGAGGCTAGAAGGAATCGAAGTTCACACCATGGTTCATATTAGTTCAACTATGAAAGAAAGGTTGTGTTCCTTTACCTGTTTTATATCCAAGTCTCTGTCCTACTGAATTCTTAGGTATTTCAACCTGTTGTTTTATATAGTAACATGTAAAATGTATTCATAATTTGTAACAAATTATGTGTATAACATATAATATGTGTGTAGTCAGTCCTCCATATATGTAGGATCCATATCTATGGATTCAAACGATGGTGGATCAAAAATATTTGGAAAAAATTGGGTTGGCACTGAATATGTATAGGCATTTTTGCCATTTTCCCTAAATAATATGATATAATAACTATTTTAATAGAATAAGTAATCTAGAGATGATTTAAAGCATACCAGAGGATGTGCGTAGGATATGTGCAAATACTGTTACATAAGGGACTTGAGCATCTGCAGATTTTGATATCTAATGGGTTATCCAGGAACAGTTCACCCACAGATACAGAGGGATGACTGTATATGAATTTATATCTGGAGTGCAATATATATGTAAAACATTTTATACACACATGCCTATGTACATGTGAATGGACTAAGATCTCAAAACTCATCAGTTTTAGATTTTACAAGTATTTTTTGTTCCTCTGTTTAGTTTAGAGTGGAAATAACCTGGAACTTTGTAATTAAATAATTCTTTACAATGGACCTTGTACCATGTCTTTACTTTTAAGAAGTCCCATTACCTTTCAGTATTTTTCGCAGTTCAAACTTAAAACCACCTATATAGAAATCAGTTGCTTAGAGTGATTTTTAAAGGTACAGATTTTTGGGTCCCACCAAGTCTTGGGAATATTAATTTTCAACAGATACATGTAATTCTTATGTACACAAATGTTTGAGAACACTGTAATTAGCCCAGTAAAGATAGTAGTTTAAAATGGAAAAGGAATAGTTGTATGACCATCAGTCATTTTATTCTAGCTCCCCTTAAATATTCCAGTCACAGCGTACCCTCGGTTGAAACTGAACAAGATAAAAATGTTCATTCAGCTTAAAAGAACAGAACTGAGAAGATATTCGTGCGTTTTACTATTAAATTGAAATACCTAATTGCTAGCTGCCTGCTATGTTCATCTGTGTGATTTATCTTAGGTGCTGAAATAGATATACATGATAGGTTGTATGTTTGAGTATATTTAATAAGAGTTATTAAAGCTCACCTAAGAATTTATAAATGCAGACTAACACTTTTAGTTTGCTTATAGGCAGGGAATTATGCTTAGAATTCTCTTATGGTTATATCTTTCATGATATAAATCATATCAGAATTGAATCATCCCCATCCTTCAACATGCCAAGACTTTCAAAAATACAAATATCTAACAGTTAAATTTTTACATAATAGGGCATGTGATAAATTCATTAATTGAGTAAGAACTGTGTGAATGATTCTGTGTGGCATGTATTGAGTGCTGGACAGATGGAGAGACACTCACCGCTGCTCACAAGGAGCCCATGGCCCTAGTGGAATTCAGGCATAAACAGTTGTAATACAGTGAAATAATAGCTGTAATGGAATTTTATATGCAGTGTAATGAGGGGCAGAAGTCATTAGTACAAGGAGATCTTTATGAGGAAGTAGAACTTGAATGGAAATGTGAATGATTTTTTTCCAGGAGAACATTTGGGAAAGAGAAATCAAGGTGAGTGTGAATGTAGAGGGATGTGAAAGAGCATCATTAGGGTGATCAAATGATTTTGTCAAACCAAGATACTTTCAAGAGTAAACAGAGCTATTTTCAGTACTTAGCCTGGACAACAGGTGTACGATTGGAATATTCCAAGCACACCAGGGCTACCAGAGAATGTATCATTTAGAAGAGAACATTTCACTACTCCTCTATGTTCAGATTCAGGGATTTTTGACAATCAACTTACACTTCCATATTCAGGCTATGTATAGTACCAACTATACTTCTCATCAACAAAACTTTTGTCATGCTAAAGAATGAATTTGCATTAAAGACACAGATAACTAATTTTAAGGAGACATTAGTGGAAAAGGACTGCAATTTCTGTTTCTTGAAAAGGTTTATTACCAATTGAACAACTTCAAGAGACATAAATTAGACTTAATGAATATCACATTTTAGATTCTTCCAAAAATGTTATGATTTATAAAATGTATTATAAAAGCATGCTTATACTTCATAGCCCCTTTAGCTTATAATGAAAAGATGTACAGTGATTTTCAAAATTTAAAATCACTTTGAACTCTGCAGAACAGAAATTTTGCACATTTTTAAATACTGTTTAATCTGGCACATCTTCTGAAGTGAATGGAATTAATTGCTTTGGAGAGAGAATAAGGAACTTGGGTTCTAGCCCCAGGTCTCATTTCCTTCTGGGTAACCTTGGGACAATCCTGTTAATAGTGCTGGAAATTTAGTCCCTAATTTGCAAAGTGAGCTGATTGAACTAGATAACTACTAAAGGCAGTTCTGGAAAATGATTAAAGGTTAATGCTAATTTCGAAAGCTAAGGCTTATGTGACATTTGCCAACATGTTAGATTGTCCTAAAAATGACTACACTCTCTGTTGGCTTCTCTGGTTTCAGATCCAGGGACCAAATGCTAGTGCTGCTTCTAAGTCATTTCATTTTTCTTCATTTTTCTTGTCAGGACATACATTCAGTCCAATTTTATGGAATATTATATTTAAAAATACACATATTTTCCAGCCAGTTTATAATAATCTTTAGTAAGATTGTATAAGCTTCTTATATAATGTTTTTTTTTAACATTTCATTTATAATTTTTACATTACATTTATAATCAAACTTTGGCAAGAATTCCTTTTGGGATTACATGGAAAATAGCCACAAAATTCTGTGTGCAACAGAGCCTATTTACATTAGGCTCTGTTTTATAGAACAGAACTAATTCTGTGGTTCAAAATCATGAAATTATTGGCCAAAGGAGAAACATTGTTTTGATTGGTATTTGCATCTGATTGAATGATTTGAAATTCTTTTGAGCTTTAAAACCAAGATTGTACTTGTCCATTCTAGCAGGACAGGCAAAGGGCACATTCCTCTTTCTTATTGAATTCCTCTGACGAGGCCACATTTTTTATTGAATATTAACTGGTGTGTGAGATTCTTCTAAGAGTTTCTTTTCCCTGCCTAAATAATGCTGTCCATATTTTATATGGTCATCCATTTAGTTAATGAGTATCCTTTTCTTCTTATGCTTTAAAAATATTTTATACAAACATGTAAATTTTTAAGTAAACATGTATATAATTATATTGGGATGATTTATTTTCAACAATGAATCAAAGGAAAAATGTTAGTGATAAATATTAGTATCCTAATGGTAACATGTCCTAATGTAAACATAGCCCCTTAATTCTTATTTCTTAGTACTTCTCACATTTTAAAATGCTGTTTAGTCCTTTAAATCTTCTGAAGTGAAGAAATCAGGTTTTGTTAATAGTGCTGTTATGGAACCAGGACAATTATAAAGGAAGCAGCTGGATTCTCTGCTGCCTTGTATATTCTCAGCAGCATTGTTATTTAAATTATGATTGAAATGTCTTGATCACTGGTGAATGAAAGGGAGATTGGAGAGTCGGATTGTCGGACCTCAGGTGTGCTTATAGGCTTGACACAAGAAAGAGAGTCTATTTTATCATTAAATTAGGGAAATTAGATTCCTAAGTCATTATGTAGGTAAAATATTACTATAAAGTATGGAATTTTACTACAAAAGAGCAAAGCAGAGAAATGAGGGTATGTACGATAGGGAAAAGTAATTGATAAAAAGAGTGCTATTGCAGCCTGTTTTCATGCTAATGAAAATAGTCCCATAGAATGGGAAAAAACAAGTGATTAAGAGGAGAAAGTGGAGAACTGTATGTGCAAAACTGACCAATCCAGGAGAATTAGCAGGTTCATCCCTGGGCATGTGAGGCTGGAGGAGAAGCCAGGTATGGATGCAGTAGGTCCCTGTGGTAGTGAGAGCCCATGGAAGTTCATGTTGTGATTGCTGCTGTGAAGTAGAAAGCAAGATCTCAGTGAGAATGGGAATTTGGGGTTTGAATGAGACATATAGGTAGGGTCACTAAGGGAATGGAAATGAATTGACTCATGAATTTTGATTTTTACAAAATTCTCTCAGTTCTAATATTTATTACAATATTACAATATTACAGTGACTATGACAACCAAAGAAGTTATTTTCTCATATTAAATGAATACAGAAGGTAGACAGGATGTTTTTTGACAAACTCACATAGCGTTTCTCTAGCATTTTCTATGTGACTCTAGTTGGATCATAAAGAAGTCTAAGTAACATGCTAAAATGGAAGCATGAAAAGTTGGGGACTTTGTGTCCTATTTTTCATAGCTAGAATTAAATATATTATGCCAGCAATTATGGAAGGTTCACTTCAGGAAGCCCTGTCTATCTTTTTGTGTTAAGAGTCCATGAACACATCAGAGAGTGCTTCTATCTTATCTTCAGAGGGTTGGTTTAGTTAGAACACTTTGCTTGTCATCAATTATAGCTGTCTTAAAATGACTAGTTTCTTAGATTACAGTCTTCTCCTTGAACAGAATACAAGGATCATCAAACAAAATTATAGAGAAAGTACCAATTTTAAAAAGTACTCAAAATACATATGTTATTTCTGGGTGTGTGATGATTAGTTTTGAACTTGGCTATTTCTGTATGTATCATAAAGACCTTATTACTTTTCTATTCACAACGTGTTTGTTTTGAAATGAAAGATCTTTATTTTTGCATATTGATAAGTTGTAAAGTGTCTTTTACATTCTTTTTTTCCTAAATTCTTTTATTTTTGAATGTCATGTAGACCTCTTGTTCCTGAAAAGAGAATCAATAGTGATGACATATTAGCTTAATTTATCAGCATGTTTAAACATCACGCTGAAAAAATATCGAGTGTATGTGTACACACACACACACACACACACACACACACACACACACACAGATACACAGACTGATAACATCTACTTGTAAGGCTCTCCATTCCATGATGAGAAAATTTTTTTCTACTCCCAGGTCACATGATAAGTGTTACAGGATGCTGGGGAAGGACTCTCAGATCCGGAGTCTCGAAAGCAGGGAGTAGGTTAGGTATCTTACAAGGATTATACCAGGAAAGTAAAACTGTAGCAATGAGTTATAACCTTTGACTACTTCTGCCTGAGAGACAAAGCACACTGCTCAGCATCTGCTCCAGATACAGATGGCAAATGGAGACCAAGGGTGCTGAGCAGATGTTCTGAGGTCAGAACATCGGGGAAGCAGCAGAGCTACAGTTCCCAGAGTCTCCTCCCGTCTTTTAAATCTTGGCCTTCATTTTCTTAGAGCATTCCACCATCAGCTTCTCATCAAAACACAAATCTGAATATAAATGACTGACACAAAGATACTGGTTAGTTTCATCAAATTTTAAAGATCATGTAGTTCAAAGTTCAGAGACATATTTGCTCTAATAGGAGAGTTTATTTAAATGGTGACCTCACCAAGGATTTAGGCCCATCTGTGGATGTCTTTATAAAATCCAGTTTTAGCAAAGAACCCTAAATCAATTTAGCAAAAACCTCCCACCTTAGATAATTGATTACCATATATGATCAGGTTCCTTGTCCTTCTTCAACTCCAGGTAATATCTGATCACCCTTGCCTGCCTGCAGCAAGAATCCTGATAGCTCAGTTTAGCCAGAATCTCCTTGACCCCAGACACTTCCTTTTAGTCAGTTTTCCTTCCACTCACCTTTCTGCACCTTGGCTATAAATCCGCATTTGCCCATGCTGTGTTTGGAGTTGTGCCCACTGCAAAGTCCCACTGCTGTGGTCCCTCTGCCTATTGCAGTGGTCCTGAGTAATGTTTCCTTACTGTATTCTAGTAAATATTGTTTTTCTCTGATAATTTGTAGATAATATTTTGGTCTAATTTTAGGAGGGAAAAGAAACCTTATGTTAAAATCAGGAAAGAAAATTAAGCATTTCATAAATGATAAATTGATTGAAAACATGATCGATTTGTTGAAAAAAATAATAGGTTTATACAGATGAGCAGAAACCATTTTTGTGCTAAGCAAAGCACAATATTATCTATAAAGTTACTTGTATATTTATAGTTGATTTGTAGGAAGTAAAAAGGACCAAGGACAGAGAAGAAAGAAACATGCTGCAGAAGAAGAAACAGACTTCTTGTCTGGACGTGGCTGCTTTTTAATCAGCTATTCTGTGAAGGTAGAATGGATAATTTTTAAAAACCCATTTCCTTCTGAAGTATGCTTTGTCCCTTGAAAGTTCATTCTGAATAATCTGTGGTTTCTGATGTAACCAGAGGTTTGGAAATAGGACCTTTTGTGTCTCATTGTTCATAACCATAGCAATGAGTTTTTATTACTTCAGATCTTTCCAAAGAAAACAAAGCCCAGGGATGCAGTGAATCTGAAGGACCCATTCTGATAAAGGTCAGTGATCACATTCATCCATCAGTGGTTCTTGACCAGAATAATGGCTGTTTATAGTTGATGAGGTTTCCAGAGCTTTCTTATAATTCAAGATAATCAAATCAAATATTGTAAATTAAATCAAGGAGGAGGAAAAGGGAGGATACAAATGGTATCATAAAATCAAATGTTGTATAGTTAATTGATTATGGAAATAGATGTGAACATCAGAGCATTACATTTCAAAATGTGCTTTCAAAATTTCATGAGATTGTCTAATATTATTCCCTACTTAACAAAAAATTGTAGGAAGCTGATTTGGAAGTGTCATTTTGAGTATGTATCATGTGCCCAGTATTATGTTAAATATTGTTCAAATTTTTCAACCTACATAATAAAGAAGTAGTATGATATTTATTTACACCACAAGGCACTCTTCAGTTTGTGAAAAGATTCCTTTTCCTTTGGACAAGTAGACAGTCTCAGGATGGAGCTGCTTGCAGGAAGGAGCTCTCTCCACTGAATGAGGGATACCTGAGGGATGTTTCTGGTCACTGCTGGTTACTGCTATGACTAGGAGAAATAAAGGGTAGGAGAAAGACACAATCTCAGAACAGTTAATTCGCATGTCAACAGTGAGTAAGAAGTTTAAGTAGCCTGTGAACTGAAGATTGTGGTATGGCTTGCATGACAACTTTACCTAGCAATGCACTGATATCCATCAGATTTTGTGCATATTCTGTACTAACCTTATTTTTCAATTTCTTTGCCATTTTCTGTATTTCTAGTCTATGCTCTCTGCCCCCCCACCTCTCCCTCTCCCTCTGCAGCTGTGCCCTGTCTCCCTATCTCTGATAACTCCCTCTGTCTCTTCCTGTCCCTTTTTTTTTTCTCTTGTATGACCCTTCCCCCTTTTTTTCTCCATTGTCTTCTTAATACTTTGTTAACTGGATCCAGTATTGCATTGAAATGCTTATCTAAAATGTATTTAAAACGTTTTGTACTTTCTCTACTTACTATGGTAATGTGGTGACTAATCTGGTTCATTCCATTCATTCATTCATTTGTTCATTCATCAAATATGTTTTGAGTGCCTACTGCTTGCTTTCTGCCAGGTGCTAGATAGCAGTGGTTTAAAATTAAGCAAGACCTAGTCTCTCTCTCAGAAACTAATAGTCCTGTGGTAGAAGAAAATAAAATATGCATTACTATGGAAATCTTAATGCAATTAAGTTACTTTTAGAAGTAACTTTAAAAAAATCTCTGTGATTTTTCAACTTCTTTTTAAAAAAGTGGTCTCGAATGAATCAAGGTCTTGCATTCCTGTTTAAATCTTACTACATTTGAAATATGACTTTGCTTTTAAAAATTTAGTTAATATTTTATTGCCAGGAACAATTTTATTTAAGGAATGGATAGATCATGGTACTTAAAATTTCATGAAATAAGAAAGTTAATGAAAGTTTTATTTATCTCACCTTCTTATTTTCTCATCCTTAATAAGATCTTTTCCATTATTATTCTATTGAAGTAAAGAAAAAGGTTTTTGAGTAAAGAGCAATACTGTCTAAAAATTGTGTTTTAGAATTTTGTTATTATTAAAAAGTAAAATCTCACTAATCAGTTGAATAGTATAGGAGTGTTACCGTGCATGATTCATGTGGTGGTTTACTTGAATCCAACCCCCACCCCATCCTCTGTGCAGTAGGAAGCCTACCCTGCTGTGTGTCAGAAGGCTGGTTGGATAACAATCTTAGATACCATACAGAAACCTAATTGATGGGCATGATGATCTTTGCACCAACAGGGACTTAAACACTTTGCAGTAGACCTTTTTGACCCAAGATGAAGTAATAGCTACCAAGAAATTACTTGTATTAATCTTTTTTTTTTTTTTTTTTAAGTTTGTAAGTCAAATGACTGGTATTCCATCTCATCTCCCTTGAAAGTGTTTGAGTTAGTAAAGAGGCCTTTACATTGTTTACTTTTCAAGAATATTCAACTTTATGGTTTGAAAAATCTTTCTGGAATTTATATAGGGAAAAGTAAGTTTAGAAACAAATAATTCTGAACACTACAGGAAAATAGAGGTAAAAAAATTATATGAAGGCATCGAATCCATTGGTAAGATGGCTGGTGACACCACATCTCCAGGGGTGCGATCAGTTGGCAGGTGGCACTCAGCAGTGTACGCGCAGGCGATGCCACGGCTGGGTGTCCGAGCCTCATGGGGAGCATGGTTTCTCACAGAGAAGTGTTGTTTAGCCATAAAAATAATGCGGTCCTGGCATGTGCAGCAAAATGTGTAGAAACATGGGACATCATGTGAGATAAGTTGGATGCAGAAAGACACATTCCATGTGTTCTCCCTCACGTGTGGATGTTTCAAAAAAAGATGATCAGATTGTGTAACAGTGATTACTAGAGTCTGGGAAGGGTGGAGAGGAGGAATAATGGGAGGGTAGATAAGGGGGGCCCAAAAGGTAGAAGTAATCAGTTCTCATATTCTACAGAAGAATGGGGCTATGGTTTATAGTGAGCTAGTATATATGAGGAACTGCAGGAGAGGAGTCGAAATGCAAAGCAATGCTAAGGATGTGGAAATGTGGAATCACACTGACTTGATCAGTACATGTTGTAAACATGTGATGAAATATCACACTGAACCCCCGAAATATGAACAGTTATTACATGTTAAATCAAAAATTAAAAAGTTAAGGAGATGGAAATGTTAAACTACATTCTGTAATTAATGCATTGAATTAGCACACTGCACCCTATAAACTACCACAATTAAAATAATAATTTAAAGTAACATAATTAACTAATTCAGTTAAAATCAAAACCACTTTTGAATTATGAAATCAGAAAACTATTATGGCTTTTCCCTACTTTAACTTATAAAAGGCAAAATAGGTTTTTCTACATATTTAAGTTTGTGGAATGGCCTAATAAGGCATGCGGCACACCAGACTAGGTTTTTCTTTTAATTGCTTAATTATGAGTTGAATTTTAATGAAAACAACATAATGTTCATCTGAAATTTAGTACACTATGCCATTAAAATAAGTCTGAAATGAGACTTTTTGGTAGTGTTTTAAATGAAAAGAATAAGAAAGACATCTGCTGGGATTTTTTTTTCTTTTAGACATAAAAGCAATAACAACTAACTCTCTGGCTGAAAACATCTCATAGTTGTGGTAATAGTAATGAGAAGGAAAAATAATGAGTTTAGGAGCAAAAGTCAGCTATTGTGTTGTAAATGGTGAATCTAAACTACAGATCCTTATTAAAAATAAGAAGCCCATAAATTTAAAAAATGCTATAGAGTACAGAATGGGTCAGTCATTTAATGGAACATATCTGTAATTAAAATGCAAAATAAAGAGGGTAAAATATGACTGCATGCTTGGATGGATGCAGACAGTATTGGCTCTCCAACTTGGGCTCAACTATTTTATCTCATTGACTTAACTAATTTCTTCAACGTATTTAAAGATATTTGCCTTGGGCTGCTTTCTGGCTAATGTAAACAGGTTTTTAAAAATCATAGTGGTAAATATAGAGTGCACATAAATGTTCCTAGTGTAACTCAGAGAGTATAAGGAAAAAGGTTTTATTCCAGATATATAGGAAGTTAACAACATATTATGATGTACTAAGCTGGTGGGAGTTCAGTCTTCTTAGTTTAGGACGAAGTTGAAGGGCAGTCCAAAGAGATGTATCTATCACCTGAGTGCCCGGATGCCTGCATACTGCAGACTCTGGGGACAGAGACTGTAAATCTTCTACTGTTTTAAGAGCTAAATGACAGTCTTCTGATTAGAGAATGAAATTGGTCCTTAGAGTGAACTTGAAAATCTTACAAGGCTGCACTCTGATCCTAAAGTTCTAATAGCCTCAAACCCCAATTGACCAAACAGGTTTTTGCAAAAATACTACTTATATTAAAAGTCAGATCCATGGATCGAATCTTTAAGACAGAGAGTATAGAAGGAAAAAGAGCAAATTACAGAACAGGAATAGAGAAAGGCAAAGACCAAAAGAAAAGCTAAGTGTACTATAATGGTGAGAATACATCCTGTCCCTTACATAGGAAAGAGGACGCCAGTGAAGAACTTTACAAGGCCTTTCTGGAAAGAGAAGGAATGTGTACCATGGACACATTCTTTTGTTTATTGTCATTTCAAGTTTTATTGTTGATTCTAAATCTATTATTGAAATTCTCTACCACAAATCCTGCCTTATTTTATTAGTAGGAAAATTCCTAGCTTTTCCTAAAAATAAGCTAATAAATAAACATAAATAAGAACAAAGAGAATGTTTTACCTTGAGCAGCACAATATTGAGTTCTGCCTATTTTTACTTATAATGCTAGCTAAATTTCATGCTGCCAGACCATTAAATAACTTTTAACTCATTTAGTTCAGAGATGTTTCAGAGACCTCAAATACTGTGCATGGCATTCTGACCTCAATAGCATAAATAGACACACTGGACTGGGAAACTGTCCCATCCAGCTGCATATGACTCCTTTGGCTTAGGAACCTTGTCCCTTGTTCCCACCTGTTGCCCTCTTGTCACCATGTTGCTATATTCAAGTCTTGCTGCTGGAGGAGTTGAACACACTTGGAGCAGTTCCCCTGGGAGGGGACTCCAGGACTCTCACACCTGGTTTCCTGAAAACTTCTCCTCATGTACTTTTCTTCTTTGCTGATTTTGCCTTGTATCTTTTCTTTGTAATAAATCTTAGTTGTGAGTACAACTCTGTGCAGGATCCTCATAAGACTCAGAATGGACCCACCAATGACCTAGTATACCACTCCTTGGTATTAATCCTAAAGAATTAAAGTTAGCATATTAGACAATACATGCCTACTTGGGTTTAGAGCAGCACAATTCTTAATAACCAAACTGTCTTCTGGCAAATTTCAGAACCTGGTTGTCAGTCCATTTGGGATGCTATAATGAAATACCACAAATGCTGCAGTTTATGAACAACAGAAATTTATTTCTCTGTTCTGGAGCAGAGATGTCTAAGATCAAGGCACCAGGAGATTTGGAGTCTACTGAGGATCCACTTTCTAGTTGATAAATGGTACTACCTTCTAGCTGTGTCCTCATGGTGAAGGGAGCTTTAGAAGACTGGTCTTACAAGGACACTAATCCTATTCACAAGGGCTCTGCTCTCATGATCTAATCAAAAAGTCTTACCTCCTAACATTACATTTTGGAGGTTAGAATTTCTTTTTTTAGAGTTTTTGATTGGTGTATTATAATTACACGTAATAGTGAGATTTGTTGCTATATATTCATACATGCACACAATATAGCAGTATAATTTGCTCAATTTCTTCCCCCAGTCCTTACCCATTCCAGACCCTCCTTGCAACCCCTTGTCCCCCTTCTACAGTGGTTTCCCTTCTATTTTCATGAGATCTTTCCCCTACCCGCCATTTTTCTCTTTATCTTCTGCATATAAGAGAAAACATACAACCCTTGACTTTCTGAGTTTGGCTTATTTAGTTTAACCTAATACTCTCAAATTCCATCCAGTTTTTTGCAAATGACATAATTTCATTCTTCTTTATGGCTGAATAAAACTTTATTGTGTGTAAATATATGTCACATTTTCTTTATCCATTCATCCATTGAAGGATACCTAGTCTGCTTCCATAGTTTGGTTATTAAGAATTGTGCTGCTCTAAACCCAAGTATGCATGTATTGTCTAGTATGCTAACTTTAATTCTTTAGGATTAATACCAAGGAGTGGTATAGCTAGGTAATTGGTGGGTTCATTCTGAGTCTTATGAGGATCCTTAAAGGTTAGTATGTCATATGAATTTTGAGGGGGACACAAGCATTCAGACCATGGAAGTGGGGGTGGTTGTGGGGAACCCTGGCACACACTTTGAAGGACCCAGTTCAGCTAATGTCCAGAGTCGATTCTGGCCAGGACTGACAGGCTGTCAAAAAGCTCATCACCACCAGGGAGTGGAGCTGTAGGTAGCTTTTTTATTCTAGCCGAGTATCTGGTCAGGCTGTGTGAGTCCAGAGTACATGTGTGCCTATTCTCTGGGAATGGATTTTTTTTTTCAATTTTTGCTTGTATAATGTAGTTTTGAAAAATTCTCTGCTGAGTTGGATTGCCAGGGTTTGAATCACAGCTTTGCCACCTCTTCGCAGCAGGATTGTGAATAAAATTGCTAACTGCTGTCTGTCATCTGTTGGGTAACAATGAAACTTATGTGCTTGGTGGTAGGATTAGATGAATAAAACATTATCACACTTATGAAGTACCTGAAACATGTTTAATTATTATCATAATAGGTTTTATAAATAAGCAACAATAGTTTTTTATGACCATCTTTCAGAACTCAGCAGGGAACTTTTCCCCCTGTCTGAAGATGAAAATCTGAATAGGTCAATAATAAAATCTGTATACTTAGTTGTAAAATGAAATCTTCATTTTCTCAGAACAATTACTATTGTGGGATAGTCCAGGTTTCACTTTTATTTAAAATAAAATCTTTTAACATTTTGCTTTGAAAAGAAATCTTTAAACATTTTTCTTTGAATTTTTTATTATTTAAATACTATTAAAATCTTAAGCTTTGATTTATTTTATAATTTAATGGTAAATAAATTAATGATAAAAATGATAAATTTTTACCTAGCCATTTGTTTTACACATGTTGAAATTTCTAAATAAATTACTTTGCTTTTAGTATGCCTTTTAAACTTAACATGCAGTTTGTTTTGCTTCTTGAATCATCAAGAAAATAGTTTTTTGTTTATTGTTGTTTGTGCAACTCCATTGATATTTAGTGTTATAAAATTCTTGGTCTTCATTACACCATTTAAGTTTCCTGTTTTTAGTGCTTTTGAAGTGTTTCCTTTCCTTTTTTCTTCCTTCCTTCCTTCCTTCCTTCCTTCCTTCCTTCCTTCCTTCCTTCCTTCCTTCCTTCCTTCCTTCACTCCTTCATTCCTTCCTTCCTTCACTCCTTCATTCCTTCCTTCCTTCCTTCATACCAGGGATTGAACCCAAGGCACTTAGCCACTGAGCCACATACCCAGCCCTTTTTATTTTTATTTTTTCATTTTGAGACAGGGTATTGCTGAGTTGCTTAGGGCCTCACTAAGCTGCTGAGGCTGGCTTATGAACTGGAGATCCTCCTGACTCAGCCTCCTGAGTCACTGGGATTACAGGTGTGTGCCACTGCCACCCAGCATAAAGTGTTTCCTTTTCTGTCTCTTTTATATATGATCATCTTTCTGATAATATAGTACATAGAATGCTTCTTGTTCTACTAATGGTCACCTTTTAAGTGATAGCATGCTATTGCTTCAAAGACCATGGATATAACAACACAACTCCTAGCCTTTTTGGCAATCTCAATTTTATTATTATTAGTTGTGCTTTTCCTCTGTTCCTTATTATTATCTATTTTTTTACTGTATAGTTCTATAAGTAATTGTTTTATAATATTAACCAATTATTTGGACTTAATCATATTTTATTCTAATTTTTTATTAATTTTTTTTATTTTTACAGACTGCATTTTGATTCATTGTACTCAAATGGGGTACAACTTTTCATTTCTCTGGTTGTACACAATATAGATTCATACCATTCATGTAATCATATATATACATAGGGTAATACTCTCTATTTCATTCAACCATCTTTCTGTCCCCCACCCTCTCCCACCCCATTTTCCTCTACACCATCCAAAGTTCCTTCATTCTTATATCATCATCTACTTATCAGAGAAAATATCCGGCTTTTGGTTTTTGGTCTTGGCCTATTTGACTTAGCATGATATTTTCCAACTTCATCCATTTACCAGCAAATGCCATAACTTTATTTTTTTTTTTTGTTATCTCTTTCAGGATTTTTTTTTTATTATCGTAAACAAATGGGATACATGTTGTTTCTCTATTTGTACATGGAGTCAAGGCATACCATTTGTGTAATCATAAATTTACATAGGGCAATGTTGTTTGATTCATCCTGTTATTTTTCCCTTCCCCCCACCCCTCCCACCCCTCTTTTCCCTCTATACAGTCCTTCCTTCCTCCATTCTTACCATCCTCCTTATCCCTAACCCTAAACCTAACCCTAACCCTAATGCTAACCCCTCCCACCCCCCATTATATGTCCTCATCCGCTTATCAGCGAGATCATTCGTCCTTTAGTTTTTTGAGATTGGCTTATCTCACTTAGCATGATATTCTCCAATTTCATCCATTTGCCTGAAAATGCCATCATTTTAGCATTCTTCATGGCGAAGCAATATCCCATTGTATATATATGCCAAAGTTCTTTATCCATTCATCAACTGAAGGGCATCTAGGTTGGTTCCACAATCTGGCTATGGTGAATTGAGCAGCAATGAACACTGATGTAGCTGTATCTCTGTAGTATGCTGATTTTAAGTCATTTGGGTATAGGCCAAGGAGTGGGATAGCTGGGTCAAATGGTGGTTCCATTCCAAGCTTTCTGAGGAATCTCCATACTGCTTTCCAGAGTGGCTGCACTAATTTGCAACCCCACCAGCAATGTATGAGTGTACCTTTTTCCCCACATCCTCTCCAACACCTATTGTTGCTTGTGTTCTTGATAATCACCAGTCTAATTGGGGTGAGATGAAATCTTAGGGTAGTTTTGATTTGCATTTCTCTTATTACTAGAGATGTTGAACATTTTTTCATATATCTGTTGATTGCTTGAATATCTTCTTCTGTGAATTGTCTGTTCATTTCCTTAGCCCATTTGTTGATTGGATTATTTGTATTCTTGGTGTACACCTTTATGAGTTCTTTATAGATTCTGGAAATTAGTGCTCTATCTGAAGTAAGAGTGGCAAAGATATTCTCCCACTCTGTAGGCTCTCTCTTCACATTACTGATAGTTTCCTTTGCTGAGAGAAAGCTTTTTAGTTTGAATCTATCCCAGTTGTTGATTCTTGCTTTTATTTCTTGTGCTATGGGAGTCCTGTTAAGGAAGTCTGATCCTAAGCCAACAAGTTGAAGGTTTGGACCTACTTTGTCTTCTGTAAGATGCAGGGTCTCTGGTCTGATTCCAAGGTCCTTGATCCATTTTCAGTTGAGTTTTGTGCAGGGTGAGAGATAGGGGTTTAATTTCATTCTGTTGGATATGGTTTTCCAGTTTTCCCAGCACCATTTGTTGAAGAGGCTATCTTTTCTCCATTGCATATTTTTGGCTCCTTTGTCTAGTATGAGAAAATTGCATTTATTTGGGTTTGTGTCCATGTCCTCTATTCTGTACCATTGATCTACCTGTCTATTTTGGTACCAATACCATGTCGTTTTTGTTACTATTGCTTTGTAATAGAGTTGAAGATCTGGTATTGCGATACCCCCTGCTTCGCTCTTTCTACTGAGGATTGCTTTAGCTATTCTGGGTTTTTTATTCTTCCAGATGAATTTCATATTGCTTGCTCTATTTCTGTAAGGTACATCATTGGGATTTTAATTGGAATTGCATTGAATCTATATAGCACTTTAGGTAATATGGCCATTTTGACAATATTAATTCTGCCTATCCAAGAACATGGGAGATCTTTCCATCTTCTAAGGTTTTCTTTAATTTCTTTCTTTAGTGTTCTGTAGTTCTCATTGTAGAGGTCTTTCACCTCTTTTGTGAGATTAATTCCCAAGTATTTTATTTTTTTCGATGCTATTGTGAATGGGGTAGTTTTCCTAATTTCTCTTTCTGAAGATTCATCACTTATGTATAAAAATGCATTGAATTAATGAGCATTGATCTTGTAACCTGCTACTTTACTGAATTCACTTATGAGTTCTAAGAGTTTTCTGGTGGAATTTCCAGGTTCCTCTAAATATATAATCATGTCATCAGCAAACAGGGATAGTTTGAGTTCTTCTTTTCCAATTCGTATCCCTTTAATTTCTTTGGTTTGTCTAATTGCTCTGGCTAGAGTCTCAAGGACGATGTTGAATAGAAGTGGTGAAAGAGGGCATCCCTGCCTTGTTCCAGTTTTTAGGGGGAATGCTTTCAGTTTTTCACCATTTAGAATGATATTGGCCATGGGCTTCGTGTAGATGGCCTTTACAATGTTAAGGAATGTTCCCACTACCCCAATTTTTTCTAGTGTTTTGAGCATGAAGGGATGCTGTATTTTTTCTGCATCTATTGAAATAATCATGTGATTCTTAACTTTTAGTTGTTGATATGGTGAATAACATTTATTAATTTCCAGATTTTGAACCAACCTTGCTTCCCTGGGATAAAACCCAATTGATCGTGGTGCACTATCTTTAATATATTTTTGTATGCGATTTACTAAAATTTTGTTGAGAATTTTTGCGTCAATGTTCATTAAGGATATTGGTCTGAAATTTTCTTTCCTCAATGTGTCTCTGTCTGGTTTAGGTATCAGGATGATATTGGCTTCATAGAATGAGTTTTGGAGAGTTCCCTCCTCTTCTATTTCATGGACTACTTTGAGGAGTATTGGAATGAGCTCTTCTTTAAAGGTTTTGTAGAACTTGGCTGAGAACCCATCTGGTCCCGGACTTTTCTTAGTTGGTAGGCTTTTGATGACCTCTTCTATTTCATTGCTTGAAATTGATTTATTTAAGTTATGTACGTCCTCCTCGTTCAGTTTAGGTAATTCATATGTCTCTAGAAACTTGTTGATGTCTTCGAGGTTTTCTGTTTTGTTGGAGTATAGATTTTCAAAATAGCTTCTAATTATGTTTAGTATTTCACTCATGTCTGTTGTGATATTTCCTTGTTCATTCCAAATTTTAGTAATTTGAGTTTTCTCCCTCTTTCTCTTTGTTAGTGTGGCTAAGGGTTTATCAATTTTGTTTATTTTTTCAAAGAACCAACTATTTATTTTGTTAATTTTTCTGATTGTTTCTTTTGTTTCAATTTCGTTGATTTCAGCTCTCATTTTAACTATTTCCTGTCTTCTACTACTTTTGGTGTTGGTCTGCTCTTCTTTTTCTAGGGCTTTGAGCTGTAGTGTTAAGTTGTTTATTTGTTGATTTCTACTTCTTTTGTTGAATGCGCCCCATGAAATAAATCTTCCTCTCAGTACTGCTTTCATAGTGTCCCAGAGAGTTTGATATGATGTGTCTTTGTTCTCGTTTACTTCTAAGAATTTTTAAATTTCCCTCCTGATGTCTTCTGTTATCCATTCATCATATAATAGTGTATTATTTAATCTCCAGGTATTGGAGAAGTTTCTGTTTTTATTCTGTCATTTATTTCTAATTTCAATCCATTATGATCTGATAGAGTACAAGGTAGTATCTCTATCTTCTTGTATTTGCCAACAGTAGCTTTGTGGCATAAAACATGGTCTATTTTAGAGAAGGATCCATGTGCTGCTGAGAAGAAAGTGTATTCGTTCTTTGTTGGATGGTGTATTCTATATAAGTCGGTTAAGTCTAAATTGTTGATTGTGTTATTGAGATCTATGGTTTCTTTATTCAATTTTTGTTTGGAAGATCTATCCAGTGGTGAGAGAGGTGTAAATTAAAATCGCCTATATTATTGTGTTGTGGTCTATTTGATTTCTGGAATTGAGAAGGATCTGTTTGACGTACATGGATGAGCCAATGTTCGGGGCATAGATATTTATGATTGTTATGTCTTGCTGATTTATGCTTCCCTTAAGCAGTATGTAATGTCCTTCTTTATCCCTTCTGACTAGTTTTGGCTTGAAGTCCACATTATCTGAAATGAGGATGGATACTCCGGCTTTTTTGTTGTGTCCGTGTGCATGCTATGTTTTTTCCCATCCTTTCACCTTTAGTCTAAGGGTATCTCTTTCTATAAGATGAGTCTCTTGCAGGCAGCATATTGTTGGATTCTTCTATTTAATCCAATCTGCCAGTCTGTGTCTTTTGATTGATGAGTTCAGGCCATTAACATTCAGGGTTATTATTGTGATATGATTTGTATTCCCAGTCATTTGACTCATTTTTGTTTTTTGACATGATTTGGTTTCCCCTTTATTTGGCTATTCCTTTAGGCTAGTTCCTCCCGTTGCTGATTTGCATTGTTGTTTTTCATCTCTTCCTCATGGAATATTTTGCTGAGAATGTTCTGAAATGCCAGCTTTCTTTTTGTAAATTCGTTTAGCTTTTGTTTATCATGGAAGGATCTTATTTCATCGTCAAATCTGAAAGTTCGTTTTGCTGGGTATAAGATTCTTGGTTGGCATCCGTTTTCTTTCAGGGCTTGGTAAATGTTGTTCCAGGCTCTTCTAGCTTTTAGGGTCTGGATTGAAAAATCTGCCGATATTCTTATTGGTTTCCCCCTGAATGTAATTTGATTCTTTTCTCTCGCGGACTTTAAAATTCTGTCTTTATTTTGTATGTTAGGTATTTTCATTATAATGTGCCTTGGTGTGGGTCTGTTGTAATTTTATATATTTGGAGTCCTATAAGCCTCTTGAACTTGGTTTTCCATTTCATTCTTCACATTTGGGAAATATTCTGATATTATTTCATTGAATAGATTGTTCATTCCTTTGGTTTGTATCTCTAAGCCTTCCTCAATCCCAATAATTCTTAAATTTGGCCTTTTCATGATATCCCATAATTCTTGTAAATTCTGTTCATGATTTCTTACCATCTTCTCTGTTTGGTCAAGTTTGTTTTCAAGGTTAAATATTTTGTCTTCAATATCTCAGGTTCTGTCTTCCAGGTGTTCTATCCTATTGGTTATGCTTTCTGTGGAGTTTTTAACTTGGTTTATTGTTTCCTTCATTTCAAGGATTTGTTTGTTTTTTTTTTCTTCAATATCTCTAACTCTTTATTGAAATGATCTCTTGCTTCCCGTATTTGCTCTTTTAACTGTTGATTGGTGTTATCATTTAATGCCTGCATTTGCTCTTTCATCTCCTCCTTCAGTGCCTGCATTTGCTCTTTCATCTCCTCGTTTGCTTCCCTGATTATTTTAATTATGTACATTCTGGACTCCCTTTTTGACATTTCTTGTAAGCTGTGCTGTCATTGGGTTTTATTGATATAGTATTTAGGTTTGTTTGAGACATTTTCTTCCCTTGTTTTCTCATATTGGTCAGATGTCAATGGGACTCTGAGATATTGCAGATTTCCTCTATTGGCTTATAGTGTCCCTGTAGATTTCCAGTGTATCACCTCCCAGCCTTCAGTAGCCTGAAGTCTTGGAGGAACTTGAAAATGTAGTCCTTCCGAACAAAGCTGCCCCTAGCTTGCTACTGGTTCCAGGGGTTGAAGCTGGCTCTGTGCGGAAAGTCTCTCACTGGGGGGCCTGCTCCCAGAAGTTGGCCATGTGGGAGGAGCCCACTGCCGGAGTGAGCAGGGCTACCTGGGGAAGACTAGCTGCCCTGCCCTGCTCTGATAAGCCATCCTTATCCGTGCCTGCTGCCCAGTCCGAGCTTTACCCGGTGGGAGAGACTCACCCCGTGGCTCTATTTTAGTCTGAGTCTCTTAATGCCTCCCCTTCTTGAATCCTGGGTTCTGGAGCGACTGGAGATGCAGTCACCCTCTAGTCCGCCATCTTGGATTGCCCTGTGGAAATAGCCTGCGGTTGGAGGGGGCAGGGCCGCCTGGAGAAGTCTCTGACCGCCCTGCCCTGGTCCCATAGGCTGTCTGTGTGCCAGAGCTCTCTGTTGGCTCGGGGACTTGTGGCTGCCTCTGTGTAGAAAGGCTCTCACTTGGCGGTCTGCTCTGAGAAGCTATCCTTGAAAGTCGCCTCCCGCTGGAGGGAGCCGGGCTGCTTGGGGAAGTCCCTGGCTGCCCTATCCTGGTCCCTGAAGCTGCCTGTGGGCCGGAGCTTGCCACGGTAGCTCCGGGACTTGGAGCTGGTTCTGTGCAGAAAGGCTCTCACTGTGGGGCCTGCTCCGAGAAGCTGAAGAAGCCGGCCATGTGGGAGGAGCCCACTGCCTAGGAGTGTGCAGGGCTGCCTGGGGAAGACTCTAGCTGCCCTGGCCTACTCCGATAAGCCGCCCCTTCCAGGCCTGCAGCCCAGGCCAAGCTTCACCCAATGGGGGAGACTCACCCCGTGGCTCTATTTTAGTCCAAGTCTCTCAATGCCTCTCCTTCTTTAATCCTGGGTTCTGGAGTGACAGGTGATGCAGTCACCCTCTAGTCCACCATCTTGGATCACCCCCCATAATTTTATTCTTTATGGTTGAATAATATTCCATTGTGTATATATACCACAGTTTCTTTATCCATTCATCAATTGAAGGGCATCTACGTTGCTCCCATTATCCAGCTATTGTGAGTTGGGCTGCTGTAAACATTGATGTGGTTGCATCATTGTAGTATGCTGATTTTAAGTCCTTTGGGTATAAATGGAGGAGTGGGATAGCTGGGTCAAATGGTGGGTCCATTCCCAGTTTCCTGAGGAATCTCTAAACTGCTTTCCAGAGCAGCTATACCAATTTGCAACTCCTCCAGCAATGTGTGAGTGTGCCTTTTCCCCACATCCACCCCAACACTTATTATTTGTGTTCTTGATAAATTGCTTGCTAATCATGTGTATTTCATACAATGACATTACCTATCCTAGCTCCATTATTGATTTGACTGAATTAATAAACTAAATAAGTTTTTTAAAAAAAGTATTATCAGAATTTTTATTCACTTTTGCTAACCAGATGGTCATGAAATACTGTGTTTTTTAAATATATATTTTTAGTTGCAGATAGACATAATATCTTTTTTTTTTTAATTTATTTTCATGTGGTGCTGAGGTTCTAACCCAGTGCCTCACAGGTACGAGGCAAGTGCTCTACCACTGAGCCACAACCCCAGCCCTAAATAAGAGTTTTTAACGAAGGATTCATGGAGGTAATATTTCCTAAATTTTCCTCATATTTAATATGCCTTCCTATTATCTTTATACAGGAATGACAGTTTGGTTTGATACTGAATTTTTGAAGTGACTTCAAATACCTTTAGCTATTGCTTTTGAGCTCCTTATTTAATTGTTGCTATGGCCAAGCTGGTGATTATTTTGTCCTTAATAGGTGACTTAAAAAGTTCTGCTAAAATCTTGAAAGCTCATTTAACTTCTCCAGGATATGCTTTCCATTTTAATGTTTTTAATTAATGCTAGTCCTCCCTCCTCTGTGCTATGTACAGGTCCCAACCTCATCTGACCAACCTTGGTTAGAGGTCAATCAATAAGTATTTGTGGAATTTAGTGCACCCAACTTTGACCCTGTGGAATGATCATCTTCAGGGTCAGAAGTACTGTGCTGATTCTTTTAGTTTGGTTCAAATGGTTTTATATTTTGACCATTTCTTGAAATTAGTAGTGTAACATTATTTATAGACTTGGTGATCTATTGTTGATTATTTTGACTTTGTGTCTGGTTTGGAGGGGAAGGTCTTGCAATCCTGTGTCTATACTGTCATTTTTCCTATAATAAATTTACTTTAAGATGTTAAAATTTGTTATAAATAGAACAACAAGATGCCAATGTTCAGTTTTTCTTAGTTCACAAGTAAGCAGTAAACAGTAGGCAACACCTACTTCATCAGTAGGAAAGGAGATTAAATTTTACCGAGTATCTTTTAACTTCTAAGTGTTGTGTCTCTAGGTATTACTTCGATTACTTGCATGAGATTTAATTGTGTGTCATACCACACTTTTACTGAACATTTCTTTGGATTGACTTTTTTGTTTTGGTCTCATGAGTAACTTTTACACGAGTGACTTTGCACTTATTTAGCTCCTTGGATGGTACCCCAGATGTATAACAATAGTTGATTAGGCACTGAAGTAGATATGATAGAAGATAATGGTAAGAGAGACCGTTGGGGAAACCAGCCTGCTTTGATTTCACACACAAAAAATTGCCATTTGGAATAGTAGGTTCCTGGAACTTCCAGAAGTTCAGATTTGCTCTAGTATTAGTATAGTGCTTATTTACTTGTACACACACACACACACACACACACACACACACACAAACTCAGCCAAACCAAATCAAACAAACAAAACAATCTACAAAATCTTGGGGAATGAAAAACAATTGAGAATGGTAAAAAAGAATGTCAACCTCAAGGATCTGATAGTCCAGAGCAGGAAACAGACATATACACGTATACTATCACTCTAGCACTGGTGGCAAAAGTCTGACTTTATATATATATATATATATATATATATAAATACACACACACACACACACACATACACATATTCACAGGGACTCTAGAAACATGGTAATATTAGCCAAAACATCAATTTTTGAAATATAGGACTCAGACCAAGTAGAATTTGTTTTATGTTGATACTAGCATTTCAGTAGCCAGTTACCATTTTTCCTTTATCAGTCAAATTTTCTCCTTTATTTCACACTAGCAGAAAGTGATGTCAGTGAAGAGATTACTTATGCCTACTATTGCTGCAAAAATGAAGAAGTGAGTTAGAATCTAGACCAGGGGTAATGAACATGACAGACTTTGTAGAAACAAGTTTCTAGGCAACTTGGAATTTCTGCTGGACTCAGTATGGTGGATTGAAGCAGTTTTTATATATCTTAGAATCAAGAAAACTGCTAGTGGCAGAGAAGGTTAAATTATTTTCATTCTTTTGGTTACAACAATCTGGTCCTAAAAGATTTTCTGTCTGTGCTTTCACACAGTATTAGGATTATGTACTTTATGCAGAAAATGGTAAAATTGACACTATAAAAATACATCACCATGTTGACAAACATATATAGTGAAATCTGAGATTAGAACCAGTACAGGGTGAAGAAATTTCAAGAAAATATTCCTGTCCTACTGTCCTTTGGGAATCATAAGACATCAGTGCCTGGTAATTTTAGTAGCAATGTATAAATTAAGCAAGTGCAGGCAAGATCAGAAAAACCCCTGAAAGACAGCATGAGATGCATACTATTGGTGGTAATTTTATGTATCCACTTGGTTAAGCCATGATGCTCAAATACCTGGTCAAATGTTTTTCTAGATATTTCTGTGAAGACATTTGTGTTGTTAGTTTTTTACTACCATAATGAAAGACTGGAGATAGGCTAACTTTAGAAAGAAAAGAAGTAGATTCAGCACATGGTTCGAGAAGTGGAACGTCTGAAGAGTATGGCACAAGCTCTGGCAAGGGCCACCCAGTTGGCTGTTCCCTGGTGGTGGAGAGCAATGCGGGGAGCAAGTATAGGAGGAGGAATCAAATCTCCGTCTCTGGGACCAGAATCAGACTTTTATAATGACTCTCTCAAAAGAACTACCAGACTTTTATAACAACTCTCCTACAAGTATTATCTTAATATCTTCCAAGAGCAACTCCCAGTCACCTAGGGACCTCCCAAAAGGCCCTTCCTTTTTTTTTTTAATGTTTATTTTATTTTTACGTGGTGCTGAGGATTGAACCCAGGGCCTCACAATGCCAGGTGAGTGCTCTACCCCTGAGCCACAACACAAGCCCCGGCCCCACTTCTTAAAGGTTCCATCAGTTTCCACATTGCCTCACTAGGCACCAAACCTGCCATCACAGGAACATGTAGGGGACAAACCATGTCCAAGCTATAGCAGTAAATTTTAGATTATATTAACATTTAAACCAGTCAACCTTTGAGTTAAGCAGATTGCCCTCTGTAATTTGTGTAGACCTGAAGAGAAAAGACTGACCTCTCTGACATAAGAGTGAATTCTGCCCACTGGCCACCTTTGGACTTGAGCTGCATTAGCCCTGAGTCTTTAGCCAGCTGGTCTACCCTGCAGATTTGAACTTGTCAGTCTCTGTAATCAATGAGCCAATTCCTTAAGTCTCTTTTCCTAACACACACACACACACACACACACACACACACACACACACACACACACCCCGTATTAATTCTTTTTCTCTGGAGAAAGCTGATTAACACAGAACCAATGGCAGCTGAGTGTGGTGGCCTCAGCAGAGAACATTGGCTAACAACCTGATTATCATATATCTCTTGTATTACTTCCTTTTCCTGTGCTTAATCTTCTTTCCTAAGTGGTGAGCTGCTGGAGGTCAGTGGGAACAATATCAAAGGTCTGGTATGGATAATGACTCTGAAGGAGAATATCTTTTAATCCTTATGTTTAAAGCAATCAGAAGGTAGTTTAATGCAAAAGGATGTCATAAGGATTTAATGTCATAAGGATTTCCATCTCCACTGGTTGGTAGAAGGCTTTTAGAGGCCACAGACAGTCCTGTGGAAGCATACAAGATGAAAAGTCCAGACTGCTCTTCAAGAGTTGCATGGCATTGTGTGGGTGATCCCGTGTCTCTACCTCTGTTTCTGCTTGTTGCTTAATGAGGATAATAGAATGTCATGTACCCACAAAACTTGGCAAAGCTAACTGTGCCACTATAAGCCAGGATAATAAGGGGCACGAGAGGAGTAGTTTTGGGCTGGTGAAAGTTCCGCTTCTGGGACTTTTTCCAGAAGGAGGAAGTAAAAAAATAAAAATAAAAAAATTCATGGGCAGTGTGCATATGGGTACCTTTTTATTTGTTCTAATTAGTTACACATGACAGTAGAATGCATTTTGACACATCATACATAAATGGAATATAATTTCTCATTCTTCTGATTGTACATAATGTAGAATCACCAGTCAGGTAATCATATATGCACATAGGGTAATAATGTCAGATTCATTCTACTATCCTTCCTACCTGCATACCCATCTCCTCTCCTCACTCCCCTGTACCTAATCTAAAGTAACCCTACTCTTCCCTAGCCCCCTCCATTAGTGTGAATTAGCATCTACATATCAGAGAAAGCATTCAACCTTTGGTTTTTGGGAATTGGCTTATTTCACTTAGCATGATGTTCTCCAGCTCCTTCCATATACCAGCAAATGTCATCATTTCATTCTTCTTTAAGTCTGAGTAATATTCCATTGTGTATATATACCTCATTTTTTAATCCATCCATCTGTTGAAGGGCACCTAGTTTGGTCCTGTTGCTTAGCTATTGTGAGTTGAGCTGCTAAAAACATTGATGTGACTGCATCACTGTAATATGTTGATTTTAAGTCCTTTGGGCATAAAATGAGAAGTGGGATAGCTGGGTCAAATGGTGGTTCCATTCCATGTTTTTTGAGGAATCTCCATACTGCTTTCCATAGTGGTTGCACCAGTTTGCATTCCCACCAGCAATGTAGGAGCATACATTTTCCCTGACATCCTCGCCAACATTTATTCTTGATATTCTTGATAATTGCTATTCTGACTGGAGTGAGATGAAATCTTAGAGTAGTTGAACATTACATTTCAATAAAATGGGTTTTGAAAGCGCATATACTCACTGTTGTAAATACTTAAACATTTTTTTGATAGGACACCAAAGTCCTACTGTGTACTAAGGATAAATAACCAACATGACTTCTTGTGAGCAGTTCCCTTCAATAGTTTCCATGAGGAAAATTAGATTCTTATTAAAGGCAAACAGAAAAGGTGGCAAAGACAGGCAAAGTAAAACAAGCTTTTTGGAGGTCCATTAACTGATTTTCAGTACATCTACCTAAATTGTGTTTTAGATCTTTGATACTAACGTTTATCCCAGGAACGTGGTGAGGTGGAATGGTTGCATTTGTGAAAGTGCTTTTTGATATTTGTAAAAACACAATGGAAAAGTAATGTAATAGCTGTACCGCCTTTTTATAGATCATCATAAGAGGAATGAATAATGTCTTAAAAGTATATTTGTGGCTTCTCAGGTCCCAGTCAGAAGGTGGAATCATTTAGTGTTTTAATATGACATTGGGACTGCCCTCTTTTTGCAGATATCATGCCACTTGCCTACTTTTAATACCAAGAAGAAGGGGACAGATAGGGTTTCGCACACATGAACAGGTAATGGAAACAATAAAATATACAACATGGTCTGCAGATCCCCTTTGAGCAGAGTCCCGCATTATGAAGTTTTTGTTTGTTTTTAAGCACCTGAGTCGCTGAGGGGCCTTTGTATTGAAGTGTGCTGATCATGAGGGCTGAATATCAGTGTATCTCAGTATTCTTTTTTGGTCATTTCATATTCCCAACTTTTCTTCTTTTTCCTTTTGTAAATATAAAGAAATACACCATTTAACTCCTGATTTCTTTGACATGAGAGTGCTGGCTAGAGGAGGCAGTTCACTGGGAGATCACTCAATAGTTCAGGTTGCAGAAATGCTGTGCCCTGCCAGCAGAGGAAAAGGCTCTCGGGACAAGCTTCCTTTACATTGATCGAAGCAGGTGTTCTCTTTCAGTAGTCACGTCAGCTCCCTTCTGAGAATCTCAGATAAGTGGTCCAAATTACATCTAAGGAAAATTCGCCAAAGCATAATTACTTTTCATCAGGGTGCCACAAATAATGAAGGAAAGGAACGCTGGGAGTACATTGTACTCTCCCTAATCACCATCATTTTAAAGAGCTGATGTAGAATTCCTTACTTCAAGACAAATTGTATAGCTTTGGTGGTAAATTAGGCATATTTTCTAAACACTAAATTATATTTCTTCTAATTTACATTTGGCTAAGAAAAGCTGACTAGCAGCGGAATATGAGAGATAAGGTTTGCAGCTGCCATTTTCACACAGTGCATTTTGTCTGTTCTCAATAGCTTCCTGTGTTTCTATTCATATTGAATGAATCCCCTTCTTTATCTTTCTTGGTGAGATAAATTTCTCGGGGCTGCTGTCTTTGCAGGATGCCGGTCGATTCCTTACTTCACCTTGTCTCTCCAGCCTCCCTTCCCCCACCCCACCTAAGAGCTACACTTGCAGTGAGCAATAGGTGATTAGTGTGGGTAGAAAGAGTGAAGGCTCGTCTGGTGATAAACTACTGTGCAGCATAAGAAATCCTCATCAACAGAATTTTGTGTAATACTTCTCTGCATTTAGGAATATCGGAGAAATTCTAGAACTGGATAATTTTCACTTGAGGCCCAGTGGAACATCTGAGAGTGATACGTTGAGGTTTGACTACAAGTTCAACCACTGATTAGATATGGGGGACATGCTTAAACTCTGCATGCCTCGGTTTATTTATCTATAATATTAGGATAACAACACCTATCCTTTAAGGATCAAATAACATAGCAAGAACATTTTCAAGGTTCATGCTTGATTAATAGTAGTAATTATAAAGGAAAGAAAAGGTTTTCAAGAGGGCGTGTAGACTCCTGGGGAGTTCATGAGAGAAAATGCCTATCACGTGAAAGTGTCTTTTAACCAGGGTCCAGACCTTCAGCTCAGCTGTTTCCCGTTGAACTGTTTCTTCTCCACAGCGGCCCTTCTGCAGTGCTCACTGTGTGTCCTTCCAGCCTGTATCATCAAGAGCCTCCCACCCACAGCCTCTCCCCTTTTGCACTCTGTGTGTAGTGAGTGTTCCCTTTTTTCCTACAGGCAATGGACTAGATGAAATAGAAATGCCCATTCATACAATGGGCCTCGAGGATAAGATGATATATTTTTTTCAACCCTCTGAAGCACAAAGTATCATGATTCTATTTTCTAGTTGAGGAAACTGAGGCACTGAAAGGTTAAGTAGCCTGCCCAAGGTGACAGAGCCAGTGGGCTGGGATTCGAATTGAGGCATCCTGGCTTCACGTTGGTGCTCTCAGCCACCTCCCACCTCCACATACCATCTGCGTATCATTCTGCAAGAGCTGGAAGGTGCTTTTTCAGTCCAGTTATTTCTGTATGCACATTAGAAATAAGAACTACAGAGAGATTCAAGTGACTTTGCTAAGGTCACGGGTATCACTGACAACTGAGATCTTTCAACAGATCACTTAATCACTGCCTTGGACTACCTAGGACTTAATGAAAGGCTTCAATTCATCCTTCATAAACACATAAAATCCTTTTAAAAATGAGTAATCGCCTCTAATTTCTCCTTTTTACATTTATATTTCTAGAACCAATTTTATTTCAATGGAACAAATACAGAGTTTGATTTTTAAAAGGTGGAATTTTAACATTCTGATGGGCCATCCCCTATCAAGCTGCCATTCTGTCTCCAGCTCTGACCTCTTTCTCAGGCTCTCAATCAGTGATTCCTCAGCCTCAGTGCACTTAGAATAAATGATTTTGGTACCACCTCACCACCTCAGAAATTCTCGTTTCTTATTTATTTATGTTTGTTTTATAGTTGCCAATGCATCTTTTATTTTATTTATTTGTGGTGCTGAGTATTGAACCTAGGGCCTCACACATGCCAGGCAAGTGCTCTACCAATGAGCCACAACTCCAGCCTCTGAAAGTCTCATTTCATGGAGGACCTGGTAGAAGATTTCAAAAGGCAACTCCAAGAGATGCTCCTGTGTGGGCAAGGCTGTGAGGCACTGCTGCAGTGTCTTTGGTTTTTCCTGCCCAGAGTGTCTACCTGCATTAACAACTCACATTTAAAACACACATGGCAGGAGACCTAAATGATGCTTATGATACACAGGATATGATCATAAAGATGTGACCACATTCCAGCCAGGAATGGAACTTGATTATTGCAGGTGAACTGTGCTAATGGCTGTAATGATCAGTTTCATGTGAGTGAGACCTTTGGATTGACCAGCATAGCTGCAGAACCAGACTGACTCTGTAGGACTCCAGGATTGGAGAGGTTGCTGTGAATCTGTGTGGCTCTGATAGAGGTGGGTTTCTTCCTTTTATGTAGCTGTCATGTTGGGAGGGATGAGGATGGAAGAAACACGTGTTTTGAAGACTTAGGTTTTCCTTCATTCTCCACCTACTTACAAATATATAATTATTTCTAATAGAAGGCTTTGGAAAGGCAATCACATGTAGTAGAATAACTTAGGATAGAAACAGATCATCTCTCTGTGAGAACAAATAGAATAAAAATCATCAGGGACTTGAGACAGTCTAATTACTAGTGTTGAACACTAGATTCGTCTATAAGTTTTCTGGCAGTTAAGGCAAAAAAGGAAGCATGTTGAGTTACACAGTTTTATATTCTGGGTAAAAACAGCTTTAACATTCATCTGCAGAGAAAATTGTTATTTTTTTAAGTTAAACTCAACCAATAATTTAACACAAATACCCTTGGGATAACACAGTTGAAAATGTCTTCACTATGATTTGTCGAAGTCACAGAAGTGCTATTCAGTGGATGGCAGTGGAATGGATGAACTAGATACAACGAGCTGGTAAAGCTCGTTTCAGTGGATCACTCCTTCATTCATTTATTCCTTTGATCATTTATTTACTTTTGAGTCTGTGGTGGGCACATTGTTATGACCTGGGGAGATGGTGGTGAATGAGGGCCTCTTCTCAGGCAACACGGTAGAGTCAGAAATGCTCAGGAAAACCAACAGTTCACAGCAGAGGCAGGAGCCTGAACTAAAGATGGGTGATCGTATATACCTTTAACAAAGGTAAGGGCTAAGTTTAAACTCACCAAATTTAACAAAGATATGTATGGGATGCCATGGGAAGACAAAGAAGGAAGAGCACAGAGAGCCACTGGGGGATCAGGGAAGATGGTGGACTTAATCAGACACATAAGTGGTGCAAATGCACATGAAGAGGCAGAGAAGCCGAAGAGGTGGGAAACGGAGGGTGCATGGCGCTTAGGAAAATTACAGACATCCCCCCCCTAAGCTGGATGGTGGGTTTATATGGTAATGTGTGGTTCAAGATTCCACAGGGTCCAAGGGTCATGTCAAAGTATGGAAAACATGAAGGGCAGTCACCTCAGTATTTTAGGCAGGGAATCCCATGATTTGTGTTTTAGAAAGATCACTCTAGTGGTATGGAAGGAAGGCAGACTGCAGAGTCACTTAGGAGGCTGTGGGTGTAGTTCACTGCGTAAGTGCTGAGGACCTGAAGGAAAGCATGGTATCAGAGAGCAGGGACGGAGCCCACAACTAGCCTGCAAACTGGCTTGTTGGTAGGTTCATGACTGTGGCGAAAGGGAGGGAAGAGTCAAGTCGAGTTTCCTGGCTTAGGTGCCTCCTGGCACGATTCATGGAGATCAGGAACAATAGAGGAGAACCCAGTTTGTGGGTAGGGAGCAAAGAGTGGAAGGGGTGAGATGAATTTAGTCCATCCTTATGGGACGTGCAGTGGAGAGCTCCCATACGGTTGAGATCTGAGCACAGGGCGATAGATTTGGAATTTCCCAGCATGTATCTGGCAGTTCAAGCCATGTATGCCAGTGATCTGCTGAGTGATACGAAGGAAGATCGGAGTTCGGGACTTTGAGAAACACTCACACTTAGAAGGCATAAGGGAACATAGCATATGAAGGTAAGAATAAACTAGGAGTATGTGGGGGTAATAGAAACGATAATAGATTATATCTAACTACCCACTAATGTAATTTGGAAGAGAAATAGAAAAGAAGTGTGTATTAAACTGTCTTTGTGAAATGGCAGTCATGCCAGGAGGGACTTGGTAGGTGCCGGGTGTCTCGCTGATGGGCACTGCACTGATTTTCTTTCATTCATTCTTTTCATTCTTTCTTCATTTCCTCTCCCTCTCCCTCTCCCTCTCCTCTCCCTCTCCTCTCCCTCTTCATAGGATAGAGGAAGCTTTATCCTTTGTTTTTCTGGGAACTTTCCTACTTTCTGACATCCCTCCCCTCCCCTCCCCTTACCCTTTCCCCTTCCCCTTTCTTCCTTCCTTCCATCCTTCCTTCCTTTTTATGGTGCTGGGAATTGAACCCATGACTCTGCACATATATGACAAGCAATCTACCAATGAGCTACATCCTCAGCCCTTCTTGTTTTATTTTGAGACACGGTCTCTCTTAAGTTGTTTAGGCTACCCTTGAACTTGCAATCCTCCTGCCTCAGTCTCCCAAGCAGTTGGAGTTATAGGTGTGAGCCACCATGTATGCCTGAGAAGTATTTTAATATAAATAGTTTTTATGGTTCAAGGGACAGATTTAGATATCACATGTATTTCAAAAGTTTGAGATTCAAACTCTTCTAAACTTATGTAATATCTTTACACCCTTGAACCTGTTGTAAATGCAGAATAAATTTCCTCACAGATCTTGAAAACAAGCACTTGGATACAATAAGTGGTGATGACAATGTTCCAGGCTAAGAAACATGAAAGAGAGGATTTTAGTTTACAAAATTTTGAGGTTAATTTTTATCAATTAAGCACTTCACTGAACAGAAACGGAGTGTGCTCAGTGGAGTGTATGATCTTAAATAAAACCATCCTGAAGGTCTTGCTAGGATGAATTAACTGCTGATAGGAGCACCATGCAGCCGAGTGCACTTTCAGGGTGAGTAGGGTTATTTGAGACTCACCAACTTAAAAATGACGATTTTAGTTTGGGTAAGATTAGTGCTTAATTCTCCCTGTGAATTTTACTTGACTCCATGTTGGACTGCTTATTAAAGACCTTTCCTTGTTAGGAATAACGTAAATCAAGTTTCACTGATACTTGATCTCTTTTGCCATATCTGTGGACCTCAGCGTCCTGGGGTGCACCCCATGTACCTTGACCCCAGGCTGAATGAAAAGCAAAGCTCCCTGGAGACATTTTAGGTCGCAGAATTACAGTATTCTTAGTTATTTCTCCTTTGTTTCCACCCGCACAACTACTCACCATTCATAGGGTAGAGGAAGCATTATCATCTGTTTTTCTGGGAACTTCCCCACTTTCTGACATTCCTGACCACAGCACCACTGATTGCGTCAGAGTTACCAACCACGTACAGTCCTCGGCGCCCCATAAAGTTCAAGCCTTATGTGCAGTTTTCCCAGTTTTCAGCATCCATGTATAAAAAACTTTGACTGAATTTTTTTTATTTGTTTTTTTATTTTTTTTATTGTAAACAAATGGGATACATGTTGTTTCTCTGTACATGACGTAAAGGTATACCATTTGTGTAATCATAGATTTACATAGAGTAATGTTGTTTGATTCATTCTGTTATTTTTTTCCCTTACCCCCACCCCTCCCACCCCTCTTTTCCCTCTATACAGTACTTCCTTCCTCCATTCTTGCCCCCCTCCCTAACCCTAACTTTAACCCTAACTTTAACCCTAACACTAACCCCTCCCTCCCCCACTATGTGTCATCATCCACTTATTAGCGATATCATTCGTCCTTTGGCTTTTTGAGATTGGCTTATCTCACTTAGCATGATATTCTCCAATTTCATCCATTTGCCTGCAAATGCCATAATTTTATCATTCTTTATGGCTGAGTAATATTCCATTGTGTATATATACCACAGTTTCTTTATCCATTCATCAATTGAAGGACATTTAGGTTGGTTCCACAGTCTGGCTATTGTGAATTGAGCAGCTATGAACATTGATGTGGCTGTATCTCTGTAGTATGCTGATTTTAAGCCGTTTGGGTATAGGCCAAGGAGTGGGATAGCTGGGTCAAATGGTGGTTCCATTCCAAGTTTTCTAAGGAATCTCCACACTGCTTTCCAGAGTGGCTGCACTAATTTGCAACCCCACCAGCAATGTATGAGTGTACCTTTCTCCCCACATCCTCGCAAACACCTGTTATTGCTTGTATTCTTGATAATCGCCATTCTACTTGGAGTGAGATGGAATCTTAGGGTAGTTTTGATTTGCATTTCTCTTATTACTAGAGATGTTGAACATTTTTCCATATGTTCGTTGATTGCTTGTAGATCTTCTGTGAAGTGTCTATTCATTTCCTTAGCCCATTTGTCGATTGGATGATTTGCATTCTTGGTGTAGAGTTTTTTAAGTTCTTTATAGATTCTGGAAATTAGTGCTCTATCTGAAGTATGATTGGCAAAGATTTTCTCCCACTCTGTAGGCTCTCTCTTCACATTGCTGATAGTTTCCTTTGCTGAGAGAAAGCTTTTTAGTTTGAATCTATCCCAGTTATTGATTCTTGCTTTTATTTCTTGTGCTATGGGAGTCCTGTTAAGGAAGTCTGGTCCTAAGCCGACATGTTGAAGATCTGGACCTACTTTTTCTTCTATAATCTGCAGGGTCTCTGGTCTGATTCCGAGGTCCTTGATCCATTTTGAGTTTAGTTTCGTGCATGGTGAGAGATATGGGTTTAGTTTCATTCTGTTGCATATGGATTTCCAATTCTCATCATCCATGCATAAAAAAATCTTTGACTGAATTTTTAATAAAACACAAAAAGAAATTTTAGACCCATATAAAAATGCCAGTGTGTACCATAAATAAGGAGAGAAGAGAAATATTTTACAACCAAGGGAGGTCATTATATAAACACAAACATTTTGTTTCTAGCAGATTCTTCACTAAGAAATCAAGAAAGAGAACAAAAGAATCTAAAAATTTCCCTGCAATTATAGAATTAAAAAAAATAACCTCTGAATGGTTAATATTAGGCCTGTAATATTAGTATCGGCAATAGAGATGAAATGCTTGCCTCTGGCAGGATCTTATTCCATTGACTTCCCCACTGTACCTGAGCATCGTGAATAGTATCAAACCACTGGGACACATATTAAGAGTATAATAATAGTATTGGGAGTAAATTACTAGAGTAGCTGTTGCTATTCAAAGTGTGATCCACAGGTCAGCAGCATTTTTATTACATGGGAGCTTGTGAAAATGCAGAATCTCAGGCTTCAACTTAGGTGTTTGCTCGATCAGTATCTGCACATTAATGTGATCCTCAGTTTGTCTGCACATGAATATTTGAGAAGCAATGGTCTAAATAAACAGTAATCATTTTTTTCTAGAAAATTATAATGAAAAAGTCTGTTGCTCAAAATATTTAATAGAATCTTTACACCAGGCATTCCTTATATTTTACTGAATCAGATAATTAGCTGCAATGAAGAAGACATTAGCATTTTTTAAAAAGAAGAAAAATCATGATTTTTTTCATTTTCCAACTGTCTCATTTTCTAAATTCATTTTTGTTCTACAATTGATGTAAAGATTCATAGAGCCAAAGAATTAATTTTTATAATATCTCTTTAAAGCAGGGGCGCTTGCCTGCAATCCCAGTGTCTCAAGAGGCTGACATAGGAGAATCACTAATTCAAAGCCAGCGTCAGCAAAAGCAAGGTGCTAAGTAACTCTGTGAGACCCTGTCTCTAAATAAAATACAAAATATGTGTACAATGAATTAAAAAAAAATACAACATAGGGCCGGGGATGTGGCTCAGTGGACCAGTGCCCCTGAGTTAATTCCCTGGTAACCCCCCAAAACAAAATCACTTGAGTGACTTGATTAAGTAACTAAATCTCTTTAATTGTGTACCACCTTGTCTATAATGAATATTTCCTTGATATGAGTTAAATTTAATTATGGGCTACACATCCTGTGTACAAAGCTCTTCCATTAATAAAACTCCACCTTATTAACATTTCACTGATAGAAATAAAGACCGATGGCAAAAGAAAGGAAGTTAAATACCTCGATATTATCCTACTTTGGGGTATATGGGCACCATTAGCACATGCCCAGTAAATACAATGTTGATTGAGTTTGAATTTCGTACAAATATGTAGTGAAGAAACATAGACATTGGCTTCCTTGAATGTGAACCTGGCTGGAAAAGGTAGATTATAGTATCACATTAGTAAACATGGAATTGCTTTTGACTCCTCCCTTTCCTCAGCCACTGCACACAGTTAATGTGCAGGTTCTGATGTTTCTGCCCGTGGTGTCCACCTTGGAAGTGTCCACTCCTCTCTGTCTGCACCCTAACTGTGTTCATCCCATCCAAACATTCTCCCTCTTTCTCTGTAGTTTCTACTGTACCTCCTGCCCAATCCATTTTCTACCTAACACCCCGTGCTGCCTTTTAAAACTAAATTTTTTAAAGTCCACATCACTCTCTACTTAGAAATTCTTCACCACGTTTACATTAGCATGTGAATTTCCTAGCATGTACATAAGGTGGTAGGCATTTTAATCTGTCTGCTCCCACATTCTTCCTCATGTCTTGTTCCATGTCTCCAGATTTTTTGCAGTTCCTAAGGTATACCTGACTCTCACCATAAGGACGTTCTATATCTTGCTCCTTTTCCTATATCAGACCCATTTTTCTTTTCAGAGGACTTTTCTGTCTAACTGAAGACTTGCTTCCACATGGTTCTCTTCTTAACTTCTGCTGTTGCCCTCATGAAGTCTACAGATTTCCTACATTTTGTGTATTTGTGTGTGTGTGTGTGTGTGTGTGTGTGTGTTGTCCCCCTCAAACAGTGTGGGCTCGAGTGAAGACTGTCTTGCTCACCGCTGATGGCTGAGGCAAGAAGCAGACATCATTCCGTGTTTGTTGAATGGGCAGGATGACTTTAGGACAAATGTGAAAATTCATAAGTTTAATTTTTTATTACTTCCTGAATCTCCTGTGGTTCCTAATTCATTATGCAAGTGATTAATTTTAAACAAATCCTTCCAAGTTCATTATGTGAAAAAATTTTAAAGATGACATTTTACTCTTCCAAGGAAGGCTCAGCTCTGGAAACAAAAATAACACACCAAGAGGACATGTTAATGGGATCACAAAATTGCATCAAGGTCACTAGTTGAGGCCGCAGGCCTAGTTATCTGTCTCCGTGTTTGTACTACCTGTGGTCGACCTTAAGGAAGTGAAGTGTGCTGACTGCCCTCTTTACCACCATGATCACTCAGTGTGGCATACAAATAAAATTTCAGGACAACAAATACTCAAAATAAGAAGGCCAGACTCTCTTGGAATCAAGAGGCTTACAAGGTTATGACCCTAACTCTCAGCTATGAGTTTGGGAGGGAGACTGCCTTTACACATTTCTGACGATTCTCAGTTGAGGCCCATTCTTTGAAATCCACAGAAGGGGCTCAACATGGTACACCATTTATGGAGCTAAACACCTCAGGACTTGAGAACTGAGTCATGAGATGGAAGGAAGCCTAAATGGGTTAGGGCTTCCACCACATGGGAGGTGCTTAGGTGACAAGTTGAAGGACATGCATGAAGGACAGAAAGAGGGCACTGTCGTGACTAAGAGAGCAGTTGGCGCACCACAGTCAAATGATGGTGGTACTTGTAGAATTCCAGCCATCAGGATGAATGGTGGGAAATATCTGTTAAAGGCTTCCAGTGTCCCTGATCTACTGATATTGAAAGACCTGCACAGGTGCATTTTAAGCCTGAAAGTTTAAGCCTCTTTAGTCTGTTTGGACTGCCATGGGTGACGGACATGGTAGCAGTGTGTTGCTTCATTTATCTGGATTCTGGGAGACCCAGGTTTCTGCAGGGCTGGAGTTTCTGAGGGCTGTGGGAGACGAATCTATTCCAGGTCCCTGTCCTTGTCTCGCAGGCCATCTTCTCTCTGTGTCTTCACATTGTCCTCCCTCAGTGTCTGTGTCCAGATTTTCCCTCTTATAAGAACACCAGTCATCTTCGAATATCCAGGGCCTCTCCAGATGACCTCAGTTGAACTTGATTACTTCCACAGAGACCCTACCTTTAAATGAGTTACACCCTGCAGAACTGGGAGTCAGACTTCAACACATGAATTTTTGTGGATGCAATTCAATCTATAAGAGGGTTTCATAATTAATTGAATTACATGGTATTTAATAATATAGAAATTAAAAGAACAGTATGTCAAGAATTATTCACTCAATTTGGCTATAAACTACATGGCATATCCAAAAAATATATAAAGTAACTGCATTTATAGAAATTAATGTGTGCTTTATATACAGTGTAGTCTACCACCCATAGCAAACCATAATAAAACTATGTTTTAATAAAGAAGCTAATTTGTATCACTCCAAATTGGAATGTGTCTTGAAGCAGTTATTCAGCCTTAACCAGAGCCTGGTATAAGCACCCTTGTGGGGTAAAGAAGTTTAATATTAATAACTTAACCCTTGATGTTAAGAGGACACATTTTTAGCAGAAGGAACTATCTACTGTGTGCTAATGAAGCTTGGAGTTTACTAGAGGTTGATTTTAATGTTTCGTTTGCTTTCCCACTAATGGGATCTAAATGATAGGATTGATAGACTTTTTTTCTTTATTCATTATTTAACAGCCAGTTCACATTTTAATTTTACATTTAATTGCCCATAACAAAATATTAAATAAGGTAAATGTAGCACAATTATCCAAATTGAGAAATGTGCTTTAAAATTTTTTAAAAAAATTTTGTGGTTCCTTGGTATGATAAGTAAACAAAAGCCTATATTCATCCATTGGTTCCAGCGGTCCTGGGTTTTCCTCATCTTTTTTCTTTTATGGACACACAAGAATGCTAATTTTTACCTTCAGGAAAAGGTTATTCTGTCACTTCTCACGGCCATTAGTGATGGTACCTCCGATGCAGAGTCCATGCAATGGACTTGTCTCCTGGTATCTCTTGTCGTTTCCACACCAGCTCCTCCTGTCAATATCCTGCAGTGTTTTTTGCCAAGTGCTCGGATGCTCATTCTGTCTGATGTCCTCATTATTGCCAGTGAGTCCTTCTTTGACAGACGGCTGAGGTGGAGCAAGCAGCTGATTCGTATGCCTCAGTAGCTGTGGTATCACAGGCCTCCTCTGCCTGACAGGTGAAGCAAACGGTGTAGTATTGTGGTGTGACTACCTGCAACCACAAGTCAGGATTCACTCAAATGAATTGCATTGATTTTGATTTGCAGTCCAGGAATGTAAGGTTCCACAATGTCAGCCATCTGTTTCTTTCCCCTGGTCTTTAGCTAAGTTTTAATATCGCTAAGATATATTTTTATTTCAATCTAGACTGGTTGAATCACAGCAGAAAAAGGAAAAATTCAAGCTCATATTTTTTTTCTACAAAAGTTTATTCTGAGTGTAGGGAACTACATTAAATATTTGTTGGGCTCACAGGTAGATTTAGTGCTGACTTTTTAGAAGACAGGTGTGTTGAACACATGGACACGTTTTCTCTTAGAACCCTCTCATGACAGGTTTCCATTCCTCTCTCTGTCTGGGAATCATTTGCAGCCTTGAAACTATTTTTGGAGAAAGGAGTGGACTTAACTTCATGTGTACATGTGTAGAGCTGAGCAAGTCAGTTTCCTCTCACCTCCAGATCTTTACTGCTTTTCAAAGGTACCTATGTCCATAAGCTAAGCTTCTCTTATAGGCTTTTGGGGACCTGCCAGGCTAGCGGTCCTGAAATCAATCTCTTTACGTAATTTGGTTGATTTTAGGGTTAGGATTAAGGTTCTAAAAACAGCAACAAAATCAATCAAACAAACAAACAAACAAGACAAATAATCCACAGAATCATGGACCTCACTACAGAGTTCCTTTAACAATATCTTTGGGATGGATCCTGTTAATAGATGCTTTTATAGAAGTACCTCATGTGATATGAATGCAAAGCCAGGTTTGGGAACTTCTGTCTGGGTTGACAGTGTCATTATCCATTTGTACAGTGGTTCTCTTACTTTTCCAAATAATCTATAGTAGATCAGCCAGAAATCTCTGGTATAACTCATAATCTATGGTAAATTATCCATAAAATCATTCTCTGGAAGTTTTATAATGTAATTTGCAATAAAATTGTAAGCTATAACTTTTATTCCTTTATTACGTCTTTGAATTTTGGTATATCTTGCACTAAAACTACCTTAACAGGATTTTTATTCCCTAAATCTCATATTTCAACAAGCTTTTTTTCACTTTATAAATCCCGATATTAAAAATTATTTAAAGTATCACTGACATCCAAAAGAAGATGAGATAAGTAAAAATGGCTTTTTAGTAGTGTTAAGTTATTCTCTTCTGAATGGATAAGTAGAAATTTAATTACTGTTTAGAAAGTACATTATACATCCTGTTACCTCTAGTGTGTCATGGAACTAGACAAACAGTCCGTACTGCTAGAGAACAAACTGAAATGGGATGCACAGGAAGTGCACTTTGGCTGTCTGATGAAGCGGAATCCACAATGTATGGGTTTTCCACAAGCCCCACTGTTGTCTCCACATTCTGTGTAGTAGTTGAGTAAATTCCCTTTATTAACTTAACTCTCTATCCTTGATTATGGTGTTTGTTATGTCTTTCTTTGGTTATCTGTCTCCTAGATTCATGGCATCTTATTTTAGAAAATCAGGAATCATTTTATACCCGTTTCTTAAGTATGGTTTGAATTCTAGTAATGTGGAGGAAAAGTCAACTATGTTATGAAAAGGCTGGAAAAGCCTGACACAGGAACTGGAGAATTCATGTGACAAGGATATGTGGGTGTGTATTGTAAGGGTCTATTTCCCTCAGAAATGGAATGTGGGAAGTTCATATGTGAAGGCACCAATTTTGACTTGTTCTAAGTTTCTCTATCATTAAAAAAAAAAAAAAAAAAAAAAAAAAATTGAAGACCAGAGCAGAACAAGGTAGCAGAATAATACCTCTTTTAGTTGTTTTAGCAACAACTTGATTCTATGTGCTGACTCTGGTTGAGGATTATGGTTTCTTATTTTGAAGATTCCACTGTTCCAATATACCCTTTGTTATTTCTATGAATTACTCTTTAGCTGTTATGTAAAACTTATGTGAAAAATCAGCCAGTCACTTTATTTTTACATTCATTGACTAGCCAAATATTAAGTGCTACCCACTCAAAAAGTACAACCTTCAAGAGAACTCTTGACTAACATTTGGAATTTAGCTTGCCTGTCATGAATATTCATTTTGACATTTTGCCAGTTTCCTTTAAGACTTTTCCAGCAAAACATTCATTACTGCTCAATATTTCATATTGCTTGCTTATCTGAGATGCCCACTTTCTTCTCTTCCAGCACCACGGACATTAGTGTGCTCAGTTAAACCTCAAAGTATATATATGGGAGTCCAAAACCACATCCCACTGGCATTCAGCTGGAGAAGGAATCCTTAAAGGATAATGGAAAGAAGGATGGACCATCTAGATAGAGGCAGGTCCTGTTCCCACTCGAAACTTCCACTCTGAGAGGACTAAATATCAGTTAACAATGTCCTGGTCAGTCACAGATCTTGGATACTCTACAAATGTCCTTATTTGTGGTTGCTTGGTCCACTGGGTTCAAGGAACTATCTGAGAATTCTTTGGAGTTAGGAATAGGGTGAAAAGTCCTTGGCATCCCATCCCTCTTTCTAATACCATTCCATCCTTCCTGAGTTCTAACTTTTTTTCCCTTTATTTTTACCATGATAGTCCTCAATAAGGATTTTCACAAGGAAATTCCTAAAAAACAAACAAACAAAAAAAAAAAAAAAAAAAAAAAAGGAGGGAAATCATCTTCTGTTGGACAATAGGGCTGAGACTTTGGAAAGGTAGTGCTAGATCTCATGAGATATTTTCCCTGAGGATGAGTAATACCCATGTTCAAGGATTAGCCAGTTGGCTTCTCATGTTGACATCAACAATGACAATAGCCCAAAGGAAAAGGGAATAAACCAAAACAAGCTAGATTCCATATTTTAAAAATTAGGGAGTGTTCTACACCTTGCAGCCTTCAAATGAAGAATATAGACAACAATGAAAATTTGACCCAACATTCAGTGTAATACATTACAAAGTAAATGACCAAAACCAGTAATTATTGTAAATTGACATAAACTCCAATTGTGTTTCTTATGCATACACAATTGTCAGTTCTATTCAAATATATTACTTAATTGTGTTTATTCTTTACAAAATTCCTAGGAATTATTCTTAGGCTCTTTCTAAAGATGAGCACACCAAAAGCTTAGAGAAGACAGATACTTTGACTTGAAATCAGATGGTTTTCTCCAAGCACTTTTGAAAGTGTCCTATGAGAATCAGCATTGGAACTGTTCTGGCTGTGTTTATAAAAATATTATAGTGCTGTGCAATATCTAATACTGGGCTTTTGTTTTACTCTCTAGACCTCCCCTTATAAACATGCATACATATTTTTAAATATGACATGAACTATCATATTACTCAGAACAGCATAACTGATGAGCCACAGGCTCTTGAGTCAGATATGTTGGTTGGTCTTACTCCTGTTCACATTCCTTATAAGGCTCTACACTACCTTATTTTCCTACCAAGTCTTCCATACCTTGGCGTTGTTGACATCTTGGATCAGACAGTTCTTTATTGTGGGGGCTTGTCCTGCTCATTGTAGGCTGCTGAGCAACATCCCTGGTCTTAATCCACGAGACACACAGCACCACCCATTGTGTTGATCCATACTGTCTCCATAATTTTGCCAAAGAACTATAGAGCAAAACTGCCCCAGTCAAGACTGACTCTGAAGTCAGTATGAAGGAACTAACCAATCCTTCTGCTCAGTTTCTTTCCTGCATATTAAGATTTTCAAGAAATAAATTTAGGCATTGTATTTATCAGAACAAGGCTAATTATGCTGTGTAACAAACAAGGTTAAATCGTTTAACAAAGATGCCATTAGCTCTCTAGGGCAGCTGTCTTCCTGCAGTAGCTTGATGGTCCAGGTAGTGTCAGACTTTCAGCAGCTCAGTGTCCACACACACTCACATCATCACAGTGGTACAAGAGTGTGGCGAACCCTGCCAACTCTTACACAGGAAGTGGCACGTCACTTCAGCTCACATTGTATTGAAAAGAACAAGTCACCTGTCTGTGTGTAACTTGAGGCAGAGAGGAATTTTGAACCTCCATGTTTGAAAAGGAGTATCTGGGAATACTGGTGAGCATCAATATAAAGTTGTTCTCTGATAACTATTGTCTGATTGCCCTGCATTCTAGGCAACATGATTCTAGTAAAATTTGATATACAGAACCTGACCTGGACAGAATGTGTACACATGAAACAATTAGTGAACAAGATGATATGTATTACATGCAGTAAGTGATGATATGCATTAAATTTATGTATTAGCTTATTAAAATACATTTTTATGATTTTTATACTTTATGATATTAAATCCATAATATCTATGATATAACAGAGTGTGATATTTCTCTATTTTGTGTTTTTAAAATATTCTTCAATAAATTTCATTGTTCCTTTTGGTTAAATACATTCCCAGGTGGTTTATAGTTTGTGATTATTTTTGCATGAGAGCTGTCTCCCACTCCCCACTCTGTTTCTTCCTGGCTATTGCTAGTACAGAGAAAAGCGATTTGGTTTTTGTACACTTTCCTTCTCTCAGGTGTTTTAATCTGAATGATTTAAATACTTCACATATCTTTTGTAGTTGGATCGCTTAGGAAGGTGGTTCTCCAGGTGTAGCTCCTGAACTAGCAGTGTTAGCATCACCTGGGAACTTGTTAGAAATCTTGGAGTCTTGGAATCATGAATCAGACCTATCGATTAGAAACCGAGTGTGGTATCCAGCCTTAGGGAATTTTAGGTATAGGATAATACTTGAAAAAATGATACTATCTTCTCTTTTTTGCTCACAGTAACACTGCTTTTTAAAGCATTAGATCAAACAATACAATGTTGGGTGCTAATGGAATTAATTTTGATTTTATCCAAAAGGAATTTGTCTTTTGTAATTTCTGGTGTTTAGCACATTTGAAATGTCCTATACTATTTAAAATTTTATACAGGGTTTTAAACAGAAATGACTGCTTAATTTTAGCAAATGTTTTTCAGAATTTATTGAGACAATTATAGGAGTTTTCACCTTTAATTTGCTAGCATTTGAAATGTATTAATGGATTTGTGCACTTTTTGCGTTCATGGAATAATACAACTTGATGAGCTTATTTTAATATGTTGTAGATTTGGTTTGCTAATGACCATTTCTTGACATTCTTGTTAATTGAATTATTTGTTCTTCCCTTAACGACAATATCAGTACTCTTTTTCTTATAAATAATATTGATCTCCTATCTTTAAAAATCCAGCTTCTCTTTTGCTAGATTGAAGGGTTAATTGCTTTTTAATGTTCTATGTTTTATGCAGTTACTTAGGCCTCAAATCAGAACAATAGTGACAGTTGATCTCATATGTTTTCATTAGAATTTTACCAAATATCTGGCTGGGTAGTTGCCCTCGCCAAGTGGAACATGTAACCATCAAACTGAAGCATGAATTGGGCATCACTGCTGTCATGAATTTCCAGACAGAATGGGATATTGTCCAGAATTCCTCTGGCTGTAACCGCTACCCAGAACCCATGAGTCCAGACACTATGATTAGACTGTACAAGGAAGAAGGCTTGGTCTACATCTGGATGCCCACACCAGACATGAGCACTGAAGGTAAGGATCAGAAGAGCTGCTCTAACTTCTTGCCGAACGTGTTTTAGGGAAGACCTCTCAGTCTGTCTGTCCTTGTATCTATAATTGAATGTCTTAAATATGAATGGTATAAATATAAAACTTCAGATTCAATGTATTTAATGTGTATCTTTTGATGATTTGGTTAAGATTCTGTTTAACATGGCTTCTTTAATTTTCTTATTTAAGAAATATAGATTCATTGTGTATCTACTACGTGTTTGATATTATGCTGGTTGCCAGGAATATGACAAAAAAGAAGGGTACAGCTCCTGTCTTTGTGACAGTTATAGTCCTAAAGGGATGTGGAACATTAATGGGTAAAAATAAAAAAAATTAAAAATATGAATTTATTTGCTAGGAAGACACTTAGGGAATACTGTGAGAGCAAGAGATAATCTACGAAGGTTTTCTCAGGAAGTGATGTTGGAGTTAAGATCTGAGGGTGGACTGGGGGAAGAGTGAGAGGCAGAGAGACCCCAGGCAGAGGGGCAGCTGGAAGAACCCCTGTGGCAGGAGAGGGCGTGCAGTAGTGCAGGAGCTCCATCCAGCTGCAAATCAGCGGAGGAGGGAAGAACCCTGCCAGGATCTGGGCCACAGTAAGGACTTGATGCTGTCCTAAAGCGGTGACAAGCAGGTGAATGATTGGGAAGCTTGGAAATGCCAAGATTCTTTTTTTCCCTCCGAAAGTGCTCTTTGATTACAGTTGGGAGAATGGACTGCAGGTGAACCTGGGAGGTCCGCAAGGAGGTGAGTGAAGTGGAGACGGTGTGAGAGAATGCAGCTGAGCCAGGGTGTCAGTGGGAGTCTTTATTGATTGCATGAGGGCTTGCTGAGCAGGTCTTTGTGAAAATGAATCACGGTGTCTCCGGTGCTGGGTGCTGTCGAGGAGCCAAGACAAATAAGGCATAATTCGGACCCAATGGGAAGAGGCAGTAAGAGGAGCGCAGAGTATAGTGCAGAGAGGAGTAGATGTGAGAGGAATAAGGAACATGCTCTGGGGGTTGTGGCTTTTGGAGGAGCCCATTCTGTGGAGGAGCACAGGGAGACTTTGTGAATGCTGTGGCATTTGAGGTAGGCATGACTTAGGAAGGTGTGGAGGGAAGAAGGACAGGCGAGAGGGGACCAGCAGCCTCGACTGTGGTTCTGAAGCAAGGGATTTTAAAGGAATGATATATCTCAGACTGGTTGGAGAATGGTTACTTGAAAAGAAGTGGAGGTAGCTGTAGCTGAGAGAACAAAGTAGCTGATACTATCAGCAACATGTCAGCAGGGGGCAGCAGAGAGCTGCAGAGATGGCACAGGCTAAGGGAATTGGTGACCTGCTGTTCTGGAGGAAAGAAGGCAGGGCTGCCCAGCCAGAAAACCAGAAAGTGTTTCTTTCATCAGCCCCACAATGCACGTTATGCATCAAACACTCTACTGAGCAATTTGCATGCATTAACTCATTTAATGCTCTAACAGATCTCTGGTTAGGTATTGTCATTATCTCCATTTTACCTAGGAAGAGACAGGTACAAAAAGTTAAGTAACCTGCCCAGGCCATAGAACTAGAAAGAGGCACAGCCTGGATTTCAAGGCTAGCAGCCTGGCTCAGAACATTGTTCCAAAAAGCAGATTACGAAGCATCTCCCTATGTTCTCACAAATAATCTTGCAGATTCTATGAACCAAGTAGTTTAGTCCCTCAAACTCATGAACAGCTGTTGTACACAGCCATGACTTATAGGGAAGGTAGCTTATCTCCCCCAAAGTCAATGGTATGCAAGGTGGGAGAACCTACCTTCCTGGTCACCTTGACCCTGTATGAATCTCAGGTGGTGCTCCTGGCCAAACTGGGCCTCCTTGTGAGTCTGTGTCTGAACTGAACTTTCATTGAGGTTGGGGCATGATTTTTGTTTCTGAAGGTATGGAACATTATTGCCAGTTTGTTTATTCCCTTTGGTAATCTGATCCAAGGAAGCCTGATTTAGTCTTAAAAGCTCGGCCCTTTCTCAAGGAAGAAAAACAAATAAAAAAAGAAACTTGATTTACATAGAAGAACATTGACTGAATATAGGTGAGCCTTGCCCTGCCCAGCTTGTTACTCGGGGTTCAAAACAGAGAAAATTGTTAGTTCCCAGAGAGCATTTTAATTTAAACTTCTTTGATTCTGACTTGATAATATTGTTACCCACCGAGCAACACAGGAGACAGACCTGGAGAAATTGAGCTAACGCTACCTGGAGCCTCACGTTCCTTCCCATGCACTGATTACCTGAAAGGCCCTGCTGCTAGGAGGTAATTTGCTTGGTATTTTGGAGGCCTGCAGAAACCTGAGGGAAAACAATCCATAAGCACATACAACACGTTGTTGTATTCAAATCTTTTTTGGGGTCATTGGGTCACCAGGTCTGGTGCAGCCATGGCTGTCTTCCACAACGAGGCAGCACAGCAACACGGGTGGTAGCAAACTGAGACCTCCCACCGGAAATAGGCCAAACCCTAAGACTGAAAGATGAGTTTCTTTGGTTCATTCAAACCTGGAGGAGTAATCAAAGAGTTAACAACCATTCCTGAGCATCAGGAAACTTTTTACCAATAGATTAATCTATGTGGCTCGCAATATTAGCACAATGAAAGTACAGATTAATCCAGCTGAATATTTTTAGACCTCTAGAGAAAAGATCCATTTGGAAGCATTTTGAGCTGCCGCACAATGCTGTCAGATAAAGTCTGAGAAGAGAGACAGGCTGTTAGGCTCTCCTGTCACCACTGGTTGTCACAGACCGGTTACAATCAATTCTGCTATTGATCTTACTCTGGTATACTTTGTCATATGTGGAGGGGTCGTTTAGATTTCTTTTTCATTTTTTTTTTGAAATGTGGTTTGTGACTTTTACTTGAGAAATGAAAATCTCCCAAATCCAGTACCCACCTGAACAAAACAAACTAAATCTACTCATTAAAATGCCTTTGCATAGAAAGGATTCAGAATGAGCCTTGACCTCTGTTCCTGCAGTTCTGTGTATGACAAATGGTCTCTCCTGCCTCCCAGATGAGTTAATGTGCCTCCCGGAGTCCTCAGCTAGCCCTCTGTTATTATAGCCTGAGTTCTTTTCTCCCACTCAGCAGACTGAATTCAGCCTGCCATTGTGGGAAGATGCTTACCTTGGAGCCAGAACACCTGGTCTCCAGCCCCATACCTACCGCTGTTGGCTTGTGATGTTGGTAGGCTAGTACCTGCATTGGGAAAAAAGGAATAGTAATTCCTACTTATTGGCGTGTAACGGTAGAATAAGATGAGTGATATGAAAGGGCTTTGAACGTCAACAAGTTGGGACTATATGATTAGTACCTAATCTTAAGTTTCTACCAAAGAATGTCACAGATGAGATGGACTGACTGTGTGTGTGTGTGTGTGTGTGTGTGTGTATCCCTCCAAAGATGGAAAAGAAGATATGCACAAAAAATAATAACATATTAGGCATAGTTCTGCCCCTGGAGTAAGGAAAGGTGTGTGTTTTTGTGAATGAGAAAGGCCATGAATGAACCCTTCAGGTCAACTCAGATAAAACATGACTTTGGGGTCTGACCCGCCCCTTATCTCAGACCCTGATGCCCCAGGCTGCTCCACATTATATGCCGGAATGCTCTCTCTTCTCCTTACCACCTTGACTTTCCCTGTGTGGCTCTCGGGATGCTTTTCATCACTTTAGGATTGGGTTAGCCTGGAGCAGGTGTGGGCTGCAGTTGGGAGACAGGTGTCCATCACTGTCTCATATCAAGTCGGTACTGCTGTCTTCTTGCTGTTGTTTCATTTTTATTCATGATTTAATGAATGTTTATTGAGCATCTACTGAGACCCAAGGCTTGTTTTAAATTCCAAAGTGAGAAACACAGATGGTAGAGTGTTTTGTTTGACCTACATAGGGTTTACAGTTTTTCAACTTAGTTGCCAACACTTAAAATATGGAACATTTTAAATGAAAAGATCTGGATTTTTGCCTTATCATGAGGTATTACTGTCTTTAAGAATGGAAACTTCTTATCAGATTAAGTTCTGCATGGAGACTATATATAGGAAACCTAAAATTTAGCGGCTCTGATTGATTCTGACTCTGAATTGTTCAGGGTATTTTGTGGTAAGCCCATCTTAGTGATCTCTTTTTTGTTCCAAGGCAGGTTTTGTGTTACTCTGGGCTCCTTCGGATGGGCTTTCAAGCAGGGAGATGGGCCTGTTGGGAGCAGAGGGTTTCTCTAGGTTGGGGCGGAGGTGTTATAGGTCACGGAGGAGGATGCTGTTACACAGGGGTAAGAACAGCAGCATAACCAGGTAAGTGGGGTGCAGAGGGACTGAGGACTCAGACTGACAAGATGGGGAGTGGAAGGTATCAGCAACCAGGTCAGTTAGAAAAGGACCTCGCTAGTTAAGATCAGAGGCTTTGGACTCAGACTGGCTTGGTTTCCAGTGGCCACTTAGGGAATAACTTAGGGCAACCTCGGTACCTCTGTTCCTCCATTTAAAAATTAAGGATAGCAATGGAAGGGACCTAATGGTTGGTAAGGGGTGGTGGTTAAATGAACAATTTCATGCAGAATACTTAATACAGTTGGCAGGTAAAAAGGGCTCAGTATGTGTTACCTCTAATTAGTCAGTGTAGGGTGCAGTCTCTAACGGTCAAACTAAGAAGGGCTCCGGCTGAGGCCAGGTTAGGGTGGGAGAGCACCCTGCACTGGCTGCTTCTCTGTGCCCCTTCCAGTGATTTATGTTTATTATGTTACTTAAATGTTTGACAGATCAGGGATTGCTCAGTGATTCTGAGAGGAGCCTTCTGGTGACTACCCCGTGTTGGTGAAGCCTGTGTGAAGCCGGGCACCTTTGGTGCACGTGGCAGCTGACAAGTACTCTGCAGAAGGATGTGTCTGAGATGAGAGAGCCTCTAACATGTGTCCCTTTTTAACTTCTGAACTGTGCACATGCTTCTTAAAAAAACCTTTTACAGATAAAAAGGAAGGGGAAGGTATTACATCATTTGAGCTATTTGGAGCAGACCTGTCCTTGGGGAACCTCTGAGCAGACCTAGAGAAGAGATTCTGACTGGGTCTGTTGAAGAACTTGTTTGGCACGCTGGCCACACTGGCGCCATGCAAGCTGGGCACTGGGGCTGGACTCCTGAGTTCAGCAGCCTCTACTGCAAATGGCGACTGTAGTCTATTCAGAGGTATCTGACAAAACCCTACATTAACATCCTTCTTGTATATTTCCTGCCAAGGTACGTAGTGTCTGGAGAGGCAGCCATAGCAGAGACCTTGTCACATAGTGCCAGGGGTGTCAGGAGCAGGAACTGCAAGTGGGGTTCCATTCCCACCCAGGATTTCTTAGATCAAATCTCCTCCCCAACTCTGAGTGGGATATAAGTCCTGCAGTTAAGCAGGTCACAGCATCTCAGCAAGTCGACCAAACTAACTTGGAGACTTTGCCACCTCTGATCCCCTGACTTAGATGGTGAATCCATGGTGGTCTCTGTCCCTGAGACCACTGCGAGGTGCCTCACTGGCTCATCAGATGCTCTCCATGCCTTGCTGTGTCTCCAGGACATTTAGTACCTGTGGGAGGGTACCAAAAGGAACTTACGGCAGCCCTACCTAGCTCCAGCCTCAGAACACCTGAAGCCAGGAATGAAGGATTGATTCCATGAGTTAAAATTTGTGACTCAGTTGGACACGAGGGATCAATATACACAGGGGAGTTGGCGTGTCTCGGAGACCAGAAATGGAACATGAGTCAGGGCAACAGGCACTAGGGAGAGAGTGATGGAGTCAGAGGTACACACTCCTGTCGGACACATTCTAAGCTGCTGGTTGGTGCCTGTAGCTTTGGATTTCTTCATTAGGGAGACTGACCGAGCAGGCAGCATGGCTAGACTGTTATCCTGGCTTCCTTGCAGACTCCCCCATTCCTGTCTCAGTGTGATGGGCATGAAGCTGAGGTGGACAGGTGACTGAGAGGGCCTTCAAGCCATGGTGGGCTCTTTGGTACACTCAGTTCTTCCAAGCTGCCGGTCCAATTCCAGTGTGTTGGTTAGCTCCTTCAGGGCACTTGTGTTTCAAGAGGGCATCTAAGAGGAAGCACTAAACTCACTTGAGTGCATTTTCTGGGAATTCTAGGCCTTGGAGTAGGTCAGCAGGTGAGGCCCTTTGAGGGAGGGGTTTATCGCCACTTCAGCCATTCAGTGGGGATAGCAAAACGAAGGCCCGGTAGGGTCCTGGGAGGATCCTTCTGGGGCCATTGTGTCCCTCTGTGGAGAACAGAGAGTACCTAGAGAACACTGAGTCCCAAGTATCCATTTATAATCCAGGACTCTGTGGTTTCTCTGTTTTATTCCTTCTTGCAATAAATTTACGAAAAAAACCTCCAAATCATTAAAATCTCTCTAGTGAGAAGCTGTAAATAGAAGAAATTTGGGGCATCCAGGAAATCCCAGGATGGTTGTAGGGTGCTCCTCTGCTCTGCAGGACAAGAGGACGGAGTCTTTCAGCACTCAGCAGGGCGTAGAACATCCTCTCTCAGAAGAAGACATTTGGATAACCTAATAATTGAAATAGCCAGCATAAAGTGACAATGGCTATAATCATAATTTCCTACTAACAAAGAAATTGAATCAGTTTTAGTATTCACTATATCATGATGGAATAAGTGATTGGTTATTCCATATAGATCAATTATAAGTTAGCCATTCCATTTGACAAAAGAAAATTAACATATTGCATTCTATTTCAGATTTCACTTATCTAATTAATGAAAAAGACTGATTCTTTAGCCAGTGTGGAACAGTTCTGTGTTTTACATTTATCTGGAAGAACATTTTCTATTAAATGAAATTTGGGTGACAGGATTTAACATGCTTTTTTTGAAATCTTCCAAAACCACTACCCAATCTCTGTGAGCCCTTGTAAGAGATGTAACAGTCTGTTCCGACCACAGATGATAGCCAACTTTTCTTTGGATGGAAATCTGCATTGATGGTAAAGCGACTCAAAGGAGCAGCGACATCCAGTGAAGGTTCAGAGGGACCCATCCGGTGCCCCTGGAATGTTCTTTCCACTTTGTTACCGGGTTAAGCTTGTCTCACCTCTGCCTTCAAAGCAGAGGAACGCAGACGCCAGCTCACATCCTGCCTCGCTCTGCTGCCCTGTGATGTCGTGGTGCGCCAGGGGAGTTAACGGTAGCATATAAGGCTCCTTGTTCACTTGTATGTGCTGTGCTCTCTCCGTCAGGCCGAGTGCAGATGCTGCCGCAGGCAGTGTGTCTCCTGCACGCGCTTCTTGAGAATGGACACACCGTGTACGTGCACTGCAACGCGGGCGTGGGCCGCTCCACCGCAGCCGTCTGTGGCTGGCTGCAGTACGTGTTGGGCTGGAGTCTGAGGAAGGTGCAGTACTTCCTCATGGCCAAGAGGCCCGTTGTGTTCATTGACGAAGACGCCTTGGCCAGGGCACAAGAGGACTTTTTCCAGAAGTTTGGGAAGATTCGTTCTACCATATGCAGTCTGTAGCTGGCCAACCTGCCTCCCCTTCCTTCCAGTTTTCTTAAGGGTTCTGGGGTGATGTTTGTAAAATACCTAGAAACAACAGTCCCACCTGAACTGGGAGGATGTGGGTGTGTGCTCCTCCTCCAAGCTGCTCCCCGGCTTCTGGGGATGGTTTTCCATGAGGATGTATTTGGGCTGTGTCTGCAATATTTTACAAAGGAAGCTGTGACTGATGCATGGGAAAGGCTGAAAGCCGTTGGGTTGTGCAATATTGTTCGAGCTTTAGACAAAAAAAGAATGTATGCAGTTCCTGCTGGCAGAAGAGTCCTTTGCTTTATAGGCACTGCATTGGTTGTAGTATAGATTCATGAGTGCAGTTTCTTGTTGCATTGTAGTTCCTTGGCATGCAAAAGAAAAGATCGCAGGTTATGTGAATTTCATCACTAGAGTACATGCATGCACGCGCGTGCACACACACACACACACACACACAGCTTTTCTTCTGAACTGAACTAACATTGTGGTCATTTGTCAAAGGAGGGAATAAGGGTAGAAACCTGAACTGCAACCAAAGAAGAGCTCACATAGGCAAAAAGCAGAAGTTTTCTAGGTTGCCAGGTCCCGTTTCATAGTGTAAAGCACTCTCCTAGGCGTCTCCTTCCTTATGTACCTGAAGACCCCATGTGATAAACCAAAGCAGACTAAGCTCCATTTGTTTCACTGAGGTTTAATGAGTTCGCCCAGGGTCTCACAGCTAGTCAGGCATGAGCTGGAGTTTGTAACTCATGTTTATGTCAGGCAGTGCTCTTTTCAACCCATTGGTTTTTCCAGCATAGAATAGTGACTTCAGTTTTGTCCCTCTCAGGATAAGGTTGATTCCCTGCAGAAATTTCTACAGTAAGAAATGAAACAGTGTTCTAATCGATTACCAAAGAATTTAGGTAAGTAGTTCTATTTTGTACAACCTAATTTAAGACATGGTGGGCTGTCTCAAGGCCTGAGCCTTAGCTCAGAAACTATATTCTGAAAAGGAACTATAGAAGAGGAACTGTGTTACCAAAAAAGCCCAACGAACCAAAATTCACACACCATTGTTTCTGATTCTGACTCAACATCAATTTAGTGCAACACACAGTTACTGTGCCTCCAAAATAGGCAATTCATTCCACTCGGTTTTAGAGGAAAAAAAGTTGAGCAAGACATTTTCAAAAGCATACACCCCGGAAATAGACCTATGTTCAACACCCTGGAAACAGACCTGTGTTCAACCAACCATAATGCAAAATTGAGCTGTGCACAGTAGGTTAGAATACAGCAAGGGAATATCTTTCAATTGAGCACCTGTGTGCGGGTGTCTAGCATCTTATTCAGTTGCATCTTCATAGTACACCATGAGGTAGGCTTCATTTTCTCCATTATTTAAAGGAGAAAGCAAAAGCTAAGAGGTTAAATCAGTGTCATTTGCCACATGCTGAGTAAATTCAATGAGATACAAAACTAGGTTTGTTTGACCACAGTTCATGCTTTAAAAAAATTAAACTATAATGCTTATTTATTTTTCTGTTTCTTCTTTCTTCCACAAACACTTACTGATAGACAAGAGAGGTTCTCATACAGGAGGTATAGGGGATAAGAAGGACTCAGGGTAAGTTCCAGTAGAACTCAGAAGAGGGGAACATGTCATAACCATGGCATTGGGGGAAGGTGACATTTTGATATTTGTTTTGGGCAGAGGAGGCTAGATAGGAAACATTTTTTTTTTCTGAGAAGTTTACAAAGTTAAATTTAGAAAGCAGCATTGGATAGTGGGAAGTCTAGTTCTTTTGCTGAAAATAGTAAGAAGTAGTTATTGTATTTTGGAACCCATTTATAGTCCCAATGTGTTATGTAAAATTTAATCTTAAAATGGAATATTTTAAACTAATATACATAAGTGTGTGTGTGTGTGTGTGTGTGTGTGTGTGTGTGTGTGTGTGAGAGAGAGAGAGAGAGAGAGAGAGAGAGAGAGAGAGAATTAATGCCTAAGAAATCCAGCTGTATAATTTCTACTCTAGAATGGCCTTTTGGGGTGGATTTTTCCTTTTCCCTTTTGCTCTGATAAAAACCAGTTTAAGACTGTTACAGAATGTTTTAGAATAACCCTTTTGTCCTCAGTGAATGGAATGTCTAATGTATTTTGAAATCACCAGGATTTTTTGTTAAATAAAAGCATTAGAAAAAGACCTTTGTCTCTGGGATTGTTTTAATGTTATCAGCTTAGTCTGGAGTCTGGAGAAATCAACTGTGTTTTTTGTTTTTGAAGGGGGCAGTCAGCTGAGCTAAATTGTTCTGTCTTTGTCATCCTTACTCTCTCATTAACCTATCAAAAACTGGAAGTTAAATGATGGAAGAAGTCAATGGTGGGAACACCACAAAGAAATGAAGAAAACTTACAAAAATGGGTCTGAGAAAAATCATATCAGATTTGGTGTCATTAGCTGTTTGTCATTGGCATTAACAAAACTTTTGGGGGAGGGTACTAGGGAGTCAACCCAGGGCCTCTCATACATTAAGTACTCATGCTACCACCGAGTTACACCCCAGCCCAACGAACTTCAATCACAGATTTCTCAAAGAAAATTGTAAGATCTCATTCATGGTAAAGAAATGTCCAAGTAGGGTTGTCTCCTTTTAGACTTTCAATGTTATCCTTCTCTTGTTTTATTAAAAAAAAAAAAAATCTGAAAGAATACACACACTCTTTTGGCCAACCTTAAAGTAGTAGGTAAAAACCACTTGGTTTAGCTTAAGAAATAATGATAAAAAAATGTGGGTAGGACTTTGAAAATGATAAGGAGGTAATGGAAGGAGAGATTTGAAAAGGTGTTATAAAAGAAATGAAACTTGCCACATGTGAAAGAAAACCACCGAATAGCTAAACATGGAGTCAGATCAGAAGTCAAAGCTGAAATTATCTTAAAGATAATGTCATTATTTTACATAGGAACAAACAGACCCAGAGATATTAACTCAGTGTTCTGTAGCAAAGAATTGTACTCCAGAGAAAGAGGATACTCCTGGTACAAGTCAGAGGGAGAGGGTACTCCAGGGACAGGTCAGGAGATTTACTGTGCTATTGAGGAATCATAGAAGTGATGGGAATGAGATCAGATAGTATTAGTAGGGGAGAATTGATAGAAGGATTAATGGAAATTTAGGTAAGTAGAAGAAAAATGATTAAAATGAGAAAAAGAGAAGAACAGTGACATTTCCAAAAAAGAGAAAAAGCTGATTTCTGGGGAGTTTGAGAGAGGCCTGACTACAAGGGCAGATGGGGAGCATCCAGTTATTTGTTCTTGTTAGACATCCTGAGTATATGCCTATTTCTCAGAGGGACTAGATTACGTTTGAAAGAAGAACCAGCTAGATGTAATGTGCTGACCATGTTGGATAGGTGTACGGCTGTTGATTACTTTGTAGGAGATGAAAGAAAATCTGAGTGGTGACAGAGCTAAGAATAAAGGAAATAAAAACTGATGAAGCTACCTCTCATTATAGCAATAATGACAATAATATAATAAAAGGAAGAGGAAGAGCAATAGTAGTACAACTTTGCTGTTTCCTTCCCTAAACCATAATTCCAAAAGTCTTCCCCAGTTCAGTTGTTGGAAATGTACTTCCAGTTGCTCAGTTATTGTCTTAGTCTGTTTTTTTTTTTTTTTTTTTTTTTTTTTTTGTTGCTATAAACAGAATCTATAAAGAAAGGAAGTTTATTTTGTCTCATGATTACGCAGACTGGGAAGTCTGAAACTATGGTTCCAGAATTGGATTGGCTTCTGGTGAGGGCCTCAGGTTGCTTCAACACATGGCAGAAGGCAGAAGGGCAAGCAGAACGTGTGAGAGAGTGGGAAGGGAGCCAAACTTCCAAAGACAGCTAACCCACTACAAGAGAGGCATCATCCCCATGACCCAAACATCTCCCACCAAACCCCACCCCTCACTTCTGATGCATTGAGGAATTAAAGTCACAACACATGAACTTCCAGGGGACACACTCAGACAATAGCAGGTCTTAAGCCTTAAGAGTCATCCATGACTCCTCTCTCTCTTTCTAATACCACATCTGATCCACCAGGAAAGCCCGTCATATCTATTGCATCTATGCTTTTCCTCCTTTATCAAATAAACTAGTCAGAGTCATCATGATCACAAAACTGGATTCCAGAAATAGAGTCCAACCTAGGATTTCCGTTCTTGTTCCTCCCTCTCTTCTAGTCCCTATACCCTATACCCTATACCCTATACCCACACAATGGCAGGAGTACCCCAGATCATGTTACTCCAGAAACCTCCCACGTCACTCAGGGCAAAAGTCAAACTGTTCAAGGACATATATAGTCTGCTACCACGTTACCCTTTTGGCTTCATCTGTTGCCTTCCATATGATTCACTCTTTTCCACCAGCGTAAGACTTCTTCATTTTCTTTGAACATTGCAGGCTTCGATCTGAGGGTACTTGCACTTGCACTTGCAGTTATTTCTGCCTATGTTGTGCTTGTCTCATGTGTTGGAAGCTTGATCCCCTGTATGGTGCTGTCAAGTGGTGGAACCTTGAAGAGGTGGGGTCTAGTGGGGGGAAGTTAGGTCATTGGAGGCATGTCTTCAGAAAGGATTAATGCAGCTCTTGTGGGACCCTGGTTAGTTTTCATGGATGTGTGTTGCTATAATTGGGTCCAACCTATGTACTTGGTGCATGTAACCATTTTTCTACTTCTTTTCCACCATATTGTGACATAATCAAGGTTGTCCTCACGAGAGGCTAAATTCATGGGCCGTTTGATCTTGGACCTTCAGCTTCCAAAACTGAGAGCTCAAAAAATCTCTTTTATTTATGAAGCATGAAGTCTCAGGCTTTTGTTGTTAAAACCTATAATGCTCTGTGGGGAGCTGTCTATGGCTAGCAAAATCAGGCTTGGTTGAGCCATCAGACATGGAAATCTGGCTTTCAGGAACTGGCAATCATTGAGAGATTGTTCCAGATCGCCTGAAGAATATTACTTCCATGCAGAGTGGCTCATTGCCAGAATTTGCATATCCTGGATGTGTCACGTGACCCACCAGAGCAAATGGCTTCCTTAACTCCACCCCATCCTGTTTCTCACAGAAGATGCTCCTCCGATCCCTCTTTTACCTGTATGACAATAAATAAAGGACAGGTGGGCTCTTCCATTATCAGAGCCAGATTGGTATGGCTCAATTGGTCATGCCTCTGCTTCAAAGTATAATTGTCTTCTGTGGTTCTGCTATTAAATAAGTCTCTTAGTGATTAATTTACAGTCAGCCCATCCCTCTGACAGAAACCCTTTCCCTCACCCACACTGGATGTGGAAGAAACTCAATAATGTTCTTTTGCCAGCTAAGCCCAAAGCTTTCTCCCTCAGTGATGCTTCCCTAATTTACCCTATTAAAAACTGCCTGACTCCTTACTGACCCTCCGTATCCATAGTCTGTGCTGTATTTCCTTTCATATGACTTAACACTGGCCAACATATTGCATAATTTGCTTATTCATTTTATCTGCATCCTCTCACTTCAATGTAAACCTCATAGAGTTGGATATTTATGTTTTGATTGGTGATGTACCATAGTGTCTGTACCAGAAGCTGTGTATAGCATATAGTTCAATGAATGAAGCACAAAAATAGCTACTAGCTATTGAGAGCATACAATGTTACAGGCATTGTTCTCTCTCTCTCACTCTCTCTCTCTTTATATATATATATATATATATATGTATATATATATTCCACATATATATACTCATATATACATATATATAGATGTGATTATATATATGATTATATATATATAAGCTTATTTAGTCCCTCCAACAATGCTATGTGATATTATTGTCCTTATTTTACAGATAAGAAAACTAGAGATATAGAGAGAATGTGAAATTATTCTCAGGCAGTTAGTATAGTTTTACTCTTAGTTTGGTGGTGTAAGTTTCTAATCACTCATTATAAACCTTGGACATTTTACATATATTAGTTCTTTAGGGCTGCAGTTATAGTGTACTATAGACATAATGGCTTGAAAAACAGAAATTTATTCTCTGATAGACTAGAAGTTTAAGATCAAAGCATCAGCAGGGCTGGTTCCTTCTGAGAACAGTGGGAGGGAATCTGTTCCTTGCTTCCTTCATTTCCAGCAATCTTTGGCATTTCTTGGTCTGCAGAAACATCACTGAGGCCTGTGTCTTCAGAGTTCTCCCTGTGTGGGAGTCTGTGTCCATTTCTGGTTTTCATAAGGATACCTATTGGTCACACTGGATTGGGTCCTGACTCTCCAATATGACTTCATCTTAACTAATTACATCTGCAATGACTTACGTTCATGCATGGTCACATTCTGAAGTAATGAGGTTATGACTTCAACATATGTTACAGAAAACTACTTAAAGATATGGACACAGAAAAAACAACCAGGCAGGTTGGAAGGGAGGAGAAATTCGAAAGAAAGAAGAGAGGAGCATGGGCTATTTCCCATTTTCATATGTTTATTTTGTAAAAGAGTACTACTGAAAAAGAGAGATGGAAAATTGGAACTGTTCAAATAAAAGAGGATGGATTCCTGTACTATAATTATATTAGGTAATATACCAATATTATTAAAGGAAAGACTTAGGTCAGTGAAAAATATTGCTGTCATCAAAGAGCAAAGTGGATTAAGTACTGAAACATAAGATCTGAAACCATAAAACTGGAAGAAAGCATAAGGAAAAGGCTCCCTGACACTGGTCTCAGTTGTGATTTTTTGGATTTGATACTGAAAGCATAGATAACAAAGGCAGACTCAAGCAGGTGGGTTTGCATCAAACTAAAAAGCTTTTTCATAGCAAAAGGAAAAAAAAATGAAAAGGCAAGTTGCAGAGTGGAAAAAAATACTTGCAAAGACTATGTATAATAAGGGATTAATGTCCAAAGCTATAAGGAACTCAAACCAGTCAGGAGCAAAAAGACAAATAACTCAATTAAAAATGGACAAAGCACCTGAAAAGACATATCTCCAAAGACACGAATAGCCAACAGGTATACATGAAGGTGCTCAACACCATTAATCACCAAGGAAGTGCAAATTAGAACCACAGTGATAGATCACCTCATGTGATAGATGTCTATTATGAAAAGCGAGAATTGATTTCTGTTATATTTAGATTCGTTTGTATTTATTTAGAAAAAAACTTTTTGATTTTTCTGTTTCTTTTCTTGCTTTTATTTTTTGGTAACTATAGCTTCTCCCTTATAGCAAAAAATACTTTCATAATGACTTAAGTAGGCCTCCTTCATGTTGACATTATTGCCATTATAATTATGACTTGTTTTGCATTTATTTACTCTTTCTTTTTTTGGTCCTAATTTTTTATATGGAATCAAACAGAGGGTCTCCTGCATGCTAGGCAAGTGCTATACTACTGAGCTACATCCCCAACTCTTGATTTTGTTTGTTTTTATGGCAGAATGTTGCTCTTAGCCCAGGTTGGCCTAGAACTTGTGATCCTCCTACATCTGCTTTTGAAATGAGTGGGCTTACAGGTGTTGCCACTATGCCCAGTGCCCTTTTTTCTAAAGTTGTTAGGAAAGTCAAAGAAATTGTTGATAGGGACCTAATCCTCATTGCTGGACCTACATCACTACCCTACTCCATTCCTAACTTTCTTCTCTCTCTCAACTTCTATCATTACTGAGAACTTTAACCTGGTATTTCTCAAGGTTTTAGTGAGTATATTATTGTCCACTCCCCTGTAGTCCTGCATCCCTCATAAGGTACGCTGGGCCCTACCTTCCATAGATGGTAGTGTTCATCTATCAACACACTTCCAAAATCACTGTATCATTCTGAAATATCTTTCTGCTGGTAATCCTTCTTAATTGTGCTTTCATTGTTGCAGGTGGATTTCTATCTTCAAGTTTTATATTGTCATTTCCATTCATATATCAGGAGGAATGGTGTGTAAACTAGAATTTTCTCAATCATCATCTACACCAATGACATCCAAATCTCAATCCTTGTTCTAACCTTCTTTTCTGAGTGCCAGGCTCACATATCAAGAAAACATTTTTCTTTTTAATTTCCCCCAGTTCTCAGGCTATCTTCCAACCTCAGTATTCCACAAACTAATTTTCTCTTCCTGTGGTCAAGTCTCTCATACTTTCTCTCTCAGGCCCACAGTGGCAACCTCTTCTCCATCCCTAGTTGCCCCAGGCAGAAACCTGAATGTAACTCAAATGTTATTTTTGCCACCTGCCTCATGTTTACCACCCTCCTCACTCCTCAGTAAGTCCTTCAGTTACACCTAAAGACCTCCTACGTAAGTTATCTCTCTTCTATTAAAGCTCCCTGACTAGGCTGAGGCATGTCTGGGTGTGAAGAGTTGAGAGATCAAAGGCACTGCCTTACTCAACTGAAAGGCACCCTGCACGGTTTCCTTGTACAGGAAAGAAGCCCAGTCTGTGCAGAGGACAGAAGAAGGAACCATTTTGCAGTCAAGGTGTGGGGAGCCAATTTCTGGCAAATTTGAGTCTGGCCTGAAATACAGGCCTGGAAAATCCACATTGCATGCATAACATAGAGGGTGCCCAAGTGACCAGTAGAAAATCAAACCTGGAGAGATGTTTTCACAAAGGACAACTAGTCATGGAAACCCACCTGACTCTTCCCCTCCCCCTTCAATCCTGCTGCTTGCAGGACCTGCTGGGAGAGACAGGCCTGGCCAGGAATTCAAAAGGGTGGGAGTGGTAGAGATTGAGTTTGGAGACTGAATGTGAGACCAGGAATTGTGGGGTCCACAGGTGATAATCAGGGACTAAGAATTGGTTCCTCCACCACATGAGTGGAACCCAGAGAAGATCTCTGGGGTGCAGTTTTTCTGCGTAACTGGCAACTGCTGGGCCCTGGAGGTGTGCTGATTTAAATCTCCAGACCAATTGGTATTCATCAAAGAACTGGAGTCTACCTAAGCCAAACCTACCTCCGGGAGTTCTGCCCACAGGCTTACCTCTCTCCAGGAACCCAGTGGAGCGAGTCTCGCACTCCAGATGACCCCATCTAACACTGCTGAGAAGAGAAGCTGAGAATCTTTTGAACTCCAGCAATTCTTTAATTAAATCAAGATTTTTTTCTCTATTTTTTATTTTCTATTTTTTTATTTTTTATTTTTTTATTTTATTTTATTTTATTTTTTATTTGTTTAATTGTGATCTTAATGACTCATGGACATTTATACATATTCATATTTGTGATTTTTAAAAAATCATTTCTGTCATTTTTCAAGCTAGTTATTTTTCATGGATCAGTGTTTTGAGAACTAGGATGTTTGATTAGACTATTTCAGTTTTGTTTTGTATTCTTTTATTTTTAATTTTTAAAATTTTAACTTTATTTATTTATTTTATCTCACCCATTTCCCTTTGTTTTCTTTCTGTCTTTTATTCCACTAATAGGCAATCTATATTGGTCTCTCTTTCATTCTTCCTTTAATTTTTTACTTCTCTCTTCTCTTCTCTTCCTTCGTAATCATCGCATCCTATATCACTTTTTTTTTTCTCCCTGTCTGCCATTCAAAATTGTAAACCCTTTTGTAAACTTACTATTTTTATTGTAGGCAATATATAATCATATTATTCTGTTTATTGTGACAATTAACATTGTAGACATCATAGCAAGAATTATTTATTTTAATTCTGTATAGTGTTTGCATTGGTTGTTGTTATTATTTGTCTTCCCCAAATGGTGAGGTTTTGGAAATCTTCAGGGACACTATAAGTCTACAGGGTAGAAATTCTACTGCCTCAGATAGTGTTAGATGGGTAGACACACAAGCAACATGAAAAAACAAGGAAACAAATTGCCTCAAACAAACCAAGATACTACAATAACAGAATCCATTGACACCACCGTGGGAAAAAGTCAGAGAAGGAGTTTAGAATGTACATAGTTAAACTGATCTACAAGGTAAAGGACAATGTAAGGAGGGAAATCAGAGAAAATACAGGAAGTGAAAGATTACTTCAAAAAAGATATGAGATTTTGAACAAAACTTCCTGACTTACCTTCCTATTGCTGTTCCTCTCTCTGGACCACTGGTTATACTGCTACAGAGAAACCTTCCTGAATTTCAAACATGGTACTCTCTCTCCCTTGCTCAGTACTCCTCAATGACTCCTTATTGTTCTCAGAAAAAAAGGAAGACACCCTTAATGGACATAGCAGGCTCTTTATGACCTGGTCTATCATGTGATGCCTCATGATGATACCTACCTGGATATAGATACCTACCTGCTCTCTCCAGATATTTTCACAGGACTCATCTTAAGGTGCTGTACTATGACATGCTGCACTGTGACCCCATTAGGAAGGAATTTTAAGGCTTTTAAGAATGCTTAGCAAACACAGGCACATTCTCTAATGTTTAAGCCAAGCACACTTTTGGATGCTATGCTCATACGTAGTGTGGGTTTTAATCTAAGAGCAATGTGAAGAAACCATTTATTTTTTCATGTAAGTTAATGTTTGGAGTAATTTATTCAATGGTAGTACTATCAAATTCCTCATTTTTATTTTCTTTTTGTTTTAATCATTTTAATAACTATTTCTTTTGAAATATACAGCCTGCATTTTAATAATATTTACATGGCAAGCATCACATGTTAACCATGATCCTATAAGATGTTTTATTACATTTTCAATAGATCATCTTCCTGAAAATTGCATTTACTTAATCCCCTTTCAGCTTACCATCACAGGCTAAAACTGATATCCTTCAAAAAAGAATGTTCTACGTGTTATAAATATAGTATCAGTTATATTATATCACACAGTATTCTCTCAGTGAGTGGTCTCATGTAGGATACTTCCTTTTGGCCATGAATAAAGCACAGCTGTAATTCTTGAGCAATAAAAGAATACTCTATGCAACTCTGAAACTTAAAAATAAGTGTTTTCCTGCTCTTCATAATGATTAAGATTATGTCTTTCTTAACCAACTTTACTTCTTGCTCTCCCTTGTATTTTGACTCATTTTACCCCTTTACCTCATATTTCTTACTTATTTTAAATTTTACTTCCATTCTGTCATATTATTTGATAAACTATGAAATACTATATTTGATCCCTTTTGGAATAAAAAGATGTAAATAAAATAATTACATGCATAAAATATTGCCAATTTGAAACACTCATACAATCAGAGGATGACATAACATAGTATTGATATAAATGTTGAAAAAGTGGAACATTGTACATTTTAGGATAAAACTCCATCGTTTAACAAAGATGCTCTAAAAATAGAACTGTTTTTTATTCTTCATTATATGGACACAAATATCAGAAACCTGTTTCAAATGTGCAGAATGTCTATTAGCAAGGAAGAGATAGAATTCAGGCCATCATCCCAAGTTTCACTCTGATTGAAGACTTCACAGGTAGAGGAATGTGTTTCCCTTTACTACTTCTGACTAATTCAATTGACTTCGTCATACTGTATCCATAATTTATCTTGAATCAAAAGAGCAAACAACCAGATGTAACCACTTGATCTTCCTCTGGTTCTTCTGTTGTACACATAAACACCTGCAGGTGTTGAAAAGTCATAAATAAAACTCAGTTAAAAGGGCACACCTAGTGACCAGTCACATATTTGATGTCTGAAGAGTGAAATTATTTCTAACAGAAAATTGCAGACTTGATAGTCATTATTAATTGGCAGAACTCCCTCTTGAAGTTAACACCAAGATTCTCCCCTATTTATAGTATATTGTTTTCTCCAAGGTAAAGAAATTTGTTGGTTCATTACTTGAAAATATTTGTATTCCTGTACACATAGGAAATTTTGGAGTATTATTACTACACTAGGGTGATGATTACTGTTATGGTTTGAATGTGAATTGTCCACAAAAGCTCACATGTGAGACACTGCTAGAAGGTTCAGAGGAAAAATGATTGGGTTGCGAGAGTCTTAACCTACTCAGTGAATTAATCACCTGATGGGATTAACTTACTCAGTGAATTAATCACCTCAGGTGAATTAATCACCTGATGGGATTAACCTACTCAGTGAATTAATCACCTGATGGTAACTGAAGTGGTAGGGTGTGGCTAGATGAGGCATGGCATTGGGGGTGTGACTTTGGGGTACATATTTGTATCTGGCAAGTGGAGTCTCTCTCTGTTTTCTGATCATCATGTGAGCTGCTTCCCTGTACCACACTCTTCTGCCATGATGTTCAGCCTCACCTTGAACCCTGAAGAATGGAGTCAGCCTTCTGAAACCGGGACCCCTTAAATGAACATTTTCTTCTCTACCATTGTGCTGGTGGGGTCTTTTAGTCACAGCAGAAAAAAAAGTAGCTGATTAAAACAATTACAAAATGAAGGAGACACTCTTTGGAAGGTGTTAGGTCATAATATATATAAACCAAGGATCCATGTGTTCAATCAAGTGCAAGTAGTAATTGGAGTTGTGTGAAGAAAAATTGTTAATTATTTAGGTATTTAAATACTTTTGGATCTACATGAGGAATAATAACTGACATGAATCAAAATAAATCTATTTAGATGGCGATTTTAAAGTCTTAATAAGCAAATGTCCTAATTTGAGCGTTTTCCAGTATTTTTTTTCAGGAATTACTTTCACTGAAATAATTGTTGTCACTAGACTATATTTTATCCCTCAGTGGCCTGCTTTTCTGTTTTTCAGATCAAAGGGAACTCTTTGACTTATGACATATAATTTTCAATTACCAATCATTTTTAAGGACACCAATGGAGGATGTATAAACTAAATCTACATTTTCATTATTAATCAGTTTCCCCATATACAGCTCATTATAGAAATGTTATAAAATATTTTGCAGAAATAAAGAAAGGTGGAAACCTGGCTTAGTAATAGCTCAAATGAGAACAACCTAGGGTATTTAAATGAGCTAGCCACTTACTGCTGCTACCAAAAAGACAAACAAGAGGTCCTTTATCACAAAAAGTATAGCACAGAACTTCAGGTCTAGGTATGATCCAATAAATCACATTCAACTCTGTTCAACAAGTTTGAAGAGAATATTGACATTAACAAATTAGTGCTCCAAAGAGATTTCTGATATTTTCAGAAATGTAGGTGGAGAAAGCAAAACCCAGAGCTCTTTCTGCACTAGTAATTTCATCTTTTGACCAATTGTGAAACTATTTAGTACCTTCCAGGTACTGTGAAGGGCTTTTACTAATTTAATGCGATACCATAGGCTTTGTTAAGTGGGTGCAATTATCAAAATACATAGAAAGGAGTTTGGGAGGCTTAGTTTGGAGAAAAGAAGAGTGTGAATAGAAATAACCATCTTTAAATATCTGATGAACTGATATATAAATAAGACAATTACCTTACCCAAGAGAACAGAAGTAAGATTTGGGGCTCTGAGTTAGAGAGAGGACGTTGTCAACTTCTTTTAAAAAAGGAACTTTCTAGGTAGAATTGCAAAATGATAAAACAGATTGCTTTGTGAGATAAAAAAAGATTCCTACCACTAAATTTATTTAAACCTGAAGTTGAAAGTCTTCCTTCCAAAAAATATATTAAAGATTGATTACTGGACGAAAGATTTTATCACATGACTGACAAGATCTCTTCCAAAGTTAACAATCTATGCTTCTAATTATTGATGAATATCAACTTTAAACTTCCACCCCCTCCACCAGCCTAAACATTAAAGCTACACATTAGCACTTACCAACCCATCTAAGGCACATTACAAAAGTGTGCAAACGTCTGCAGTCTTCTAAGAGAAAACATAATGATCTGCCAGCTCTTGGTTATATTGGAGAAGATGAAGACAACATACAGCCAGAATAGGGCAGCGCTTCTGTATCTGCGCCGGGGTTCACATTGCATGTGTAGGGAATAGTGAAGTGATCTCTCTGGAGCCAAATGGGATGAGTCATGGACAGTTTGCCCAGTAAGAAGTTTAAAAGAAAAAGAGGGTTACCACCTGCAGGAGTAGAGAGACATCTTTGTCACAGCAATCAATCCCTAAAATCATTTACTGTGCATGTAACTGTGTTGATTGGATGTAAAGCATTATCTTCATGGTATTTCCATGTAACATTTTTTATTCAGAATTCTTCATGAAGATAACACTTTCAAACAACACTGATAAAAATCCAATCTGGTAGTAATAAAACAAATTTAAACTTCATCATTCCTAGACTGATTCTGGTTCATTGGTGATAGTTCTGTGGTCCATGTTACAGTAGGTATATTGGCTAGTTAACGCTTGTTCTCTTATTTATTTTTTTACTTTAACTTTGAGCTAAGCACAGAGTCAGATCAAATGAATTGATCCAGGGTACTACATAATTAAGGCAAGTATGTTAGACATGCCAGGATTTTACTAATTAACAATCCCTCTCTCCCAATGGAAAAACATGAATCCTTTTACCATTTGTAAGGTGATGCTCTAACCAAGTACATTAAAGAAAGTCACACTTGTGCATGTGATCCCATGTATCACATCATCTCCAGAGTAGTTTTATCCCTATTTCCTCTTGGTGTTTAACTTCTTCCTCAAATAATTTGGTGCCTGTCAGATTATATTGTGGCAATTAGATATTTGTGTTGATTATATATTTATTGTCTGTCCGAAACTGGAGACACATAGCTCAGTGATGGGAGCTGGCTCTTAGATGCTCATTCTGAGAGCAACTCTTTGCTTTCTTATTTTCCACATGACTCACTGGCAATTTTATCTCTTCGGTACTCCTGTGGCTGTCCGAGAGTACATCAAACTTAAATGGGCCCTCAAAGCTGCGCTTTTTTATACTGTCTGTTGTGTAAAGATGTGTTGATATGATTGTGCTGAGAACAGGGAAAGAAGGAAATATGAACATTTACCCTCCTTATCAAGATCTTGAACCATTCATGAGATAATGTGTGTAAAACAGATGTAAGAATTTTCCATATAATGAAGTGCAGATAGAAAAAGTTGGTTCACAAAAGAGCATGAGAAGAGCGTGAGAAGAGTTTAGAATGTTTCATCTCTAGCTCGTGAGGTGTGCGTGTGCATGCGTGCTTGGGTGTAGGACACGCCACATTGTGTTTGACTCCTATGCGGGCATCACCTGCACTTAGAAACAGCAGTCCAGGCGTCTCACTGCTGGGCAAGCAGGAGGGACCAAACATAAAGGACAAACAGGAGCAGCAGAGGGCCAGTATTGCCAGCGCTGAGCTCCCCAGCGAGCAGGGCTTCGAGGTAAAAATGGACTCTTCCTTTTGTGCTCTCCCTGTTGATGCATGTGACCCTGTTTGTAGAGCTAGTGGGATGGAGATCCCAGGATGCTGGGGATGAGAGGAGCGGCAGTGTTTCTCCCTTCCAGGTCCCCAGCCCTGCCCTCCTGTCAATCAGAGCTGCCCTGTCATCTTCTGACTGCCACTTGAAGGCACAGGTGAGTGTGTTTCCACCTGCTCTGCAATCTTCATTCTGCACGTGGCTTTTATCACTAAGCTGAACTTCATCTCTCCCCTCGTGTCTCTCCCAGTTTTACTAGACGCCCGTCTACTGGCTCTGGATCTTACACTCCCCTCGTGTCCACATTGTTGACTTGTCCTTCCCTTTGCTCCTTAAAGTCCTTCCCAGGGCCTGCTTTACTGTTAGCTCTCAAAGCTGTGCAGGGCCTCCTTGCTGACAGTTCTCCAGAACCCTGAGGGCCACGTCCTGTACCACAGACTCCAAGCAACAAGCACTGAGCTGTGTCCTTGGTTTCTATTTTTTGGTTCATGATCTTCAGTTATGTTAGACAAACCTGTCCCAAATGCAAATGATAGTCATCTGTGACCAAATGCCAAGTCTTTAAGAAAACAGCCTGATAAGTCTTGATTTATTTCTCTCTCAAGACACTGAAAGGTAAACTGAGGCACAGTCATTTTTTTTTAGGATTTTATTTGGGTAGCTCCAAACTATCAACTTCAGGGGCTCCACAGAGTTAACACAGGGGAAGGATATTGTGGGGGTAAAAAGAGGGAAAACAAAGAAAATATTTGGTTACAGTTATGCACTGTCTTATTTGCCTATCTTGCTAGAAAGTCTCTAGTTTTGTAACTACGGGTTAGTTGGTGGCTTCCAGATGGTTAGCCTTAAGTTTCATTTTTCTCTAACGTAGGCATTTACAAGGACTTGTTCAAGTTAAGCTTCACTTACGTGTGCAAATCAGCAGATTAAGGCCTAACTGGCTTTCTGATCAGGGATTGTCCAGGCCTTGGTGACATTTTAATTTATTTTAACAAAACTAATCGACCACACTCCTGTCAGTAAACTGTCACCAAAACCTTTGCTCTTTCAAGAAGCCTTTCCGGGGTAACCGGAGGGAACCTGAACTTGACCTAGTGCATACGGGATTCTCAGACACTCCCACCACTATCCCAGCAATTCATCCTGTTTAACTTTTAAAGAAAATTGTTACTTTTTTTGTTTTTTTTAGTTACACATGACAGTAGAATGTATTTTGACATATTACACATACATGGAGTATAACTTCCCGTTCTTGTGGTTGTTACACTGGTTGTGTTTTCACATGGGAACACAGGAAAGTTATGTCAGATTCATTCTATTGTCTTTCCCCTTCCCATCCCCACTCCCTGACCTTCATTCCCATTAACCTAAAGCATTTCTATTCCACACCCCTCACCCCGGCGTTGTGTGTTAGCATTCACACATCAGAGAGAAAATTTGGCCTTTGGTTTTTTGGGGATTGGGCTTATTTCACTTAGATGAGAGTCTCTAGTTTCATCCATTTACCAGCAAATGAAATAATTTCTTTCTTCTTTATGACTAATATTTCATTGTGCATATATATCATGTTTTCTTTTTAAAGATTTGTTCTTTTTAGTTATATGTGACAGCAAAATATATTTTGATATACCATATATACATGGAGTATAACTTCCCATTTTTGTGGTTGTACATGATATAGAGTTACAATGGTCATGTATTCATGTATGAACATAGAAATGTTATGTCAAATTCATTCTACTGTCTTTTCTATTCCCATTTCCCCTCCCTTGCACCCACTCTGCCCTGTTCAATTCCTTCTCTCCCTACTCCCCACTGATTGTGAGTTGGTATCCACATATCAGAGAGAAAATTCGGCATTTTTGGGGGGGATTGGCTCATTTCACTTAGCATGATAGTATTTATTTATTTATTTATTTTGATTTTTAAACAGCTCTTTTTCTCTCTCTCACACACACACTGTCCTTTAACAAGAGTCCAGCAGTAGCCAGCCCCCCCACTGGCCACCAGGGTTCTGAGTTCAGGACCACACAGCCTACCCTGGGAAGTGTCCACGAAGGTGACACTGAGGGGCAAGGCAAAGAGAAGAAAGCAGAAAATGGGTATGGCCAGGAAGGCTGGGGAGGAGGGGATGGGAAGGAAGGGAGACGCTGAGGAGACGCTGAGACCCTGAGGAGAGCAGCCTGGCAGGTGCGTGGTTAGGAGCTCCCAGTATGTGTGGAGATTGTGTGGCAGTTGACGATGGGTCTGCACCTGAGCAGAGCCTCGGGGTCTGAGTTCCCGCTCTGCCCCAGGCACTCAGGGCACATGCAGTGACGTCCTTCCAGCGTGGTAAATTACCTCAGCAGCCTGCTGGGCATCCTCCGGCTCCAGTTCCAGCAGACTGGGTACCAATCAGCAGGCATCAAGCAGACCCTTCCATTGACATCCTGGGGCAAGAGCTTTGAGATACTGGGTGAGACCAGGTGATGCTCAGGGAGCAAGGTCACCAAAGACACACTTTCCCAGCCCTCGTGGAAACACCTCCCAGCAGCGGGGGTCTCTGAGGATTGCTTCTGGAGGGGCTCTACCGGAAGAGCCGGTATGTCCGTGGCAAGCGCCCATCTCTGCTGGACAACGCCACCTGGATGTGCTTATAAGTGGGCAGGTTGGTCAAATCCCCAAGGGCGGCCATGGCAGGTTTCCCACGCAGCATCTTAGATGCAACCCTCCGGATGTCGTCTGGCTTCACATTGCGGATGAGCATGCACAGCTCCTGGGGCAGCTTTCTGGACTGTGTGGCCAACACCTGCCTCCCCACGTCCTCAAAGATGACAGGCCTGGACTCCAGGTTCATCATTAGCATTGACATCAGCTGTGTCTTGGCCCGCTCCAGCTCCACCGTATCCACAGTTCCGCCCATCAAAATAAATTCCTTTGCGATGATTTCTACCATTTCCCGAACCTGTCTCGGATCAGCGCTAGTGTGAATGCACAAGAGGCCAGTGTCTTCATAGCTGTGGTGGTAGGAGGTCGCATTATACATCCAGTGGCACCTGTTGAGCACGTTGAGGTAGAGCCTGGAGAACATGCCCTTGCCGGGCCGCCAGCCGAGAAGGAGCCCCCTCCTCCCATCATCATGTTCAGCACAGCAAAAGGGATAAAATCCTCCTCCAGGAAGGAACAGCTCTCAAGCCCCACCATGATGTGTGTGAGCTCTGGGATGGGGGTTGGGCCAAGGCTGACATTGGACATGTCTCTCTCTAGCTTGACAATGCCCCCGGTGTATTGTGCTACAGATCTGTCAACGTCCACAGCCCCGGCACTCCCCCAGGCTGGCTGGGCTCCCAGTAGGTATTTTTTAGCACATTCCACCAAATGCTCATGCTCGACACCAACTCCAGCCAGCACCATGCGGTCGGGGGTATAGTAGTTCCTCAGGTAGGAATGGAGCACTTCCTGGTTAATCTTGGGTATGTTCTCTATGGGGCAGAAACGGTGGAGGCCCAGGGTGTTCCCCCTGTAAGCAGCTTCGTGAATCATCTCAGTGAGAAGCGGCTCAGGGTCAGGTCGCATGTTCAGGTCCTCCAGCTCAAACTGGACAGCCATCCGTGTCATCTCTATTTCTTCATCTGTCAGGCGGGGGTGCAGAGTCACCTCAGCCAGCAAGCCAACCACAGTGTCCAGGCCTTTACTGTCAGCAGACACGGCATACATGGTGGTATCTCTTGAGGTCTGGCAGTCACAGATACCCCCGTGCTTTTCCAAAGTAAGCAGAATTTCATCTTTGCTGTCAAATCGAGCAGTAGACGAAAATGCCAATTTTTCCAAAAAGTGAGCAATTCCGCTAAGATACTTCGCTTCATATCTTGATCCTGAGTTGACAAGAATTCCTACTGTACAAAACTGTCCAAACTTATTTTGAGATGCCACTTGAAGCCCATTATCCAGCCTGGTAACTTTGGTTTCGAATTTTTCCTGTCCATCAACTGCAGCAAAAACAGGCTTGGGTACTCCAGGTAAGGGAGAAGAAAGAGGGACGCTGGGATAGGCGCCTCGCTACTAAACTGTCTGTGTGCAGGGGGTCCAAACCTGGCCCGAGGCCCTGGCAGCACCTAGCCCCGGGCTCCCCGCTTGGGCTAGGTCCGGCTCGCCAAGACCCTCGGTCTTGGCGCCTGCTCGTCACCCGCCACAGCTCCTGCTCTCTGGCCCCGAGAATGACGACCCCTTCTTCGTCTTGCGGCTCAACGGTCACCCCCATCGGGCGCCCCTAGTCACTGCTCGGGCTTTCCGTGATCTTGTGGCCGAGCATTCCTTCCCGACCGCGACGTTTCCGGGTTCAGCGACGACGCCCGCCTGCCGACCCGGCACGAGCCGCGGAGGAGCAAGGCCCGGGTGCCCCAGACGGCAGCACAACTCCGCATGATAGTATTTAGTTCCAACCATTTACCCGCAAATGCCAAAATTTCATTCTTTATGACTGAGTAATATTTCATTGTGTACTTGTGCCAAATTTACTTTATCCATTCATCTGTTGAACGGCACCTAGGTTGGTTCCATAGCTTAGCTATTGTGAAATGAGCTGCTATAAACATTGATGTGGCTGCGTCACTATAGTATGCTGATTTTAAGTCCTTTGGTATATGCCCAGGAGTGAGATAGCTGGGTCAAATGGTGGGTTCATTCCAAGTTTTCTGAGTGGTTGCACCAATTTGTAGTCCCACCACCAATTTATGAGTGTAACTTTTTCACCGCATCCTCAGCAACATTTATTGTTACTTGTATTTGTGATAATTGCCATGCTGACTAGAGAGAGATGAAAACTCAGTGTAGTTTTGATTTGCATTTCTCTAATTTCTAGAAATGTTGAACATTTTTTCATGTATTTGTTGACTGAGTGTATTTCTTCTATGAAGTGACTGCTCAGTTTCTTTGCCCGTTTATTTATTGGATATTTGTGTGTGTGTGTGTGTGTGTGTGTGTGTGTGTGTGTGTGTGTGTGTGTGTTAAGTTTTTTGAGTTCTTTATATATCCTGGAGAGTAATGCTCCATTGGAGGTGCAGGTGGCAAAGATTTTCTCCCATTCCATAGGCTCTCTCTTCACACTCTTGGTGGTTTCCTTTGCTGTGAAGAAGCTTTTTAGTTTGATATCATTCTATTTATTAATCCTCGATTTTACTTCTTGCACTGTAGTGTTCTATAGCTTTCATTGTAGAGGTCTTCCACCTCTTTTTTTTGATTGATTCCCAAATATTTTATTTTCTTTGAGGCTATTGTGAATGGGATAGTTTTCTTAATTTCTCTTTCAGTTGATTCACCACTTATATATAGGAATGCAGTTGATTTATGGGTGTTAATTTTATATTCTGCTACTTTTTTGAATTCATTTATGAGCTCTAGAAGTTTTCTGGTGTAGTTTTTTTTTTGGCGGGGGGGCGGGTACTGAGGATTGACCACTGAGGACACTCGACCACTGAGTCACATCCCCAGTCCTATTTTGTGTTTTATTTAAAGACAGGGTCTCACTGAGTTGCTTGGGTCTTGCTTTTGCTGAGACTGGCTTTGAATTTGCGATCCTCCTGCCTCAGCCTCATGAGTCACTGGGATTACAGGCGTGCACCATGGCACCTGGCTGGGGGAGTTTTTTGGGTTTTCTAAATGTAGAACCATCTCATTGCCAAATAGGATAGTTTGAGTTCTTCTCGTCCTATTCATATCCCTTTAATTTCTTTCATCTCTTCGCTTGCTCTGGCTAGAGTTTCTAGGACAATATTGAATACAAGTGGTTGAAGAGGGCATCCCTGTCTTGTTCCACTTTTTAGAGGGAATGCTTTCAATTTTTCTCCATTTAACATGTTTGCCTTAGGTTTAGCATATTTAGCTTTTACAATGCTGATGTGTATTCCTATTATCCCTAGTTTTCCTAGTGTTTTGAACATGGATGGCTGCTGTATTTTGTCAAATGCTTTTTCTGCATCTATTGAGATAATCATGAGATTCTTGTCTTTAAGTCCATTGATGTGATGTGATGTATTTATTGATTTTCATATGTTGAGCCAACCTTACACCCCTAGGATGAACCCCACTTAATCGTGGTGCACTATCTTTTAAATAACTTTTTGTATGTTATTTGCCAGAATTTTATTAGGAATTTTTGCATCTATGTTCCTTATTGATATTGGTCTGGTATTTTCTTTCTTTGATGTGTCTTTGTCTTGTTTTGGTATCATGGTGATACTAGCTTCATTGAATGAGTTTGGAAGGGTTCCCTCATTTTCTGTTTCCTGGAATACTTTGAGGAGTTTTTGTGTTCATTCTTCTTTGAAGGTCTTGTAGAACTCGGTTGAGAATCCATCTGGTCCTGGGCTTTTCTTATTGGTAGGCTTTTAATGGCATTTTCTATTTCATTACTTGAAATTGTTCTGTTTAAATAGAGTATGACCTCCTGATTCAGTTTAGGTCTATTTCTAGGTCATATGTCTGGAAAAATTTGTTGATGTCTTCAATGTTTCATATTTTATTGAAGTTAAATTTTCAAAACAGTTTCTGATTATCATCTGTATTACAGAAGTTTCTTTTTCATCCTGACTTTTAGTAATTTTTCTCTCTCTCTGTATTAGCTTGGCTAAGGGTTTATTAATTATATATAATTTCTCAAAGTACCAACTTTTTGTTTCATTGATTTTTTTGATTTTTTAGGTTTCAATTTCATTGATTTCAACTCTGCTTTTAATTATTACCTGTCTTCTATTGTTGTTGGTGTTGATTTATTTATTCTTTTTTTTTCCTAGGGTTTTGAGATATAATGTTAGGTTATTTATTTGTTTCACTTTCTATTCTTTTAATGAATGATCTCAATGCAATAAACTTTCTTCTCAGAACTGCCTTCATAGTGTCCCAGAGATTTTGATATGATGAGTTGCTATTCTCATTTGCCTCTAAGTAATTTTTTATTTCATCCCTGATTTCATCTGCTATCCATTGGTCATTTGATAGTGTATTATTTAGTCTTCAGGTGTTAGAGTAACTTCTATGTTTCATTTTATCATTGATTTCTAACTTCATTCCATTATGATCTGATAGGATGCAAAGTATTATCTCTATTTTTTGTATTTGCTAAGAGTTTCCTTGTGGCCTAAAATATGGTCTATTTTAGAGAAGGATCAATGTGCTGCTGAGAAGAAAATTTATTCAGTCATTGATGGATGAAATATTCTCTAGATGTCTGTTAAATCTAAATATTAATTTTGTTTTTAGTTCTGTAGCTTATTTCTTTAGTTTTTGTTTGGAGGATCTATCCAGTGGTGACAGAATTTTGCAAAATAACCCAATATTTATTGTGTTGTGGTCTAGTTGATTCTTGAAATTAAGAAGGGTTTGTGTGATGTATGAGGATGCTCCACTGTTTGGAGCATAAATATTTATGATTATAATGTCTTGTTGATGCATATTTCCCTTAAGCAGTATGAAATGTCCTTTTTTTCCATTTCTGATTAACTTTGGCTTGAAGTACACTTTATCTGATATGAGCATAGAAATCCCTGCTTGTTTATGAGATCCATGTGAATAATACATTTTTTTCCTATCCTTTTACCTTCAGTCTGTAGATGTATTGCCTATGAGGTGAGTCTCTTGGAGACAGCATTTTGTTAGGTCTTGTTTTCTAATCCAATCTACCAGTCTATGTCTTTTGATTTATGGTTTTAGGCCATTTACATTCAATGTTATTATCAAGATATGATTTTTATCCTCTATCATTTTGATTTATTTCTGGTTTTTAATTTGAATTAGTTTCTCCTTTGATTGACTATTCTTCTAGTGTAGTTCCTCCCTTTGATAATTTTTATTTTTATTTTTCATTTTTTCTTCATGAAATATTTTGTGAGTATGTATTGTAAAGCAGGCTTTCTAGTTGTGAATTCTTTAACTGTTGTTTATCAGTGAAGGTTTTTATTTCATTGTAAATTCTGAAGCTTAATATTGCTGGGTATGGTATTTTTGGCTGACATCCATTTTCTTTCAGAATTTAGTATATATTATTCCAAGACCTCCTAGCTTTGAAGGTCTGGATTAAGAAATCAGCTGAGATTCAGATTGTTTTCCATATTAATGTGACAGGTCATTTTTCTGTGGCAGCCTTTAAAATTCTATCCTTGTTCTTTATGTTAGGCATTTTCATAATATACCTGGTGTGGGTCCACTTTAATTTTGTATTTTAATTTTAACTTGATGTCCTGTAAGCCTTCTGTATTTAATTTTCCATTTTATTCTTTAGTTTTGGGAATTTTTTTTCTAACAGTATTTCATTCAAAATATTTGGTTTGTATGACTGAGCCTTCACATATCCTGATAAATCTTGAATTTGGTCTTTTAATATTTCCTGAAATTTCTGCTCACAGTTAACTTTATTTTCAAGATTATATATTTTGTTTCCATTGCCTGAATCTCTATCATCCAAGTGGTCCAGTCTGTTGGTCATGCTTTCCATTGAGTTTTTAATTTGATTTATTGATTCCTTCATTTTGAGGATTTGTGCTTGATTTCTTTTCAGAATCTCTATCTCTTTATTGAAGGGATCATTCACTTCTGTATTTTCTCTTTGATTTCCCTCCTTACATTGTCCTTTACCTCGCAGATCAATTTAACTATGTACATCTAAACTCCCTCTTTGACATTTTTTCCACTGTGGTGTCAATGAATTCTGTTATTGGAGTATCCTGGTTTGTTTGAGGCAATTGTTCCCTTGTTTTTTCATGTTGTTTGTGTGTCTCTCCATCTAACACTATGGATTTGAGGCTGAATTTCAACCCTGTGGACTTATAGTGTCTCCAGTACCTCACCATTTAGGGGGAGACAAATAATAACAACAACCAATGCAAACAACATATAGCATTAAACCAAATAATTCCTGCTATTACATCTATGATGCTAATTGTCACAATAAACAGAAATAATGTGATGAGTTATTGCCTACCATAAAAACAGGGCTTATAATTTTAAATGGTGGACAGGGAGAGAACAGAAGTGATATAGGATGTGGTGATTATGAGGGAGGATGAGAGAAGATAGAATTAATAAGTTAAAGGAAGAGTGAAAGGAGAACAATAGAGATTAGCAGTTAGCATAAGAAGAGAGAAATAGAATCAAGTGAAACAGATAAGTGAGAGACAAAAGTATATATGTAATAAAAATTTTAAAAATTAAAAAAATAGGATACAAAACAAAACTGAAATATACTAATCAAATATCTCTGTGCTCAAAAAACTTATTCATGAAAAATAATCAGCTTTAAAAATGCTAGAAATGGGGAATAAAAATAAACTTGAATATGTATAAATGTTCATGAACCATGAAGGTCACAATTAAACAGAAAAGGAAAAGACAAAAAAAAAAAAATTGAAGAAAAGTTAAAGAATTGTTTCCATTGGAGTTCAAAAGATTCCCAGCTTCCCTTCTTAGCAGTGTTAGGTGGGGTCATCTGGAATGTGATGCTTGTTCTACCCTTAGGGTATGGTTGCTAGAGAGAGGTAATCCGCTCAGCAGTACTCCTGGAGGCGGGTTAGGCTTAGGTATGCCCCAGGCTCTTTGCTGAATGACAGTTTGTCTGGAGATTTTGAACTGCCCTTCCTCCAGGGCCCAGCAATTGCCAGTCCACACTGGTGGTAAACCACACGCCAGGGTTCTCCCCTGGCTTCCACTCCTGTGATGGAGGAGCAAATTTGTAGTCCCCTACATCACCTGTAGATCCCACATTTTCTTGTCTCAGGTTCAGTCTCCAAACTTAATCTCTTTGGCCCCAATCCTTTCAAACTCCCAGCCGGACATATGTCTCCAAGTTGGTCTCACAAGCAGCAGGATTGGGGGGAAAGGGGGAAAGCCAGGTGACTTTCTATGACCAATTGTCTTCTGTGTAAACCTCTCTCCACTTTTGATTTTCTCAGGGTTACTTAGGCACGCTCTGTCATGCAGTATGGGTTTTTTAGGCCTGCATTTTGGGCCAAACTTGGGTTTGCCAGAAATCCGCTCCCTTAGCTGCCGGCCCCTTCACTGCAGCTGCAAAATGGTTTCTTCTTCTGTCCACATGAAACCGGGAGAGTTGGGACTTCTTTCCTATAAAAGGATATTGTGCAGCATGCCTTTCAGTTTAGTGTCTTTGATCTCTAAATTCTTCATACCCAGACATGCCTCAACCCACCTAAAAATACAGGTTCCTTTAATTCCCTTATCCCTGCACTTTGGTCAGCTCTGGCTGATACCTCCGGCTGTGGAAGTGGTTGTGGTGCTGGGGTTTTCATCCTTAATTTATTATATCCAGCTTCCTGAGTCCCCTTTCTGCTTTGAATGCCAAGTATTCAATTCCATTAAGGTCTTCCCTTCTTTTGTTGTGTTCACTCCCCTTGCTGAGAAACTGCCTGTCTGCTGTCTTGGCTTCATGATGCGTAGCAGCCAGGAAAGCAATCTTCTCTATTCTGCCATCTTGAAAACCCCCTCCTCCTATTTAACTTTGGCAGCATTTCTATGTTTGTAGTAAGGTTATCATAGAGTTCTGTACAGGGCACTCTGTTGAGGGGTGTGTGTGTGTGTGTGTGTGTGTGTGTGTGCACGTATGTGTGTGCACAGGCACGATAGTTCACAGATTTTGAGAGGACTCATCAATGGATACATTTACACAGTGCTTAGCAGAACGCTATGTGTTCAAAAGTTTTGCTGCTTTTTGTGGACATTCTGAGCTTTCTCCGAAGTAAACAAAGTACAAGTTGGCATTGTATGCCATTTTCTGACTTTCAAGAGTAACTTTTCTAAAATAAATTGACCGTAAAATATACAATCTGTTTCTGGCACAATCATAAATTAAATTTGTGCCACTACCTTGCTGTCCCATTAAGCAACTATTACAATTCTTTATATTTTCCTGTCCTCTCTCCATCTCCAGTGATGCTAACAAACCAAATCTGAATGTAAGGGATGACTCCCACCCTCTAACCCTTAGCTCCTCAGGCCTGCTTTTCTCAGTCACGGGTCACTTCTCCTCCCCTCTTAATCTAACTGATGTTCCTTCTTGTGACTTATTTTCATGATTGGACAATTGGCCATATTGTAAGTCCTAGGTGAAACACGATTAGATTATAAAAGTTTGCTGTATTAGTTCTCCCAGCAATTAGAAACCAAAAACAGGAATTGCTTCCACACCAAGAAAAGTTATGAGGAATGAATCTCAGGTGGAGAAGCATACAATCCTATGTTAGTCTAGGTGAGTTGATCTTTAGAGGCCAGTGGTCCTCATTAGTGGTTTTCAAACCTTTCCTCAAACCATCTATATACTTATGTTTAACAATTGATGAATCATTGGAAGATGAAATTGGAAGGAGGTAGACGTGATATACTTTATTCTTCTTTTCCAAAAAGAAGTAATGTTGACATTTCAAATCTCTGTAACAACAGAGATTTTCTGATCTCATTATTCCTGATAATGAGTGTATTCAGAAATATGCAGAAGCATTGCAATGTGTGATGTAGTGCTTTGGGGAGCCCAGGACATTACCCAGTAAGGCTGGGGAAGGGAGACTTTTAAGGGTAAAAAAGAAGTACCTGTAATTTGTTTTGTAGGAGTCAATATCGGTTTGTTAGTGGAGACAGTGTATCAGGGAAATGACCGTGTTCTTCAGGCTCACTGTCCTTGTGACTCACGTGCAAGCTGAAGTTTGGAAAGTCCTTGGCAAAAGGTTGTGTTACAGGCCCATGTGTTTATGAGCACCTTAATGAGTCTTTGCAGTAGTTCCTACTGTAGGCACGTGTAAGGGTTTGACACAAGAGACTTGATGTTGATTCTGACTACTTCAATAGCTAAGGGACAGTTTTTTGCATGAGGGTATGAGGAGAAATACAACATCTACTCAAATTGCTTTCTTTTTCTATTCTGTTCCTTTGAAATATCCTTATAAATTATTTGACTTATGAAAATTATTATTGGGTTCCAGAGCAAGTGCCCCTAAATGCTGTACAATTTTCAGTGAACTATGTTCATTAATTATTTAATTTGAAAATTACAATACAACTGAATGAGGGAAAGCTTCTTCATGGGGGAAAAACTATATTGAATAGAGTGTTTGAAGATATTCTTTTGTGTCTGGGTTACAGCTTCTGATAATTTTATCTTGTAGATTCAATATAAAATTTACATCCATGAGGATCAGGTAAAAGTTAAAGCAGAATCATTCAAATATGTACATATTCTTTACCAGATATCAAAGTTGGTAAAAATCAGTTATTTTAAATGATTCAATGTACTCAACTGTCTAAAATATTTTTCTTGAGTATGATTGTAAATTTCTACAGGAAGCCACCAAGTCTTTGTATAGAGTAATATTCAGTAGACATAACAACAATGTCAAAATCCCAAGAAATACAAACTACTTTATTTTGTAACATAATACATATTTTAAAATGCACACATACATTTTTGGGATTTTTATCATTGCCCCAAAAGAGCATAAACTTTTTATGGTTATCCTATTTGGTTTCTATGAATAAACAATTTTATTGCTTATAATTCTGTTGGGTAAAAAATTAAATAGTCAACAAAATTTCTTCCTATGCATTTTAATGAAATTTCTCCCCACATGTTTAAATTTACCCTGAAGGTTTTCTTTCCTATTTAAACTGTGGAAGATAGTGTTAGTGGTTTAAGGTAGGAGAATGTATTTTGTGTTTAGAATCCCATAACTTTCAGTGTTTTTTTTTTTTTTCTGGAAGGCATCCTTACTGAACCATTGCTAGAGTAACTTCTTTGTTTTGTAGATAAAAAAATGAAAATCTCAATGAAGTCAAGTAAACAATCTGAATGCATGTCAGACATACCAAATCCCAGTTCATACTATAGAAAAATTCAACAAACATTTGCTGACTACTTAGATAATTGAGAAATAATATCAACCTTCTAGGAGCTTGTGATCTAATAGGGTATGTGGATGCATACCCAGAAAATTTCAATAGAATGTATTAAATATGGTGATAATGAAAAGCACAAAATAAAAATATAAAAGATAACTAATTCATTTAATAAGTGCTTTTATTTTCCTTAAAATAACATTTATTGAGCACCTACTACTTGCCAGGTGGTAAGTGCTGGTAACTAAAAAATAGACATAATTCCTGAACTCAGGATTCTTACTCTTTTGGGAGATAGATGTCAATTAATTAATCAAATAAAATGTACAATTACAAATGAAATAAGTATTTTGAAAGGAAGAAAGAAGGTCAAAAGCACAAAACAAAATAATTAGGTGGGCTTAAAGTTCAGGAAAATCTTCCTGCTTGGTTAATCACCTTGACAACCCTCATGTTGAAGGGATCAAATTCACTAAGTAAGTGCTTCTTTTTAAAAATTATAAATAAAACAGTCTCTTCTAGATAATCTAGTTTGTACAGAAACAGTTTTATAGGTTCATTTTGCCACAGCTGAAAAGCACACCCAAGTTGCATCCCTGGGGTACTTCAGCAGATGTGGTCTCCATGGCTAAGCAAAGACCCTGGAGAGTGCCCTACTGGCTGGCACGGGTGTTCCAGTCAAGCATGAAGACACCTGCCATTTTGATTCTAGTCCTGGGATGCCTCTGGCCACTCTACTGGAATGAATTCTGAGAGGAACCCACTTCTTCACACAACTGCCCGGCCAAATTGAAATCTCATGAACAGTCATAATTGGCATGGACCCACAGAAGCATAAGCTCAGGAACCCTTACATGCATGGGTCCCTTCCAAAATCCTGGGTATGGTGCTAGGTATTTATTTTTTTAAGATACATTTTTGTAAAATTTGTAAAAGTCAGCATTTTGATCTTGGCAAGTGAAAACTTTTTAAAATTTTTCACTCCTATTTCCTCTCCCATTATATTCCTTTCTGTGTCACATAGTTTTGAAGTGGTTCCAGGAATATTGGGAATCCATCTTAGAGACAATGGAATTGGAATATTTAATTTGCATTGAATGAGATATGCAGTTTTCAGGGCACTATGGGCAGAAATAAACTTCCAGAAATTCTCCTGTTGCCCACAGCACTGTCTCATCTGGCTTCATGACACAAAGGTACAGGACCAGATGTTGCCTTACAGCATGAATGTCTTGCGGTGGCCAGAACCATATGTGTGTGGGCAATGGAGTCAAAACAAGCTTTCAAATAGCTAGAGGCTAGCCTGGGTTATATCCTTCCAGTCATCCAGCTGTAATATTGGAGGCAAGTGATTTGGCTGTCATTGATAGCAAACCAAAACGAAAGTTCTCCCTGGCTATGTGCATATTGTATAATGTGTTATATATGATTATCAAGGAACCAGATGTCTTTTACTTTTTGATGGAACCTTTAAACTAAAATTTATTCAGATTAATTTATTGGAAGGCACAAACCTATAGCAGAACTACAAACAGCAAGCACAGTTGCAGGTGAAGGAGGACACTATGTGCATCTTTAGCATAAATAAATAAGAAATATTAGTTAATTCTACAGTGTGAAGACTAAAACATCTCTTTATTTTCCTAATAAAAATTATAAAACAATTATGTTCTCATGAAGAATCAAAGAGAATTCATCTAACATGTGGGAAAGAAAACATATGTGTGTGACAATAAGTCATTTAACTAAAAAAATTGTGTTATTTTTCTAGATTTCAGGTTATTAGAAATTCGTCAATTTTTCCAAATTTGAAATTAACGATTTCTTTTCCCCTTCTAAATAAATATTTAGATATTTATATTTTTGTAGATCATTTTTATTTTTGATATTGTATTATTTTCCTTAGAAAAGGGTACCTGTAATTTTGTAAGCTTTCCACCCCCCGCAGTTGGGTCTGTCCTTCTCATGAGGGTTTATCTGACTGGCAAGACATAGGATACTTGCCGACTTTTTGCTTTCGAGGAAGCTGGAGAAGCAGGTTCAGCTTCTCCTATGAAGAGGTGCTTGGTAGCCATGATGTACAACACTCCAGAGAGGTCTCACCATCAAATAGATGTCATGCTTTAAAGACTGCATGTTAATGGTGCCTAAGGAAACAGAAGGATTCTAAAACATTTCATTTTCACTCACACACACACTTAGCTTTTTCGCTGCTGTGACTAAATGTTCTGACCAGCACAATTATAAAGGAGGAGAGATTTAATTTGAGGGCTCACAGTTTCAGAGGTCTTAGTCCATAGAAGGCTGGTTCCATTCCTCGGGGCTTGAGGTGAGGTAGAACATCATGGCAGAAGAGCATGGCAAGAGGGAAGCAGCTCACATTAGGAAGCAGAGAGAGGCGGGGGGGGGGGGGGGAGAGAGAGAGAGAGAGAGAGAGAGAGAGAGACTCCATTTGTCAGATAAAAATATATACCCCATAGCCACGCCCCGATTCCCACCTCCTCCAGCCACACCCTACCACTTCGATTAATCCTATCAGGGGTTGATTCACCTGTGAACTTTTGGGGGACAACTCACATCCAAACCATAACAGAGGGTTAATATGGGAAGAGGAAATCTGAGAGGCTTTCACCTAAGGGAATAATCAATAGGAAGTCTAACATTGTTGACAGTGTGCATTAGATGTGTATTGTTTGAAGATACGGAGAGAAGTCCCAAAAGCAATGGCCAAAGCAGTAGAAGGTGATTGCTTCTGGAAGGGGTGGTGTGGGGTTTGGGAGGTTATGTGTGGTGTGTGCTACACGCTGCATGGATTGCAATGTTTCCCCCAGGCTCATTATTGTCATTTTGGGTGGTAATGCATCTTTTCATGGGACACCTACATGCATTGCAGGTCAGTGGCTCAACTAATGATTAAAAATCTGATGTCAATAGCACCTCCTGGTCACTGTGACACATCCAAATGCTCCTATATTTTTTTGTTTTTTGGTCCGTGTACACATCACTTTATTTTTGTCAAGAGAAAAAAATGTTGAGAAGATGGTTCTTGTTTTTTTCCCCCTAACATTTCAAATCAGCTTTATTTGGATTTTTCAACCATTTAAGAGCTGGGTCCTAGATGGAACATCTTAGGCAGGGCAAATAGCTTCTCGGTGTTCTTTGTTGAGATTTTTCTGAGAGGCAGATGTCTGTTGTTCTGTTTGTTAGTAGAATTTTACACATACAGACTAAACAAACATAAATGTGGTTGCTACACAGAGACCAAAAGGGCTTCTGTACTTTTGCTAAAGCCCTCTGTGAGGAAATGGTACCACTTGAAGCAAAGAATTATATTATTCTGAGAAAAATAAAAACAATTGCAAAAACCGAACACGTAGGGCACAGAGAAAGCAGAGAATTTTTAAAAAGTGAGAATATTGTGCACTTATTATGCAAATACATTTTAAAATTTTAAGGAAAAATGATTTTGCTAGTCAATTTGAAATTATAAAAAATTAGTGAAGAAAAAAGTAACCTTGAAAAGAAAGAGAAATGTGTTCAAAACTGACTTTCAAACACACACATTATAAAAAACACACTATAGGCTTATGGAGTTCTAGGAACTTTGAAGAGATGGATATTTTTGCATCATTGGAACTATTTTATAAAAAGAATTAGAAAGTTTTTTATAAAGCAATAATACTAAAATGGAAAGTGTGGGCACACACACACATGCAAATTCTGTGGACCAATTTTGTTTTACTTGTGGATGTAGATTAAGATTCTAAAAAAAAGATCAGCAAACTTTATTTAGTAATATATAGAAGGTGCTATTAAATCACAAATTACATAATATCCAGTCATGCCAAAATATATCATCAGGAAATTTAATAATCAAAAAATTATCAAAAAAATTATTTGTCAATATCAACATTAATAAACATTTCATGAATCACAACACATATTAGTGAGATGATACTATAGAGTCTTGGAACATTCTTTCTTTTTTGAGTTTTTAAAAAATTAAATTTTTTTTTATTTTTATGGATTGCATTTTGATTCATTGTACACAAATTTCTTTGACTTTTAAAAAAAATTATTAGTTGTTCAGTAATTTTCAGTTTCCAATGTTGTTATTACATGGATTAGTATTTTCTTGTTAATGTCCAGTTTTATACTATCCCAAGAAAAACCAGGTAATAGCAGCCAGTGTTGCTATTCACAAGTGTGATGTTCTCCTTAAAATTAGAATGCTGCGGAGGATGCTCAGGATTGTTGCTGTTATCGCCAGATTGTTCTGGGAGTGCTGGTCAAGTCATTAAAGATGAGAAAATGAGAAGAAAAGGTACAAACACCTCTGTAAAAAGTCATTTTTATTTTCAATAATATAACTAATTTAAACAAATCTCTGGAAAATAATGAGCTGAAATGCGACTGATTTTAAAATCAATATGTAGCAACAAATAGATTCATTCTCAACTGAGAATAATGACTAGCAAGCAAAAACTTAAATATGTTTCTTATTTAAAAAAGCAAAAAGAAAAGGTGAAATAAAATTACCTAAGATGCACATATTATATTTTTGGTATATTTGAACAAATGAAGAGAAAATCTATGGAAGTAATGCATTTTTATTAGATAAATAAAATTTTAATTATATAAATAGGTTTAATTGTGGCCTATTTGTACCTGCAAATAACATGCTTTGATCATATCTACCCTCGTCATTTATCCTCCTCTCCCCTTTCCCAATCCCCTTCCTTTTCTCCAATACTTTTCCTGTTATTTTCACTTTGTCTTTAATCTCCTCATATGAGGGAAAACATGTGATACTTGTCTTTCAGGGTCTAATTTTGCTTAATATTATTACCCCTAGTTCCATATATTTTTCTGCATATGACATGATTTCATTCTTCTTTATGGCCCAAAGTACTCCATTGTGTGTACCTACCATAGTTTCTTTATCTGTTCACCCATTGACAGGTACCTAAGTTGATTCCATGACTTGACTATTTTGAATTAGGCCACAATAAACATGGGTGTGTAGGCATCTCAATAGCGTGCTGCCTTCACTTTCTATGTGTATGTACACAGGAAAGGGATTGCTGAACTACAGGGTAGATCTATTTTTAGTTTTTTGAGGAACCACTATACTGATTTCCATAGTGGCTGTACTACTGGATTTTCTCACCATCAAAGTGTAAAAGTTATGTGTTTCCACAGCTTCATTAGCATTTATTGTTATTTGTAACCTTGGTGATAACCTTTCTGACGGGGGTGAGATGGAGTCTCAGTGTAGTTTTGATTTGCATTGCCTTGTTGGTGAAAGATGTTGAACATTTTTTTCACATAATTATTGACCATTTGTACTTCTTGAGAAGTATCAGCTCACTTGCCCACTTACTGATTACGTGGTTTGGGACTTTTTTTTTTTTTTTTTTTTGGTGTTAAGTTTTTTGAGTCCTTTATATATTCTGGATATTAATCCTTTGTTGGAGAAGTAGCTGGCAAAGATTTTTTTTCCCATTCTGTAGGCTGTCAAGAGTACATATTTAAAGCTGTTTATTCTCCCTAAATTGCAATCCAATTTAAAAGAAATCAATATAAAACTCTTTTCTGTGAGAGCGTAATTAAATGATTTTACATTTAATCTAAAAGAAGAAAGAAATCTGAGGCCATATGTGTGCCAGCTTTTTATCACCATGACCAAAATCCCCAACAAGGACAATGTAGTTTTGAACAATAAAGTTGTTCAATTGTTAATTTAACAGTTAACTTTATTTTGGCTCATAGTTTCAGAGGTTCAGTTCATGGTGGGCAGAACCATTGCTCTGGTCCAAGGTGAGGCAGAACAGCATGGCAGAAGGGTGCAGAAGAAGAAAGCTGCTCGGGACATGGCTACCTGGCAGCAGAGAGGGAGCAAGAGGAAGGGACCCCAAGGGAAGATGAACCCTTTTGGGGCATGCGCCCTGTGAACCACCTCCCTCGTCATGTCCCACCTTCCCACTTTACCACCCAGCTAATCCATTCACGTTAGGATGAAGCGATTGGGTTGCGGCTCTCACAATCCCATCATTTTACCTTCAAGCATTCCTGCATCAATAGGAGCCTGTGGGGGACACCTCACACCCCAATCATAAGACTATGAAAATAAGGAAAGTTAAAATAGCACCTAATTCCACAACTAAAGCAAGGTGGTATCCGAGCAGACAATCAAAAGAATAAAATAGAGAATACAAAATGCACTCAAAAATTCATAAAAGAGTGACAGTAAACTTAAAAACTAAAATTGGTGGGTGAAACAGATGGATTGTAGTTCTGGGATGACAAGTGATCTTTAAAAATAAGAAAATTCACTGTTCATCTTATAACAGAATAAATGGCAAATGGGCATTTGGTATGACTTTGGCTAGGAGGTGGTGTGTGTTCAATGTCTGTTGCAGATGACAGTGGCTTCAGATTCTTCCAGTGTCCTTGTTCTGCTCTCCTGTGTTGTCTTTGGTGTTTTCTGAGATTATCTCCTCAAATGGAGTCTATGCCTGGCAGTTCTTTGAGGTGTTATCTCTTATTGTCATTACTTTAGAACCCTGTTGAAGTGACAGGTAGGCATGGGAAAGGGCAAGTGATCTCTCATCTTATGGTCAAATTTCAGTCTTCTTGTGGCCTGTGAGTCTGTATACTTGGCCTGTGAACTCCACAAATGTATCCGAGTTTTTTCGGATAATTGAGACAGGATGCTAGAGTGAACTGGAATAGGGTAAGTGCCTGTCCTCAGGTGTGTAAAGCTCTGGTAAAATCTTTCTCCCTTCTTATGGAGAACACTCTGGGCATATTTCAAAATGGTTACTCCTCCTTCTCCTGCCTGTCATGTAAAAGGATTCCTCTTGGCTCTTAATGGTAAGAACCTGCTGAGATTTCCCGAGGTAAAATCCAAACAGTGTGAGGGTTTCTTAAGACTGTGGCCTGTGGCTTGTCCTATTCTTTCCAAAGTCCACACTTAGCTTTCAGCAGTTTGTCAGAATTACCACAGGGGTGTCCCTCCAGTTTAGAGTCCACAACTTTGGCTTCAGGTGAACAGATCTTGGCTGTGGTTCTCACTCTCCTCCTCTCTTGATATTACAGTGTGGTGGTTTGCTCTATGATCTCAGTTCTCTGATGGCGGTTATTAATTTTTAGCACATTTAGTTTTATCCCTCTGACTTTAAAGATGAGAATGATTATTTCTAAGCTTTTGTATGTCAGAACCGAAACTGGAAGTTGAGATCAATTTTTTTTTTCGCAACTTATTTTTTATTTTATTTATTTATTTATTTTTATGAAAACTTTTTTTATTTTTACAGACTGCATTTTGATTCATTGTACACAAGGGGTACAACTTTTCAAGTCTATGGTTGTACACAATGTAGATTCATATCATTCATTTAATCATTCGTATATAGAGGGTAATACTGTCTGTTTCATTCTACTATCCTTCTGTCCCCCACCCCCTCCCACCCCATTTTCCTCTACACCATCCAAAGTTCCTTCATTCCTCTTCCCTCCACCACCCAGCTCGTTATATATTGTCAAGCACTTATCAGAGAAAGCATTCGGCCTTTGGTTTTTTGGGCTTGGCCTGTTTCACTTAGCATGATATTTTCCAACTTCATCCATTTACCAGCAAATGCCATAATAAGAGACCAATTTTAATGTTTCATTTCGCTTTGTCTTATTTCTTTTTAAAATTTGAAATGTAGAGCGATCACGCATGTGCTGAATATCCCAGCTATTAGTGATCTCATCCACACAGTTGATCCTCTTGGCCTGTCTTGATCCCCGGGTGACTCTGACCCCTCCCTAGTTTTTGCGTGCAGTCCAATTCTACTCGCACCATCGCTCCGGTCACTTCACCGTTCTCTTCTTTTTCTTATATTTGAAGTCCTTACTTAAGATTTCTAGGGGAGGTGGAAGGGATGAGCGTGATGCCCACACATCTGTCGTTAGTAAATCCCCATCAGCCGCATCTTTTATAAAGTCCCTCTGCCCAGGTGCTACCTGAGCTACACCACGTCTTCACCGTCTCCCGTGCACTGTGCACTCCTCCCCAGCAATGGTGCTCAGCTGCTGTTTCGCCAGTAAAAGTTGTATTTTACAAATAATGTCCTCATTGTTTTACAAGGATCAGCACATTTGTAAGGGAGAAGTGAAATAAGGAAATGCTCTGTCCAGCTGTATCCCAGGACACACTTTCCTCACCAGCAGCCGCTTCTAAGTAACTGTAATCCATTCGCCCCCTCTGACCGCTTCTGTGCACCAACCCCAGACTGCCCAGGCATCCAGCAACTTTGGCTTTTTTTGTGCCTAAAGGCAGAATTACAACCCATCTACTTTTGCACCTCTTCACTGTCTTCACTTGCAATTCTAGAATTGGATGGCAGAACAGCCCTCAAAACATTCTACATGGACTTTATAGTCAGAAGAAAGAAAGTGACATCCAGAAAAGTGGGGTCAGGAACAGAGATAGTAGGGTAGGTCACAGCTCAGTCTGACTTCATCTATCATGGCTTGAACATTTGGTGGCTCAGGACTGGCTTAGACTCAGCTACTTGGTACAAGAGTAGGTTACAGGCTGTTTACATGCCAAGTTAGGTTATAGTTTGCTATGAATGGAGAAACCTTTAGTCAAATTAGGTGAATAGACTCAGCCTTAGGGCAAAACCTGTCATGAACAAGGAGGTCTGGACCCCAGCCTTGGTTGAGGACAAGATCCCTCCTAGTCATTAGTTCTATTTTTCTTTTTCCTTCAACCTAAAGATACTAGTTTCTTTTGATCTTGTGCTAACTCTGGGGCTCTTAGAGTCCTCTTCCACCCTTTTAGTAGTTAGCTACTAGCGAATTTTACTGAGTAAAATTTCTCTATCCTGATGGGCCTGATTCCTTTGTCACTGCACATTTTTCTTCGGTCTACCTTCATCTGTTTCCCTTTTACATTGATAATTGAAGCTAGTAGGTTATAAGGTTTAAGTCATAGGCTATATTGTAATCATCATTTAATTTTTAATATCTTGCATTATCCCTGGCATGTGATAAGTACTCAAAAAGAGTTTGGATAGCATTTCTCAGAAGAGGAAATATGAATGGTCAACAAATATATCAAAAAATGTTCAACACCTCTAACAATTAGAGAAATGGAAATTAAAACTACACCAAGATTTCATCTCACTCCAGTCAGAATGGCAATTATCACAAACACAAGCAACAATAAATGTTGGCAAGGATGTGGGGGAAAAGGTACATTCATACACTGCTGGTAGGACTGAAAATTGGTGCAACCACTCTGGAAAGCTGTATGGAGATTCCTCAGAATACTTGGAATAGAATCACCATTTGACCCACTTATCCCATTCCTCAGTATATACCCAAAAGATTTAAAATCAGCCTACTACAGTGATGCAGTGATATCAATGTTTATAACAGCTCAATTCATAGTAGCTAAACTATGGAACCAACCTAGGCACCCTTCAATGGATGAAGAAAATGTGGTATACATACACAATAGACTATTACTCAGCCATAAAGAAGAATGAAATTAATGGCATTTGCTGATAAATGAATGGAACTGCAGACAATCATCCTAAGTGAAACAAGCTAATCCCCAATAAAAAAAGGCTGAATATTCCCTCTGATACAGGATGCTAACACACAGTAAGTGTGTGTGGAGGAATAGAAGAATAGAAATTCATTGGATGAGACAAAGGGGACTGAAGGGAAGGGAGAGGGGATGGGAATAGGAAAGACAGCAGAATGAATTGGACATAACTTTCCAATGTTCGTGTATGAATATACAACCAGTGAAACTCCACATCATGTACAACCATAAAAATAGGATTCTAATTAGAGTAAGTTATGATGTTTACATGTATAACATGTCAAAATATACTCTACTGTCATGTGTATCTAAAAAGAGCAAATTTAAAAAAAAGAGAGAGTTCCACAGTTGTGAAACAAGGCAAGAGAGTCAGAGTCCACTCAGGACAGGGAGGATTTAGTATCTTTATAGCTCTCCAAGCTATACTTCTGTTCCTGCTTGATACATTGAGACAGGTAAAGGAACACTCAGGTATAGTTGGAAATTAATGGGCAGTAGATATAATTACACTTTTTCCTCTCAAGTGAATATGCTAAATTGCAAGTCTCTACGATTAAAGTACGTGTGCTCTAACTTACTGAAGAAGAAAGCCATTCACAGATTTTTGTCCGTTAAATATTATTGTCAACAAATTACTTGTAAAATATGTTGAAGTTACTGGAACTACAACAGAGAATCTAAGATGACTCGTGGCATATATCTATAAATATTTTTTGAATTAGCAAAAAATTGTTTGAATAAATGACTGAATAGTAAATTTTTAAAATTGAAAAAGTGGAAGTGTTTTTGTGCCTGTATAAAATGAAACAAACAAAAAAAACCAGCATAGAACAATGAATGCTAATTTAGGTGCTTTTCCTTAAATGTTCATATTTTTCAATGCTCCTTAACACTCTTCCCAAATTTCAATCATTTAAACCGTAGGATTAGCAATGAAAATTGGAATGAAATCTCCTGAAGGACAGTACTAAAAAAATGCCCAAATTAAACATGTTCTCCAAGTTAAACATGTTCCACCTGAAGACTCTTTACTTCTCTTCTCCAAGTAATTAATCCATGAATTGCATGATTTGTCCATTCTTGTTAAATGAAGAATAAATAGTCCTCTAAAGTAAAACTGATTTATTTCCTCACAATACTCATGATTTCTATTAGGTTCTTTCTAACATTAAAGAACATTAAACTGTGAGATCACATTTTTCCAGAAGATAAACATATCAATAATACTCCCTGAAGTCTAAAATGCCTGTCTTTGGCAATGAAAGTACATTATAAGGCGACCCAGACACCCCAGGGATCTGTGTAATTCATTATGGGTTATCGAGAAACCTATCCTGAGGTTTTGCTGTTCATTGTCAGCAATTGATAGGCATATCCGTAATAAGTATTGCAAAAGATTACACAACTACTGAACTTGTGGGTGGTTTTCCAAGCACAGTGATATCCAACTTGGTATATATACAACATAACAATCCAGACATTTTGTTCATGAGATTTTACCAACATTAAATTTTCATTTCCAACTCTCTTGAGAAATTGTGTTCCAGAGAAAGGGATGGATTTATGTAAGAAAAGTGGCATGCTCTTCAAACTTTTAGATATTTTATTATGTTTTGTACCACACTAAAGGATCTGTTAGCCCAATTCTTACCTTTTTCCCCTCCTGGGAATGTTTTTTAAAAAGTTGGATTAAGTGAGAATTCTGCTCAGTAATGAAAATCAGAATACATGAATTGGGCGTCAAATTTGCGTGATACATTGAAAGGAATCATAAATCATGTTCTGGCTGTAGCTTCACCTGTTCAGAAAAAAAATGAGTCCCTCCTCTCTCTGACTTGCTGTACTGAGAGAATTCTTATCTTCAGAAGTCAAGGAACAGCTGTTTACTAATGGATCACAGCAGGAGAATAAACACAGCAGTCAGGGCCGGGGATATTTTTCACTCTTGTGCAACTTGTTTCTCAATATTTTGTCCTCTGTTTTGGATTATAAAGTGTGTGTGTGAGAGTAAACATCAGGCAATCACTCTTCCTCTCCCTGCAGGAGCAATAACACTTCAAGGCATATTAGTAATTCATATATTCTGAGCAATGTGCAACACAGTTCTTTATTAAATAGAATGAGTACAAAATGGAAACACGGTTTGGGTTTACTTTTCTCATTAATCATAAGAACAACATATTAAGATAGGAATATTTCTTTCTAACGAGTTACCCCTGATTTGCCTGTTTCTGTGTTCTGCTGTATTATGTTATTACCTGTTGTAGTATGCCTTCTATAATTACATGGCTATTGTGGTAATCTAGGCGAGATAGAAGAGTGAACCAGAGGAATCAGGCACTGGAATAAGAACGTTTCAAAAAGATGAGTGTTCAAGGGTTTCAAATATTTTAGAGGGGTCATACGTAAAAGGAAATGAGCAAACAAACAAAAAAAAACAACCAATAATACTAATCAGATTTGGCCATCAGGATTTGGTAGCACCGCAATCTGGTTAGGAGCCACACTATAAAAGATAAGGATTGATTATCAATTTTTCCTTCAAGAAGATCAGCAGTAAGGACCAAAGGAATTCCTTTGTAGTTCTGTTTTGAGTACAGTGAGCAGTACTCAAAACTTTTCTTTGGATTGGGAATATCTGGAAAAATACCTGTTATGTTAATTTTCAAAATTACCAGTTTGGAGATTAAGTTAGGATTTCAGAGGGTGCTCAAAATTAATTACTACTCACTAAAGAGGAAAGATCTTTCTGGGGATGACAGGGAAGTCTACATGTTATATAAAGATCTAAATGAAACATAGAGTTCGAGTATGCATCTTGTGTAACTTACTATATCACTTTTCCTTCAAATGTGGCATTTACTGTCCCTCCTTTCATCTTGAAGGTGCTCAAAATGTAGACAGTGGCTATAGCCTCAATTGCACAGTGGGTTAATATGATTTCAAAGGCTAAGCGGCTCTACAGGGGTATTGTGACATTGGCGGCACTCTGCTGTTACACCAAGCTTGCTGCTTACTCACTTCTTCCCTGAGGGCAAGGCCACATTTTAGCACCAAAGGGTATCTCAGACAAATAGTAGAAAAAAATAAGGCTGCTGAAGTAATGATTATAAAGGACTTTAAAATTATTTTAAAAATAGGATCGTGAAGATAAAGGGACAAGATTTACCATCCTGCATTATGTAAGCAAAACACTAGACACATATATGCAAAAATGGTTTCAAAACACTATACAGAAGACAGGTGGAGGACAATGATCTCTGAGTGATGAGAAACAAATGACTTGAGCTCTAGTGATTGCCTCAGTTTCCAGGCAGTGGCTCAAGAAACGACCCAGGTGAAGCCCAGAAGGGTTGGAAATATGGCACTGAGGTTGACCAAAGTGACTAGAGGTTATGGAATGGAGTACTGCAGAGGGTACTCCAGCTGCTCAGACATAAGGACTACATGCGAAAATTTCCAATTATGCGTTAGAACTGGTTCCTACTAATCAGACTGGAAAACCTAATAATTCATGGAAAATTGAATAAGTACAAAGAAGAACCTTGCATAGTAGAGAGGCAAAATTAGACTTAGACTAAGGATGCTGTGAACCTGCTTAATATATTTAAATACAACCCATCAAAACATCATACTGCTTCCAAGAAACTTGGGTACCAAAACAAAACTCAAAATTGTTCAGAGATACCAAATATAATCAGCACCCAACAAGATAAAATTTAAAATACCTGGTAAAAAATTGAAAATTATCAGCTCTACAAAGAAACAGGAAAATTGTAGCCCACAATGAGTAGAAAAACCAATTAATCAAGCAAGACCCATTAATGTTACATTTAGGAGACAAAAACATCAGGAAAGCTTATTACAGATGTATTTCATTTATTTAAAAATATAAATAGGGAGAAGGAAGTCAAAAAGACTCAAGTTGGACTTCTAGAGATGGAAATTAAAATGTGTGAGATGAAAAATACAATTAATGGAATTATACATGACAAAAGGAAGGACTAGTGAATGTGAATATATTTTAAAGTGAAATGCAGAGAGAAATAAAGCAATCTGAGTCATGCTCTCAGCTTCCCTGGTTCGTCAGCCTACAGATATAGCCAATGTGAGACTCTTCAGTCTCCATAATAATGTGGGCCAATCTCCCAATAAATCTCTTCCTATTGATCTATCTATCATCTATGATCTATCTCTGGTTGGTCTCTTTGAAGAACCTTGACTAATACCCAGTTAAAAACAAAGTATCAAAATATGTGAGGCCAAAGTTGAGAGAACTGCAAAGAAATATATAAATCACTATTATATTTGGAGACTTTAACACTCCTTTATCTATCAGAAATGGACAGATCCAGTAGGCAGAAAATCAGTTATGATAGCTGAATTCCACGGTGTCATCAATTAATTGGAATTGGTTGTCATCTGTAGACTGTTTCATTCAACAATAGCAGTATACACATTATTCTTAAGCTCATAAGAAATATTCACAAAGACAGCTCATGTTCTGGACAATAAACCATGCCACAGCAAATTTCAAAGAATAAAAATCATATAAGTCTATTGTCAGACTACAATGGAATTAAACTAGACATCAATATAAGAAAAATACTTGGAGATCCAACAACACATTTCTAAATAACATGAACCAACAAGGAAATCTCAAGAGGAATTTAAAAATATTTTGAACTAAATGAAAATGAAAACAGAACTTTCAGAAATTTGTGGGGTGTAGCAAAAACAGTGATTATATGGAAATTTAAAACATTGCATGCATTTATTAGAAAAGAAGTGACATCAAAAGTCAATAACCCAAGCTTCCAGATTAAGAAACTAGGAAAAGGATAACATATGAAATTCAAAGTTAGCAGAAGAAATAAATAATAATTATAGCATAAATGAATGAAATGGAAAATACAAATCAATGGAGAAAAACAACAAAACCAAAGATGGTTTGTTGAAAAAAAATCAATAAAATTGACAAACCTTTAACTAGACTATTTAATAAAAGGAGCAAGGACACAAATTGCTAATATCAGAAATGAAAGATTACTACAGATTCCACAGACATTAAAAGAATAACAAAAATATGTAAAATTCTAAGCCCATAAATGTAATAACCTAGAAGAAATGGACCAATTTCTTGAAAGACACAAACTGTCAAAAGTCACACAAAAGAAAATTGTCAACAGAAAGCCTGAGGCCCAGATAGATACACTGATGAATTATGCCAAATATGTATGTAGAATTATACTACTTTTATACAATATTTTCTAGAATATAGAGGCATAGGGAATGATTTTAATCTTATCCTCTGAGGTCATGATTACCCTAATATCCAGATCAGATAAAGAGGTTGCAAGAAAAAAGCAAAAAACTACTGCCTGTCTATTTTGGTGCCAATACCATGCTGTTTTTGTTACTATTGCTCTGCAGTATAGTTTAATGTCTGGTATTGTGATACCTCCTGTTTCACTTTTTCTATTCAGGATTGTTTTTACTATTCATGTTCTCTTGTTCTTCCAGATGAAGTTCATGATTGCTTTCTCTATTTTTATGGGGAATGTCATTGGGATTTTAATTGGTATTGCATTGAATCTGTATAATGCCTTTGGTAGAATGGCCCTTTTTACAATGTTAATCCTGCCTATCCAAGAACATGGGAGATCTTTCCGTCTTTGAAGGTTTTCTTCAATTTCTTTCTTTAATGTTCTGTAGTTTTCATTATAGAGGTCTTTCACTCTTTTGTTAGATTAATTCCCAAGTATTTTATTTTATTTTATTTTATTTTATTTTATTTTTTGTTTGAGGCTACTATGAATGGAGTGGTTTTCCTAATTTCTCTTTCAGAGGATTCATCACCTATTTATGTGTATTGGTTTTATGTCCTGCTACGTTGCTGAATTCATTTATTAGTTCTAGAAGTTTTCTAGTGGAGTTTTTAGGATCTTCTAAATATAGGATCATGTCATCAGCAAATAGTAACAACTTTAGTTCTTCTTTTCCTATTTGTATCCCTTTAATTTCTTTGGTCTGTCTAATTGCTGTGGCAAGTGTTTCAAGGACTATGTTGAATAGAAGTGGTGAAAGAGGGCATCCCTGTCTTGTTCCAGTTTTTAGAGAGAATGCTTTCAGTTTTTCTCCATTAAGAATGGTGTTGGCTCTGGGTTTAGCATAGATAGCCTTTACAATGTTGAGGTATGTTCCTACTATTCCTATTTTTTCTAGTGTTTTAAGCATGAAGGGGTACTGTATTTTATCAAATGCTTTCTCAGCATCAATTGAAATAATCATGTGATTCTTAACTTTAAGTCTATTGATGTGATGAATTACATTTATTGATTTCTGAATGTTGAACCAACCTTGCATCCCTGGGATAACCCCACTTGATCATGGTGCACTATCTTTTAAATATATTTTTGTATTCAATTTGCCAGTATTTTGTTAAGGATTTTTACATCTATGTTCATCAGGGATATTGGTCTAAAGTTTTCTTTCCTTGATGTGTCTTGTCTATTTTTGGTATCAGAGTGATACTAGCCTCATAGAATGAATTTGGAAGGGTTCCCTTCATTTCTATTTCCTGGAATACTTTGAGGAGTGTTGGTATCAGTTCTTCTTTAAAGGTCTTATAGAATTCAGCTAAGAATCCATCTGGTCCTGGGCTTTTCTTGGTTGGTAGGCTTTTGATGTCTTCTTCTATTTTGGTGCTTGAAATTGATCTGTTTAGATTGTGTACATATTCCTGATTCAGTTTGGGAGGATCATATGTCTCTAAAAATTTGTCGATGTCTTCAATATTTTCTATTTTGTTGGAGTATGGATTTTCAAAGTAGCTTATGTTATGTATTTCAATGGTGTCTGTCATGATCTTTCCTTTTTAATTATGAATTCTAGTAATTTGAGTTTTCTTTCTCCTCTTTGTTAGTGTGGTTAAGGATTTATCAATTTTGTTTACTTTTTCAAAGAACCAACTTTTTGTTTTGTCAATTTTTTGAATTGTTTCTCTTGTTTCAATTTCATTGATTTCAGCTCTGATTTTAATTATTTCCTGTCTTCTACTATTATTGGTGTTTGATCTGTTCTTCTTTTTCTAGGGCTTTGAGGTGTAATGTTAGTTCATTTAGTTGTTGACTTTTTATTTTTTTAATGTAGGAGCTCAATGCAATGAACTTTCCACTTAGCACTGCTTTCATAGTGTCCCAGAGATTTTGACATGTTGTGTCATTGTTCTCATTTACCTCTAAGAATTTTTTTTATTTCTTCCCTGATGTATTCTGTTAGCATTGCATCATTCAATAGCATATTATTTAGTCCCCAGGTGTAGGAGTAGTTTTTGTTTGTTATTTTATCATTCATTTCTAATTGCATTCCATTATGGTCTGATAGGATACAGGGTAGGATCTCCATTTTTTTGTATTTACTAATGGCTTTTTTGTGGCATAGCATATGGCCTATTTTGGAGAAGGATCCATGAGCTACTGAGAAGAAAGTATATTTACTTGATGATGGATAAAATACTCTGTAAGTATCCATTAAGTCTATATCATTGATTGCATTATTTAGTTCTATAGTTTCTTTGTTCAGTTTTTGTTTGGAGGATCTATCCAGTGGTGAGAGCGGATAAAAATAAATAATTTTTCAAAAAAGTCACCATTATTAAATGCTGGATAACAAACCAGACATGAACAAGAAAAATAAAACTATAGTTCAATATTCCTTTTGAACATAGATGTAAAATTTCTAATCAAAACTTTAATAAATTGCATAAAACAATATATAAAATAAGTAAAACATCATGACCAGGTAGGGTTTATTCCAGGTTGATTCAATATTCAGAATATCAGGTAATTTACCATATTAACAAACAAAAAGTAAACTATTATGATTATTTCAATGATGGGGAAAATATATTTAAACAAAATCTGACATCCATTTCTGATAAAAACTCTCAGCACACTTGGAAAAGACGAGAACCCCTCAATCTGAGATAGGGCATTTACAAAAACCTAGGCTTTCATACCTTCTGCTGAAAGATGGAATGCTTTCCATCTGTACTCAGGAATAAGAAAAGAATATCTACTTTTATAATTTTTATTAGCATTGTACTGAAGGGTTTAGTGCAATAAAGTATATAGCTAAAATAAAATACTTGAAGGATATATATATATATATGAAATATATATATATGAAATATATATATATATATGAAAGGAAGAAGTAAAAGTTTGCTATTTGTAGACAACATGGTCATCTCTGTTAGACTATCTGATGGTATCTACCAAAAAATGCCTCAAGAAGTGATAAAGTGAATATAGCAAGATTATAGAAGACAAAATCAATATATAAAATTAAGTCATATTTCTCTGCACGAGAATGAACAATTGAAAATTAAAATTAGAAAAGATCTCATGGACAGCATCAAAAAATGAAATATTGATGAATGTATCTGACACATACAAAGCCTGTACCTGAAAATTATAAAACTGTTGGGAAAAAGTAAGGTAATGCAGTGTTACACTGAATTTTGGAACTGGAAGTGTCAAGATCATTAAATTATCAACTTTCTTCATACTGGTCTACAGATTCGAGCTGTTCTATTAAAAAATCCCAACTTGTCATTCACTTTTTGTTTGTAGACATTGGAAATGTGGTTCTAAACCTCACATGGAAATGCAAAAGAATGGTCAGAATAGTTTTGAAAAACAAGAACAAATTTGGAAAACTAGTATAACTCAACATGAGTGTTTTAAAGTTAGTTACCAAGACACTGTAGTGTTGGCATATAAAAAAACTGAACCAACTAGAGAAGCTAGAGAGAGACTATAGACCTAGACATAGAAAGACAACCAATTTCCAACAAGGTACAAGGTGAATTTAGTGGGGAAAACCTAATCTTTCAAAAAATGGTGATGGAACAATTGGTTATCCATAGGCAAAAGAAAAAAAAAAAAAACCTCAATGATCCATATCTTACACTATACGAGGAATTAACTCTAAATAAGTAATAGACTAATGAGTAAATTCTGAAAGTATGACATTATTAGGAGAGAATACAGGAGAAAATCTTTGTAATGGCAAAGTAGATAGATCACACAGATACAATACTAAATGCATGATTCATAGTAAAAAAAATTAGAATTCCTCAAAATTTAAAACTTATAGTCTTTGAAAGACACTATCAAGAGAAGGAAAAGACAAGTCACAGAGCAAGGTAAGATGGATGTGAGAAATTCTACCTAAAATACATAGAGAACACTCAACACTCAGTACTAAGATATAGCCTCAAACTTGTAATAATCCAATGTCCATCAGCAGGTGAATGGTTAAACTGGCACATTGATACACTGGAATACTGCTTCCCCAGTAGAACGAAATGTAGTTTACGACTTAGAAAAATCATGCTCAGTGAATGTAACCAGACCTCTGTTCCCTAAGCATATAATCCATGACTGATTTATTTATATTAAACTCTAGAAAATGCAAATGGAAACCAGAGGAATGATTGCCTGAAACCAGGGATAAGGAGCAGGAGAGAGAGGCCAGAAAGAGAAATGAGGAAGCTTGTGGGGGCGAGGGATATATTTGCTAGCTTGATTGGGGTGATAGATTCATGGAATTTACACATTACCGAAACCTATCACACTGTACACTTTTAATGTGTGCAGTTAATTACATGTCAGTTATTACTCAATGAAGTCTTTTAGTGTTGTTTATTCCTGTTCTTTAATTTTTAAACAGTAAAATCTGTACTTTGGAATATTATGTACATTAGGGTAAACTGGCCCTCATTGCTGGAAGGTCCTGATGAGGAAATTTCAAGCTCCTGATTCCTGATTCCCAGACTCAACCTTACAATCTGGTTGGACAAGGAAACACAAAGGAATTGCAGAACAGCAGAGGGCAGCATTTCCCATAAATCCTTGATCACCAAGGGCGAATCCAGCATTGCTTGGAGAGTTTTAGAATTGTAGTCTTAACCAGTCTGGGGACCATCTTCGTGAACTGAAATTGTGGGATGAAAGAGATAGGGAGGGGTAGAAAGCAGGAGTGTATGAAAATCTTTGGAGTGTGGAATGATGTTTATGGTTTAAAAAAAAGTGGGTCTATGTCCTCTTTATGATTTCTTTTTTTGTCATGATTATTAATTTCCTTAGATTTTAAAACAACTTTTAAGAAGGGCACTGTGTTTTTATGATCATCAATGAGAGAAAAGTTTATAAAAACTAGGAAAGACTGTTTTAGGACATTCCTATTTCAGATGCTCCTAAATTTGTGATGGGATTACTTTCCGATAAAACCATCATAAGTAGAAAATATCATAAATTGAAAGTGTTTTGAATAGACCTAACTACCGATGGTCACATGTTAGCACACAGTACATTGTAGAGTCTTGGTTGTTCCCCCTGTGGTCACACAGTGGACTGGGAGCTGAAGTTTGCTGCTGCTGCGACATTGAAAGAGACACCAGGTATCACTAGACTGGGAAAAGACAAAAATTCAAAATTTTAAATATGGTTTCTACTGAATGACTTTCACACCGTTGTAAAGTTGAAAAATTGAGATTCGCACCTTTGTAAATCAGGGACCTGCTGTGTAAGTGTAAGAACTCTATCAAATGTAAACAGGTGCTACTCTGCATGAAAACACAGACTATGTAAATAATGGGGAGCTTTTGACCAGTGCATTTGAATATTCTAGTTTTGAATTGGGATGAATGAGACTGCGTTTCCTTCTGGTCAAGCAGCTAGGTGAGGGGCCAGGGTATAGCTCAGCTGGTAGAGTGTTTGCCTAGCAAGCACAAGGCCCTGGGTTCAATCTCCAGTGCTGCAAAAAAAGAAAAACAAAAAACAAAAACCCCCCAAAAACAAAAAACAAAACCACATGAGACTCTGTGCAATTGCCAAGTGTTTTCCCACAGAACATTTCCATCACCAATAAGGCTTTGAGAATTTTCCATTTTCATCAAGAGTTTTCCATAATCCGATGTTTAGTTCTGTCACAGGATATATACTGTGGGGAGGGGAAGTGAGTCCCCCAAGAGTGCTCTCATGAATGTATTGGCCCCTCAGTGATGGTACCCCAACTCGGCATGGACTGCCCAGAGGCTAGAAAGAGTGATCCAAGTACCGAAGAGTAAAACATGTTCGCAAAGATCGTGGTGCCTTAGCAAGGACTTTAAAAATAACTATCTACGCTATGATTACAAAACTGAGCATGGTCTACTCCCACCTTGCAGGATTCAGGGCAGAGTCCCTGCTGCAGTGCAAGTTTGACTTTTTCTTTTAAAGAAGTGTAAATTTTCCTGAAGAGCATTTCAACAATTCATCTCTCACTTGGTCTTGAAAATGCCACACCAGGGCTACCTCCCCGCTTTCTGTGTTAGTCGCAGTGACACCTCCAGTGCTGACTCCTTTGTAGTCTGGGCACCAGCAAACCAGAGCCACTTGCACACCCGGTAGGGAAGCAATTATTCCATCAGCGGTTCCTCCTGGTACTCGTCATGCCTCTAATTTCTGCATGATTTAAATGCGCCCTCGCCATTGCCTGTGACTAGTGTGGTGCTAACACCACAGGCGCCTTTATTGGAGTGGGCTCGGCTGCCTATCTTTTTCTTCCCTGCAGAGTCAGGTTGGCATTTGAAAAGAGCACAGGGGAGAGTGGGATCTGGTTCTGGGCATTCTCTTAACCATGCACTTTGCACTTTTCAATCCACATCTGTGGATCTAAAGCCACAGATCCTGGGTTCTTGTTCTGGCTTTGCCATTTACTGGTCATGTAAACATATCAATCAATCTTTCTGGGTCTCAGTTTCCCATTTGAAATGTGGATAATGAAACAAGAGTTTCAGTCTGTTGGAGAAATCTGACATCCATTTCCAAGATATCATTTCTGTTTGAGTCCCTTGAGAATATCTGAAACAAGCACACTTATTTTAGAGCTATTCAGAATGTGTTTAATTAACATAATTTTAATGAACATAAATGACATTAGTGTCATGACATCCTTCCTTCATGTTGTCAAATTCTTGATCTCTGAGTCTGGAGATGTAAAGATTCTATGTTTCCAGTCAATGACAAGGATAATGCCTGGACAGTGTACCATCAGATCCACCAAACACCCAGTTTGTACTGGGAAAAGATGTGAGGAACAGTAAGGGGCATACTGGTGCAGAGACAGAGCAAACCAGATGTCAGACTCTGGGAGACTGACCAGTGATCTCACTCTGCATGATCAGAGAATTTCCTCAGTCTTTGGCATGACCTGGTGTCTGCATTCCACATCGACCTGATCTGTCGAACCTTAGTACCTGTACCGTTCTTTAGTCAGTGTGTTTGCTTAGGGTATGGCAGACACAGTTAGCATCTCCTAAATTCCATGCACTTCACTACACTTCTCAGGCTCCCCTGAAGTTAAATTGGGACATTGTGGCTAGTTCTGGCCAGTGGGTAAAAGCAGGTGTGTTGGAGGTACTCGTGGACTGAGGAGATGAGAGCCAGTCTGCTTCACGACAAAGTTTCTTTCATCCCGCCGTGGTTGCAGATGGCGTCACTCCAAGATGGAGCTGGTTGCTCAACCTGCACTGGACTTCAGCTGAGGGAAAACTAAACCTTTGTTGTTTAGGTCACCCAGAGTTTGGGATTTGTCTATTGTAATAGTGAGTATCTACTATTTTAGTTAAGATAGGGCAAAATTCATGAATGAGTGAGGACCAGGGTTGAAAATTATCTAGAGAAAATTTCAGTTCTTAAGGAAAACCATTCTAACAGAACATTTTGAAAATAGGATGGTTAAAAAAAAAAAAAAAAGCCATCCATCCCATGAGAGAATGAGCTTTGGGTCACCACAGTGCTCAACGAACTTGCAAGGAAGGGGTACTGTGAAATAGATACTGAGGGTCTGCATCCTGCCCTTTCTTCCCCTGATTGCTGGGAGACCCAAAGATTGCACAATGTCATTAACTCATGAATGATGGGTTTATAGGTTTAAAGAGAGAGTGCCAAGCATATTTCTCCTTTATCAAAATCAACTTATTTTGTGATTTCTAAGGAAGGAAATAGACTCAGTGTATTGGATTTTCACTGTCCTTTTATAGGACTACTAAACCAGAGTGACTTTGACACAAGCACCAGGCAATTTTCTTTCCTAATTTACTAGATTTATCCAGGCCATAAGATACTCTTGCCTTTGGGGTTGTTGCCAGGCAACAGCCTAAATCCGTTGGTGGACCTCAGAGTAGCCCATCTTTTAAAAAAGTAAAACTTCAGTAATTTCTTTTGACCCCTGTCAAAAACAAAGATTTAGTGACAGTTTGAAGGTGGCCTTTAGTACCTTCCAGATGTTCTTTGCTCTTTGGGGCTTTGGTAATGGTTTCTTGCTCTTAATCTCATGCTACAGAAAAACATCTCATTTTCAATAAACTTCACTGGTTAATGCTCAGGAAAGAAGTTGGTATAATAGAGGGATCCCCACTCAGTAGACAACTGAGACTTCTTCTCTTCCCCTGAATAAGGTTTTGGGTGAGAGACCAGCCTGGCGGCAGCACATTAAAAGAAATTCCGGCTAACAGGTGGTTTGTGAAAATGATGCATTTGAAGAAGCTGTGCAGAGAGGTGCTCAGCTTTTTACATTTTAAACCGAATAATTTTCCAGAAAGGATTGAAACATAATGATAGTGATAGAAGGAGCTCACGGCTTATATAGTCCAAATTTTTCAATTTGAAAATCAGCAAAGATATGAAGGGGTTTGCTTAATATCGTTGAGTTAAGACAAATTCAAGACTGACGCTGGAGCCTCCCAATTTCCAATCATTGGCTTTTGCACTGCACTGCTAATGTGTTTCTTGGAGATAGACTATGCAGGTACTTTGGTTAAAACTCATCCACTTAAGAAAGGAAAACCTTAGGTCTTTGAATCACTATAACATTTATTCACTCTTTCATTTTTTTGTCACCTCATTGAGAAACTTCTGTTCTTGCCTGGAAATAGAGTTCACTGACCCAGACATTGCCTTCGGATCTTAGTACCTTTCCTTGCTAAGCACACTGATGTTTGGAAGGGCTCATATCGTAAGCAGCAGTGATCTGTGGCTTGTTCCTCTTCCTGACTCGTTTCCTTGGGTGTCCTGATTAATGCTGCTCTCCTTGCTAACAGAGGGCTCAGCTCCCTGACCTGCTCTTCCACCACTCCTTAGAGATAAGGAAGGTGCAAAGTGCAGTGATCCCCACCGGTCTTCCAGGTCTTGTGAGTCTCAGAGGGCCCAGATCTTTCCGGGGAAAGCAGTACTTTCTCACCCAGAACTTTTCTTCCTGGATCCTGGATTCTATCCAGGTCAGGGAACAAAGAGAGCCTCTTGCAGCCTCTTGGTCTAGGAGGTTGGTAGGTAGACTGCAGTGGCGAGGGTGGAGACCAGGTACAAGTTTTAAGATCATGGTTTTCCAGAGTTCTAGTTTGAATCCGAAGTTTAGTTCTTTTTTTGTTTTTGTAAACATATTTTACAAAAAAAATGGTAAGAGATTGTCTTCCCATTGCTTCATAAATAGCCACCTCATCTGTGAGGACAGATGAGGTGGCTGCTGCGTGGGTGCCCTGCTGTGATCTCTCATTTGCACCTGCACACACGTGAAGCCATGCTGCCAGGAGCACCAGTTGTGAGTGCCGAATGCTGGGAATGTGACATATTGGAGGCAGAGTTAAACAGCAGGTAAGCGCAAAAACCCTGGGCCTTGCTTTTTGGAATCATAAATGAGCATTCTACAGAAATGCTCGTCAGTCTGAGGATGCGAAGCTGAGAGAAAAGGACGCAGTTCATGAAGTATATATCAGGCTGTGGGACAAAGTTCAGACCAGACAGAGAAAGGAAGAGGACAGTCACCTATAAGCTTCACCTTCATCAGCGCTTCCTAAACATCTCTCCAGACAGAGGCGCTCACTGCAGAGCACGCGGCTCAGAGCTGCCTAAGACCCATAGGACAGGATCAGGAGTGCAAATACAGAAATGAGCTCCCGAGAGCTAAGGTTAGCTGGGTCACCTTCCATGTAGATGGAGGCCCTGATTCTTTTGTTAGTTTTTTTTTCTTCTACAAAACTTTTTAGCTCAATCCCTCTTCCGAACACACACACACACACACACACACACACACACACACACACACACACACAGAAAGAGCTCTGTGGTGTGCGTTTACATCTATATGTGTATACACCTGTGTTAAATTAAATAAGCAGGAAATAAATGGGAGGCCTTTCGCCTGAGGCTGCCTCCGCATTTGGAGTTTCTTTGTAACAAAGAAAGTTTGTTTCTTTGTAACAAACTGCGACCTAACTTAGCTGTCTAACAAGAACCATGTTCCAGCCATTCACAACCAGCCAAATTTCAATTTGGAAGTCAGTTGATCAGATCATGCCCCACAAAAGCCAAATACCTTATCACACACCATGCCCAGATTAAGCAAACACCGTACTATCACCAATGGGATGATTTCTTCACTTGGCTTCCAGGTTCAAGCAATAAAAATTTATATATTCAATCTATAAAAATATATTCACATGCATATCTCTATATATGTGTATACGTATGTATATATTATGTATTTATATAGTTTATAAATTATACATGAGTATACATGAAGTGTTTTTAATTTACTGCTCAATTATATATACATATATTTATTTTCATTTTTTAAGTTTATTAAAGAATTTCTTTTTTTATTTTCAAACTTTTTTCTTTTATTTTTAAATTTTATTAACAGCATTAAAATTATGTATAGTAGTTGGGTTCATTTTGACAAAATCATACATGCATGGACTTGAATTTACTCCATTCAATATCCGTCTCGCCTTTACCCTTCTCCCTCCTTCCCACAATTTGTCTTTCATTGAATCTATTGATCTTCATTTTGCTAATTATTTATTTATTTATTTATTATTTTTTTTTGTATCTTCTTTTTTTTCCATTTTTTTATTAAAATCATAAATTTACATAGGGCAATGTTGTGTGATTCATTCTGTTATTTTTTCCCTTTCCCCCACCCCTCCCACCCCTCTTTTCCCTCTATACAGTCCTTCCTTCCTCCATTCTTACCACCCTCCTTATCCCTAACCCTAAACCTAACCCTAACCCTCCAATTTCATCCATTTGCCTGCAAATGCCATAATTTTATCATTCTTCATGGCAGAGTAATATTCCATTATACATATATGCCACAGTTTCTTTATCCATTCATCAACTGAAGGGCATCTAGGTTGGTTCCACACTCTGGCTATGGTGAATTGAGCAGCTATGAACATTGATGTGGCTGTATCTCTGTAGTATGCTGATTTTAAGTCGTTTGGGTATAGGCCAAGGAGTGGGATAGCTGGGTCAAATGGTGGTTCCATTCCAAGCTTTCTGAGGAATCTCCATACTGCTTTCCAGAGTGGCTGCACTAATTTACAACCCCACCAGCAACGTATGAGTGTACCTTTTTCCCCACATCCTCGCCAACACCTATTTTGTTGCTTGTGTTCTTGATAATCGCCATTCTAATTGGGGTGAGATGAAATCTTAGTGTAGTTTTGACTTGCATTTCTCTTATTACTAGAGATGTTGAACATTTTTTCATATATCTGTTGATTGCTTGAATATCTTCTTCTGTGAATTGTCTGTTCATTTCCTTAGCCCATTTGTTGATTGGATTATTTGTATTCTTGGTGTACACCTTTATGGGTTCTTTATAGATTCTGGAAATTAGTGCTCTATCTGAAGTAAGAGTGGCAAAGATATTCTCCCACTCTGTAGGCTCTCTCTTCACATTACTGATAGTTTCCTTTGCTGAGAGAAAGCTTTTTAGTTTGAATCTTTCCCAGTTGTTGATTCTTGCTTTTATTTCTTGTGCTATGGGAGTCCTGTTAAGAAAGTCTGATCCTAAGCCAACAAGTTGAAGGTTTGGACCTACTTTTTCTTCTATAAGATGCAGGGTCTCTGGTCTGATTTCAAGGTCCTTGATCCATTTTGAGTTGAATTTTGTGCAGGGTGAGAGATAGGGGTTTAATTTCATTCTGTTGGATATGGTTTTCCAGTTTTCCCAGCACCATTTGTTGAAGAGGCTATCTTTTCTCCATTGCATATTTTTGGCACTTTTGTCTAGTATGAGAAAATTGTATTTATTTGGGTTTGTGTCCATGTCCTCTATTCTGTACCATTGATCTACCTGTCTATTTTGGTACCAATACCATGCCGTTTTTGTTACTATTGCTTTGTAATAGAGTTGAAGATCTGGTATTGCGATACCCCCTGCTTTGCTCTTTCTACTGAGGATTGTTTTAGCTATTCTGGGTTTCTTATTCTTTCAGATGAATTTCATAATTGCTTGCTCTATTTCTGTAAGGTACATCATTGGGATTTTAATTGGAATTGCATTGAATCTATATAGCACTTTAGGTAGTATGGCCATTTTGACAATATTAATTCTTCCTATCCATGAACATGGGAGATCTTTCCATCTTCTAAGGTTTTCTTTAATTTCTTTCTTTAGTGTTCTGTAGTTCTCATTGTAGAGGTCTTTCACTTCTTTTGTGAGATTGATTCCCAGGTATTTTTTTTTTTTTTCGATGCTATTGTGAATGGGGTAGTTTTCCTAATTTCTCTTTCTGAGGATTCATCACTTACGTATAAAAATGCATTGGATTAATGAGCATTGATCTTGTAACCTGCTACTTTACTGAATTCACTTATGAGTTCTAAGAGTTTTCTGGTGGAATTTCCAGGTTCCTCTAAATATATAATCATGTCATCAGCAAACAGGGATAGTTTGAGTTCCTCTTTTCCAATTCGTATCCCTTTAATTTCTTTGGTTTGTCTAATTGCTCTGGCTAGAGTCTCAAGAACGATGTTGAATAGATGTGGTGAAGGAGGGCATCCCTGCCTTGTTCCAGTTTTTAGGGGGAATGCTCTCAGTTTTTCACCATTTAGAATGATATTGGCCATGGGCTTAGCATAGATGGCCTTCACAATGTTAAGGAATGATTCCACTACCCCAATTTTCTCTAGAGTTTTGAGCATGAAGGGATGCTGTATTTTATCGAATGCTTTTTCTGCATCTATTGAAATAATCATGTGATTCTTAACTCTTAGTCTGTTGATATGATGAATGACATTTACTGATTTCCAGATGTTGAACCAACCTTGCATCCCTGGGATAAAACCCACTTGATTGTGTTGCACTATCTTTTTAATATATTTTTGTATGCGATTTGCTAAAATTTTGTTGAGAATTTTTGCATCAATGTTCATTAAGGATATTGGTAGAAATTTTCTTTCCTCGATGTGTCTCTGTCTGGTTTAGGTATCAGGGTGATATTGGCTTCATAGAATGAGTTTGGGAAGGTTCCCTCCTCTTCTATTTTATGGAATACTTTGAGGAGTATTGGAATGAGCTCTTCTTTAAAGGTTTTGTAGAACTCGGCTGAGAGTCCATCTGGTCCCGGACTTTTCTTAGTTGGTAGGCTTTTGATGACCTCTTCTATTTCATTGCTTGAAATTGATTTATTTAAGTTGTGTATGTCCTCCTGGTTCAGTTTAGGTAATTCATATGTCTCTAGAAACTTGTTGATGTCTTTGAGGTTTTCTGTTTTGTTGGAGTATAGATTTTCAAAATAGCTTCTAATTATGTTTAGTATTTCACTCGTGTCTATTGTGATATTTCCTTGTTCATTCCGAATTTTAGTAATTTGAGTTTTCTCCCCCTTTCTCTTTGTTAGTGTGGCTAAGGGTTTATCAATTTTGTTTATTTTTTCAAAGAACCAACCATTTATTTTGGTAATTTTTCTGATTGTTTTTTTTTTTTTTTTGTTTCAATTTCGTTGATTTAGGCTCTGATTTTAACTATTTCCTGTCTTCTACTACTTTTGGTGTTGGTCTGCTCTTCTTTTTCTAGGGCTTTGAGCTGTAATGTTAAGTTGTTTATTTGTTGATTTCTACTTCTTTTGTTGAATGCACCCCATGAAATAAATCTTCCTCTAAGTACTGCTTTCATAGTGTCCCAGAGATTTTGATATGATGTGTCTTTGTTCTCGTTTACCTCTAAGAATTTTTAAATTTCCCTCCTGATGTCTTCTGTTATCCTTTCATCGTATAATAGTGTATTATTTAATCTCCAAGTATTGGAGAAGTTTCTGTTTTTTATTCTGTCATTTATTTCTAATTTCAATCCATTATGATCTGATATAGCACAAGGTAGAATCTCTATCTTCTTGTATTTGCTAACAGGAGCTTTGTGGCATAAGACATGGTGTATTTTAGAGAAGGATCCATGTGCTGCTGAGAAGAAAGTATATTCGTTCTTTGTTGGATGGTATATTCTATATAAGTCGGTTAAGTCTAAATTGTTGATTGTGTTATTGAGATCTATGGTTTCTTTATTCAATTTTTGTTTGGAAGATCTATCCAGCGGTGAGAGGTGTGTTAAAATCACCTAGTATTATTGTGTTGTGGTCTATTTCATTTCTGGAATTGAGAAGGATTTGTTTGACGTACATGGATGAGCCAATGTTCAGAGCATAGATATTAATGATTGTTATGTCTTGCTGGTTTATGCTTCCCTTAAGCAGTATGTAATGTCCTTCTTTATCCCTTCTGACTAGTTTGGCTTGAAGTCCACATTATCTGAAATGAGGATGGATACTCCAGCTTTTTTGCTGTGTCCGAGTGCATGGTATGTTTTTTCCCATCCTTTCACCTTTAGTCTATGGGTATCTCTTTCTATGAGATGAGTCTCTTGCAGGCAGCATATTGTTGGATTTTTCTTTTTAATCCAATCTGCCAGTCTATGTCTTTTGATTGATGAGTTCAGGCCATTAACATTCACGGTTGTTACTATGATATGATTTGTATTCCTAGTTATTGGACTCATTTTTGTTTTTTGACATGAATTGTTTTCTCCTTTATTTGGCTATTCCTTTAGGCTAGTTCCTCCTGTTGCTGATTTACATCATTGTTTTTCATCTCTTCCTCATGGAATATTTTGCTGAGAATGTTCTGTAATGCTGGCTTTCTTTTTGTAAATTCCTTTGGGTTTTGTTTATCATGGAAGGATCTTATTTCATCATCAAATCTGAAAGTAAGTTTTGCTGGGTATAAAATTCTTGGTTGGCATCCATTTTCTTTCAGGGCTTGGTAAATGTTGTTCCAGGCCCTTCTAGCTTTTAGGGTCTGGATTGAAAAATCTGCTGATATTCTTATTGGTTTCCCCCTGATTGTAATTTGATTCTTTTCTCTTGCGGCCTTTAAAATTCTGTCTTTATTTTGTATGTTAGGTATTTTCATAATAATGTGCCTTGGTGTAGGTCTGTTGTAATTTTGTATATTTGGAGTCCTATAAGCCTCTTGAACTTGGATTTCATTCTTCAGATTTGGGAAATTTTCTGATATTATTTTGTTTAATAGATTGTTCATTCCTTTAGTTTGTTTCTCTAAGCCTTCCTCAATCCCAGTAATTCTTAAATTTGGCCTTTTCATGATATCCCATAATTCTTGTAGGTTCTATTCATGATTTCTTACCATTTTTTCTGTTTGGTCAACCTTGTTTTCAAGATTAAATATTTTGTCTTCAATATCTGAGGTTCTGTCTTCCAGGTGTTCTATCCTATTGGTTATGCTTTCTATGGAGTTTTTAACTTGGTTTATTGTTTCCTTCATTTCAAGGATTTCTGTTTTTTTTTTTTTTTTCAGTATCTCTAACTCTTTATTGAAATGCTCTTTTGCTTCCTGTATTTGCTCTTTTAACTGTTGATTGGTGCGTTCATTTAATGCCTGCATTTGTTCTTTCATCTCCTCGTTTGCTTCCGTGATTGTTTTAATTATGTACATTCTGAACTCCCTTTCTGACATTTCTTCTGCTGTGCTGTCATTGGGTTTTACTGATATAGTATCTAGGTTTGTTTCCGACATTTTCTTCCTTTGTTTTCTCATATTGGTCAGATGTCAGTGGGACTCTGTGATATTGTAGATTTCCTCTATTGGCTTATAGTGTCCCTGTAGATTTCCAGTGTATCACCTACCAGCCTTCAGTAGCCTGAAGTCTTGGATTAACTTGATAATATAGTGCTTCCGAAGAACGCTGCCCCTAGCCCGCTACTGGTTCCAGGGAGAGAGACCTGGAGAGGTCTCTTGCTGCCCTGCCCTGGCTCCAGAGGCTGCTTGCAGGTCAGAGGTCTCCACTGGCTTGGGGACTTGTAGCTGGATCTGTGTAGACAGGCTCTCACTGGGCGGTCTGCCCCGAGAATCTAGCCTAGAAAGGCGCTTCCCACTGGAGTGGGCTGGGCTGCTTGGGGAAGTCCCTGGCGCCCTGTGCTGGTCTCTGAAGCAACCTGTGGGCAGGCCAGAGCTGGCAGCAGGGCAGGCTGGAGCTGGCCGGCTGCTTCTGTGCAGAAAGGCTCTCACTGTGGGGCCTGCTCTGCGAGGCTGGAGAATCTGGCCCTTTGGGAGGAGCCCACCACCGGAGTGCTCAGAGCTGCCTGGGGGAGTCTCTATCTGCCCTGTCCTACTCTAATAAGCCACTCGAATCTGGGCCTGCCGCCCAGCTGAGCTTCACTGGGTGGGGGAGACTCACCCCGTGGTTCTATTTTAGTCCGAGTCTCTCAATGCCTCCCCTTCTTGAATCTGGGTTCTGGAGCGACTGGAGATGCAGTCACCCTCTAGTCCGCCATCTTTGATCGCCAAGAATTTCTTTTTGAGAGAAGAAAGATCACAGGTATAAAAACTGTAAGTAAGGTAAAAGAACAATTAATTACAAATCAAAAAAGTAATTTCTACAGTTTTTGCTTTGAGCCACTGCTCAAACAAAATTTTAATGCATGCTGAAGTTATTAATTTGGTAAGTGAACATATTAAATTACTAAAGATCAAAGTGTGTGTGTATGTATATTTATGTATATATATATATATGTATATATTTATGCAGTAAAAACTGTTTGGTCAGACCTTGTGTAATTTTCAGAGATTGGTTGACTTCCTCCTTCCTTGGAACTGTACCTGCCCTGCCCACCGATCTACTGTGATTCCTTGGACAGAGCTACAGGCTTCATACCCTTTCAAATCCATCTGTTTCTTAAAACTTACCTGTTCAGTGCCCTCATAGATATGAATCCTTTTCAGGGTCTACATTGCTAAAAACACTTTTTGTGGGGTTGGTTCTAATGTGATATGCTAGCTTCATGTAGTGGTTACTAACAGGTCCCTGTATTAAACCAGTTAGAGAACCATTTGCACATAAATAAGGTCCTTCTCAGCTTCATCCCAGATGGACTGGTAGGAGGACCAGAATGCAGCCTAGGCAAGGGAGGGGCCTAGCAAGCAAAATTTAAGGAGGTGTTCCCATTACACTGAGGTGAGTGCCCCCTTCCCTTGCCTCCTAGTTTGGACCCTGACTGCCAGATGGTAAAGAAAGTGAGGCCTGTGACAAGCAAGAAGAGAGAGGCATCTTACACCTCCCAAGACATCTATCACTATGTGCTTGCTCTAAGTATCAACCCTGGGACATCTCAGGTCTTATATTTATTTTCTAAGTCAAAATATAGAACATCACATAAAATGTCAATTTCTCATGCTATTTCTTAATGTTGGACAATTTTGAATCATAGCTGAAAGATGATTATTGGGCATAAAGTGACACTGATTTGGCACCAACCTAGTTGTATTTTAGAATAATAAAAATTGTGGAGCAGTATGGTATTAAGGATAAATTTAACATACAAAATTAGATGTAATAAGGAAAAATGGATTTTATAAGGTATTTCTCAAATTGGCTAATTGCATCTAAAGGCAAAAGTTAAGAATATGCAGTGCATGGACATATTCCATTTCTAAGATGGAATCTGCCCCTTTCCAGGTACAAAAGGATGCATGTAATGCTAATGTTCAGTGACATCCTGTCACCTTAGTCCTTGCCTAAATCATGAATGCAGCTGATAATATAACTAAAAAAGAATGTTAAGGAGGTCATTCTGAGACTTCTAGAAATCATTCTGGTTATCGAAAGGCATTGAGCTTTTGAACAACAATTGGTTCTGAAAAAAAATGGACAATTATTTCAAATGTATCACTAACGATAAACTGCTAAAGATAGGCGATGTGAGTTCTGTAACAGGGCTTTTTAAAGAAGCAATAGTATATAATTCCTCGAGCTGGTGTATACTAGTGATCTTCCAGCTCCACGTCCTTCCATTTGACTTCTAGCCATCTTTTTAAAGGGTATTTGATGGACTGGAGCTGAGGAATATAACCATGAATAGAAAAAGGAGCACCTAGGCAGTACGGAAGCTGCTGTGCAGCTTTTCACCAACACCGAAGGAGGGATGGCTAGGATGTGCTACTTTTCTGTATCATCCATTTATCTTGTTTTTTATGTTGATGTGCAGTTATTAATGCAGTGCCCACAGAGTATTGTGCTCACTATGGTGAGGGTGGGGGATGTGAGGGCATTTTTGTAAGAATCCAAAGTGTGTCCTAAGTCTTAGGCTAAACTCTTTGGTTCAAGAGGGTTAGGTTTATTTGAGTACACAATAAATAAATAAATAACATAACAATGTTAGAAATGCTTTATTATTTTTCTTCTTTCATCATATCCTGATATTAAGTTCTATCAAGCTTGAAACAAAATTGTAATTTCATTTCTCCAAGCTTTCCATTGCAACCGTCAAATCCGAACTCGCAGCTAAGCTGAGTAAATCCTGCCTGGTCTGCCTGCTTTTGCCCTCTCTCATCCTCGTCTTCCAGCCACACTGGCCTCTTGCAGTTCCTCAGGTGTTCAAGGCCCGGCGCAACTTTGGGCTCCCTTTGTTTGTAATTCCCTGCCTCCAGCTCTTCCCTCCACTAGTCCAGACTTCATTCTCAACTGAAATGCCACCTTTTGAAAGGATCAGGCTCCATTTCTGGTGTTTAACCATAGCCGGATTCAAGCCCAGTGTCTCTCAGCAAGTCAGGAAGAAACTCTGCGGAGTCGCCCTGCACAGGCACAGCTGGGAAGGACAAACTTCGGGAGCCCCAGCCCCAACACAGTTCCCCTCATCTGGCCACGCCCTCTCACTACAATGCAGCCCCACATCATATGTCCCTCCCCTTTTCTCATCACATTTTGGACTGTCTGAGTGCCCTTCTTGCTCCCCCAGAAAGCCTCAGTCTGTAACAAGCCCTTCCATGTACTCATAGTGTCTGCTAGATGCATCATCAGTCGCCATGTTGACAACAATTTTGAATGGGAAGTTTGATCTTGTTTTCTCTGGTGCAACTCCAAGATACACTTTCTCAGAGAGGTCTTCTCTGTCATCCTGAGGAGAATTTGCTCATATTTCTCTATTTCATCTCCCTTTCCCATGTCACGCTCTCAAAAATATTCATTAATGTTCCTTGATGTCTTCAGGACAAGTGGAACAGTGTTAACCTTGCATCCAATGACTTCCCATGAGCTCACTGCTGCATCTCCAAACACGTCTCTCCCTGATGTCTGAATTTCCAACTGGTTCCTGTGTGTAGAGCAGTGATGTAAATCATGGACTGTTTGACTGCATTTGCTGCATTTGTGCTGGGAGGTGTGTGTGTGTGAAGGTACAGGTTAATATGCCCCGGTTGCTATGGTAACTTTTGTTGTGGGGCGCTACGAAGGTACACGGTTCTGTCAGTCAAACCCTTGAGTTCAGCACCTCCTCCCAGGGATAGTGAATTCTGAGCAAAACAAGATGACCCTAAGGTCTCTCTAGTCCTGTGTGCTTCAGATTGCTTGCTTTGCTGAAACTTTCCCACAATTAACCTTTTGATGATGAAACCTATATAATAAATGTGCTGAGCTAGCACTGGAGTCAACTAACCTTCACCAGGTCTTGGCTACCCACCTGACCCCAGCCTTTTCTCCCTATGTATGTCTCTTTGTCTTTTCTTTATCTCCCATTGCCCTGTTTCCAGTATCCCCTTAATTAATGGCCACTGCTCCAAAAGAGAGGAGAGGGTTGCAACATTTCTGCGGTTCCTGAATAGGCTATAATATTCACTCTTCACCTCCTTGTTCATTCCAATTATACTTACTCAAAAGCCCTGACTCTTCTGTACTTGTTCAAAACTACTCCACGCATCAAATCTTGGGTTTAGGAGTATTCTTCCAGGAATCTTGCAAGATAACTTCAACACTCAGTGATTACTTCCCTTTCTAAGTTCTTTCAGAAATATTTGTTGGCATAATTTCTCCCTATACTTTCCATGTTCTTCGTTTTCAACAGGTAGCCAGATCCTCAGGAATTTTGGCAAAGGAAAAAATCGGTGGTGCCTGATGTCAACAGCTATTCCTGGTTTTTGTAACATGGTAATCCATAATCCACTGACATGATTAGATTAGTATCTTGGAGCAGCACCAGAGAGATGGGAGGGTCCTCTCATGGTACAGGAGAGGAAATCTAAGATGCTCACAAAAAAGTGGAGACTGGACAGCAGTCCCAAGGCATTATCTGGGTGGGACCGTATCGTGGTTTGCCCAAAAACGCAGTGGCCAGGGAACCCAGCACTCGGTCTTTATAACGAGGGTCAAGCACTAAGCAGGGCTTTCAAATAGCAGAGTTTTTGGGCTTGATAGGACAACAGTATCACAGAATAACTAATATGGATCGTGTACTGGTGACTTTCCCAGATATGAATCCTGAATCATCATAAGGAGGACAACCTTCTGTATGACTCAAGCTGACTTTTCTTTCAATGCAGGTAAGAATTAGGTTGAGCTGAAAAAGGAGGACAGTTGCTGTTTCCTGCACACCTGAGTTTATGTCATATTATTTTATACTTGCTACTCTAGTGATTTGATTAATTAAATTAGCATGATAGTCAGTGCTGTTGTTTTTATTTTATATTTGTAATATCTCACCTTAGCAATAAAAAAGCTCCCAAAGAACTGTGAAATTTGAGACCCTAGTAGAATTTGTTACATTTAAATAACAAGCAGAATTCTGCATAGAGAAAGCTTAGAGACACACTGTCTAGCCTACAGACTTTAATTACTCTCATGGTGACCATTGTCCTCTCAAACAGTGCACATGCTGGAAAGTGGTTCACATGTATTCGGTAACTTAACATTCAACAAACAAGGGCAGATATGCTGTTAGGGAGTGGGATGAAAAAGCATGGGTCAGTTGTTAGGGCTTGCCTGATCCATGGCTATTATTTACAATAATAGCTACCATTTGTGTGTCCTTATCAGAACAGACTCTGCTGCATTCTCTCCTTGCTTTATCACAGTGCTGAATGTCAAAAAAATTAGAAATGTCATTCAAAATCAAATATATGAAACTGCCCATTAATAAAATATGGTAGGAGACAAGCTGAATATAAAATATTACTATATTTTTGTTATTTGTATATTTATGTATGTATTTGAAGAATACTAACACAAGTAATTCATTTCACAAAACTATGTGCATAAAACTCTATCTATACCTAAATTTTAATCCTGGTTACCCTGAAATCGAAATTCCTGATGATTTTTATTAGTTCATATTTTTATACTTTCCAAAGTTTCCACAATGAACATGCATTTTTAACAAACACAAATAATGAATGCAATAATAAATGCTTTAATTTTCAAGATGGCAAATATATAGATTAGTAAGATGAATTATTATCGAATACTTAAAAACAACAAATAATTAATCCAGTATTTCTCTACCTAGCATGGACCCAGAAAAGAACAACAATGATATATGAACAATTTTGCCATCTGTGATCTGTGCTCTTCAGAATATGTTTAGTAAAACATTTTCTGAATTGTATCACTAAAATCAATTGTACGAAGCAATAGCACTGATAGAAGGTAAAACAAGTTCCAAGTGATTACTTCAAAATGGTATCTGTGGGGAACTAAAAATATTGATGAGCTGTTTTTTAATAGTGTGGTTTTAGAGCTAAGCGGGCATTAATAACAGTGCCAATGGCACAGCTACCCCTTACCTCTGCTTCACAAGTCCAGCCAACATGTCCCCCTCTTCATGCTCTCCAGGGGGGATGGGTGGAGCACCTAGGCAGTAGGGACCTGAAGGTGTACCCAGACCCTCTGGGTCCTGAGTGTGATACGGATCAGAACCACAGATTGATTTGATTAGATTTGCCAAGTTCTTTGTTTGTGTAAAAACACTCTTCATTTACATTTTAAATGCAATCAGGAAATTTTACTTAAAACTCTAGTTTCTAATTTCTCTTATATCTCAAAGATTTTTAAAAATGACCCAGTCCTCCCGTGGTTTCACCTGTCTCTTTCTGCTCTGTTTCACAAAATTAATTATCTGTGTCACCCTGCGGGCATTTACATATGCAATGTATGAAAGCACTCTAAACCCAAGATTACAAGGTTTGGGACTTTTTTTTTTTTTTTTTTTGAATTGGTGCATTATAGTTGTACATATTGATGGGATTTGTTGTGATTTTGTTTTAAAGTAAATATTAGGCAATGTCCTACTATTAATTTACCTAAAGAAACTACATCTTTAATTGTGACATCCAAACTCTTTGAATACAAGTTTTTTCAGAACTCACTTGGCAGCTAAACTTGACCTTAACTGATTTTGGGTTTTGTACAGATGTTATCAAATACTTCAGTTTCAGATCTCCTTTCAGTCTTAAAAATCACTGAGGTCTTTTACTAATATAAATTGTATCTATCCTTAGTTATCATATGAGAAATTAAAATGGAAAGTAAAAACATATTTATTTGTAAGTTTGCCTTTAATAATAAGAAATACATTACCTGTTAAATAAATATTTTTAGTAAAATATTCAGAATATTTTTGGTAAAACATTTTCTGAATTGTATCAAATCAATTGTATGAAGTAATAAGTGCTGGTGTTTAGAAGATAAAACATTTTTTATATCTCCATAAGATATTACAGTTATTTTAGGGGAAATAACTATATTTTTCTATACCAAAACTCTGATAAGAAACATGGCATTGTTTTATATCTTGTAAATCTTTTTATAGCTGTGATTAACAGCGGGATTCTGATATCTGCTTCTACATTCGATCTCTTGTGATATAAACTTCATTTAGCATCTTGAAAACTTCAGGTACGCTAAGGAGAAGATAAGAGAGAAAATGATAAAATGTCTTACTATTTTTATGAAAATGATATTGGCTTTATGAACTCTCTGAAAAGACCTTGGGGATCCCCAGTGTTACGGTTTGGATATGAGGTATGCCCCAAAAGCTCATGTGTGAGAAAATGTCAAAATGTTGAGAAATGAAATGATCAGGTTATGGAAGCCTTAACATAATCAGTGGATTAATCCACTTGAGTGGATTAACTGGGTAGTACCTATAGATAGGTAGGGTGTGGCTGGAAGACGTAGGTCTTTGAGATTTGTATTTGACTTTGAGATTCGTGTTCGGTTCCTGGTGAGTGAAGCTCTCTGCTTCCTGTTTTTACCAACGGAGCAGCTTCCCTCTGCCATATCCTCCCCCCCATGATGTTCCACCTCACCCAGGTCCCAGAGATGTGGAGTCAGCTGACCATGGATTGAACCTCTGAATTCATGAGCCAAAGTAAACTTTTCCTCCTCTAAGTTGTTCAGTGTGGGTAGGTTGATCACAATGATGCAAAGCTGACTAAAATATCCAGGGTTCTCCAAATCATACTTTGAGAATTAATAAGCAATCATAATCTTTATATCATTTAATAGAAATATTCATATATTTCTCTAGAGAAATACTAACATTTTTGATTATATGATGGTACCTTATATTCTGAGAGGTGTGGGGACATGTAATATAGGATATACACTATATAAATTTTATAAAATATGAAAAATTTGCTAAAAAATCCATCTTTAAGAATTTTGGATAACCAATTATGTGCCCTATACTCTTTTTAAAATTGTTTCACAACAATAACAAAAACTGAAAATAAAAATCCATGCTCAACAATAAAAAAGAAAATGTCAGCATAACAGAATTCAGATATGCTTCACAGAGTTGAAAATTTTTGTGGCATATGGAGATGCAGCATTTGAGCTGCTACTCTTTGATACACCCCTTTATTCATTAAACAGATAGTTACCCAAATTCTTCAAGAGCACCTGCTATTGTTGTAGCACTATATTACCCAAGTTACTTGAAGATAATAAAAAAATTTCACCATTGTTTTGTAAACTTTCCAGACAGAGACACCAATAATTGGCATATAATTTGTGTAGCATGATTTAGATGTTCATGTGAACTGCTCAGGGTTTGGCAAATGATGACCTGCATCCCAAATCCTGCTCTCTACCTGTTTTTGCAAAGGCAAAGCCCATGCCTGTTTATTTACATGTTGCTTTTGTGCTCAAAAGGCAGAATTGAGTCCATATGTCTTGCAAAGCTTAGAGTATTTGCTGACCCTTTACAGAAAAGACTTTCCTTCCCTGTTTTAGAATGGCTGTTTGAATTTTCCCTAAATAACTAGAAAAATAAGATCCAGCTTACTATAAGATGAGTACATTATGACTCAGGTTTTTGAGACATTTCTGAAGATGCCAGTTCCTAGGAAAGTGCAGGTTGCATCAAAAGTTGGTAGAATATAGCGTAAGCAGATATCATTTACTGAGAGAAAAGTAATGATGCAGCAGACAGTCCTTTACAGATGGATTTCCCTGCTGACCTTGCTTGCTCTTCTCTGCTGGTGTCCAAGGCCAAGATTTATCCACAGAATGTTGCTCCTGTTTGTCCAATTTCTTGCCATAGAGAAGCACCTGCCAAATGTACTTCGACTCTACAGAGGTGGTCTTTTTGCTATTGCTTTGTGTGCCTCAGGTCTGGTGTCTTAAATCATTAGACCAAGCTTCCTTTTGTTATTACTTAAATTACAGAGCTAATTCTGGATTTATGAAAGGTACATTTGAAGAGTGTGGGGTGACCACACAGAGTAGAATGGAAAATTCCATCTTAATGTAATTGTTGTATAAACCAGCTTCAGGTTAAATGTAGTAAAGAAATTTGTATCTTATGATGTTAGAATCAATGAATTTCTTGATTTGGTGTTTTCTTGTCAACAGGTCATCTCTTTTAGAAAGAGAATGTCATTGGAAAGAGAGGCTATCCACAGGAAAAACTGTGAAGGAGAAAATGTCTGTTAGTCTCCCTTCTATCTTTTTGTTTAAAAATTTCCTTTTCTTAGAGGTGATTATTTATCAACATTAATGGTATTAAAAGTAACTATAACAATTATAAATAATTTTAAATGTCTACATTTTAGTCTTTCTTCATTATTTGTTAGCCTCCTATAGGGTTATACTATCTTTAATAATTACAAATTTTTTTTTTTTTTTTTTTTTTTTTTTTTTTGATAATAAAGACTGAGACTAAGAAAGCTCAGGGACTTGGCCCAAATCACATTGTCAAAAAGTGGAAATGGAATGAACACAGGCTGCCTTTATGTTTCCAAATCCTCTTCTTTTATTGACTATAGTTTTTTCATTACCACTCAGTCAGATCTAGTCTTTTTTTGGAAATTGCCCTTGGATCCTAGGCTTGTCTGTTCACCTTCTCTGTCTCCCATTACAACCACCTCCCAAATAGATTACTGGCTGAGTTTGTCATCTTTATGGTGCTGTGACCAAAATATCTGACAAGAACCATTTAGAGGAGTGAAAGTTCATTTTGGGCTCATGGTTTCAGAGGATTAGTCCAGGGTTGGTCAATTCCATTGCTCTGGGCCTGAGGTAAGGCAGAAATTCATGGCTAAAGGGGACCAGGGAAGTTTCTCAGCTCATGATAGCCAGGAAGCAGAGAGAAAGAGAGGGAGAAGAGAGGAGAGGAGAGGAGAGGAGAGGAGGGGAGGGGAGGGGAGAGGGAGCAAGCAGGGCTAACTAGGGACAAGATATAATCTCCACGGTCACACCCCCAATGACCTACTTACTCCAGCCTACAGGTACTACCCAGTAATCTATTCAAATAACTAATCCATTAAGTGAATTAATCCACTAATGAGGTTACAGCTCTCCTAATCTATTTCACTTCTGAACATTCCTGCATTAACACAAGAGATTTTAGAGGGACACCTCATATCCAAATCATAACACTGATTGTCAGGGATGAGGTAAATTCATTCACACTAGGACTGGATGGTATTCATTCATTAATGGGTCCTATCAACAGTGATTGATGACCTCTTCTTACCCCCCTATTTTTCCTGGATTTAGATTATAAAAATGAGCATTTCCGCACTTATGGAAGTCCTGACTCAAGACATCTGCACTGAACAAATAGTGATCATCTATTATTTCTCCTCCATTTTACTAGTAACAGAGTTGTCATAATGCAACCTGAGGCACCAGCCCACTGTCCTTGTGAAATTGTAGTAGGGGTGTGTGCAGCAGTGGGGGGCAGGGAGCCTTGGGACCTGCAGCTGCAGGACCTTGCTTCTTCATGAGGCCGATCCTGCTAGAAAATGGTCCATTTGAGACTGTTATCATGTTTAAAATGTTAGTAACTAGGAACTCTGTCAAGTCTCATTGCTTATTAAAATCTAAATTCTGATAAAAAATGTATGAAGGATCTGAATAGACATCTCTGAGAAGACATACAAATTTAAAAATGTTCAGAACCACTAATCATGAGAGAAATTCTAATTAACACCACAATGAGATATCACCCCAGACCTATCAGAATGGCTACTCTCAAAAAGATGAAAGATAAGTGTAGGAGAGGCTGCAGAGAAAATGGAACCCTTGTGTACTGCTGGGAATGCTAATTAGTACAGTCCTCATGGAGAATAGTATGGAGACTTCTCAAAAAATTGAAAGTACAATGTAATGTGACCTAGTAATTCCTTTTCTGGGTGTATGAGCCAAGGGAAATGAAATCAGTGTGTTGTAGAGATATCTGCATGTCCCTGAGAATTGCAACTTTATTCATAAGAGCCAAGATGTGAAATCAACCTAAGAGCCATCAGCTGATGAATGGATAAGGGAAAAGTGGAATGATGAAGCATCATGGAAAGCTAGCCACCTTAAAAAGAAGGAAATCCACTCATTTATGACAACACAGAGGAACCTCTGAAGGACATCACGTTAAGTGAAATAGCCAAGCAAATAATGTGATATCGAGACTATGTGGAATCTAAAAACGTTGAACTCATTGACATAGAGAGTAGAATACTGGTTACCAGGGTTTGGGGAGATGTTGATGAAAGGATACAAAATTTCAGTTAAAGCCAGGTGTGGTGGTGCACACCTGTAATCCATTGACTCCTGAGGCTGAGGCAGCAGGTTGGCAAGTTCGAGGCCAGACTCAGCAACTCAGCAAACCCCTCAGCAACTTATTAAGACCCTGTATCAAAATAAAGATAAAGAGGACTGGGATGTGGTTTATCGATAAGGACCCCCTGAGTTCAGTTCTCAGTCAAAAAAAATTTTGTTTTTCAGTTAGATAGAATAAGTTCAAGAGATCTATTGTAAACCTGATGACTATGTTAATAACATGTATTATTAAATATTGCCAAGAAAGTTGACTTCAAGTGTTCTCACCACAAATGAAAGGTAATAATTACCTCAATTTAGTCATTCAACAGTGCTATCATATTTCAAAGCAAAGTGTTGTTCATTATGTTATATATTATTTCTATTTGTCAAAACAGAAAGAAAAAAATCTAAATTCTGCAATGTTGTCTAACAAGCAATTTCTTTTCCATGATGTTTCAAATCATGATCTTGAAAAATCAGAAGATAATATGATACTTTTATCTTGAAATTTTACCTGTTACCTGTACTTTGTTTCTACTTCTTTCATGCAGTTGTGCTTATATTTCAGGCAATTGTTCTATGGAACTTTTGTCAGAAAATGAACGAGAGATTACTCTTGAAATATATAATTCATTAATGTAAGTATCAAATGAAAGGCTGCTATAAATGTTTGATGCTTGCATATTTAGAAACATCTTTTGTGTGTGTGGTGAAACATACACAGGTAATCTGTTAAAATTGCTGTACTTTTACTTTATATTTTTATAATGATTCATTATTCCACTGGAGATAGGGTAGAAATACATGACATGAATTTTTTTGATCTGAAGCTGTTCTATCTTCCTTGTTTGATGTGACTGTTCTGGTTTGAATGAGGTGTGTCCCAAAAGCTCATGTGTGGGACAATGCAAGAAGGTTTAGAGGAGAAACGATTGGGTTATGAGATCCTTAACGGAAGCAGTGAATTAGTCCCCTGACAGGATTAACTGAGTGGTAACTGAAGGTGGGCAGGGTGTGGCTGGAGGAGGTGGGTCATAGAGGCTGTGCCTTTGGGGCATATATTTTGTATTTGGCAGGTGAAGTCTCTCTCTCTGCTTTCTGATCATCACGTGAGCTGCTTCCCTCTGCCACACTCTTCTACTATGATGTTCAAACTCTCCTCGAGTCCTGAGAAATGGAGTCTGCTGTCCATGGACTGAGCCCTCTGAAACCATGAGCCCTCAGATGAACATTTCCTACCCTAAAATTGTTCTTTTTGGGTCTTTAAGTCACAACAGTGAAAAAACTGACAAAGACAGTGACCATGTATAATTTTTCCATGTATACATCACCAGACTTTCTCAAACGATTGCTACAAACAAATAAAAGCAAAAACACAACCAGTCTCAATAGAAATGCATTGATAATACTTCAAACGTGTTCAAAGAGGGATTGGAAATCAGAAACAAGCTGCTACAAGATACAGTGGCAATATGAGCAATATTTTAAAGGAGCAGATCAGCACTTTTCGGCAGATATGTGATGGTCACCCCAAGGATGATCACCTGATCAGATGAGATGAGCATTTCAAGATGGTCTGCTTCTCCAAGTTTTCTAGGAAACCTTCATAGAGCTTATACCAAAGGCTGTTCTCCAGACACCAAACGGGGTCCCTCTCGTTTCCTGAAGGGTATTTTATAAGGGCTTCTCCCTGTTTTCATGTTACCTCACTTCCCGCAGCTCTAAATGCTTTCTGCCTTCTAAATACTCCCTTATTAACCTTAAAGCTATGGTGGGGCCAGCAGGGAATTTAGAAGGGCTCTTCATCTTCTGAGGTCCGAAAATTCTATCTCATCAGGGTCAAGTAACTTTTGCAAGAGCTCTGCTTATCAGAAACAAATTGGAGCCTGCTGTCTTTGCACAAGAAAATGAGGAAAAACTAAACCACCTCTGAAGTAGTCACTCTACCTGCGGCCCCCAGATGAAGTGAAGAATGTTTTTCAACTTGCCGGTTGAAGGTGTCTCCACAGGCACACAGTTTGAAGCCTGGGGAATCTTGGCATGCTTTTGTCATGTTCTAGTCACCTCACGCATTATTAGTTGAAAATAGAGCCCTGGGACAAAAACCTAGTATGTACATTTTTTTTTTTTCATTTAATAGATTGACTGTAATTATAGAACACAAAGTATAAGCAGATGAAAAGGTAATGGAATCTGAAAATGGATTATGTATGCGTAAAGCACTGTGACAGCAGAAAAAGGTTAATATGTGACTTCGTTAATTTTCTTCATCACACAGTGTTTGCCTTTGCCAGACTGTGCCTTTGTTAGGTAAGCACAGCAAGTTTGATCTGTTTCTGTCAGAAAGGTCAGGAAACTACTTATGGGAAAACAAAAGAATAAATCCAAAAGGTGAGAGGGAAGGAAAAAGAAAGATGAGAAGGCAGGGTCGGATGAAGAGGTTAGAATATGGGCCGTGTTCCTGTGTGCACGCACAGATGTACTTGTTATTCATAAAGAAATCTGCACACATACTCAAGTGTCTCTGAGAGACACAGAGAGAGAGAGAGAGAGAGAGAGACAGAGAGAGAGAGAGAGAGAGCGAGAGTTTTGAGAGACAGGAAAGGAATTTTAGAGATTTTATTTGTGGATTAAAAATTTAATTCCCCTATTTACTTTCAATTATTTTTGGATTTTGGCCTGGGATTTCTTTTTCATCCGCAGCTCATAGTGCTATAATGTAACTTAGTTTTATTAAAGTTGAACCATATGAAATTTCAGATTTTTGTAAGGCAGTCAAATATTGCCAATTGTTTTCCTGGCTCTATCTAATTTATGGGCCATGTCAGATTTGGATTTAGCTAGTCCATGCACAAAGATAGGCTTGAGTGTTCTGTGTAGAGGAAAGCCACATACGCAAAGGCCAGGAGGAGGGGAAGCCAGGCAGGTCAGGGACCTCTGCTCTGGGGCCGGTTTCAGATTCCCTGAGAGCGGGAGAGCAGAAGCTGACCGACACCTCTGATACTAACTTGGTGACACCTGGCACGTGCTTCTTCTGGACATGGAGCCAAACTGATAGAGCAGATGCCGCTACAACCTTACAAGGAGCCTACAAAGCAAGCGTTTTCACCATTCCCATTTCACTGGTGAGGAAATGAGCCTGTTACAGGTGACTTTGTGTGTCAACTTGGTTAGGCTATAATGCTAAATTGATGTGATTAACATGCAAATGATTAAATTTCGAGTGAAGCAGATCATTCTCTAGAGTGCTAATGGGTCTCATTCTTTCAGTTCAAGGTCTTAAAGAAAGACTGAGGTCCTAAGACGAGAATAAATTCTGTCTCCAGGCTGCCTTTGGATTCAAGACTGCAGCATCAACTCTGCCAGAATCTCACTTTCAGACTTGCCAGCCTCCACAATAACATGAGCAGATTCCTTAAAATAAATGTCTCTCTCATCTATCAACATCCATCTACCCATTCATGTTTTTGATTCCGTTTTTCGTGATAACCCTACTTCAGAACCTGAAGTCAGGTAGCTGCTAAATGTATAGCAGGACTGTAAGTAACTCAGGGTTTTCTGGTTCAAAGTCCATGGTTTTAATCACTACATTGCATCATCCCCACTCCCATTGTTTGTTACAGAAAGTGTCATTCTGGAGTTCCATCATTTTGCATGTGATGGTTTTCCCTACTAAACTGTAAGCTCAAGAGGACAAGAATTTGTGTACCCATAGCATCTAGCACAGTGTCTGTCATATGACATTGCTCGGTACATATGTATTTTAGCATTAGGAACGAAAGATTCATGGTAAAGTGACTTTATACCTGTAAAGTACAACACAAATGTAAGATCTGTTATACAGAAAAACATGTAATTATTGGTCAACTTTCATAAGCAAATATAGAGAGCATATATCTAAAAGTCAGATTATATGTGTCTAAGTTACTGTCAACTCCTAAATTAATATTATTACTTTTTACCCTTCACCAGCAGCAAAGTACAAAGGAATATTTCCATGATAAGAAGTAAAATGATATTTATCCCTTTAACAACTAAAGAAGGAAATGGCAGCCACAGACCATTTTATTTTTTTCTTTCTTTTTGTATGAAATAAAGTCAAGTGGGGCAACACAGTGAGGCTGGATGTCCACTAGCATGTGATTGCTGAGACGATGGAGCCCTGCAGGAAGGGGCCATGGTTAACGAGCAACGTCCCCTCTTGGGGACTGTAGGGTGAACCACCTGAATACCATTGTGTCCCCTGTGCTTTTAAAAGTAATACAAGACCAGTCCCCTTGGTATTTTGGGGAGTTAATGAGGCTTGCTGTTGGGGAGGAGGACAGGAATAAAGATTCAATTTGAAAGAAAGTCAGAAAAAATCCCTTGCATTACATGTAAAGTACTCTGTTTAGGGGAGTTTATAAATGTTACCTTCGACGTGGACATCCTATCTATTTTCTTCCTTTAATCACTCACCAATACTGACCAGTATTTTGGGACATGTGTTTGCTGGGCTAGAAAAATCATTTATGAGTTCATGTTTAAAGTTTAAGCCTGTGTTTAAAATATACTATTTTGTGGTTTGTTTTAGTTTTAGCCTGTATTTTGTGATATAGTTTAATTTCATAGTTTTATATAGTCAGTTGTTGCTTATTTTAACTCACATACTTATTACACTATGCTGTTGACATGTCAGACCTTCCCTGTGTGATCGGTTTCCTTCTCCTGGAAGTACATTTATCCTTTAGAATTTACTTTAATAGAGATCTTTGGGTATAAATTCACTTCTTATTTTGTCGAAAAATATACTTGCTTCCTTTTGGATCTTGAAAGAGTTTTGCTTGGTACAGAAATCCAGGTTGACAGTGATTTCATGTTTGTCTACTTTAAAAAAAAAAAAATATATATATATATATATTTGGTTATTGATGGACCTTTATTTTATTCATCTTTTTATATGCAGTGCTGAGGATTGAACTCAGTGCCTCATACATGCTAGGCAAGTGCTTTACCTCCGAGCCACAACCCCAGCCCCTTGTCTACTTTTTGTAGTCTTGTGGTTTTCATTATTTTTGACATGAAGTCAGCAATAAATCTAATTGTCATTTCTTTGCAGATGATCTGTCTTTTCAAAGTTTTTAAATATATTTTGCTTTTCTTTGTCCTTTTTTTTTCAGAAATAATTATGTATCTTTAACTGAATTTCTTTTTAACTTATTCTGCTTGAGATATGGGCTTCTTGGATCTAAAGGTCTCCCAAGGTTCTTAGAATTTCTCAGCTTTTTAAAATCTCCAAATGTTGTCTATTTTCAATCCTTTATCTTTTTCTGCATCTCTGATTTGACATTACCATAGCTCTTGTCACTTTATCCTCCTCCTTCAAACTAGTTTTTATACTTTGTATCTAATTTATTTATAGCTGCATTTCAATTCTCTTTTCCCTATTCACATGCATCCATCTGTTGCTTAATTGCGCTAAAGGTATCAACTTAATTATGAAAGTTTCATTTATTTGGTTTTATTTAAATAACTTTCTTTAGTCCTTCATCAAATCTAGTCATTATCATGTCTTATTCTTTTCTCATGTTTTCAGATTTCCTTTTTTGATAAGTTGATTTAAGCACATTAAACTTAATGAGGTTTCAGTCTTTATATGAAAATTCTAATATCCGACATTGGTTTTAGTCTGGTGGTTTATGCCTCACAGTACTGTGTTTGTGTAAGCCCCTGGATTTTGTCCTATCAACTCTCTTGGGCTTCATCTGTGCTGAATCTTTGGTTAGAGTTGAAGTTCAGACTTGTAGAGGGCATGCACATTTTTTCATATGATTCTCTTGTGGGTGACACAACCAACTCAAAAAACATTTTAAATTTAATATTTTAAAAGTAAATCTTACTGTATGGATTCAAGGTATATAGCATGATGTTATGGGAAGCATGTAGAGTAATATTACTATGGTAAAGTAAGTTAGCATATCTATCAACTCACATAGTTATCCCCCTGGCTTTTTTCTTGTTTGTTTTGTGGCAAGAGCAAATAAAACCTACTTATTTATCATAAATCCCACCTCTATTGCAATTTTATTGCCTATAATTTGTAAGTTCTACATTAGATCTCTAGAGTTGTTTATCCTCTATATGTGTTGCTTTGTATTCTCCGTCCTATATCTCTCCATTTCCTGTCCCTTGCCAGGTTAAGGTGGCAATTCTCAAGGTAGATATAATTTTGCCTTTATTCATCCAGTGTCAAAATCAAAACAGTCAAATTTCCTTACTTTTCCCTGTGATATCATTAAGGCCCCCACTTTATGCAGGGTTCTCCTATTTGGATCTCCATCTTTAGCAGTGTCACTGCTTTTAAGCTTGTGTCACTGTGATGAAAATACTTGCCAAGAACAATTTAGATAAAGAGAAGTTTATCTGGTGCTCCCAGTTTCTGAGGTCTCAGTCCATAACCTGCTGAGTCCATGCTCTGGGCCCAAGGTGAGGCAGCACATTATGGAGGAAGGGCTTGGTGGAGAAGCACTGCTCTATTTATGGCAGCTGGGATGAATAGAGGGAGAGAGAAAGGGCCGCAGGGAAGAATAACCCCCTCTGGGGCATGGATAGCCGCACACCACCTGCCTGTAGTTCCTACCTGGTCCCTTCAAAGGAGAGTGGATTGATGAGGATACAGCTCTCACAATCAAATCAATTCACCTCCAATCATGTCTGCATTAACAAAGGAGATTTTCAGTAAGACCTCATATCCAAACCATAACAAACTGACAAATCAGAAATTCACGTTCTCCATAGCTCAGCAGAAATCCTTGGGGAAAAGCTAACCCTAGAATTTGTATACCCCAGAGTTATCATTTCATTTAATTGTTAAGATTTTGGAATTGCTTATTGTTTTTGCATGTGTGTGCTATCTCAGTTGTGTATTGAACATGATTCCTAAGAAAATAATCTGTCTTGATCAGAAATTTGTTCAAAGTATGTAACCTTCCATATTGTTGAAACTGTAAGTCAAAAGAAAGTTTTATCATACCATTTTTAACTCAGACTTCTGCTGGGGGATGTTTGACTTGAAGACAGGCAATCTATTCCCATTCAGAACAGGATAACTTATTGACTGTATTTAGGGACTACCCTGATGTGGAGGTGGAAAGTTCCAAGTGCACATACCACTTTATGAGCTTTCTGTTACACTGTACTCTACCATGTGTGATTACAGGGGAATTCACATTAACTCAAGTTAGAAGCCTCCTTGGGTCATTTCTACCCCATTGGCTCTTACCAGACATTATAGACCATGTCAGGGTAGGAAATGGAGAATATTGAATTGTACATGAGGTAGCTGCAGAGAAGCAAGGCCTCATGGCTTTGCAAAGCTTCCTAACATGACCATATGACACATTCTTTTTCTAAGACTGAGGATCTCGTGACCATAAGTTTGTTCTGGGAAGGGCAGGCTGCTCATCATAAGGCACCATCTGGGACAGCTTACCCAAATGCAATTTCCCTTGCAATTTTCCTATGCTGGCTCTATTACCATAATGGATAGGTTTCTATCATCTGTTCCTTGGGAATATTTTGTAATAGCAGTGTTTATAGTGTTAGAATTTTTTTGTTTTTTGTAAAGAATGAAGAAATGTGGCAATTTATCATCAGTGCATTTGAAAAGTGAAATATTTTCTTACTTTGAGTTTTTTGTTCAGTTCTGCCTCATGAATACTCTATTCCAATTACTTGAATCTGTAGCCAAACATATGGAAAAAAAAAATCCTGAAAGGGAATTATATCATTGAAAGTAAAATACCTTATTTAAAATCTTAAAAACAATGTTAGGTTTCTAATTTTTCAAAACAGCATGATATTCCTATATATTATTTTGCAAATGATAACCAGTCTTGTACACTTTAAACTGAAAATAAAGATTAAGTTTGAAATAAAATGCCTTTTGTCTTGTTAAATGTAACAGATAATCCAGCTAAAGAACTGATGGTGGGGAGGATCTTAGTGTCTGTGACACAAATCCTGAGGTGTCTTGGGGACATGACCTCTGTGGTGTAATTTTGCTCTAAAGCTTCTTGTGCTATTATTGGAGAATTTTCCTAAACAATAGCAAGAGACAAAGTTACATTTAGGTGGATGTCAAACCACCTAATCTAAGGAATAGATGTTTCTATTCCTCTATGTAGTTTATACAATAAAAATTCTTCTTCTAATTTTACAGAGTATATTGTCCAACCAACTACGTGGGGTCATTTGAGAGATTCTGTCCATCTCAGTGAAATCACAGATCACTTTCCTGAAGGACAAAGCCTTGAAACTGATGTTTGAAGGATGAATTCTAGTCTGGAGAATGTTGCTTGCTCTTAGCAGTGGAACTTCCCTCTGGGAAGAGCCTTGTTTTCTTTGATGGATATTCTCACAATTCTCCTTGGATTGGGAAGGCTTATGTGTTTTTGATGTATTAAGGAAGCCAGTGTAGTAAATGGGACAGTACAATTTAGCCCTATGGAAACAGAGTTTTAAAGGTAGCAGAGGGCAACAGGTAAGGCAGAGGAGGTATGTTCAGGGGAGACATCTTGGCAGGGAGAGAGGAATCGATAGTCATCATGTCAGGTTTTGGGTAGGTGTTGTTATCATGTGAATTTTCTCTTTCTCTTTTCTCTTTACATGAAGATTTTTGGAAAAATATGCATTTATTCTTAAGGTATTCTGGAATCAGACCTACAATGTCCTGTCACGAGTTAAATACAAAGGCTCCTCCTAGAGACTTGGTCACCCCCTAGTTCCTAAAGGTCAGGACCACAATGGGAAGAAATGGGAAGATTCTTTGAACAAAGTCATGTAGGCAGAAATAAGTAAATATTTTCAGGGAAGAACATTTAGGGAAGTGAAGGCTCATACATTTTTAAATTCAGGCACTTAATGGAAATTAGAGAGTAAGTGCTGGAGGCTACTTTTTCTCAAGGGTGTCGAATGTGAAAATAAACTGAATTCTTAATTGAAAACTCATAAAAATATTATGGAAGACACAAAACAGTAAGACTGGTGTGCTCTGGAAACTGAGAAGTCTGGCAAAAGTCATGGGGATGGGTGGTCATCCCAGCTCCACATGGAGGCTAAAATAAAGAGGATGCTTCAATTGCTACATGGTCGAGTATCAAGGAGAGTAGGAGAGAAGGCTGGGGAAACAATCGAGAGCCTTATGAAAGGCTATCAAGGCCAGGATTAAGTATTTGGGTCTCATTTGTTATTAAAAAAATAGAAAGAAAATGACAGAAAAATGGTTTGGGGCTTTTTTTTATTTATAAAATAAATTTCTTTCTATTACTTCTAAAATAATGCATTTTTATCAAGATAAATAATATAGAAGCAACATGAAAATAATCATCTTGGTCTCTTTGGAACCTATGTATAGTGTTCTTACTACAATTTGCTTCTGTGTACCGCTGCTTAAAAAAGTAAGAATGTCATTACGATGCACCAACAGCTCTGTCACCTGTTATAGCTTGCTTATCTCTGAAGATTTTACTGAGAGATCTGCTTTAAGGACCTTAGTGTGGTTGAAATGAGACAACGGATCATAATGACCAGGGTCTACAGTTACTGACAAAGCCCAGGGGACATCTCAGAAAGGCACAGAGCCAGAGACTGGAAGAGACCATGGGAAGAGTGGGCATACTGTGCCTGGGGCAGAGAGCAGAGGGGGGCTTAGTGGGCAATGGTTTCCATCTCAAAGCTGAAATCGTGGGAAAGTTAGCTAAGATAAGGGATTAGTATGAATCCAGAGTTTTAATAAAAAGTTGATAGGTTTGATTTGATTAAGTACAGCTGTCAGCACATCCAGAGGAAATGTCCAGTAGGAACTAGAATATTCAGGCCTGGTAATTAGTGTAGAGGGCAAGAACTGAGAAGGGAATAAATGTATTGGTTCACACATACATTGTTTAAATCCTCCAACCCTGCAAGGAAGTGATTATTATTTTATAGATGAAGAAATGCATAGCAAGATTAAACTAAGTTACTATGTGGCAAAGCTGAGATTTAAACACAAGGATTCTGTTTTACTAATGCAAAGTGGTGTTGAGAGGGTGAAAGGAATAGAGGCTCATGAAAGAAAAAGGTATGCAACTTTATACATGGTAGTATAGAAATAAATATTTATATCTATTTTGTATTTATAGTTTTCCTACTGCCTTGATTCATCCTGTGTGTGCATGTGTGTGTGTGTGTGTGTGTGTGTGTTTTGAGTGTTTATTAAGGAAAAAAAAAAAAAAAACAACTGAAGCTAAGAAAATAACACTATGATAAAAACTGTTTTCACAATCATGGAGCTTACATTGTAGCAATGATGACAATCTTTCAACTATTAAGCATAAATTAATAACAGTTGGGATATGATGGTTAATTTTAACTGTCGATTTGGGTAGCGTAAGGGATACCCAGATGGCTGGTAAAGTCTTACTTCTGGGTATGTCTGTGAAGTCACTTTCAGAAAAATTGGCATTTGAATCAGTGGACGAGTCCTAAAGACCTTCCCTCATCCAATATGGGTAAGGACCTTCCAATAGACCGATGGCCCAGATAGAACAAAAAGGCAGAGTAGAGGCGATTCAAGATGGTGGACTAGAGGGTGACTGCATCTCCAGTCGCTCCAGAACCCAGGATTCAAGAAGGGGAGGCATTGAGAGACTTGGACTAAAATAGAGCCTCAGGGTGAGTCTCCCCCACCCAGTGAAGCGTTGCCTGGGTGGTAGACCCGGATTCGGGTGGCTTATTAGAGTAGGGCAGGGTAGCTAGAGTCTTCCCCAGGCAGCCCTGCGCACTCCGGCGGTGGGCTCCTCCCACAAGGCCAGCTTCTCAAGCTTCTCAGAGCAAGTGAGCCTTTCTGCACAGAACCAGCTCCCAGTCCCTGAGCCAGTGCGGCGAGCTCTGGCCCACAGGTAGCTTCAGGGACCCGGACAGGGCAGGACAGCCAGGGACTTCCTCAAGCAGCCCGGCTGCCTCCTGTGGGAAGTGCCTTTCTAGGCTAGCTTCTCAGAGTAGACCACCAAGTGAGAGCCTTTCTACACAGAGCCAGCCACAAGTCCCCAAGCCAGCGGAGAGCTCTGACCCGCAAGCAGCCTCTGGGACCAGGGCAGGGCAGCCAGAGACCTCTCCAGGTGGCCTTGCCCACTCTGGCCGCAGGCTCTTTCCATGGGGTGATCAAAGATGGCAGACTAGAGGGTGACTGCATCTCCAGTTGCTCCAGAACACAGGATTCATGAAGGGGAGGCATTGAGAGACTCGGACTAAAATAGAGCCACAGGGTGAGTCTGCTCCACCCAGTGAAGCTCGGCCTGGGTGGCAGGCCTGGATAGGGGCGGCTTATCAGAGTAGGGCAGGGCAGCTAGGGTCTTCCCCAGGGAGCCCTGCGCACTCCGGTGGTGGGCTCCTCCCACAAGGCCAGCTTCTTGGAGCAGGCCCCCCAGTAAAAGCCTTTCCACACAGAGCCAGCTCCAAGCCCTGGAACCAGTAGTGGGCTAGGGCAGATTTCTTCGGAAGCACTGCACTATCAAGTTACTCCAAGACTTCAGGCTACTGAAGGCTGGGAGGTGATACACTGGAAATCTACAGGGACACTATAAGCCAATAGAGGAAATCTGCAATATCTCAGAATCCCACTGATATCTGACCAATATGAGAAAACAAGGGAAGAAAATGTCCCAAACAAACCTAGATACTATATCAATAAAACCCAATGACAGCACAGCAGAAGAAATGTCAGAAAGGGAGTTCAGAATGCACATAATTATAATAATCAGGGAAGCAAATGAGGAGATGAAAGAGCAAATGCAGGCATTGAAGGAGGAGATGAAAGAGCAAATGCAGGCATTAAATGATCACACCAATCAACAGTTAAAAGAGCAAATACGGGAAGCAAGAGATCATTTCAATAGAGAGTTAGAGATATTGAAAAAAAAAAAAAAAAAACCAAACAGAAATCCTTGAAATGAAGGAAACATTAAACCAAGTTAAAAACTCCATAGAAACCATAACCAATAGGATAGAACACCTGGAAGACAGAACCTCAGATATTGAAGACAAAATATTTAACCTTGAAAACAAACTTGACCAAACAGAGAAGATGGTAAGAAATCATGAACAGAATTTACAAGAATTATGGGATATCATGAAAAGGCCAAATTTAAGAATTAGTGGGATTGAGGAAGGCTTAGAGAAACAAACCAAAGGAATAAATAATCTATTCAATGAAATAATATCAGAAAATTTTCCAAATCTGAAGAATGAAATGGAAAACCAAGTACAAGAGGCTTATAGGACTCCAAATATACAAAATTACAACAGACCCACACCAAGGCACATTATTATGAAAATACCTAACATACAAAATAAAGACAGAATTTTAAAGGCCGCGAGAGAAAAGAATCAAATTACATTCAGGGGGACACCAATAAGAATATCAGCAGATTTTTCAATCCAGACCCTAAAAGCTAGAAGGGCCTGGAACAATATTTACCAAGCCCTGAAAGTAAACAGATGCCAACCAAGAATTTTATACCCAGCAACTCTTACTTTCAAATTTGACAATGAAATAAGATCCTTCCATGATAAACAAAAGCTAAAGGAATTTACAAAAAGAAAGCTGGCATTACAGAACATTCTCAGCAAATATTCCAAGAGGAAGAGATGAAAAACAATGCAAATCAGCAACGGGAGGAACTAGCCTAAAGGAATAGCCAAATAAAGGAGAAAACAATTCATGTCAATAAACAAAAATGAGTCAAATGACTGGGAATACAAATCATATCACAATAATAACCCTGAATGTTAATGGCCTGAACTCATCAATCAAAAGACATAGACTGGCAGATTGGATTAAAAAGAAAAATCCAACAATATGCTGCCTGCAAGAGATTCATCTCATAGAAAGAGATACCCATAGACTAAAGGTGAAAGGATGGGAAAAAACATACCATGCACTCGGACACAGCAAAAAAGCTGGAGTATCCATCCTCATTTCAGATAATGTGGACTTCAAGCCAAAACTAGTCAGAAGGGATAAAGAAGGATATTACATACTGCTTAAGGGAAGCATAAATCAGCAAGACATAACAATCATTAATATCTATGCTCTGAACATTGGCTCATCCATGTACGTCAAACAAATCCTTCTCAATTTCAGAAATCAAATAGACCACAACACAATAATACTAGGCGATTTTAACACACCTCTCTCACTGCTGGATAGATCTTCCAAACAAAAATTGAATAAAGAAACCATAGATCTCAATAACACAATCAACAATTTAGACTTAACCGACTTATATAGAATATACCATCCAACAAAGAACGAATACACTTTCTTCTCAGCAGCACATGGATCCTTCTCTAAAATAGACCATGTCTTATGCCACACAGCTACTGTTAGCAAATACAAGAAGAGAGAGATACTACCTTGTGCTCTATCAGATCATAATGGATTGAAATTAGAAATAAATGACAGAATAAAAAACTAAAACTTCTCCAATACCTGGAGATTAAATAATACACTATTATATGATGAATGGATAACAGAAGACATCAGGAGGGAAATACAAAAATTCTTAGAAACAAACGAGAACAAAGACACATCATATCAAAATCTCTGGGACACTATGAAAGCAGTACTTAGAGGAAGATTTATTTCATGGGGTGCATTCAACAAAAGAAGTAGAAATCAACAAATAAACGACTTAACACTACAGCTCAAAGCCCTAGAAAAAGAAGAGCAGACCAACACCTAAAGTAGTAGAAGACAGGAAATAGCTAAAATCAGAGCCGAAATCAATGAAATTGAAACAAAAGAAACAATCAGAAAAATTAACAAAATAAATAGTTGGTTCTTTGAAAAAATAAACAAAATTGATAAACCCTTAGCCACACTCACAAAGAGAAAGAGGGAGAAAACTCAAGTTACTAAAATTCGGAATGAACAAGGAAATATCACAACAGACACGAGTGAAATACTAAACATAATAAGAAGCTATTTTGAAAATCTATACTCCAACAAAACAGAAAACCTCGAAGACATCAACAAGTTTCTAGAGACTTATGAATTACCTAAACTGAACAAGGAGGACATACACAACTTAAATAAATCAATTTCAAGCAATGAAATAGAAGAGGACATCAAAAGCCTACCAACAAAGAAAAGATCGGAACCAGATGGATTCTCAGCCGAGTTCTACAAAACCTTTAAAGAAGAGCTCATTCCAATACTCCTCAAAGTATTCCATGAAATAGAGAGGGTCCCTCCCAAACTCAAGATTACAAGCAAGAATAGGTGTTGGCGAGGATGTGGGGAAAAAGGTACACTCATACATTGCTGGTGGGGTTGCAAATTAGTGCAGCCACTCTGGAAAGCAGTATGGAGATTCCTCAGAAAGCTTGGAATGGAACCACCATTTGACCCAGCTATCCCACTCCTTGGCCTATACCCAAATGACTTAAAATCAGCATACTACGTAGATACAGCCACATCAATGTTCATAGCTGCTCAATTCACCATAGCCAGATTGTGGAACCAATCTAGATGCCCTTGAGTTGATGAATGGATAAAGAAACTGTGGCATATATATACAATGGAATATTACTCTGCCATGAAGCATGATAAAATGATGGCATTTTCAGGCAAATGGATGAAATTGGAGAATATCATGCTAAGTTAGATAAGCCAATCTCAAAAAACTAAAGGACGAATGATCTCACTGATAAGCGGATGAGGACATATAATGGGGGGTGGGAGGGGTTAGCGTTAGGGTTAGGGTTAGGTTTAGGGTTAGGGTTAAGGAGGGTGGTAAGAATGGAGGAAGGAAGGACTGTATAGAGGGAAAAGAGGGGTGGGAGGGATGGGAAGGAAGGGAAAAAATAACAGAATGAATCAAACAATATTGCCCTATGTAAATTTATGATTACACAAATGGTATGCCTTGACTCCATGTTCAAATAGAGAAACAACATGTATCCCATTTGTTTAAATAAAAAAAAAAAAAGAAAAGAAATACATAAGGGGCTTGTCTAGGGAAAAAAAAAAAGGCAGAGTAGAGGCAGGTTCTCTCCTCTTCTGAAAGCGGAACACTGTTATAGTCTGTTTCATGCTGCTGTAACAGACTACCCTTGACTCGGTAATTTATAATGAATAAAAAGTTATTGACTTATGGAACTGGAGAGTTGGAAGTCCAAGATTGGTGATCTGGTATCTGGTGAGGACCTTTGTGTTATGCCAGCCCATGGCAGAATTTAGAAATGCCTGAGAAGGTGAGAGAGAGCAAGAGGGGGCCAAATATATTGTTTACAAGGAAGTGACTCTTAAAATGGTTTGGATCTAGAAATTCTCCCCAAAAGTTTTTTTTTTTTTAGGCAATGCAGCAAAGTTCAGAGGTGAAAAGATTGGATTATGAGGGTTCTGATTTTATCGGTGGATTAATCCATGCAACGGATTGATAATTTTAATGGATGTACTGGGAGGTGGTGAAAGCAATAGGCAGGAGGGACAGGGCTGGAGGAGGTGCATCACTGGGGGGTATGGTCTTGGGAACTGTGTCTGTCCCTGGCCTCTCTTCTCTCTGTTTCTCAGCTGTCATGAGCTTACTGACCATGACCTGAATCCTCTGTGACTATGAGCAAAATAAATCTTTTCTTCTCTAAGTTATTCTCATCACATATTTTGGTCACAATGACAAAAAGATGACTAACATACTGACATTAACCCCTTCATGTGGGTGGTGACCCAATGACCCACATACCTCCATTAGTTATTACTTCTCTGCCACATTGAGCATCAAGTTTCCAATACATGAACTTTGAGGGACATATTCAAACATAGGAGATTCCCCGCTTCTCCCACTCTTAAACCTCAAAACTCCAGGCTTCTGGTCCTTAGGTCTGCAAACTTGCATTAGTGGTCCCTGGGTTATCAGGTCTTTAGTCTTGGAATGAGAGCTATACCGTTGGCTTCCATAGTTCTGAGGCGTTTGGAACTGGACTGAATCATGCTACTGGCTTCCCTGGTTCTCTAGTTTGCAAACGACCTCTGTAACTACATGAGCCAATCCCTCTAATAAATCCCCTCCCTTATTTCTGTGTATCTATGTATCTATGTAGTCATATGTCTATATAACTAGATATCTATAAATATTCTGTTGGTTTTGCTTCTCTGGAGAACCTTGGTTAATACATGTGAGAAGTGAATGAGGAAGCTTTAGCAGGTATTTAATCCAGGCTTGTCGATCAAGGATGATTTCTCTGAGGAAGTGACATCTTTCAGATCTAAGTTCAAGTAAAGGAAAAGGGAAAGAAAGTTACTCAAGGCAGAGAAAATATTGTGAACAGATCTCTAATTTGGGAAAGAGTCTATTATAACAGAAATCCAGTACGGCTAGAGCTTGGAAATGAAGGAAGAAGATGGCAAGAGAATAATCTAGAACAGCGAGCAGGATCTGGCCCTCCATGACAGGCACATGTATTAAAATGATAATGAAGTCATTCAAGAATATAGGGAGCGGGTGGACCTGTTTTCTTAAAAGATCTCTGGTTTGGGGTAGTAAACTGGGTTGCTTTTAATTCTACATTCTCTCCAAAGTTACAGAAGAATAGATCCCTGCATTTATGACTTTGCACCCTCTCCCAGTAGGTAGTGGGGGAGAGTATATTTCCTCACTGGTTTAATATTAGGCTGGGCCATGTAACTTGCTTGGTTAATGGAATGCTGGTAGTGCAACATGAGCAGAGGCTTTAGGCTTGCATGCATGACTGACTGACCTTGGCCTACTGGCCTTGCATCAGTCATGAGAAGAGCATGCCCGGTAGCTACTGGTCCCAGGAGAAGACAAAGAACACACTTGAACTAAACCAGCCCACAGACATCGAGTGAGGAAAATGGGGGTTTTTGCAAGTCACTGAGTTCTCATTGTACCTCTTGCCAAATAATAAGAATGAAAGCAGTATAGAGATTCCTCAGAAAACTTGAAATGGACCCACCATTTGACCCGGTTATCCCACTCCTCAAAGGACTTAAAATCAGCATATTACAGTGACACAGCCACATCAATATTTATAGCAGTGCAACTCACAATAGATAAACTATGGAACAAACCTAGGTGCCGCTCAACTGATGAATGGATAAAGAAAATGTGGTATGTATACAGACGGAATATTATACAGCTTAGAAGAAGAATGAAATTACGGTGTTTGCTGGTAAATGGAAGGAGTTGGAGACTATCATGGTAAGCAAAATAAGCCAATCCCCCAAAACTAAAGGCTGAATGTTTTCTCTAATATGAGGATGCTAATTCACATTAAGAGGGGGTGGTAGCTAGGGAAGAACAGAGTTACTTTAGATTAGGTAGAGGGGAGTGGAGGGAGAGGAGGGGTATGGTGGTAGGAGAATAGAATGAATGGGACATTATTACCTTATGTACGTATATGACTGCATGCCTGGTGTGATTCTATAACATGTACAAACAGAAGAATGAGAAGTTATACTCCATTTATGTATGATGTATCAAAGTGCATAAATGCATTCTACTCACATGTATAACTAATTAGAACAAATAAAAAATTATAAAAAAAATGAATGTGGGGAAGAAAGTTAGAGGTCTATGTAGGCATAATAGTGGATTGGGATACGATAATGGCAGAAATGACTGAAAAAACAATCAAACAGATTCCAGGGACATTCTTACTTTAGAAGTGGTGGAGGATTCATGAGAGAAAAGGTAAGAGAAAAGGAAATGCCAAGATAGTATTTCAACCAAAGAACCTTACAATGTGTTCATTCTTGGGATCATGAAGATGACTGAATATACCTCAAAGCTCTAAAGGGTCATATTTGTTCTGTGACTATTTAGTTCATTATTTTGGTGCAAAATTTAAATATTCAGGGTCCTTTTTCCTGGGAGGCCACAGGTAAAGGATCAGGCTGGTGGGAATTTACTATTCTTCTGCAAGAAAGCAGTATCAACCCAAGATTCAGACCTATTGCCACTGAGCTGGACAGAGCAAAGCCTCTCCTCTTGACTGGACGGATCATCTCATGTCCTAAGAAGCTTCAAGATTGCCACAGGCATGTCACTTTCTGCTGCAAAGAGGCGCTAAACCATCACTTTTAGAAGGTAGGAAACAATGACAATCAAATCTGATATGTGATATTTTAGTTCAGGGACTTGTCAAGCTCTCTGCCTAAGGCACACTTTGTGCCTGAACTTGGATCCTGAACTTTATAGCCTGCCCTTTCCCCATACAATTTCCTGATTAGTGTTAGGTAATTCTTATGACTGGTTATTTATTTTTTTCCCAAGAAAGCAACAAACTATGTTCTGTCCAATATTACTGAGCTACAAGCAGCATGAGTTTGATTAACACAGTGAGCAAATAAATGCTGGCAGTCCAGTTGCTGAGAAAATGGGGTTGTGATCTCCAGAAAAGTCACAAATCCAGGTGAAATCTGATTCACTCTGTCATTGACGTACTTACCCAGCTGCTGGAGGGCTTAGGGACCTGTAATCAGGTAGCTTGCTGTGGCCTTTCTGGTGGTGCTTAGGGAATCAAGACTCACTTGTGACTCATTCATCAGGCAATTTAGCCTGTTTGAGTTGATTTTCTGCATTCTGCCTGCTGAGTCTACCTTGCCGGACATCAGTCCATCTTAACATTTAACCATTTTCTCCTTTCTACAGAGCTCAGTCACTATGGGGCTCACCAGAAACTTTACTCTTTGGTGTAAAAATCAGGATGATTAATTTATATTCAACATGTTAAATAAGTGCCTTGAGAAATACAATATCCCATCCATTTTGACTTCCCACCTTCAATGTTCAAGATCTCCATTGGAACAGTTTACAAGCCCCAAAATGTACCAGTGTTTATTTTTGCCTTTTTCCTTTCATAGTTCTTGGAATTCTAGGGAAATATGGCCCCATAGAAAGGAAGAACATGACAAAGATCAAAGTAGTGAGTCTAGAAAATCTGCAACTGTGTTGTCAATACAGCCGGTGTCTTAGTAGTCAGGAGATACTGGAAGAGCCTCACCTCTCTCGTGCCCTCCAGAGAGTACCTTCATGCATGTCAAATCAAATAGGAAACACATACATCACTCTTAATTTCAGTGATTAAAGTTACATCTGTTTACAATGGAAAGGACAGGCAACTGGGAACCAGTAAACTTTGCTTTTTATAGTTCTGGCTCCGTATGGCCATTGTATGATCTTGAGCATTTCTGAGCTGTGACTTTCTTGTTATGGGGAGCAACTTAAGAACAGACTGACCACCACTAAGAAGTCCAAATTTGAGAGTCTTTATTAAGCCAGCCGCTGACTGTTTCACACAATGCTCCAAAAAATGGCTATTGGGAGAACAGCCCCGACCACAGGGTTGTAGGGGTTCTTATACCAAAAATCACATCAATCATAAGTGTCTGTTACTATGATTCGAAATTACACATTAACATCATGAGATCATTGACAGAGGGGGAAGTGGGTCAAAATGTCCCTTACCTAGGTACAAACTAAAGAAAGGTTACTGACATCCACACAATCACTGTTCACATGGTACATTGTTTAGGAGCAATAGGGATCAAAAGAGAGCAATTTTTCTTTACATAGGAATTGTCATTCTGTATTGTTAAACATGTCACACTAAGTAACTGATGATGGGCACAGAGGCGGGGTGTTCCCATGGGAGAAGCTTATTTCCTACATAACATGGAGTCTCAGAGCAAAATGGAGTCTGTCTAGTCATTTCCCTTAGAGTCTGGCCTATAATATTCTCATGGAGCCAGTTCTGTCAGCCCATCACATTTCTATTATGGAAAATAAGAAGTTTTTCTTAGATGACCTTCACCAAGATTTTATTCACAAGAGGTTATGCGTTTCATTCTATGGTTTATCAGTTGATACTGGTCTGGATCTATTATTTTCATAGTGCTATTTTTTGCTTGTGTAGATAACTTTCAGCATTCGCTAATAGTTCTTTGGCCAGATAAAATTTTATTTTGACTATATTCATTACTATTATTGATTAGTATAAGTGCCATTCATTTTTTTTATCATTAAGAAAAAGGAGTGGGGGGTTTTCAAGATGGCGGCCTAGAGGGTGGCTGCATTTCATGTTGCTCCAGGACTCAGGATTCAAAAGAGGAGATATTGAGACACTTGGGACCAACTCAAAGCAGCTGGGTGAGTCTCTCCCATTGGGGAGGCGTCCCGGATGGGACAGTGGTCCCGGAGCGCAGGAAACTTTGTGAAGTAGAGCTGCCGGTGAGACGTCCCTCCCCCCGCTGGAGCAGTGAACTCGGACAACTAGGAGCGCCGAAAAGGAGGCCGCTCAGCACAGCGCAGGGACTCGGAGCAGCCACTGGGGCTCCGGCGGCTGCCCAGGGGAGGAGTGGCGAGGAGAGCTGTGTGGACTCAGGACACCGGGGCCTGCCCTGAGGAGGAGGAGGAGGAGCGTGGCCACTTGGATTCGGAGTGACTGCACCAGAGCTACAGGCGGTTGCCAGAAGAGAAGCTCCGCGGCGAGCTGTTTGGACTCAGAACGACGCTTCTGAACCCCGGGGCCTGCCCTGAGGACGAGGAGGAGGAAGAGGAACGCGGCCGCTTGGATTGGGGGTGACTACACCAGAGCTTCAGGCGGTTGCCAGAGGAGAGGCTGCATGGCGAGCTGTTTGGACTCAGACCACTTCTGAACCCCGGGGCCTGCCCGGAGGAGGAGGAGAAGCGCGGCGGGTCCTTTGGACTCGCAGTGACTGCATTAGCGCTCCAGGCGGCTGCTCAGAGGAGAAGGCGAGTGGTGAGTTGTTTGGACTTAAAGGGACAGCGCCTGAACACAGGGGGGCTGCCTGGAGAGGAAGCGTGGTGGGTCGCTTGGTCTTGAGTGGCCGCACCAAGAGCTCCGGGCGGTTGCCCATAGGACCCGTGCAGCGGGTCACGTGGATTCAGAGCCACTCAGAGCGACCACTCCTGAACACTCGGGGGGTTATCTGGAGGAGGAGGAGGAACGGGGAGGGTCACTTCGACTCGGAGTGATTGATTGCCCAGGGCTACGGGTGGTTGGTGGGAGATGGAGGCACGCAGTGAGTTTCTTGGACTCCTAGTGACCGCACCGGAATACTGGGCAGCTGTCTGGAGGAAGAGGCGTGTGGCGGGTCTCTGGGACTCAGAGAGATTGTACGGGGCCCCAGGTGGCTGCTCAGAGGAGGGGCCGCATAACCAGGCAATTAGGGGCAGAGCAGGGTCCCAGGATCTAGGAGGCTTCTTGGTGGAAGAGCCGCACAGAGACAGGCTTAGGGCGGAGCGAAGGTTCCAGGCCTGCGGGCAGATTCTCTGAGGAGGGGCAGCCTAAGGAGATTCATCTGCGAAGGGTGAGGCTCCCAGGCCCAGGAGGTAGGGCCGGGCCCCTGAGAACTTTGCAGAGGAAGGCAGCCCAAGCCCAGGCGGTAGCTGTAATTGAGGGGAACCTCTAGGAGGGTACTGACCAGTGAGACCTCCCCACCGGGTGAGTCTTCCCTGCCGGGTGAGGTTTCCCCACAAGGACGGTAAAACCAGAGACTCAGGCCCAAACAGGCCTTGCCTCAGCCCGCAGCCTAGGTCCCCTTTGGATGACCATTGGTCAACAAGTGGAGGCACCTCTGCCCACTAGCAGGGATTATACCCCTCCTGAAGGCCACCACTCCTAGAGAGGCAGCTTCCTTGTGGAGCTCCGCATTATCAACTTCCTCCAAGACTTCAGCCTACTGAAGGCTAAGGGGGGATATATATAGAAATCTTCAGGGACATTGTAAGTCAATAGAGGAAATCAGCAATATCTCAGCGGTCAACTGATACCTGAACAATATGAGAAAACAAGGAAAGAAAATGCTGCAAACAAATCTAGATGTTACATCAATAAAACCCAATGACAGCATGGCAGAAGAAATGACAGAAAAGGAGTTCAGAATGTACATAATTAAAATGATCAGAGAAGCAAACGATGAGATGAAAGAGCAAATGCAAGCATTGAATGATCGCACCAATCGACAGTTAAAAGAGCAAATACAGGAAGCAAAAGATCATTTCAATAAAGAGTTAGAGATATTGAAAAAAAACCAAACAGAAATCCTTGACATGAAGGAAACAATAAACCAAATTAAGAACTCCATAGAAAGCATATCCAATAGGATAGAACACCTGGAAGACAGAACCTCAGACATTGAAGACAAAATATTTAACCTTGAAAACAAAGTTGAACAAACAGAGAAGATGGTAAGAAATCATGAACAGAATCTACAAGAACTATGGGATATCATGAAAAGGCCAAATTTAAGAATTATTGGGATTGAGGAAGGCCTAGAGAAACAAGCCAAAGGAATGAAGAATTTATTCAATGAAATAATATCAGAAAATTTCCCAAATCTGAAGAATGAAATGGAAAATCAAGTTCAAGAGGCTTATAGGACTCCAAACACACAAAATTACAACAGACCCACACCAAGGCACATTATAATGAAAATACCTAACATACAAAATAAAGACAGAATTTTAAAAGCTGTGAGAGAAAAGAACCAAATTACATTCAGGGGGAAACCAATACGGATATCAGCAGACTTTTCAATCCAGACCCTAAAAGCTAGAAGGGCCTGGAACAACATTTTTCAAGCCCTGAAAGAAAATGGATGCCAACCAAGAATCTAATACCCAGCAAAACTTACCTTCAAATTTGACGATGAAATAAAATCCTTCCATGATAAACAAAAGCTAAAAGAATTTACAAAAAGAAAGCCAGCATTACAAAACATTCTCAGCAAAATATTCCATGAGGAAGAGATGAAAAACAAAGAAGCAAATCAGCAAAGGGAGGAATTATCCTAAAGGAATTGTCAAATAAAGGAGGAAACAAGTTGTGTCAAAGAAATAAATAAATAAAATTTAAAAAATGAACCAAATGACCGGGAAACCAAATCATATCTCTATAATAACCCTGAATGTTAATGGCCTGAATTCATCAATCAAAAGACATAGACTGGCAGATTGGATTAAAAAGAAAGATCCAACAATATGTTGCCTGCAAGAGACTCACCTCATAGAAAAAGATACCCATAGACTAAAGGTGAAAGGATGGGGAAAAACATACCATGCGCATGGACTCAGCAAAAAAGCTGGAGTATCCATCCTCATTTCCGATAGTGTGGACTTCAAGCCAAAGTTAGTCAGAAGGGATAAAGAAGGTCATTTCATACTGCTTAAGGGAAGCATAAATCAGCAAGATATAACAATCATAAACATCTATGCCCCAAACAGTGGCTCATCCATGTATGTCAAACAAATCCTTCTCAATTTCAGAAACCAAATAGACCATAACACAATAATACTAGGTGATTTTAACACGCCTCTCTCACCACTGGACAGATCTTCCAGACAAAAATTGAACAAAGAAACCATAGATCTCAATAACACAATCAATAATTTAGACTTAACGGACATTTATAGAATATACCATCCAACCAAGAGCGAATATACTTTCTTCTCAGCAGCACATGGATCCTTCTCTAAAATAGACCATATATTATGCCACAAAGCTAATGTTAGCAAATACAAGAAGATAGAGACACTAGCATGTATTCTATCAGATCATAATGGATTGAAGTTAGAAATAAATGAAAGAGTAAAACACAGAAACTATTCCAACATCTGGAGATTAAACAATATGCTGTTATATGATGAATGGATAACAGAAGATATTAGGAAGGAAATTAAAAAATTCTTAGAGGTAAATGAGAACAAAGAAACATCATATCAAAATCTCTGGGACACTATGAAAGCAGTACTTAGAGGGAAATTTATTTCATGGAGCGCATTTAATAAAAGAAGTAAAACTCAACAAATAAACGACCTAACGCTACAGCTCAAAGCCCTAGAAAAAGAAGAACAGACCAACACCAAAAGTAGTAGAAGACAGGAAATAGTTAAACTCAGAGCTGAAATCAATGAAATTGAAACAAAAGAAACAATACAAAAAATTGACAAAATAAATAGTTGGTTCTTCGAAAAAATAAACAAAATTGATAAACCTTTAGCCACACTAACAAAGAGAAGACGAGAGAAAACCCAAATCACTAAAATTCGGAATGAACAAGGAAATATCATAACAGACAGGATTGAAATACAAAACATAATTAGAAGCTATTTTGAAAATCTATACTCCAACAAAATAGAAAATTTCGAAGACATCAACAGGTTTCTAGAGACATATGAATTGCCTAAACTGAACGAGGAGGACATAAACAATTTAAATAGACCAATTTCAAGTACTGAAATAGAAGAAGTCATCAAAAGCCTTCCAACAAAGAAAAGTCCGGGACCAGATGGGTTCTCAGCCGAGTTCTACAAAACCTTTAAAGAAGAGCTCATTCCAATACTTCTCAAAGTATTCCATAAAAGAGAAGAGGAGGGAACCCTCCCAAACTCATTCTATGAAGCCAATATCACACTGATACCTAAACCAGACAGAGACTCATCAAGGAAAGAAAATTTCAGACCAATATCCTTAATGAACATCGACGCAAAAATTCTCAACAAAATTTTAGCAAATCGCATACAAAAACATATTAAAAAGATAGTGCACCATGATCAAGTGGGCTTCATCCCAGGTATGCAAGGTTGGTTCAACATCAGGAAATCAATAAACGTAATTCACCATATTAATAGACTTAAAGTCAAGAATCACATGATTATTTCAATAGATGCAGAAAAAGCATTTGATAAAATACAGCACCCCTTCATGCTCAAAACACTAGAAAAAATAGGGATAGTGGGAACATTCCTTAACATTGTAAAGGCCATTTATGCTAAGCCCATGGCTAATATCATTCTAAATGGTGAAAAACTGAAAGCATTCCCCCTAAAAACTGGAACAAGGCAGGGATGCCCTCTTTCACCACTTCTATTCAACATCGTTCTTGAGACTCTGGCCAGAGCAATTAGACAAACCAAAGAAATTAAAGGGATACGAATTGGAAAAGAAGAACTCAAACTATCCCTGTTCGCTGATGACATGATTATATATTTAGAGGAACCTGGAAATTCCACCAGAAAACTCTTAGAACTCATAAGTGAATTCAGTAAAGTAGCAGGTTACAAGATCAATGCCCATAAATCCAACGCATTTTTATACATAAGTGATGAATCTTCGGAAAGAGAAATTAGGAAAACTACCCCATTCACTATAGCCTCGAAAAAAATAAAATACTTGGGAATCAATCTCACAAAAGAGGTGAAAGACCTCTACAATGAGAACTATAGAACACTAAAGAAAGAAATTAAAGAACACCTTAGAAGATGGAAAGATCTTCCATGTTCTTGGATAGGAAGAATTAATATTGTCAAAATGGCCATACTACCTAAAGTGCTATACAAATTCAATGCAATTCCAATTAAAATCCCAATGACGTACCTTACAGAAATAGAGCAAGCAATCATGAAATTCATCTGGAAGAATAAGAAACCCAGAATAGCTAAAGCAATCCTTAGCAGGAAGAGTGAAACAGGGGGTATTGCAATACCAGATCTTCAACTCTACTACAAAGCAATAGTAACAAAAACGGCATGGTATTGGTACCAAAATAGAAAGGTAGATCAATGGTACAGAATAGAGGACACGGACACAAACCCAAATAAATACAATTTTCTCATACTAGACAAAGGTGCCAAAAATATGCAATGGAGAAAAGATAGCCTCTTCAACAAATGGTGCTGGGAGAATTGGAAATCCATCTGCAACAGAATGAAACTAAACCCATATCTCTCACCATGCACGAAACTAAACTCAAAATGGATTAAGGACCTCGGAATCAGACCAGAGACCCTGCATCTTATAGAAGAAAAAGTAGGTCCAAATCTTCACCTTGTTGGTCTAGGATCAGACTTCCTTAACAGGACTCCCATAGCACAAGAAATAAAAGCTAGAATCAACCACTGGGATAGATTCAAACTAAATAGCTTTCTCTCAGCAAAGGAAACTATCAGCAATGCGAAGAAAGAGCCTACAGAGTGGGAGAATATCTTTGCCAATCATACTTCAGATAGAGCGCTAATCTCCAGAATCTATAAAGAACTCAAAAAACTCTACACGAAGAATACAAATAACCCAATCAACAAATGGGCTAAGGAAATGAATAGACACTTCACAGAAGAAGATCTACAGGCAATCAACAAACATATGGAAAAATGTTCAACATCTCTAGTAATAAGAGAAATGCAAATCAAAACTACCCTAAGATTCCATCTCACCCCAATTAGAATGGCGATTATCAAGAATACGAGCAACAACAGGTGTTGGCGAGGATGTGGGGAGAAAGGTACACTCTTACATTGCTGGTGGGGCTGCAAATTAGTGCAGCCACTCTGGAAAGCAGTGTGGAGATTCCTTAGAAAACTCGGAATGGACCCTCCATTTGACCCAGCTATCCCACTCCTTGGCCTATACCCAAAGGACTTAAAATCAGCATACTACAGAGACACAGCCACATCAATGTTCATAGCTGCTCAATTCACAATAGCCAGACTGTGGAACCAACCTAGATACCCTTCAATTGATGAGTGGATAAAGAAACTGTGGTATATATATACAATGGAATATTACTCAGCCATAAAGAATGATAAAATTATGGCATTTGCAGGCAAATGGATGAAATTGGAGAATATCATGCTAAGTGAGATAAGCCAATCTCAAAAAGCCAAGGGACGAATGATATCGCTAATAAGTGGAGGATGACACATAATGGGGGGGAGGGAAGGGTTAGTGTTAGGGTTAGAGTTAGGGTTAGGAAGGGGGGCAAGTATGGAGGAAGGAAGGACTGTATAGAGGGTAAAGAGGGGTGGGAGGGGTGGGGGGAAGGGAAAAAATAACAGAATGAATCAAACAACATTACTCTATGTAAATTTATGATTACACAAATGGTATGCCTTTTTGCCATGTACAAATAGAGAAACAACATGTATCCCATTTGTTTACAATAGAAAAAATAAATAAAAAAAAAAATTAAAAAAAAAAAAAAAAAAGAAAAAGGAGTGTCCTTTGCCTCCATTCTGTTTATATCTTTTTGCATCCTTTAAATCTCATAAAGTTAATCTAGCAATGAAAACTTCTGAGCAGTGCAAATGCAAAAAACAAAAACAACCACAAACAAACAAAAATCCCCCAAACCCAAAGATGAAATCAAGCAAACAAATCAACAAAAATTAAAGCAAAATGTCAGTGACTAAAGAATCCAAAGTAAGATTTAATAGTGCAAAGAGGTCTAGGGAAGAACCCTGATTTAAATTACTCACAAAGTGGCATCATATGAAGATGATCTGAATGGCTTTGTGAAAAGTGCTTTGTTTACTGGCTCTTTGGGGCTTGTAGTAAGAGCTCAGCCTCAGCAGTGGGCTTTGTTATTTCAGCATTTTCATGTACTTCTTTTCTCTGCATAAGCTTCAAGATGTCCTTTAATTGCCCATCCCGAAGGACATTTTAGATGTATCTGAAGATAACTTTGAGTTATTCTCAGTCGAAGACATGTGGCTATTTACCCATCCCTGAAATCTACGTGTCTGTTGGGAGGTGCATGCCTGACTTCCTTGTAAGGAGGTGATCTGTCTTTCCAGTTGTATTAGAAGTGGAAGTTCTCAAAGGAAGAATGGAAGCACCCCAGGTGAATTTGGTTAGCAGAGACAAAAGATAGTCTTGAGAGTTTTAGCAGTTCTTCACGTTTGTAAAGTGGTCTAAACTTTTAACTAGTCCTTGTTAAGATAGACTTTTGACTTTCTGACTCAGTGTTTTTCTTTCAACTGTTTTATAGTCGTAGTTTCATAATATTTCCCACTAGTTGCAAATTGGTCCCCGATTCCTTTGAAATGACTGTCTTTTATTCAAGGAAACCATAAGCTTTATTTACTTCTATCTTTGCATATAAAAAGCTGTTTTCAAAGAAAACAAAGGTATTTAGTGAAAAAAATAATCCAAAATGGTCTATATTCCTTGAAAATATGTATTTTACTATATAATTTCCTATAACTTTCGAAGTACAGAAACCAACCTGCATTCTGTATAGTCTAGTTAATTTTTGTGCTTACGAATGTTCTCTAATACAACACAATTAAAGATTATCATGTTAATTTGTATAGTCCCTATCTCTGGAGCATCCCCAGTACTTAGTGGCCATCATCACAATTATACCCTTAATTCTACCTCATTTATCCATTTCCAATGTCTAATTAATACTGATGATATGACAGATACTGTGCCAGTGCTGCTAAAACAAAGAAAAAAAATTTGTGGATCCTTGACTCACTTTGACACCTTTAATTGGGAGACATGGAGGCGTTTGTTGACAGGTCAAATATTTATAAAATCTTTAATTTTTAAAAATGTTAATAGCATAGGTTGTTTGATACTAGACAACTTTGGCTTGCTAAATAAAAAGATTCCAAATTATTTTCATTTATTGGAATGGCTTACCATTAATGACTGATTCTGAACAAGAATTAATAATAATTACACATATATTCCTAAACAGAGTTAAAATGTTATTTTCAGTTCTCCATGAAATTATTTGCTTAGTTTCTCCATTACAAGGCATTTGTTCACATCTTTAAAATCAGAAAAAAATCACAAGTGTGCATATATGTATGTGCATGTGTGCATGTTAATGAGTGTTATATCCTCACAAACAGTCTGCCAATTCTGCCAGTTATGGGCCAAGATTTATATTTGGCTTTGAATTACTTATTTTTATTTTGTAATGGATCTAAAAATAAGAACAGATTTAGTGTATTTGTAGTTATTCTATTTTAACATATTCTTTTAAATGGAAATAGAAAATAATTTCTATCATATCCACCTGCCCTCTAAATTATCAAACATTTCAAGGATTTTGGAACTCTAGATTTATCATGCTCCTATTTTTTAATCTTAATTTTTACATTTTTAAAACTTTGAGGTATTTATGAAAGAAATTCAAAATAGCTTAAATGTTTAGATGGTAAGAGATCTTAAAAAAGGATGTTTATATATCATCTTTTTATAGTTCTTCTCATATGTCAACCCTGTTTTATACATCCTTATTATCAAAATGATAAACTTCCCTAAGGAACAAAATGTAATCTTTACTTATCCTCCATTCAGATAAAATTTGAACATAGAATTGGAGATTCGTCTTCTGGTTCAGAACTGAAAATGTGTAACTAAGATCTTTTAAGATTTGTAACTGATGCTCCTTGACTTAGGTAAACCCATTGCAAGGTGAGAATATCATTAAGTAGCAAATTGTTTCCCGCACTTAACTACCGAGTGCCACAGATGAACAACACAGCACGTGACTGCAGCCTTCTGCAGTTCTCCAGCATCTTGAGAGTGTGGCACTACCTATCACCAGCCTGGGAAAAGATCAAAATTCAAAATTGGGAGCGTAGTTTCTACTGAGTGTGTATTGCTCTCCCACCACGGTAAAGGAGAGAGCCACAAGTTGAACCAGCCTATGTCAGGCGTCATCTGTGCCTCCTTCTCACATACAGATGAGAATCTCTGGTGCTGTGAAAGAAAACTCCTGGGGGTTATGGGGTTAGTCATTCACGCCAGGTGAAAGGGGAGGGTAAATCAAAACCATATCCTTCTACACCAGGTATGGGGCCTTCCTGACCCTCAGGGCTTGAAGTAAATTTGTCCTGATCGCAGCTCCCCTGCCTGAGAATTCAGAGCGTCTCTTGGTGTCAGTAATGTCCTATGGATTTTTCCTTGTGGTTTCCTTTGGACTATTTCCAACTAGCATTTTGAAATTAAGTGTGTTAGTATAAAATCTGAGGTGCAGAAAGGCCAACAGATTGGAGGATGATTGCCATTGAAGAGGCAGTATTTACTCCCAGTTCCTAAGAGGAGGGGGTGTCCACATCCTGGGGAAGCACCAAAGCCAATCAGGAGGTTTGGGAAACCTGTTAAGAGGCTTTGCTGAGGTTTCTGAGGGAAGGGGCAGGCAAGGCAGGTAATAGGTTTGGGGCTGACTATTCTGAATGATTTCAGTGGGTTCTGGGGCATGGTGGCTGTCCCTTGCTGTCTAGTACCTGGCTCTGGGATGCTTAGCGGTAGGTGGACAGTGGCTCAGGGTGTGAGCCTGATTGAGGAGGCGGTTATGGATCTGGACTGTAGACCTGGGATTTGGATTTGGAAAGCACACCCATTAACGGGCCTGTTCTTTACTACCTCTAGGGACTGATTAGCTCTAGGAAGTACAGTCCTAGTGTCAGCAAGACCCGAGGTCAAAACATCAGAGTACAGAAAACAAAACAGCATGCTTAATGCAACCAGGTCTGACTTCTTGTCTTTTTCATCCCCTTAGAGACCTGGACCAAAAATGTAGCCTCTTCATCAGTTTTCACAAATGTTCCAATCACTCTGAGAATTCCGTGAAGTATTTTAGAAAGCTACCAGGTGATATAAAGCAATCGTGGGCATTCTCTCTTTTTCTGTCTTTCTCTAGCATCTTCCTTCCTCTTAGGGCAATAAACACATTCTCCTCCTTGCCTCTGGCTGGGCAAATTCTTATAATTAAGCCTGCCTAGGTTTTAGCTTCTACTGCAACCAGGGATTCCAATAATTTTTTGAGTATTAGCGGATGTCTCCTCTCCTTGACAACTGCTGCCATCAGCCGCAAATCAAATAGAAATTCCTTATTTATTATATATACACATAGGCTGATAAGATGCCTGCCTGGAGGAGAGCCAAAGGTAGCAAAAGCAAAAGCAAAGTTTCAAATTAACCACAAAGTGAAAGCAAAGATGGAGACCATGGCAGGCCTGCATCCCGAGTGACAGCTTCAGTACCAGCATCGATAAACACACCGTATTGCTCCCTGAGGCTGAACGTGCTCAGTGAGTTCCCACCGAAGGAATTTATTGCGCATCCTTGTGTTATCACAATGCACTGAGTGCGTTGTCATTTGGAAGAGAGGGGACCAAGAAAGTTTTACCAACCAGCATGGATAGGGCTCCTGTGTGTAGGAAACCCTGACTGGGCCTCTGGTGACTGAGCTGTCCCTGTAACTCTATACTTCATATAGAAGTGTATGTCCTGGATCAAGGACTCTTGGGTATAGGGAATAAAAGCTGCAGGATGTATTTGCTGTGTTCCCTTGGGCCTTTCTAAGGTTGTCACTTTATCGATAGTATGGGAACAATGTCTGCTTTATGAGTTACTTCAAAGATTGCATTTAAAAATGTTTAGCTTCATGTTTAGTTTTGTATGTGGTTACCATTTACTATTTAATTCTTTGCAAGTGCAATTATAACCCCAATTTCAGCATAACAAACACTTTTATTTGTTCCAAACTAATTAGATGGCACAACACTTGTTAACAACATTCAGACATTCTAAAAAAAAAATAAGAAATCAGACAACTTATGTTTTAAATATATGTTGGCCTGTGTTATTTTGTCAACTACAAAGTTTTTAAACTGAACTGGGAGGGTATTCAAGTCATGGGGTATGAGAAAATCCTCCTGATTGGACCAGTGCGGCTGATTATGACTCTTTTCCTACCCTCTGGCAAGTGGTTCTCCAAGAAACCTGAGAGAGAGAGAGAGAGAGAGAGAGAGAGAGAGAGAGAGAGAGAGAGAGGGGAGATAAAGAGCTCTTAATGAAGAGTGGCTGGAGAGCTCTCTGATTTGCATTCAGTGAATTCAGGAATCTACTTGCTCAGAATTCTTGATTTCCGTAGCTACTTCCCTTTTATTTGCAAGTTATTATTCAGCATATTTTAAGTTCCCACAGTGCATGGGCACAAAGCAAGTAAAGAGAAGCCTCTCTAGGACTTTCAGGTCCTTTTATTTCCCCTTCAGTTTAAGGGATTGAACCCAGATATATGCCCAGTCCTTTATTTACATTTATTTTTTATTTTGAGACAGGGCCTCACTGGGTTGATAAGGCTGGCCTAGAACTTGAGATTCTCCTGAGTTGCTGGAATCACAGGTGTGCACCACTGTACCTAGCCTTCTAGGTTCACCTTTTCACCCAAAGGTTGTGATTACCCAGAAATATAACGTTATAATAAAAAAAGGAGCTAATGGAATACTTCTAGTCCTTTTTTTTTTTTTATAAAAAGTAGTCATATTTAAAGAGTAAAATTATCAGTGTATTTGTGAGTGATCACTGCAGCTGGTATGTGGAACAGGCAGAGGACTAAATAGCCATCATAACTTATGTTATGTTGGTTTTGCAAAACCACACTTTGCAAAAAGACAGTGACTAGACCATGTGTAAAAATGGAACTTTGGGACCAGGCATGGTGGTGCAGGCCTATAAACCCAGCAGCTCAGGTCAGGAGGCTAAGGCAGGAGGATTGTGAGTTCCAAGCCCAGCCTCAGCAACTTAGGGAGGTCCTAAGCAACTTTGAGAGACCGTTTCTCAAAATAAAAAAAATAGAAAGGGCTGGGGATGTGGCTCAGTGGTCAAGTGCCCCTGGATTCAATCCCTTAAAAAAAAAAAAAGAACTTTGGTCCACAACCTTTGTCCCAGAAAATAAACCCACTCTCTATAGTAAATGCTGGAAAGCAGGAAGCAAGCCTGCAGTAAGCCAGTCTTACAGGAAGTAAGACTGCTATCTCTAATAACAATTCATTGCCCCCAAAGGGCCAGGGATTTATTAAGAACTGACAGATTCCTTTATTTCTTTTTTCTAGTTCAACTTAATGTCAACCAGAGAAAGCCACATAGGTACTAATCTCCTGGATGCCCAGTTTCTGGCTAGCTCTCTGACAGGTTAACTTCTTTGTACCAACAGCCTCTGATCATTGCATGACAGAAGCCTTCTGTTTCTTCCACTATGAAGCTTTCTCACCCTTTCATCTGCCTTTGAATCTCTGCTCAAACAGAAATAATGGTGGCCAACTTTCTAATGAAACGGACTCAGAATAAATAGGCTTCCCTTTCTTCATTTGATTACTTTATTTCCATGGTTCCAGGAAGGACAGGGGGGGCTGAGTGTGGGTGATGCTGTCCAGATCCTTCCCCATGGCCACGGAAGAACTCAAGACCTGTGAGGCTGGGCAGTGGTGTGCTTTGGAAGTGGACAGCCCAGGGTTTGTGTGTCAGTAAGTGAACGCGCAGACCTGGGTGGGGAAGAGGGCAACCAACGTTCTAGTATGAACAAGGAACTGAGAGTCTGGATGCTAAGATGGTAAAACCAAACAGTACAACTGTTCTGGAAGACCCTGTGAGGGTGGTGTTGGGAGCTGACAACTTGCAAAAAAGAACCACAACGTACAAACTGAGCAATGCTTTCTATAGTTCATTGTCCTGCTGTGAAATTTCCAAACATTACTGACTTTAGCAATTTTATGACAATATTTTTCTAGCTTTTAAACAGCTTTTGACATAGCCTTGAAATTCATTTAAAAGGATTTACCCCCTACCTTAAATACATCAAAGCAGAGCTTTAGGCAGAATGACACAGGGAGTTTCATTCCTATGAAAGCCAATTTGATAAAGGTAAAATTCACAAAGCAGAAGATACTAAAAGCTTCAGTGGAAGTAGCAAAACCCAAAGGAAGCTACTGAGAGCAGAGTATTTTCACTCCATTTAACCTCCCAACAATAATTGTAGGCATGACACAATTGTGATTAAGACCTTCTAACTGCAGAATAGATCTTCTTTCCCTCACTGATCTTCAGCACTAATTGAGCTCAGTTTCTCCATCTCTCATTTACTTTATTGTATATTATCTTGTTTGTGTATTATTAGCTGCAAAAGTCAATGCTGCAAAGCTGGTGTCTTCTCCACCAACCCAGCTTCCTGGAAGCTTGAAGATCCTGCTCACCCACCTAGAGCAGTGGTTCTCAACCACAGCAGCTCATTAGAATATTCTGGGAAACTTTAAAAAATACTCATCATCAGATGCCACCTCCAACCAATTAAATAATAACCTCTTAGTTGTATTTTAAAAAATAACTCCCCAGGTGATTGTAATGTGCACAGAGTGTTTTTTTTTAAAAATAACCCTCCTAGAAGCAAGATTTTCTTGACAAGTAAGTGTCACCTTGAGTTGTATTCACTTTGTTTGAGGGTTGTCAAAATTTAATGAAGCAAATTTTACCTTGTCCATTTTAAAGTGATGGTAACATAGCTATTGAAGTTGGCTGACTCTCAAGAGATTTGCTGGTTTTGTCAATGCTTTGTGTGCCTGGATGCCAGGGTTGAGGGGGTCACATGACTTGGAGTAATGGAACAACAGAAGGCAGATTTGTCTATTCATTCCTTGTTGGTTAAATTTTCAATTTGGAGACCATAAATTACCTGGGAAGGAGGAAAAGACATAAAGAGCAATCACAGGTAAAGTTGGTTGTGTGAAATGGCCCATATATTGAAACAGTGTCACATGCCTGTTCTACTAATGCAGTCTTCTTTCAATACTGCCAGTGACCATAGAAAGGAGCCAGGACATAGAGGTGAGATGGCACTTTTGCATTGATGACAAATCAGAGGAAGCTTTAGTTAACTTGGTTTGGTGACATGGATATTGCACTTTTGATGCTTTCCAATCTCGGAGCTGGATGCAGAAATATCACCAAGTAACTTTTCGTAGAGGGGTGTAGTTTCCTAGAGTTCGTGAGATCACAAAAAAGGTCCAACTCTTTCAGAAGGGAGGAAATCGGAACTGCCCGAGTAGCCTGTTAAAAAGCCGTGGGAACTGGGCAGTCAGGGAGGAGAGCAAGCTTGCCTCTCCTTCAAGTCAGGGAACAGATCTTCTGCAGCAGCCGAGAGGTCTGGTTCCCGAACTTAGGTTGACTGGATCTTTCCTTGCACAGATACATCTGGCAATGGCATTTGAGATCTCCTGAGAGGAGTACAACTAAGAACCAGGCTTATTTTCCAGATTGACTTCAATTTTTTTTCTTTCTCTGTGTGTAAATGACTGCTTTCGGTTATTTCTTGATTTCCTTGTAAAATGGGCATCGTTTCCTTTAGCATTTGAGGGATCCAAACCGTTCTCATGTTGTTGAACTTCTTGTTGCTTTAGGAGAGAACATCTACTCTCACCCTCCCTCAAGGTAAGTACCTTCAGGTGCTGTTTTGTGCTTGATCCCTGTCAGAGCTGGGGAAGTGCCCTGGCAGCCCCGATTGTGCCCTTTGAACTTGCCCTTCCATGATGACCACTCACGCAAGAGCACTAAGATCATCTGTGAATAAAATCGCTCCAGTATTACCACTACTTTCATCAGACAGCAGATTCTCAGTTGCATTTGTTAGTGGAGTAAGGAGTGTTGGTTAGCAAAATCATAAAGAATATTGTAGTTTTTTAAATTAATAAATCCAGCAACTCCTCTCAGCAAATGCTTTTGGAACTGTGTTCATGCGTATATGCTTTTGAGTGTTCAGCAAATGACTCATACGGGTTCAGGTGCCGTAAAGAGAGCTGCAGAGATAGCCTCTCCTGAATCAAGGTTTAGAGGGAAAGAGATAAGCCAAAAGTGCGCTTGCAAATAGCATAAATTTAAAAGAGAGAAAGCATTGTGAAGATCACACTGTGAGCCGGGCGCAGTGAGGTAGCACATGTCTGTAATCCCAATGGCTCGGGAGGCTGAGGCAGGGGGATCGGAAGTTCAAAGTCAGCCTTTGTGACTTAATGAGTCCCTAAGCTCAGAGTCCCTAAGCAACATAGTGAGATCCCCTGTCTCAAAATGAAAAATAAAAAAAAAAGGACTGGGGATGTGGCTCAGTGGTTAAGCACCGCTGGGTTCAGTCCCTGGTACCAAAAAAGAAAAGACACAATGGGTGACATGACAGAAAGTGACTGGTGATGGGGGTTGGGCAGGGAATCACTAGTAAGGGTATTTGAAGTTGCCTTATTGAGGAGGGTCATTTGAGCCTTCACCTCAACTCTGAGCTAGATTCAGTCATGCAGAGCCTGGGGGGTTAGCCTGTTACCATACAACAAAGATAAAATTTTAACTTTCCCCCAAACAGGAATAAGCTGATGTGTATGAGATATTGAAAGAAGTCCCTGATACCCAGGGCGTAGGGTGCAGATATGGGAGTCAAGACATGGGTCGGGTCAGATGGCATAGGGATTTGTGGTTATGGTAATGCACTCATTTTCCAAGTGAAATGAGAAGGCATTGTAGGACCTAAAAAGGGGAGTGGCGTATGAGCTGCATTTTATGAAAATCACCTTGAGTACCTTATGGATATCAGAGAGTAGTGGGGCAAAACTGGACACTCTAAGATGGGTGAGCATGCTATTGCCAAGGTCTATATGGGAGAGACAATGATGGCTAAGATGGTGGTTGCAGCAGAGATGAAAGGAAATGAAGAAGTGGTACAGTCAGTAGGACTTAATGATGGATCAGAAGCAGCGGGGAGGGACAAGAGAAACCTATGATGACTCCCATTGCCATTTACAAGACAGGGAAGAATAAGGGATGAACAAGTATTTTTGTGTTATGTTTTGTTGGGTAAAATTTTGAGGAATCATTAGTTGTATTAGACCTGTTAAGTTTGAGAAGTCAGTTAGATATGTCCATGGTGATCATAAATAAACAATTAAATGTACTGTGTAAGTCTAGTACCTAAGAAGAAAACTTGGGTTGAAAATATACATCTGAGAGCCACCAGGAAAAAAAATTATATTTAAAATAAAGGAACTGGTTGAGATTTTTCTAAAGGAGGAGAATGTGGGAAGAGAACCTGGAATGGGTGCTTACAGAGGAAGAGCAACCAGCTATGAAGCCTTTGAAGGGTGGCCAACCAAGAGCTCGATGTCATCTCATGGAAAGACACCAGCCAGATAGGAGTGGGTTTGAAACAAAACAAAATGGAAAACCTTTCCATATTTTGTAGTGAAGAATAAAGAAAAGAACAATTAACTAGAGAGGGATTATAGGTGTGGGACCAAGGGAAGATTTATTTATTGGTTGATTGATTGATTAATTGATTGATTTCCAGTGGAGCTATCAGAACCAGTTTGTGGTCTGATGAAGTGAACTGGGTGAAGTTAGTGTCAGCAGCAAAATTCCGAGGCTTGGTTTTAAAATCTTCCCTGCCACCTCCTTCCAGCAGGATTAATTATTCCCTTGTCTCTGGTCCCATAGGGTTTGCTAAATAATATTTATACCATTTTATTATGGTTAATTATGTAAATCTCTGTCTCCCAAGTGGATTATAAACTCCTTAGGAGAGTAGATATTCTTTATTGATTGTCAGCTATGTCAAGTTCTTTATTGAGTACATTATAGGTGTGATCCCAGTTACTCTTCACAACAGCCATAATCTTTATTTTATAGATAAGGGAATTTAGTCTCAAAGAGGCTGAATAACTGGCACAGTAATGTGGTTGGTGAGTCAGAGGCAGGGTGAAGACCCTGCCTCCAACCTGCTAGCTTTCCCTGGCTGCACTTCTTTTGCAATGGCTTCTTTGGCTATTCATCCCCAGTGCCTAGTTAGCGCAGTTCAATAACAGGCACATACTAACCTGGAATTCAATAATGGTGAATGAAGTAAAACAATGCTACAGTAATAAACCTTAATAGCTAGCAATTCAATTACTCTCTCATTCTCCCGTGTTTGATTATATATTTAATTTGTTGATCTAGGAGGAATATCCCAGATTGTCCCAACCCATCTGTTCCCTCCATTGGAATCCCAGTGCCCCTCTTGAAACAGGGGTGTCTGTGCTGGAGGTCAGTGGGCTGATTTCATCAGCTACTGTAGCTCCAGGTCAGAACTGGCCGGGAAGGAAGAGGACCTGCTGGAATTGGAGAAACTTTGGTTAAATAAGCAAAGGTGGTTTGCTGCAATTACATAACCACCAAAGTCAAAGATGCCAATTTGCTTGTTTTTTTAACTTCAAGGTGATTATTTCTTGTGTGGTGGATTTATTCGCAGAATTTTTTTTACCAAATTTATCACATAACAATGATAACCTTCTGCAATTTGTAAAATAAGAGATCTAGACGCTTTAGTACTTAGCTCTGTCATCAAATACACTTAAACCTTTTTATTCTATGTAAATTTAATGTAGAAAATTTTCTGCAGTTAAAGAAAGTTGCTGATCTTGGAGCCACATTTTTGCTATAAATGAATGAAACTAAATTCAGTCAACTGTACTCAGTTATGCTGTTTTCTAGTAGATCTGAGGTTGGCTGATCTGAACAGATTTTACAGGTACTGACCCTGCTGTATCAATGCAGTTCAGTGCTGACCAATTACCTGCTCTGTATTGCCAAAATTTTGTATGTACTCTAGAAACACTAAGAATCATTATGCCAAAGAATTCTCATGTAATTGGGACCTTGGAATGTTCACAGATAGTTAAAACATGGTAAAGGAAATATTCAGTTAAGTACTAATCATTTATTCAAAAGATCTATACTAATTACCCATCTTATGCCCTGAAAGTGTGCTAAGTAAGAACTACGGGAAATTCAACTAAAAAGCAAAGTTCTGCCCACATAACCTCATAGTCCAGAGGAGGAGACAGGCAAACTAAAAATGACTAACTTACAACATAGAAAGTGCCTCACTATAGATTGGAACTGGTTGCTCTGAGGACATATGAATGAAGATTTTAAGCCTCCTAAAAGACCCCCCAAGAAGATCATTTGGAAGAGGGCAGGATTGAGTTGATTTAGAAGGATGAGCAATTGTTAGTTAAAGAAGCAGGTGGGATGGAAAGAGCACTCCTGGAAGAAAGAAAAATATTTTCAAAGATAAAGTTGTGAGAAAGGAGAGCATCCTCGAGAAGCCAATTATGGCCCAATATGGCTGTAGCCTGGTGCAGTCTGCTGTCGAGAAGAGAAAGGTAAAGCAGGAGATCAGCATGCCCAAGATTGTAAGAACCTGTCTGTTTTGCTAAGAAGAATGGATATTATCCTAAAGTCAATATAAAAACCACGAAAACACTTTCAGCAGGTTTGCAGTCTAGAAAGAATAGTTCAAAAGAAATATGGAACACTGACTTGAGAATGGATAAAGACAGAGCAAAGAACTGAGAAATGCTACCATAATCCGGTTTTATAATTGTGAGGGTATCACTTTCAGCCTGTGGGAATAGGATTGGAGAATGGGAAGAATTTAAAATATAGAGGTAGAAGATTAAATCAGCCAGAGATTTTTTAAGTATTTTAATTTTGCTGGTAAGGGAAGGAAAAGATTTAGCAAATCCTCTTTTCAGCCTTAGGTGGATTGGATGAATGACATCACTCTCTGGATTTGCTGATTGACAGATGAGGGGAATGGTGCAATGATGAGTTCACCATAAGATATATTATATTTGAAGTGCTTATTTCACACCAAGTGGAGGCGCCCGCCAAGTAGAGCTTACTTAGGCTGGATATGTAGACAGGAAGTCATTCTAATCACTTGTTCTCTTTGCTTAATTGTGCTTACTTGACAAAGTAAGTACTGGTTAAGTCAATCCTTCACCTTCTATCTGTGCCTGCACCTGTTCAACTGATCAAGCCTAGAATAAAAGCTCACAATCACGATGGCTGGTCTTATTTTTACATTTTCGACTTTGGATTTCAAGTGGGGTTTTTTAAGTGCTGCCTAGAAGTCGGATAAGATTTCCTTATCTCTTAGTATACTGGGTGGCGATTTTATATTTTCTTTTATCTCTTCACACCTTTAATTTCTACCCCCCCACCCCCGTCCCTTTCTCACTTTCAGGAGATAAGCTTTCTTTCTTTCTATTTCACTGAGAAAATTGGAGAATTTGCATAGAAACGTCTGCGGCATCCCTCCATTCCACCCATCCTCCATCAGCATCCAGCACGCCAGCTTTGCCTTCTTGACCATCCTCACAGTCTCCATACTATTGAGAACCCGCAGTCTCCAATGCTCACCATCCTCTTGCCGGCCACGACACCTCTGCTGCAGCCTCCTCTCTCCCAGATCCCATCAGTTTCCCACTCTCTGCCCCATCATTCCCATCAACACACAAACTCAATAGTTCTCCATCTTTAAAATGGCCTTCTCTTTCTCCCTCATCTTTGCTGCTCTTCGTGCGTGCTGTTTGTTCTGCCTGGCTTGTCACAAACGTGGCAACTCCTGACATCTCTCCAGTCTCTGATTCACCATTAGTATCCCAATGATCTCAATGAAATACTCCCATACGCCCTGCCTGGGAACTGCCAGCTGCTTCCACCCTCGCCCTGGCCCTGGCCATCCCCTTTTATATTGTTCTGCTTTTTCTTTAGACACAGTATTCATCTATTTTTTTTTCCCCATAGTTTATGGTCTAGTAAGAGTGTACAGGATTTTTGTGAGATTATTTGTTTTGTTATCATTGTTGTTAATCACTTTATTTCAACAACTGAAAGAGTGCCTGGCATAATGTAAGTCTTCCACAAATACTGTAGAAATAAATCCTGTAGGATGCCGCAGACGTTTCTGTGAGAGAATACTTTGTCTATAAAAAATGAACATATATAAAAAAATTTGTGTCCATAGCAGGAACCTCCCTTACCACCATATGAACACATGTGAATTCTGGGTAAAATACTCCCAGGGAGGGACTGAGAGTAGGAGAAACCAGTAGGGCACATCAGAATTTTAGCTCTTACTGGAAAAAATGAGAGATAGCAATTGCTACCAGAAGTAAGTATGAAACTAAATCTAAGAGGTGACACAGAGATGGAGGTGGGGCTTTGTGAAGAAAGATGCTGTAGAGAAAGAAAATGAGGTGAAAGGGGAGATAATGGGCAAATACAGCAGGCACAAAAGTGAATGAGAAGACACAGCAGAGAGAGAGTGCAGACGAGATTTTAAGATGTTCCATTACCAGAAAAAGGGATAAGGAAAACAGTTGAAGAAGTTATTTTTAATAAAGATCGACAAGGGCTGATCATCTTTATGTGCTGAAGGGAAAGAACTTTAAATGCTCAGTGAGGGATGTGGGGCTTCAGAGAGGGAGAAATCAGTGCAGTTTGGAGAAGAATGGTTAGCCAGTAAGTGTGGGTAGCACTTGGCAATGTGAACATTCAATCTAAGATATGAGGCAACAAATTTTATATTCTACACTTAAGATTATGCCTTTGGAGTTCGAGTAGTATTGTAATTCTGTAAATGAGTAACATTGGGAAAAAATCTGGATCTAATTTTTTTTCATCTTTAGAATGCAACTATAATAGAACCTTCCTATGAGGATGGAATGCGATAACTTCATTACCCAGGTGGCAGCCTAGAGTTTAGCTGCTCCTCCACATCTAGGACTGGTAAGTCTGCTTAAACTGCTGCCAGCTCTACATTCTACAAAAGCCTGCAGGCTTTCTTCAGAGCCCTGCGATCCCCTGAGAACTTACGTTCTGGGGTCACTGAGGCCCCCCTCTTCTCTGTGCTCCTTATTCTTACTCTGTTCCTTTCCTGGCCCTGATGAGGGCCTCTCTTCTTTCTGAGGCACCTTCAAAAACTAAAAAAAAAAAAATTAAATACAATCCTGTGATTAATTTTTTTCTGAAGATCTGTAGGGATAAGATTGATGTTGGAGGGGGGATTCTGCCAGCAGTGTCCACAAGTGCCAAGGGAACATCGGGGACACCATTTGATTCTTGCTCTCTTTCTCACTGCATTGCAGTCTCCAAGTCTGCCTGTCTCCACGTTGCTCTTCCTCACATCTCTTGCCCCTTCTCTCTACCATTCACCTTCTGGAGTCAAATCTCTTTTGTGAATAACATAGCGAGCTTTCCATCTCCTTGGAAATCTGAAAGACACTAAAAAATAAAACCTTAGTAGAGCTTTTCCCCCAATCACCTATCAAGATATTGCTCCAAAGGAAGGTAATTCTTCTATGAGGACTTCAGGAGCCAACTGTTTAAATAATAATTTTTTTTAACCTGATGACATTTATGAAGTACTTAAGTAAGTAAATCTAACTGCTATTACCAAAAAGAAAGGCTGAACTCTGGCAGCAGAGAGTGGGAGATTTGGAACACTTCTTAATTCATTTTTGCCACATCTGGGGACTCGAATTCCTAACTTTTTCCCTCCATACAGACCTGTCTTTGCAGCTGCCAGCTGTCTCTTCTGGTTGTGTGCTTGGCATCTCACAGTTATACCATTATGTTTCAATATACTAGGCTGTTTTCTATGCTGTGTCAGAGTTTTGGATTGTTACCCTGGGGTCCTAACCCAGGCCACCATAGTGATTGATGGCAGGGGCCAAAATGGGAACAGGAGTGATTAATTACTCTTAGAGCAGGATGAGCACATGGAATTCTTAATCTCTTCTACTCAAAGATAACTGTTGGCCAATTTCAGTCACAAAAAGCGATTAGTAGATTTACTATGTCATAACCTTTATTTTGTGAGTTTCACACAATCTGTAGCTGATCCGTGGGTAAATGCCATTCTGATTCCATTAAGGTTAAATTTCAAACAGACAGTAAAGGGCAAAGTAAGAGCTGAAAGTAATTACAGAGAAGAGTGCACATCTGCTTCACCTAGATGTCCATCTTGCTGTGGATGCTGAAATGGATTAATCCATTCTCAGAGTTGGCCAAGCAGCTTGAATAGTAGGATGCTATTAAACAAGAAGATGAGTCCATTTTGGAATGAAGGCTAAAAATTAAGGTGCCCCAAATAAATTACCCCAATAACAAAGTGTATTTCTCCACTTCTCTGGAATCAGCTAAAGTTCTCTTGCTGAGAACACAAAACACTGACCTTTTCTTAACCAAAAACTTTTAATATAGGTAACTGGGATATTGAAAAAGTGATGCATGGTTCATTACATGAGGAGGAATAACCACGTTCACTTTGTGCTTAGGTCACACTCTTGCAGTAAGGTGTGATTTTAAGGCGATTTATAAAGTCCTTCAAGCCTTTGGAGAAACATTGAATTAGTGTCATGGTTTATAGCCTACATGGTGATATAAAGAGGCAAAATTTTTAAGTAGCTCATCAATTGAAGTGGCCTTAGGGATATCCCCTTGAAGGATAAAATGCCTTTTTTCCTCTCTAAAATGAATATTCAGAGTTTTATTTTTATGTCTTCAGATTCAGTTATAGAAATCTAATTTCAGTAGTGTAAAACATGATATTTGACTTACAACCTGAATTCATGATAGTTCACCATCATTGTAGAAAACCCATATTTCTGCCCAAATAGGATCTGAAATGTTTTAACATGCATTTGTAAGGGCCTGTCTGACTTCTAGGACTAAAACACCATCTATTTAGTGCTTCATTGTCTCCTTTCCATAGACACTGCTGAACTGAGTTTATTAAAAGTATTACCTACCAATCAAACAAATTAGGTAGTCTTTTATAATGACAGAAATAAGTTATATCTATTGCTATTTAAATAGTTTTTTACATTATGCCTTCTGAAGCTCTTATGACTGTGATAATGGGTTATATGAAAATAATAAAGTCTTAGGGAAAGTCACATCTGGGCAACTGCAATAACATCAGACTCCTTGGGGAGGCCCAAAGCACAGAGCTCCCCTGGCTATTCATTGCAACTTGTGTGAGACAACTATTTTTGTTTGCAATTTTTATTGATTAATTCATTTTACTGTGGTGAGAACATGTAACACAAGATCTACCCTCTTAACAAATTTTTATATGCACAGTATAATTTTGTTAATTATAAGCACCATGTTGTGCTACAGATCTCTAGAACCTATTCATCTTGTATAATTGAAGCTTTATACATGCTCAGTAGCAACTCTCCATTTATCCCTCCCCCCAGCCCCTAGTGACTACTATTCTACTTTCAGTTTCTATGAATTTGATTATTTTTAATTTTTTTCTTGTTCACTTGTAGGGCTTTTTGGGGAGGAGATGTGAAAATCTAACATTGTGTTTTTGTTTTATTCCCCCTATTAACAAGCAATAATTGACCAGTGCAAACAAAACAAAACTAAAACAAAACCAACAAAAAACACAAAAAGCAATGGGTACTCATATTTATGGAGAATAGATTAAAACAGCATTAGTAATCATACCACCCTTGATTTGAAGTGTATCCCACTAAAGCAGCACAATGAATAAATTAATATGTTTTTTTTTTTTCTTTTCAAATCTGATTTTTCAGGTCAGATGTTGGTTTCTAGGCCTGCCCTGATATCAGGATCTGGTCTTCCAGAGGTGTGATTAAAATCTCACGTGGGTAGGTGATAACATTTGGTTTACATTCCAGGCAGGAGTAAAACTTATTAGTACTATTGTTAACTCTCTGTTTTCATGTGTAAGGTGTGTTTATTAAAAAATCAGCCAAACAAACATTTCATGATGGGCTAGTATGAGACAGTTGGATACAGGAGACTGGGATCTCCAGAGAGGGTGATCTGGGGTCCACCATTGAACAGGTAGATGGCTCCTCACCACCTTATAGATTCTCCGTGTTCCTTTGGGTCTAGCTAGTTCCAGACTCTCAGTCACAATCTCCTTTACGTTTCAGAGATTTCAGTCAGTAGACGTCTGGCTCCATTACTCTGGGATGGAGGTGAGGCAGAACATCATGGCTACAAGAAAATTTAGCTATTTTAAATGCCTCAGATAAGAAGTATCATGTGATATTTGTTTTCTGTGACTGGGCTATTTAACTTAGCATACAATTCCTAAGGTTTATTTAATCATATTGCTACCTATAACAGGATCTGTTTTATGGCTGGATAATTTCTCAATATTTATGGCAGAATATATTGATATATATTAACATTTTCTTCATCCATCTTCTGTTCCTAGGCATTTCAGTTGTTTCCACCTTAGTTGTCATGAATAAGGCTGCAGTGACCAAGGAATGCAAATTTCTCAAGATCCCGATTTCAGGTTTTTTTGGGTGGGGGGATAAATATCACAAAGTAAATTGCTGGTTCATATCAGGGTTCAGAGACACTTCCATTGGGTTTTCCCTGGGGAAAATTCTTTTACTTCTCTGTCTAGGAACCAAAGCTGTCTGAAGTGGAGGCTCTTGGGACCCAAGGTCTATCACCTCTGTTCTCTTTTGGGGCCACGTTTTTCTCTAATAGAGTTCCACAGACGGTCTTCATACATAGTTTTTATTTTCAGGTGAGGGAAACTCTAGGTGACCTTGAAATACACTTAGGACAGTCTCTTAATCTCATAGCCCTGCCATGGACACAAGTGACTGCATGTGGTCACTTGCCTTTCTGCTTTCCACCATGAACTGAAGCAGTACTAAGCCTTCAGCAGCCCTCATGGTCTTGACCTTCCCAGCCTTCAGAATTATGAACCAAGATAAACTTCAATTTTTAATAATCATTCAAGCTCAGGTATTCTGTTATAGCAACAGAAAATAGACTAAGATGGTCTTGTAGATGTTTCTGTTTTCCCACCTCCTCCTTGATCATAAAGATCACTGCTGTTTTCTGGCAAGCTTTTAACTCTCCCTAATATTATCACTAAGCATTGGCTGAGCACTTAGTTTCTCTTAACTTCTAGGTCTTCAGAGAGGCAAGATCAGTTTCTAGCTGATTCTCTGAAAAATTCCACTTGGTTAGAGAATCAGTTTCTATCTTGAATTATTTTTCTCTTTCTCCAGAACCTTTATTTGAGAGTGATAGCTACAGAATAGTCACCACCTGTTTGGGTTCATGGTACTTCACTGTCTATATTGTAGATGTATTTATATGTTAAAAATTAATGGTGGCATGGTAAAGACCACCACCTGGCATCTTGCAAGACTTTGATAATGGCAATAATTGCTATATTTCTCCCAGAGATATGATGATTTGGGGTTGATTATTCAATTAGGGAAGGACAGTGTATTAGTCTGTTTTTCATTGCTATAATGAAATAAATGAGGCAGACTAGCTTTAAAAGAAAAGTGGTGTATTTAGTTCACAGTTTTGGAAGCTGAAAGAACAAACAGTATGGCACCAGCTCTGGTGAGAGCCAGAAGAATATGTGCAAAAGATCACATTGTCAAATAGGAAGCAAGAGAAACTGAGGTCCCATAATGCCGTCCAAAGACATGTCCCTAATTGACCTAAGAACATCAGTATAAGTCCTACTTCTTAAAGGTCCCACTTCCTGATATTACCACACTGAGGAATAAGTTTACAACCCATGAAACTTTGGGGGCAAACTTAAACCATATCCAAACCGTAGGAGGCTGTTATCAACTGGCCTCTGTAAGTCTCCTCTCTGACTGGCTCTTGGTAACATTGGATCCTAGGTGTCTGTCAACTCATAGCCAATGTCCAGCAATTCCCAAACTGTATGGGTGTTCCCACTTCTCCCCCTGTAGTAAATGGATGCAGGTCCCTTTGGGAAAGTTTACAAGGAGAAACTACTGTATAAAGATTTGGCTTGTCTTCAAGATCCTACTTAAGGGACCTGTGTTCGTTTCAAGCAAAGGGTTTTAACCTATGGACTGACTCTAGTTTGAGAATTCAGTCAGGGGCTATAAATTGTAGAGTTTTGCTATATATGAATATTTACCCCCCTCCCAGTTCATATGTTTAAATTCACGCCTTCAAGGTGATTGTATTAGGCTGTGGAGATTTTGTGGGGTGATCAGGTAATGGGAACAGAGTCCTCCAGAATGAGATTAGTACCAGAATACAGGAGAACCCAGAGGAAAGCCTCATCCACTTCTGCCATGTGAGGTTAGAGTGAGAAGAAAACTATCTATGAGGAATGGAGCCTTGCAGGACACCAAATCTGACAACATCTTGACCTTAGACTTCTCAGCTTCCAGAACTTTGAGCAATACATTTCTGTTGTTTATAAACCTCCCAGTCCATGGTATTCTATTAGAGCAACCAAAAAAGACTAAGATAGGTTTCAGTCTGATCTCTCTTTTCAATACCCAGACTTTCTGATTTACATGAACCAAAAAAATTTAGTGTGCTGCCCATTTATTTCAGTGCTAGAAACACTGTGATAAGTTTAGTCATTGTAGATTCCCAATGATTGCTCCAACACTGCTGCTCCCCATCCCTAGTACCCATGCCCTCCTTATCTTTGGCTCTGAGTGGTCTCAGCACACCAGAATCTTATTATCCACAGATATTAGAGAATCACTTCAGTGTCAGTTTTGCCTACTGTCATTACCTGTCTGCAGAAGACAGCCAGTGTGGAACTGTTCTAATGTGCCAACCTTCCCAGCAAAATATTTCTTATTACCTTGGAGAAAGAATTGACTTTTGAGCTAGTCCAAGTGACATGGTTAAGGTTATGTGGGTGGCTTGCCATGATAAATTCATACAAACTCTTCTACCACCTAAGCCTTCAAATCTTCTTTTTGTGTCAGCATCCCTCAACCTTGGCACTATTGATAATTTTAGACTGGATGATTCTTTGTGAGAAGAAGCCATTGGGCATAGTATGGAATGTTTAATGGCATCCCTGGTTTCACTATATTCACTAGCTTCTTCTGGTTATGACAGTAAGAAATGTCTCCAGGTGTTGACAAATGTCCTCTGAAGAGAGAGGGCAACATTTCTCTGTTGAGATACATTGCTCTATATTATTGAAGTAAATGTGGTGGAGTCTATTACAGTAAATTGTTAAAAACATATCTAGCTGTTCAAGCTGACACGTTGAATCTACAATTTCTAGTTATTGTATGTTTATCAATGAATTTGACTTGATACAACTTTATGTTTGCTCTTCCCTGATCTGGTAAACTTAGAATTCATTCCCAGCATATTCCCCATGTTTTTTGCTGATGCAGGTTGCAGAATCCCTCAATTTTTTTCATGTTATAACCTCTCTCCTTGATTTTTGACTTTGTGCTCAGTCTTCTGAGGTTTGCTGGTATCTAACTCAGCTATGGAGCCTAGAGGAAATGTAGGCCATGGGGCAGTTCTTAGGAAATCCCAGTATCCAATTGCAAGGCAGATGCCTTGAGTGATAGAAGACATGTTAGGCTCACCAAATATCCACAGGCTCCACATTTTTCTCCCTGGAAGAACAAGCCATGTGCCTGGTTCTAGAAAATGTGTTTTAAATAGAAACAACACATGACACCATCAGGCTGAGGCACTTGAGAACTTTATCTCTTCACCAGCAACAACTTCCATGTGCTCCACCAATTTAGATTCAGGATGACTTGAGGTCCATCACCTGTGGGAAATAATTTCTTGTCTATTTACGTTGGACTAGTAGCATGATGAAGAAATGCACTTTTGTTTTATTGAGCCCCTGAAGTTTTGTGGTTATTTTTACTGTGTCATGACCCATCCTATTCTGATTACTCCACTGAGGTCATTAGAGAATTTTCAATTCTGGAAATGGTAGCCTAATTAGGAGAAAGAACTGGCATCTTCTGACAAAGGAGGCTTAGTGGACACTTGATCACTGGAGACTACAATTGATATTTTAAGTAAGTACTTTGCCACATACATGCTATGAACAATCAATATTCATATTTCTACTAGCAATGAAGTCATTACTGACTTCAAATTTAATCAGATTAGATAAATAATCCCAGGTGCCTAAACTTGTTAGTCAACTTTCTGTTGCTATGATCAAAATACTGTATAAGAACAACTCAGAGGAAAACAAGTTTGTTTTGGCTCATGGTTTAAGAGGTCCAGTCCATGTTTGGCTGTCCCAATCGCCTTCCCCCTGAGGTGAGGCAGAACACCCTGGCAAGGCTTCATGATTCTAGATGTTAGGCTATGCATGAGCTCATGCTGTAATCAAAATATGGGAGTAGAAATTATTCAAAATTATAGCATATTCTTTTCAAAAGTGACCTAAAAATGCCAAAATCAGTGAGGAGACTCTTGTTAGATTGCATTGTTATTTTACTTGTAAAAGTACTTTGCATAGTACCAACTGCACAGTAACCCAATAAGTATTTTCTCCTTTCTGTTCATTCAATTTAAGTTATTTCATGTTCCATATAAGATATCTAGAGAAGAATGCATTAAAAAAAAAAAAATCATTCACGGTCAGAAGTAAAGGTTTGCGGCTCACTGTCAGGCGCCTATCATCCGCCATTTGCCTGCCTCTCGCCTGTCCATCGCCTGCCTTACTCCTATCCATCACCCAATGCACGAGGTTCACCTCCCGATCGCCCGACAACAGTCAGCAAACTGATCGCCAACCGCCAGTGGAGCACCAGCTGCCTGCTGTTGCCTGGAAGTTCACTGTTGCAGTACCTGCAGGTTTGATTACATGTGGCTACTGCCATTTTGAGACAACAGCCAGGCCCCGTAGGACCCCTGGCCGGACTGAATGAGCCCCATCTCCAGTATCCCTCAGCCCAACCAATCACTCCTGCCTCTGGGGCCCTCACATCGATTGAATGCTCCCTGTTGCCAGGACCCCCAGACCAACTGACTGCGCCCTATCACCGGGACCCCAGATGGACTGATTGCAACCGGTCTCCAGGATCCCACAACCACATCAAACACACTTGTCCTCCAGGACCCCTGCTTGATCAACTGCATCCTGCCTCCAGGACCTCCTGCTGACCACGGCCACACCCTGAGCTGCAGCTCCCCATTTGCCAACACATTTTGAAGCCAGAGCGGCCATCTTGGATAATCCTGGAAGCCCTAGCTCTGATCTTTAGGTGGGGCAAAACCCATTCTGAGACACCTGCTGGAGACTTGAAGCTCATTGTCAGGTACCTCTCATGCATCAGCCTACTGAACTCTGGGAGGTTTCATTACTATATGACTGTTATACTATAGATTTTCTTTTTTCTCCTTATTGAAAAAATTTAAGTTTTTATTGCTTTACTTTTCTTGCTCTCTTTTACTTTTGTTTACCTGTTCCCTCAGAGTCTCTTTCTCCCTTTTTTGCATGCTAACATCCAATTTCTTTTGATAACACTCTCACCCTTTCTATTATCTAGAACTTCTGTATATTCTTTTCTTATCCCATTAACAGACACATTCTACATCCCTCTGCATCCTCTTTGTCCTCCATTTGAAACTGCAGACCTTATTGCAAATTTGTTTGTTTTACTGAGGATAATATTTGAACTCATTCTGTTTATTATGACAATTTTGTTATTGTCCTCATAGGGGCTATTTGGTCTAGGATTGCATAGTGTCTGATTTCGGCACTGCTAATATTGATCTCCCCTTAAAGAAAGGGTTTTTGAAACCTATAGGGCCACTATAAGCCTGTAGGGGGAAATCTGTAATACCCCAGATCTGCACTGCTAGAGGGGAAGATACATGAACAACATGAAAAAACAAGGGAAGAAAATGATCCAAACACATCTAGATTCTATATTAGTAGAATCCAATGACAGTATGGTAGAAGAAATGTCAGATAAGGACTTCAGATTATACATGATTAAGGTGATTCACGATTACATATTACATATAGGGGGAGACCAATATGGATAGCAGCCGACTTCTCAACCCAGACTCTAAAAGCTAGAAGGGCCCGGAACAATGTATTTCAAGCTCTGAAAGAACATGGTTGCCAACCAAGAATACTATACCCAGCAAAACTAACCTTCAGATTTGAAGATGAAATAAAATCCTTCCATGATAAACAAAAGTTAAAAGAATTTACAAATAGAAAGCCTGTGCTACAGAATGTTCTCAACAAAATATTCCATGAGGAGGAAATGAAAAACAACAATGTAGGTCAGCAAAGGGAGGAACTACCTTAGAGAAAAACCACTCAAAGGAGAAACCAAGCCAACTTAAAAACTAAAAATAAGCCCAAGTGACTGGAAATACAAATCATATCTCAATAATAACCCTGAACGTTAATGGCCTAAACTCATCAATCAAAAGACATAGACTGACAGAATGGATTAAAAAGAAACACCCAACAATATGCTGCCTGCAAGAGACTCATCTCATAGAAAAAGACATCCACAGACTAAAGGTGAAAGGATGAGAAATAACCTACCACGCACATGGACTCAGTGAAAAAGCAGGGGTTTCCATCCTTATATCAGATAAAGTGGACTTCAAGCCAAAGTTAGTCAAAAGGGATAAAGAAGGACATTTCATACTGCTTAAGGGACCCATAAATCAGGAAGACAGAACGATAGTAAATATTTATGCCCCAAACAATGGTCCATCCCTGTACATCAAACAAATCCTTCTCAATTTCAGGAATCAAATAGACCACAATCCAATAATTTTGGGTGACTTTAATGCACCGCTGTCACCACTAGATAGATCTTCCAAAAAAACCAACCAAAGAAACCATAGAACTCAGTAACACAATCAATAACCTAGACTTAATAGACATACATAGAATATTCCATCCATGAACAAGCGGATTCATTTTCTTCTCAGAAGCACATGGAACCTTCTCGAAAATAGACCATATGTTATGCCACAAATCAGCCCTTAGGAAATGCAAAAAAATAGAAATACTGCCTTGTGTTCTATCAGATCATAATGGACTGAGAGTAGAAATCAATGACCAAATAAAAAACAGAAATTACTCCAACACCTGGAGACTAAATAATATGGTATTGAACAAAACATGGAGAACAAAAAAATCAGGGAGGAGATAAAAAATTCTTAGAGGTCAATGAGAATGATGATACAACATATCAAAATCTCTGGGACACTATGAAAGCGGTACTAAGAGGAAAATTCACTGCATGGAGCGCATTCCAGAAAAGAATGAAAAGTCAACAACTAAATGATCTAACATTACAGCTCAAAGCCCTAGAAAAAGAAGAACCGAATAACAGCAAAAGTAGTAGAACACAGGAAATAATTAAAATCAGAGCTGAAATCAATGAAATTGAAACAAAGGAAACAATTCAAAAAAATTGACAAAACAAAAAGTTGGTTCTTTGAGAAAGTAAACAAAATCGACAAACCCTTAGCCACACTAACAAAGAGAAGGAGAGAGAAGATTCAAATTACTAAAATTCGTGATGAAAAAGGAAATATCATGACAGACACCACTGAGATACAGAACATAATGAGAAGCTACTTTGAAAATCTGTATTCCAACAAAATAGAAACTACCGAAGACATTGACAAATTTCCAGAGACATATGCTCCTCCCAAACTGAACCAGGAGGACATACACAATTTAAACAGATCAATATCAAGCAATGAAATAGAAAGCCATTAAAAATCTACCATCCAAGAAAAGCCCAGGGCCAGACGGATTCTCAACTGAGTTCTACAAGACCTTCAAAGAAGAACTCATTCCAATACTTCTCAAAGTATTCCAGAATAGAAAAGGAGGGTACCCTACCGAACTCATTCTATGAAGCTAATATCACCCTCAAACCCAAACCAGGCAAAGACACATCAAGGAAAGAAAATTTCAGACCAATATCCTTAATGAACATTGATGCAAAAATTCTCAACAAAATCTTAGCAAATCGCATACAAAACTATATTAAAAAGATAGTGCACCATGATCAAGTGGGTTTTATCCCAGAGATGCAAGGTTGGTTCAACATCTGGAAATCAATAAATGTAATTCACAATATCAATAGACTTAAAGTCAAGTATCACATGATTATTTCGATTGATGCAGAAAAAGCATTTGATAAAATACAGCACCCCTTCATGCTCAAAACACTGGAAAAAATAGGGATAGTGGGAACATTCCTTAACATTGTAAAAGCCATCTATGCAAAGCCCATGGCCAATATCATTCTAAATGGTGAAAAATTGAAAGCATTCCCCCTAAAAACTGGAACATGGCAGGGATGGCCTCTTTCACCACTTCTATTCAACATTGTCTTCGAAACTCTAGCCAGTGCAATTAGGCAGACCAAAGAAATAAAAGGGATACGAATAGGAAAAGAGGAACTTAAGCTGTCACTATTTGCTGATGACATGATTCTATATTTAGAGGATCCAAAAACCTCCTCCAAAAAACTTCTAGACCTCATCAATGAATTCAGCAAAATAACAGGCTATAAAATCAACACTCATAAATCTAAAGCGTTTTCATACGCAAGTGACAAAACAGCTGAAAGGGGAATGAGGAAAACAACAAAATAAATAAAATAAACAAAATAAAATAAAATACTTGGGAATCAATCTAACTAAAGAGGTAAAAGATCTCTACAATGAAAAAACTACAAAACATTGAAGAAAGAAATTAAGGAAGAACTTAGAAGATGGAAAGATCTCCCATGTTCTTGGATAGGCAGAATTAATATTGTCAAAATGGCCATACTACCTAAAGTGCTATACAGATTCAATGTAATTCCAATTAAAATCCCAATGACATACCTTACAGAAATAGAGCAAGGAATCATGAAATTCATCTGGAAGAATAAGAAACCCAGAATAGCTAAAACAATCCTTAGCAGGAAGAATGAAACGGGGTATCCAAATACCAGAACTTCAACTCTACTACAAAGTAATAGTAACAAAAACAGCATGGTATTGGCACCAAAATAGACATGTAGATCAATGGTACAGATTAGAGGACATGGACAGAAACCCAAAGAAATACAATTTTCTAATACTAGACAAAGGTGCCAAAAATATACAATGGAGAAAAGATAGCCTCTTCAACAAATGGTGCTGGGAAAACTGGAAATCCAAATGCAACAGAATGAAACTAAACCCCTATCTCTCACCCTGCACAAAACTCAACTCAAAATGGATCAAGGACCTTGAAATCAGACCAGAGACCCTGCATCTTATAGAAGAAAAAGTAGGTCCAAATCTTCAACTTGTTGGCCTAGGATCAGACTTCCTTAACAGGATTCCCATAGCACAAGAAATAAAAGCAAGAATCAATAACTGGGATAGATTCAAACTAAATAGCTTTCTCTCAGCAAAGGAAACTATCAGCAATGCAAAGAGAGAGCCTACAGAGTGGGAAAATATCTTTGCCACTCATACTTCAGATAGAGCACTAATTTCCAGAATCTATAAAGAACTCAAAAAACTCTACACCAAGAATACAAATAACCCAAACAACAAATGGGCTAAGGATATGAACAGACACTTCACAGAAGAAGATCTACAACCAATCAACAAACATATGAAAAAATGTTCATCATCTTTAGTAATAAGAGAAATGCAAATCAAAACTACACTAAGATTCCATCTCACCCCAATTAGAATGGCGATTATCAAGAATACAAGCAGCAATAGGTGTTGGAGAGGATGTGGGGAAAAAGGTACACTCATACATTGCTGGTGGGGCTGCAAATTAGTGCAGCCACCCTGGAAAGCAGTGTGGAGATTCCTTAGAAAACTTGGAATGGACCCACCATTTGACCCAGCTATCCCACTCCTTGGCCTATACCCAAAGGACTTAAAATCAGCATACTAAAGAGATACAGTCACATCAATGTTCATAACTGCTCAATTCACAATAGCCAGACTGTGGAACCAACCTAGATGTCCTTCAATTGATGAATGGATAAAGAAACTGTGGTATACGTATATACAATGGAATATTACTCAGCTATAAAGAATAATAAAATAATGGCATTTGCAGGCAAATGGTTGGAGTTGGAGAATATCATGCTAAGTGAGATAAGCCCATCTCAAAAATCCAGAAGATGAATGATCTCACTGATAAACGGATGATGACACATAATGGGGGGTGGTAGGCGGCAAGAATGGAGGAAGGAGGGACTGTATAGAGGGAAAAGAGGGGTGGGAGGGTTGAGGGGGAAGGAAAAAATAACAGAATGAATCAAACATCATTACCCTATGTAAATGTATGATTACGCAAATGGTATGCCTTGACTCCATGTACAAATAGAGAAACAACATGTATCCCGTTTGTTTACAATAAAAATAAATAAAAAAATCATTCACAAATTATTGTCATAAAACTGATATTTATTTTTTCTTGAAAACTGGAACATGAACAAACAGGAAAAAAGGTCATTTACAATACCAACCCTGTGTATTAAGATTCTGTATGTTTAACAAGCTCAAGAATTTCTCCCAGGTACCTGCTTAAGGACAAGGCTAATTTCTTTGAGGTCTTCACAGCAAGTGTCCTGGTCCCTTGCTGTTTCTGATTTGTTCCCTCTGACTTTGTTTCAAAGAATAGGAACTGGAGAGCAGGCCATTTGGAGCCAAGATCTGAAATGGGCAGGTCTGTTTGGCTTCCTTGGTGTAATTCATCCTAATCTGATCCACAGAGGGCATCTGGAGTCTAGGCTGAGGCCTCAAGCCTTAGGGTCTGCTTGCTGCCAGAGGAAAATTTATGACCAGAAATAACCTGTGTTAGCAGAGTGACCTATTTCTTCTTATTTCCTTCAGGTCTTTATTTGTATATGCTTGAGATTATTTTACATGTTAAAATTTGATACTCTATCAAATTTCTCAACAAATACTTTTGTATGAATATTGTATTGTAAGTAATAGATTATATTCGAAGTTGTATAACATTCTGTCTTTTAGATATGCAATAATTTGTTGTCTTTCCTGTACTTTTAGAATTCTGAGTGTTTGTTTGCTTGTTTGTTTCTTTGTTTTTTTTTTAACTATTAGGAATTATGATGTAATCAACATCTTTGTGTTTAAAGGTTTTTTTTTTTTTGTTTTTTGTTTTTTTTTTTTAAGTTAGTATTGTATCTTTGAAGGAATAGGCCAGTAGAGAGAGTACTGAATCAAAGAATAAGGATGTTGAAAAGTATTGCATATTCTTTTCAAAAGTGACCTAGAATGCCAAAATCAGTGATGAGATTCCTATTTGTTCACTATAAGAAGATCATTACTAATAAAGCATGTGCACATTCCACACCACATTCTACTATAACACACAAATCAGCCCTGTTTCCTGTACCAAAGGGACTTCCTATTCTGGAAGGAGGCCCTCTCCCATGGGGACGATTCATTCTCCATCACTTCTTAGCAGCGGATGACCTGCTGTAGGTTGAACACCACCCAGGAGGGCTTGCTTCACAGTGGAAATGGAAGCTGGCCAGCTCCTGCGTGATGCCCTTTCCAGGGTCTGTCAAGGTCACTCCTCACTCATATTCAACCAACTAGCCATTCGTTCGAGAATTTTGAAATTGTCTTTAGAGCGAAATGACCGTTTAAAATATTTAAAAGCAAAGTAGCACAATTACATTTTAATCATTTTTCAATGATTCCTTTATTACAACTACTAATATTATTGGGGAAAGAGAATCATAATGATGTACTATAATTTTTGTTTAATGAAACAATCACATTGCTTAATCTTTCAGTCACATATGCAGTTCTACAATGACATCCAGTTGAATCTTATTTTATATTAATGCACACATTAGTTTTAGATAGGTAGAGATGTGCAACTAAGACATTTAAAAAATATGTGTAGGGCTTAACTTTTTTCTACTATATAGGTAGTTATTAGGGCAACAGGTTAAATATGAATAAGGTTTGAAGATTTTATACATTGAATAAAATTTTGTCAATATCTAATTTCAGTAATATAGTGATTATATAAGGGGCAAAAAAGAAATTGTGCTTCATTGTTCCAACTTATCCTTATATAATTCAGAAAAAATATACTTTGTACATATATAGACATATAAATATTCATATATATATGTTGTGAATATATATGCACACAGGCACACAACCACATATATATATATATATATATATACATACACAGAGCACATATTGCAAAATGTTAACAGTTGGGGGAATTTGGATGAAGTTTTTTGTACTATTCTTGCAACTTTTCTACGAATCTGAAATTAATTTAAAATTTAAAAATTACAAAAGCCAGTAATGAATGGACCAGAAAAATTTCCTACATTAAAGTTTTTCTCTACTTTGTGTAATTTTAATACTAGCATTTATTTAATAATTTGAATAGAAAAGACATGATAGTCTATAGAGGAACGGTCATATAAATTATGTGATATTCTGGTTATGGGAACATCCCTCTAAAGCATTTAAATGAGATATGGCAAAATTAAAGCTAAAATTAATCGTCCTTTCATGTAGAATCAGTGCTGTGCAGACTAATTATGCATTCAAAATCATCTCAATGCATATTCATAATGAATATTACGAGCTCCAGGATATTCATTCAATACTGAATTATCGTTCAATACAATAATTATTCAGTGAAATCTGAAGATTCAAGATGTTAATTTTATTATTGATTTGTACATTCAATTTGTATAAAACAAATGTATTAATAGTCAGGGTTTGTGCAGGATTCATTGACTTTTATTATGCACTCTCACTTTGCTGAGAACTACATTCGTGATAGGAGGCAGTCCCTGCTCACTTGCAAGGTGCTTTCCTCAGATAGAATGATCAAGACAGCTGGAGCAAGCGCTGTCTGCCAGGTTTTCTCTAGGCTGTGCCTCTCTCCTCCTTCCAGATGGGGAGGAGAGGGCAGCCGTGCGCCACTCAGGGAGGTGGGCGGAGGGCGCAGGTGAGCAGTGGGCGCCTCTGGGAGCAGCTTCCTCAGCTGTCATCTCTTCTTCAGGAAAGTCATTTATTTAGAGCCATGTAGTCATTCAGAGGACACTTCTCTGGGGCTCGGCTCAGGATGTCTTTGCAAAAGCAAGGAAGTCTGGAAACAAGGCAGGCAGAGGCTGTGTGACAGATGGAAGCTTGGGAGACCAGAGGCTCTGCAGAGCTCAGTTTGGTGACGCTGGACCACATGAAGATGCTCAGACTTCAAAGGAGACCTGATTTCTTTCTCCTTGCCACCTTAGTGTAACCTTACACCTCCTCCAAACGGTTTCGTTCCCCCTAAAAACCGCATTCACAGCGACCTCTCTGTTCCAAGGCTTAGCTAGGGGCTGTCCACCACCCGGAGTCTTGTCTGCCTGTATTCATGCCTCTGCTGTTGGCTCAGTGTCTCCTTCAGTGCTCAATTAGAACAGGAAAACTCCGTTTCTCTCCTAGTGATTAAGGGCAAGACCTTGCACTTTCAAATTCCCAATTCTTCCTTCTCTGGTTCTAACACCCTGGACAAGTATTTAAACTCTTCTGTTCTGAGCTTTCACATCTGTAAATTGAGAATAATAATAAAAACAGCAACTATTATTTCCATCTGTTATCAATTGTCATTAAGATCTTAGCCTTGGGTTTCTGGATGCTTCAAAAGAAATGAAAATACAAAGGATTGGGAAATTTCACTAGCCTTATAATATCTTATGGAAGACAGGACACAGGTCCTCCACCTCTGCCCACTATGTGAAATGTCATGATGGGCAGTTTCTGAAGAGTGGTAGTCGAATGGGAAGCTGAAAGTGCAGTTCCATTTTCTGCATTTGGACAGGCCCTCCCCCAGTTACCCACTCCAGTGGGAGTGGAGGCAATGTCCTTGAATGCCACCAGATGGCCACATGATACTCCAGATAGGACTCCAGAAACAGAATCATTAATTGGGATAAGGAAAATGTAACCATCCTTGTGTAGTTAACCTAGACGATTCTACCTTGGAAAATTCAGGGCCACTCAGGTTGTGTAGCCCTCAACCTGTGGAGCCCTCGGGAATATTGCCAGAGCCAATTTGCACACTGAGAAAGAATCTCAATTGCATTTTTTCCCCCTAAGATTTGTTCCAAGCTCATTTGAGTGTAACTGCTTTTGTGATCATTTTGACTTACCAGTTTCAGGAGTCTAAATCTTTATTTCACCAGAGTCTTCAACATCTGCTTAAAAATTTTGATGGATAATACCTCAGTGCCTGGTATGTTGTGAGTGTTCAGAAAATGGTAGCTGTTACTGATATTTTGAAATACTATATGCATCGTTGAACGCTGCTACACAAGAAGTGGACTGAACATAGTCAAGTTATTCTACAATCCTTATGTATATTTTTTACCAAATAATAGTAGGTATGCTTCTAACCTACCTGACATTTTCCACAAATCAAACCTGAGCTACCCTAATCATCAATGCCAGTCCACTAACCTTGGGCTGCAAAGAATTCTGGTACAACCACGTGATATTATCAGTAAATATGACTCTGTTTTTCTTTTCTATTTGCTTTCTGTTAATTTTTACAAACAATAAAGGGATGAATATGGTCCTATCCCTGCATTTCTCAGCATAATTAGAGTTAAGGGCATTTGCTAGGAGGGAGATATTCAAGACAAGATCAACAAGTACTTACTGAAGACAAAGCTCTAGGTATACACCATTGTTTGGGGCATAAATATTTGCAATCATTATGTCTTGCTGATTTACACTTCCCTTGAACAGTATGAAATGTCCTTCTTTATCTCTTCTGACTAACTTTGACTTGATGTCCACTTTATCTGGTATACAGATGGAAACCCCCACTTTTTTACTGAGTCCATGTGCATGGTATGATTTTTCCATTCTTTCACCTATAGTCTGAGGATGTCTTTTTCTATGAGATGAGTCTCTTGAAGGCAGCATATTGTTGGGTCTTTATTTTTAATCCAATCTGCCAGTCTACGTCTTTTGATTGATGAGTTTTGCCCATTAATATTCAGGGTTATTATTGAGATATGACTTATATTCCTGGTCATTTTGACTTATTTTTGGTGTCCGCCTTGACTTGGTTTCTCCTTTAATTGGCATTTCCTTTAGGGTACTTCCTCTCTTTGCTGACTTACATTGTTGTTTTTCATTTCTTCCTCACGGAATATTTTGGGGAGAATGTTCTGTAGTGCAGGCTTTGTATTTGTAAATTCTTTTAACTTTTGTTTATCATGGAAGGATTTTATTTCACCTACAAATCTGAAAGTTAGTTTTGCTGGGTATAAGATTCTTGGTTGCCATCCATATTCTTTCAGAGCTTGAAATATATCATTCCAGGCCTTTCTAGCTTTTAGGAGCTGGATTGAAAAATCTGCTGATATCTGCATTGGTTTCTCCCTATATGTAATCTGATGCTTTTCTCTCATAGGCTTTAAAATTCTATCTTTATTTTGTATGTTAGGTATTTTCATTATAATGTAACTTGGTGTGGATCTGTTGTAATTTTGTATATTTGGCATCCTATAAGCCTCTTGTATTTGATTTTCCATTTCATTCTTCACATTTGGGTAATTTTCTGAAATTATTTCATTGAATAGATTATTCATACCTTTGGTTTGTATCTCTGTGCCTTCCTCAATTCTAATAATTCTTAAATTTGGTCTTTTCATGATATCTCATAATTCTTGGAGGTTCTGTTTATAATTTCTTACCATCTTTTCTGTTTGGTCAACTTTGTTTTCAAGATTAAATATTTTCTCAATCTAGATGTCCTACAACAGGTGAATGGATAAAGAAACTGTGGTATTTATACATAATAGAATATTATTCAGCCATACAGAAACATAATATTATGGCATTTGCAGATAAATGGATGGAATTGGAGAATATCATGGTAAGTGAAATAAGCCTATCCCAAAAACCAAAGGCGGGATGTTTTCCCTGATAAGTGATGATGATGATATAGGGGGGCAGGATAGTGGAGGGTGAGAGAAGAATGGAGGATCTTTAGGTTATGTAGAGGGAAATGAGAGGGAGGGGGTATGAAAAATGGTGAAGGAGACAGACATCATTACCCTATGTACATGGACAAGTACACGAATGGTATGAATCTACATCCTGAACAACCATAGAAACAAAATGATGTGCCCCATTTGTGTACAATGAATCAAAATGCAGTCTGTAAAAAATAAAAATAAAAATATTTTGTCTTCATTGCCTGAGGTTCCATCTTCCAAGTGATCTAGTCTGTTGGTTATGCTTTCTATTGAGTTTTTAATTTGGTTTTTAGTTTCCTTCATTTCAAGGATTTCTCCTTGTTTTTTATTTTTCAGAATCTCCATCTCTTTATTAAAATGATCTTTTGCTTCCTGCATTTGCTCTTTTAACTCTTGATTGCTGAGATCATACATTGCCTGCATTTGCTCTCTTATCTCATCCTTTGCTTCTTGGATCATTTTAATTATGTACATTCTGCACTCCTTTTCTGACATTTCTTCTACCATGCTGTCATTGGATTCTATTAATATAGCATCTGGGTTTGTTTGGGACACTTTCTTCCCTTGTTTTTTCCTGTTGTTTGTGTATATTTCCCTCTAGAAATGGGGATCCAAGGTATTGCAGTCCCCCCCCCACCATAGGCTCATAGTGTCCCTGCAGGTTTCCAATACCTCACCTTAGAGTGGGAGATCAATATAAGCAGCACACATTATAAACAGTTCACCCACATAGTCCCTGTTAAGATATTAACAGGATTGTCTTAATGTATAGAGATGATGAGTTCAATTATTATCTACAGCATAAACAATACATTTGAAATAAGGTCCACAATTTCTAATGGTGGACAAAGTGGATGGGGAGGGGGTGTAGGACTTAATGAGATAAGAAGTGAGTCTACAGAGGTACTAGGTCATTGGAATAGTGAAATCAGAATCAAAGAAATTGGTTGTTTGCATGAGAAAAGGGAGAAAGAGTCTAAGGAAACAGATAAGAGGAAAATAGAGCAAAAACAATAATAAAAAAGAATAATAATAGGAATAATAGGAATAATAGTACTAATGAAAAATATTCTACAATTTACTGTACTGTTCAAACCTCCCAGTCTTCAGTAGTCTGATGCCTGAGAGGTACTTTATAATGTGGTGTCTCAAGAAGGGTGCTGCCCCACTAAGGATGGCAGGCAGAGGCAACCCCACGTGTTGGTAGATGTCCAGCCGCAGTGGGGTGGGGGCACCGCTAGAGACCATGGGCTTGGCCTGGGCATCACTGGAGACCTGGGCATCACTGGAGTTGTGCACAGATGGTGGGTTTCTGGACCTTTATTTTTATTTATTTATATGTGGTGCTGAGAATCGGACCCAGTACCTCACACATGCTAGGTGAGTACTCTACCACTGAGCCACAATCCCAGCCCTGAGAAACTTATTTATTGGTTCTGCTCATCCTTGGAAGGAAGGCATCTCAGCCTGTGGGAGCACCGGGGAGAGCTTCAGAAATATATGTAAGGTCTGCAGATCTTGGAAGCCAGATGTTACCTGAGCAAACTTGGAGCAGTGTCCACAAGCATTATGAAAATAAAAGAGCTCACTCTTCCCCTTTATCTACTTGACTAGTCTGGTGAATGTTGCTGCACCACCAGGGGCCAGATGAGGGCAGAGAGTGGCCTACAGTAGGGTAGAACTCTATGTCCTTGCTGGTGGACAACTGTACTCCACAGGTCTGGGTGGCTGAATGCAGTTATCAGATACTCTGACAAATTGTTAGCCACCCTCACTGCTGAGATAGCACTGTTTCTGAGCAGTTTCCTCTTTGCAGTGTTCTACCCCTGTTGGGGCTATAACATCAACATGCAAGCCGGAGGAAATCAAACAGTACGATTTACACATTCTGGAATCAAGACTGTCGCTCCTATTTTATTTACTTCACTCAAAAGGCTTTGATGAGGGATGTTTTGATGACTATCTCTCTGAACAGTTGCAACATCCTATAAATGATTGTTCTACAGCTTTCAAGAAAATTCTGTCACACCAGCTCTCAAGTTCTTTTTACCCAGCTCTAATTACATAAATTGTTATATAAACAGATGTCTGTTACACCAAAGTCTACTTTGGTTGGGAACTATAATTTTTCTGAGTTCACATGCCAGTGGGCTAACAGAAACATCTTTTGATGTTACCAAGGAAGGTTTTTATGCAGTCAGGACGTGAGCAGAAAGGCAGTCATTGCTCAGGCTCCTTTGCTTCATGCTCCAAGGAACAGAGAGAAAAGACTCAGAAGAGGTTACACCACAGGCCTCAGCGTGATGCCTAATGGATGAAGAGTTCTTCATCTGGGTTAAATTAATTCCTTTTCCCAAGTTACACACTTCTGTCAATGACTCCCCTATAACCATGACAAGGACAAGTGTATAAAAATAACTCTCCTATGTGAAGTTTCCTTGGTTACAAAACAGTCATGAAACTGGGAGAGTACAAGCTATGGTCTTCCATCAGGCAAGACATATTTCAAAGCCACTGTGCTAACACTTATTCATTCATTTAGACCTGTTAGAATGAATTATTTCTGAATGTTTACTGAATGCCAGATGTTATGTGCTTATACAGAGGAATGACAAACAAACAAACAACAACAACAACAAAAAAACAGACTTGAAAGTTCCCCTCAGGAAACTTATAATTTGGTTCAGGAGATAGACATGAATCCATTCATGACAAAGTTGATAGTGAATTATAAGACATAATAAGTTTATGGTTTGAAAGTATAAAAAGTACAGCAGCATATAGAACTAAGAACTAAGGAGGATACCTTCAAAAGACGAATTTTGAATTTAATGTGATTAATGCATCAGGCAGAGTAACTAAAAGGAAGAGCATTTGTCAGGAAAAAAACATATTATGCTTTATGACCCTGACAAAGGTCAAAGTGGTTGGAACTCAGAGACCGGGAGCACAGCGTAGGACGAGGAAAGAAGCCGCAGGGTAGTGTCCGACCGGGAAGAACCCGCATGCCAAATTAATTCCATCTCTTCAACTTGAGAGCAATGGAGAACCTCACACAGTTTATTTAGAAAGACACTCAGCAAGATTTGTGTTCTTAAGAGCTAAGTCTGGCTATAGAGTGAAGGATTGGGGCAGGCAACACAAGTACAGGAGAGAGACTCGTGGTAAGGCAGTCTGGGGTCCAGTCTGAGGAAGGGAAGACTGGAGTTTGGACTAGACCTGGGTAGTGAAAGTAGAGAGAAATGGGCAGGTTTTAGAGGTATTTAGAAGATCACATGTAGAGGTGGGCACTCTGAGCATCTCCCACCTCAGGTAAGTGGGTAGGGTCCTCTCTGGAGATGCCCTCCTCCAACCAGCTGCAACTGACCACCTGAAGCTTTGTCCCTTGGGGCTCCCCCTTGTGAATGCTCTATTTGGAACTCTAAGGACTGGCTTACAGCTGCTGCTGAGAAACTTTGAGCCCACCTGAGGCTCACATGCATGAAATTTCTTGGCTTCTTGGTCCCAAACCTGTGAGTTTTTCTACAGGTATTTCATCTCACCCCTTTCTCTCTTCTCAAGCCAGAAACGTTTCTTCACTCACCCACAGTTAACCAGGCTTCTGTGCTCTGGTCTCCCGTCCCCTCCTCTTCCAGGACCAACACCTCATTCCAGGTATTATCCCATCTACTGTAAGTGTTCCCAACCCTGCGCGCTTCCTTCCCTGCAGTTATAATTACTCACTTCTGAGGTGCTGCCGGGGCTGCCCTGTCCTACCCCTCCTGCCAGCCGAGGCTCGCAGCTCCAGCTTTCCGCTCCTCTCTTGCCTCACAGCTGACTCCCACTCAGTTACCCACTGCTGCACTGATGACCTCTCGGATCCCGAATCTGGTACCTAGTCCTCAGAACATGTTTTAGAATAATCTCTCATTTGTTGTTCCTGTGTCCTTTTTTTTGAACTTCTCCTTGGGTTTCCAGGACTCTTTCTTAATCTGCCACGTCTCTTTTCTCTGATCATTTCTACTTAAGATTCATAAAATTTTCATTATAATTTATTTACTGTCCTAAGTTGGATCCAGAAAAATCCTCTTTTTCATGCTGTAATACACGCTTTGAACTCCAGTCCTTCCTTGGTTTTGACTATTGCTCACAAGCTGATTGATACCCAGCATCCTAGTCCCATAGCATGTGGCTGATCATTCAAAGGGAATTTCTAGTCTATTCCTCAGACTCCAATGCTAACATTTCTTAAATTTAACGAACCAGAGACCTATGCCTGAATTCCAAAATAAAACAGAGTAAAAACAAAATTTTGACGGCATATATTTAAGTAACAAATTATATGACAGTTTTAGTGAATATACCCAAGCAAGTACAGACTACCATGACATGGTGATATTGTAGAGAGAAAGCAAACATTGAATAGGAAAATGAGGTTAAATTAAATATCCTTTAAGTTCTTTTCTTACATAATCTGAAATTTGGTGATTCAAATAACATTGTAAGGTAAATGCAAAACGTTTTGTTTTCACACATTCATATTTATTGAACTTCTGAATAATCTGTGATTGAAGCATTATGCCCGTCTTTGTTTTATAAAAAGAATTGATTGATTTATTTGTCCATAAACACAGAGCAGAACGTAAATAGCAGAGCTGGGATTTAGAGATTTTTATCTTCTGGCTCTAAACCCCATTGCTTTCACATGATAATAGATAATTCTCTGATGTCTATAAATATTGTTTCTTCAACAGGATTATCTTTCTGAAAATGGTAAACATAAATAGATATTTATTTTATTAATCCTCCAGGATACCTCATCACTCAGCTAAGTACACTGCAGATCTAGGTTTCAGGGGACTGAGGTTCATAAAAAGTTTGGGGTGCTTTTTAAGAAAAATAAAACAAAATCATGAAGATACCTCCTAAGGCTTGACAGAGTTTGACATATTTGGGGGGGTCTGAAACTTAAGCCTGATTAAATGTATTACAAGACTACACACCTGTTACCTAAACTCTGTTATCTATACGATAAATCATCACTGAAAGCTCATTTGCCATTCGAAATTGTTAAAAACATTTTTGGCAGTTTGCAGTCAGAGATGTGATGTTTTGATGGTTTCCAGAGGAACCAAACTATTTGGCTAAAAGCTAAGACCTATCAGTAAAATGAAAAACTGGTATTTGTTAATGATAGATTTATTTTAGCAGTTTCTGCACTGCATTGTAAGTTAAAGTCTTCTCCTTACAAATATTTCTTAATGTTTCCTGTATATCTCAGATAGACTTTGAGAATCCTAAACAGAACTCTTGCTTCTGTTAAGATAGTACCTAGAAGACAGGCCTCCCAGGAGCTGAGGTCATTACTGGATGCATGTTGATGCCTACAAACAAACTAGAGATGAAATCTTGCTCATGGCATTAGCCAGAATAGCATGACTTCTTAAATTAGGTGTGAAGTAAAGGAATTGTTAAGAAGATAATGTTGTCAAGACAGTTATGTGGAAACATGCTTCAGGCATCCTGCTTTACCTTTACTGCTTATTCTTCCTAATACGAAATTGCTTGCCATTCTCTGGTGTTCTGATCCAAAGTCACCTCCTGATAGAGCAACAAATTTTGTCTCTGTATGATTCACTTCCTTAACAATATGAAGTCCTTTTAGTTCATACTTAAAAGTGAGAGAATGAATGCAATCATATCCCCAGTTGTACTTTAATTTTAAAATACAGTTTTTAGGGAAGTGGTAGATTGATGATTGTCTTGCCTCCTTAAATTCTGACTTCAAAAATAAGGAGCTGAAAGCAAGCACCTTACTTAACTTTCCAGGAAAGAAAGTGAGCTGATGTTTTTCCATTTGCTCTTCTAATGAATGTTGTGTTGATTCTGCACCAACGCATATGAAACAGATAGATGAGGGCGACATCACTGAGGAGAACGATAGATCCTAAGGTCTGTCCCTGCATTGCCCAGTGACCCACTCAGACATTTCTTTTACACTTGCCCTTGAAGCTATTCTTTAAGCTACAGCAAAAACAAGAGAGAGTAGTCATAATTTAAGGCATGAATAATGCAATGAAACCAAGAGGATGGATGAGAGACAAGTAGAAGGCAAGTAGAGCTATGAGAGACAAGTAGAGCTATGAATGCTGATCTAAAACAAAGTTTCATAAAGCAAAATGGGCTCTCCTTGTATTTTCTGTCATCTAGCTCCAGGAATTTCTGTTTTAAATAACTCAATGTCACTGTTTTCTTCTGAACAAAGCCTTTTTTCAGGGGTTTGCATGCAGTCTGCTTACTAATGGGCCAGAGCTCCTCATTTTGTCTAAGTCAATATCATATGGAGTGTTTTTTTCCATTTTACACTAGCAGTGATTACCTTTATTTAAATAAATAGAAGCTCTTCAGTGCTGTCCATGGACCATGATCCACAAACACACCACCTTTTAACAGCCTTTATTATCACCTGCACACTGTAATGAAAAGTAGATCAAGCAGAGAGAGCTCAATGTAAAAAACTGTTATATATTTCAAACATTAACAGTGATCATTATACTCACCATGTAGAAGACATTTTTAAATTCATTACAAACTATTATATTTTTTTCAACATAATTTCTTTTAAGCCTTAACATTGAAGCTGGGAGAAGTGTTCAATGGCATTCTGTTAAATAATGATATTATTTATTACTATTACTTCAGCTAACAGAGCTACTTAAAATCACAGTAAATCTAAAATTATCATTTACAAGTTCTGTTGGTCTGTTTTCCAGGAGAAAATGTAAATGTGCACACATAAAGTACAGGAACTCTGTCAGTTGGATGTTTATAGCTCCCCTGAGAAAAGGGATGAGAAACATGTTCATCAGTTTCCTATAGTGTCTTTCTTCACAGGAGTGCAGATTGCCCTATTCAGTCAGGCATGAGATTTGCTTCTGGGCATTTATTCATTGTCTCAGTGAATGACTGTGGTTTGGTCCTTATTTATTTATTCATTCAAATCTATTGCTTATGCTGTGATAATGTTATTCATGAAGAAACTAAAGCATCAAACTGATTTCAAATGTGGAGACACTGTGTACACATTTTGTCAGAAAGACAATAGATCTTAATATTTTAATCATGATATTGTGTATTAGTTATCATAGCTGTGCAATAAATTATCCCCAAAATTAATGACTTAAAATAACAGCAAGCACATTATATCTCACAGTATCTGTGTCATGAATTTGGGAGGGGTGTGTGACATGGAGGGTCTGGAGCGGGGTCTCTCATGAGATGGGAGTCAGATCTTAGCCTGGTTCCATTCCATCTGAAGATTGAACTAGGGCTGGTGGATCCATGTTTAAGATGGCCCTGTTATAATAAACTGTAACAATCAGGTTGGTGATTGAATATTCTTGATGAGCAGGACTTAGCATTTAATAAACTCATCAAGGGTAGCTACCTGGTATGAAAATTCACATATAAAACCATGTGGGATGAAATGCTAGGAGTTCTTAGAAGTAAATTTGTAGTTCTGGATGTGTGTTATTAGGAGAGATTCTAACAGTGTTGTTGTTGGCTATTTTGCACTGTGACCAAAATGCCATACAAGAACAATTTCAGAGGAGGTAAAATTTGTTTGGTGCTCACAGTTTCAGAGGTCTCAGTCTGTAGACAGATAACTCTGTTGCTCTGTGCCTGAGATGAGAGAGAACATCATGGCAAAAGGGTATGGAGGAGAGCAGTTTAGGACATGGCAACCCTGAAGCAGAGAGAGCAAGCTCCACTTACCAGGGACAAAACATATATCAGAAAGTCATGCCCCAGGGACCTACCTCCTCCAGCCACACCCTGTCTGCCTGGGGTTACCACCCAGTTCACCCATTCACGTGGACTGATGTATTGATTAAGTTAAGATTCTCATAACATGATCATTTTTTCCCATAGCTTTATTGAGGTATAATCGAAGTACAATAAAATGCACATATTTGAAGTATGCTATTTGAACAGTTTTGACATATATGTAATCAATAAAACCAATATAAAAACATTTCCATTACTTTTTAAAAAATTTGAAATCATATATATATACTGTGTTTCCTGCATGATTTATTACTTTAGAAATCTATCACCTTGAAATATATAGAACCCCAGCCCAACATGTCAAGTATTTCAAAATTAAATGGCAGAAGTATAAATATCTCAGAGGTCAAGGAAGAAAGCAGAAAAAAGTAAATAAAAAGTACTTTGAACTAACTGATAATAAAGCTTAAAATATCAGGATCTGTGGGATGAAACAGTACTCAGATGAACATTTATAACTTAAAGTACTTATATCAGAAAGAAGGTAGAAGAGCAATCAAATTATTTTCAAATTATGTAGTAGGGAGGAAAAAATAAAAGTAGGAGCAGAAATATATGAAATACAGAAGAAATAATACAACTAAAATTTGATAGAAATCAAACAATCCTAATAAAAAAATGAAAATGGAGTTATCAAAATAACCCTGCAGATGCTAAAAATATATTAAGGTAATGTTACAATTGTATGCTAACATTTGTGATAGCTTACATAACATGGTCTATATTAGAGAAGTATCCATGTGCTGCTGAGAAGAAAGTATTCAGTCATCAATGGATGAAATATTCTAGGTATGTCTGTGAAGTCTAAATTATCAATTGTATTTTTTAGTTCTTATTGTTTCTTCATTCAGTTTTTGTTTGGAGGATCTATCCAGTGGTGACAGAGGCATGTTAAAATTACTCACTATTATTGTGTTGTGGTCTATTTGATTCTTGAAATCAAGAAGGGTTTGTTTGATGTACATAGATGCTCCATTGTTTGGGGCAAAAATATGTATGATTGTTATGTCTTGTTGATGTATAATTCACTTAAGCAGTATGAAATGGTCTTCTTTGTCCCTTCTGATTATTTAACCTCTAAAATTTTTTATATCTTCTCACATATGAGCTTTGGCCGGACACCTCATATCTTAACCATAATACAACATCCATTCTAAGAAATTAGAAAAAGAATAATTGCACAAATCAGAAATATAGAAAGGGTGGAAGTAACAAAGATAGAGCATAAATTAATAAAATATAAAATAAAGGCACAAGAACCAAACCAAGAGTCGAGCATTATTATTAAGTTCCTAGAAAAATCAATTAATAGCAAAGAAAGCAGTCTCAGATGCTCAATATTAGGAAAAAAAGGAGAACATATAACTATATATAGAATTTTAAACATAGTGTGTGAATATTAGGAGCAATTTGAGGCCAATAACTGAAAATATTTGAAATGGAAAAATCCCATAAACAGTACGATTTTCCAGAAGTGAATTGAGAATAAGGTCTAAAGTGTCCTATAGGCATTGAATAAGAAGAATCAAGAGAGAAACATTTTCCAACAAAGAAAATGCTAGTCTCTAGGACTGTTTCGGTGTGAACTTAACATTATGATTACATTATGGGGCCAATAGGATATTGGTTATCAAATTAGATTCTGTGATTCTGCCATTACCATAAAAAGAAGCTTCCGAAAGGGTAAGGCATGTGAGGCAGACTAGACCCCCACCTGTAGCTTGAAGTGCAGTATTTATGGACCCAGTCTAGATCAGCCAACCAGACTTCCCCCAGGTAGGTGAAGGGACAGAAGTAATTATAGTTTTAAGCCACTGGGTTTTGGCATGGCTTGTTATATAGCAGCATTTTGTCAATAGCTAACTTGTATGCTGTAGACAGAGCATGTAATAAAATTCAACAAGTCTTCATGCTAGACTTTTAGTAAATTAGGATTAACAAGAATTTCATTTCCTGGGTAAAGTGAATCTTAATAAGAATATAGCAAAGATTTATGAAAACTTCTATATTCATAATCCCTATGCACAAGAAGTTGCATTTCTAAGAAATATCCTAGAAAAATTCTCACATGCATGCACCAGAAGATATGTATCATCATTTTAATAGTATTATTATCAATATTGCCCAAGATAGAAAAAAATGTACTGTCTCTAAAATGGTAGATACAAAAATAAATTATTGAATATTTACAAGATGGGATATTAAACTACAATGCATATGAATGAACTATAATAGTACGTACAACACAGATGAATCTTACCTACATAATATGAAAATGGCAAAATGTATGATTGATTTCATTTTTATAATCCTCCAAACATAGACATTCTTAAGTTGAATATAGTTTCATAGTGATTAGTTTCCTATTATGATTATAAGTTTTATATTGCTTACATGTATCTATCTCTATCCAACAATATTCCATTAAATATAGTAATATAGTATAAAATATCACAGAAATTTGTATTGGAATCACATTATTATAATCATTTCAGTTGGTTGTAACTCAATAAAATTTTATTAAACACACTATATTTGAGCCTTAGTGGTTTTTATGAAGAACTTACAATGTAGAGATTGAAGTAGTTTGAAGTATTGGTAATTATGCATATCATTATATTTTTGCTGTTATAGAAATGAAAATGTTCCCTGAATAAAATGTGACAGGAAATTTGAAACTTTTAAATATGTCTTATTTGTTTGTGAATTGTCATGTGGTCAGAAAAACTGTGATAGTATCTATCTTCAATATCACTATTCAAGTTTTCACAGCAACTAGACAATAAATAGGACACATATATGTATGCATTAGTTAGGTAAGTAGAAAACTATGGTTTGTATCCCATATGATTATCTTCCTAGAAAATCCAAGAGAATCAGTGGGAAAAATCTATTAAACTCAATAAGTTGCATGTATCCAAAATCCAACATACAACTTTTCTGTATAAGGCAATTGCCATTTAGAATATATTAATAGAACAGTATCCCAAACACACTACTAGTAGAAACCAAAAGAGTAAGAATTAAACCTAACAGAATATCTGAGAGACCACAGTGAAAGATGGTAGCACTTTGTGAAGGATATATAAAACAATCTAAATAAATGCAGAGGCATAGCATGTTCCTGGAAGAGAATGTTTAACATTGTAAAGATGTTATTTCTCCCTAAATTAATCTATAAATTTAACCCAATTCCATATAAAACCTTTAAAGAAGTATTTATGGAGCTTGACAGGTTTACTTTAAAGTTCAATTGGAGAGAAAAATACAATAGCCAAGAATATTGTGAAAAAGATAAGAAAATGGCATTTGCTCAATCACATTAAAAATACCCAGTATGTAACCACAGCCACTAAACTCATCTAAGTAATTGTTCAGGAACAGGCAGCTTGATTGTACAGAAAAAGAATGTTCACTATCAGATCTAGCTACACAGCAAAGCTTAGTACGTGACTAAGGCAATGTCATACGTTACCCTGTGGGGAAATTAATGGAGCAAGGATTGACTATTACTAAACAGTCATGGGAAAATTAGCTATTTGGAAATACAATTAAGCATTGCCTTACCCACATCCTCATAAAATTGCTTTGAAATATACCTAGTATCTATATATAAGGAACACAAATTATAAAATTACATTGAGAAAATAAAGAGAATATTCATTTACACTTTGGAGTTTTGAAAGATTTACTAAGAAAGGCCATAAACTCAGAGGATATAAAGACAGAAATTGTGATATTTATCTACAAAAAAAATTGAAAACTCCCAAGAGACAAGTCACAATTATGAAAAGGCAAGTGTCAAAGTGGGAGAAAATTTGTTATATAGGCAATAGACAGAAGATTAGCCATTAAAATTTATAAGAAGTATAATATAAATAAAAAGGAAATATTTTTCCCCTATTAAGGCAGGAAAAATTGCAAAGTTTGATGATATCCACCATGGTTAAGGATATTGTAAAATACATACTTTTTTATGTTTTGGTATGTGTAAAAGTTGGTTGATCCTTTTGGAGGGAAGATTTTTAAGATCTAACAAAAGTTAGTGTGCATAGTCTTTACCAAGTTATTCTACCTCTACATATCTTTTCTAGAGAAGTAACTCCCATTTATCTAAAAGTGCAAATAAAAGGATTCAATAGCAAAGAAAAACTGGAATCAATCTGCACATCTATCCGTAGTGGGCCAGAGAAACTCCAGTATACTTGTAGAATAAATACTAGTCTAAATACCAACATGGAAAGATCTCTAATACATAGTGCAAATGGAGAAAACACACTGCTGATATTAAGTTTAGAATTATGTAATTATGGTATATGTTAGTTTTCTGTTGCTGTGACAAAATACCTGAGAAAAACAACTTAAAGAGGAAATGTTTATTTTAGCTCATGGTTTAAGAGATTTCAGTTCATGGTCAACTGGCTTCATTGCTTTTAGGCCTGTAGCATGACAGAACTCTCATGGCAGATGGGCATGATGGAGTTAAGTTGTTTACTGAATAACAGTCAGGAAACAGAGAAAGAAGGGGAAAGGAAAGACACACCTCAAAGACTCACTCCCTTCAACTAGGGTTTACCTCTTACAGTTTTCACCATCTTCTAGTAGTCCACTCAGAACACATCAACACATTAACCTTTAGTCTCCATTGATTGATGAGGTAAGAGCCCTCATAATACAATTATTTCTCAAAGCCTCCACCTCTAAACCTTGCTGCATTGAGGACTATTATGGTTTGAATATGACATGTGCCCAAAGACTCATGCATTGAAGACTCAGTGCCTCACACAGCCATAATCAGAGGTGGGGCTTTTGGGAAGTGATTGAGTCATGAGAACTCTGACCTCATCAGTGGATAAATCCATTGGTAGCAGAATGGACCACTAGGAGGTAGTGGAGGCTGTGTGAGGTGGGGAAGAGTTGAAGGACTGGGTCCTTGAGGATGTGCCCTAGGGGACTGTGTCTTGTTATATCTCATTCCTGGTCCCTTCCCCCTAACCTCCCCTCCTCCTACTTTCTGACTGCATGAAGTGAACTGCTTTGCTTTGCTTTGTCACACCCGTCTTCTCTACAGACCTAGGAAAAGTGGAGTCAGATGACTGTCAACTAAAACCTCTGAAACCATGAGCCAAAATAAATCTTTCCTCCTCTCCATGTATTTTTCTCAGATATTTTGGTTGCAGTGATGAAAAGCTAACTAATGCAGGGACAGTCCTCAGCAGAACTTCAGCATTCTTCCCCTGAACCCCAGAGCTCATGTCCATCTCATAATGCCAAATGCATCTCCAAGGTCCCTGTGGTCCCTAAAAATTCTAGCATTGTCCAAAAGTCCAGGTTAAATGTCTCTTCTGAGACTCAAAGCAACTCTTAGCTATGAGCTCCTGTAAAAATAAAAAATAAAGTTACATACGTTAAATATACAATGGTAGGATAGGCACAGGCAAAATTCCTCATTCCAGAAGAGAGGAATAGGGAAGGGACCAAAACCTAGCAGGGCAAACACATCCAGTAGCTCCACATCCAGCATCTGGGGCCTGTGGTGGTGAGAGGGGGACTCCAAAGGAATTGGGAAGCTCTGCCGGTATGGCCTTGTCTGATGCACTCACCTAGCCTCTCTCTTGGACTGGCTCTGCTGGATGCTGTAGCTTTCCTCAGCAGACATTTTACATCCTTGGAGCTTCTGATCTTCTGGAGTCTCCATTTCTTCTTTGGCTTCACTATCATAGCTTCATGTGTTACCTTTTAAGGGACTCTCCACTGGGATTCTGACTGTAATGGTTAGTTTGTCAAATTGATTGGATTAAGAGATGCCAGTGATTAAGAAGCTTTTGGGTGTGTCAATGACGTGGAGACCCTCCCTAAGCATGGGAAGCACCACCCAATAGGATGGTGGCTTGGATGGAATAAAAGTTGAAAGAACAAGGAAGCAGATGCAGATGCAAGCTCAGCTCTTCTTGAATGGTTTCTTGATTGCTGCTTTGATCATCTGAGGATATTGAACTCTCGCTTCTTCACTCTTCCAAAGTGGACTCTAACAGTGATTCTCCAGGTAGTTTCCAGAAGCCTTGGTCTTGGACTAGGGCAGGAATATTGATCCCTGTTTTTCTGGGGCTTCTGGATCTTGAACTGTGCAGCTACTGGTTCCTCCAGCTTTCCAGCCTATAGATGGCCACTGAGGACTATGCAGCTTTCTGGTTGTGTAAGTCAATCTAACAATCCCCCTTTTATAATCATACTTTCTGTTGATTCTGTCCTCTAGAGAACCCTGACTAATACACTTACCATATCATACAATGCCTGCCCTCCCAGACTTCCTTTTGAAATTTCGTAGGAAGACTCCAGGACCCTATAATTCTTGCATTCTTAGACCTTGTCTTCAGCAGCCTCTGAGTGCCTGGATAGCTGAGTTCAGTGAACTGAATCCTGGGGAAACAACTTCCTAGGGACTTTGCAGAAGTAGGGTGCCCTTGTGGCACTCTATTGCCAAGAAAAGTTTTTCTTTTCTTTTTTCTTTTCTAATTGTTCTAATTAGTTATACATGACAATAGAATGCATTTTGACACATGGTACACAAATGGAGCACAACTTCTCCTTCCTTTGGCTGTACATGGTGCAGTCACACCAGTAGTATAATTATACATGTATACAGGGTAATAATGTCCATCTCATTCCACGGTCCTTCCCATCCCCACTGCCCCATTCCTCTCCTCACTCCCCTCTTTACAATTCAAAAATTCCTTCATTCTCCTACCTCTCCCCAATTATGGATCAGCATTCACTTATCAAAGAAAATATTTGGCCTTTGGTTTTTTGGTTTGGCTTATTTTGCTAAGCATGATATTCTCCATTTCCATCCATTTACCTGAAAATGCCATAATTCATTCTTTTTTTTAATCCATTCATCTGTTGAAGGGCACCTAGTTTGGTTCCATAGTTTAGCTATTGTGAATTTGAGCTGCTATAAACATTGATGTGGCTGTATCATTATAGTATGCTGATTTTAAGTCCTTTGGGTATAAGTCAAGGAGTGGGATAACTGGGTCAAATGGTGGTTCCATTTCAAGTTTTCTAAGGAATCCCCATACTGCTTTCCAGAGTGGTTGCACCGATTTGCAATCTCACACCAGCAAATGTATGAGTGTTACCTTTTTTCACATATCCTTGTCAACACTTAATATTGCTTTCTATTTTTGACAATTGCCATTCTGACTGGAGTAAGATGAAATCTTAGGTAGTTTATTTAATTTCTCTAATTACTAGAGATGATGAACATATTTTCCATGTTTGTTGGTTGATTGTATTTCTTCTGTGAAGTGTCTGTTTAGTTGATTGGGTTATTTTTTTTTTTTTGGTGTTCATTTTTTGAGTTCTTTACGAATGCTGGAGATTAGTGCTCTATCTGAGGTATGTGTGATAAAATTTTTCAAAGTTTTTCAAAGAGTTTTTACCTTTATATCCATGAATCTGCAAGGGGTGGGGTGTTGCTGATTCCTGAGAGATTCTCAAGTCATCTTTCCTATTTCCTCAGTCAAAGTTCTTGGTTTCTCTTTATTGGGTGTTTATCTCTTCAGCAACACCATCTTCCTTGGCTTCCAATTTTACACATTCTTTTTTACACATTATTTTTCAAATCTTTTTTTCTGTTTCTTATTCCAAATTCTCACTGAAAACCTGGTTAAATCAGTCAATAATTCCCCATGCCATAGTCTGAATGCTATGCTGCTTTGAAATTCCCCTCTGCCAGGTAAGTTTGTCCATCATCCTTAAATTCAGCCTCATACAAGTTCTCAGGACATGGACAAATGCCGACAAGTTCTTTCCCAGAAAGTAACATATATGGTCTCTATTCCAGTTTCCAGGAGTCCTTATTCCTATATGTAACCTCATGAGCACAATCTTTACTGTCCATTTTCCTATCAGTATTCTGGTCTTCTGAACCCATACCAGAATCATCCATTAAACTCATTGTACAATATTCTAGGGGTTCTACAGTCTGCATCTCCAATTCTATCCAAACTGTTCATACAAACCAGTTTCAAAAGCTAGTCATGTTATAACACAGCAATGACCACCCCACTCCTAATACCAATTTCTGTGTGAGTTAGTTTTTCATCACTGTGAAAAAAAAAATACCTGAAAAAATCAACTCGAAAGAGGAAAGATTTATTTTGACTCAGTTTCAGAGATTTCAGTTTGTGGTCAGCTGGCTCATTGTTCCTGGGCCTATCTTGAGTACAGTACAATCATAACAGAAGGGCATGGCAGAGCTAAGCTACTTACTTTGTGGCAACCAGGAAGGAGAGAGAGAGAGAGAGAGAGAGAGAGGAGAGAGAGAGAGAGAGAAGAAAGCGGTTGGAGACAAGATTTAGTTTCCTAATGCATACCACAGGAACTACTCCCTTCAACTAGGGCCCACCTTCTACTCTTCCCACCACCGCCCACTAGTCTATTCAGTTATGAATGCATTAATGGATTAAGCCACTGGTTAGGTTAGAGCCTTCATGACCCAATCACTTCCCAAAGGTTCCACTTGTGAACATTGTCACATTGGAAATGAAACCTTCAACATGAGCTTTTGGGGGACATTCCAGATTCAAACTGTAATGAGGCAAAATTAGTTTAAAAGTGAAATTATATGTATATACACATATATACATATATATATATATATATTTAGAAACATTTAAATGAAGGCATCTGGGAGAATTAACAACCTACCCGTAGCTCTGATAACCTGTGAAAAGGAAAAGGAAAAAGAAAGTGAGACTCTGGAGCTTGTTTACTGGAGATGAAGTTGAACGATTCATTTTTCTAGCATTGTACTTCTGCACCAGAACTTTTTTTTTTTTTTGTACCAGAACTTTTTGATAAAGAATTTAATATAATTAAAATAAACCAAAATAAAGAAAGAGTAACTAAAAGGTAAGTAAAAGGATGTGACATTTTGATACCTGGGAAGAAATCTTCTAGCATCAGTTACATACAGCTCAATTTGTCACAGTCCTTGCACTTAACCTACTTGATATGCCTTTGAAGCAAAAAACATAAAGGAGTCCTCTTGGCTGAAGTCAACAGCAAGAAAATATTCAGCAGAAAGTATTTAGCAAGTTGTTGATGGTGATAGATTTGAAGGGACTCAGAAGTTTCTTTTGCTGGGTCCTAGGAAGACAGGGTGACAAAGTGCACATATTTGTGGGGGAGCAAGTGAAGACAGACTTTAGAATGCTCAGAATCACTGAATGCTGGCTGTATGGACTGTCATTCCCACCTCAACAAGAATTCCTACAGGCATCTGTGGGGGTCATAGCCGAGTTGAATACCAAACCATATTTTAAGTTATGAGTAAGAGTCATTGCTTTTAATTAGTTGCTGAAGGTAGGTGTGTGATAAAATATTCTCTATAAAATGCTTATGGACGAGTAAGCTGGAAATAGCTGATCTTTTGAGAATTGATGGAAATTAATATCTTCTCTCTGGAAAAATATACTTATGTGTAAATGTTTGATTACCAACATCTCTTCAGTAAATTTTCCACTTGACTACATGCAAAAAGGGAATGACATATTTGCTGAAAGAGAATGGGGTCTCTACCCCAGACCCCATCTCTAAGCACTCATATAATTTTCCTTGGATAGTTTCAAATACCATACCCAGCTTATCACATTCTCTTCTCCTATCCAAGATTTTTTGAAATATTTACAAGATAGGAACTTGCAGTCAAGTTCCATTTTATTAATAAACCAAAATATATAAAATGATAAAATAATATACATTTGTTGGTGGATACTTTAATAAAAGCTAATTCATCCTCAGTATGTCTTAGTGCCAGGTACCCTTCTTACTGAAGGGAAACTGAGGAAAAGAGCAGTTAAGGAACTTGCCGGTGATCCACAGCTGCTAGGTGAAGAACTGGGGTTCAAACTGAGGCTGTCTAGCTCAGTACAGCCATGGGTGGCAGCGTCAAGGCCCAGGGCCTTCATGAATTCATTTCCTGGTTTGAGGATAGGGGAGGATTACTATGGTAGTTTCCCCATCGTCCTTGAAGATTCTCCTCCTACTAAAGGTACTTCTGTAATTTCTGCCCCATTCCTCAAGGACTTAATGTTGGAGATCAATATTGCCCAAATTCAGAAGGACTTTTAGCAGAAAGTAAGAGAAGCTCATCTGTTTATGCTGGCACTCAGGGTCTTTTCTGTTTGCTCTGCTTCAGAGACCTTATTTATCTGTCCTGTCTCTCCTTTTGAAAGTCACTTTCAGTCTCCTCAGGAGGCCTTTTCTCTTCAGACAATTAGCAGTCTCTTTTCCCTGTGACACTGCACACAACATATGGCGTTGGGTTTTTGGGTTTTTGCTTAATCATTAAACTTTACTGTAATGTTACGTGTGAATGGAGTCTAATCTGGAGTGAGAAGAGAACAGGTTGTGTTTCTCCTTCAATCTCATCATCTCTATTTCATTCATTGCTTTTCTCTTGAGCTGTTTGTACACAAACTGAGGCATTGCTGTTTAACATTGCTCCACAAATGAACAAATCTCCTTGCTGCCTCACATTCGCATGCATTTTCCAATCCCAATTGCATGGACTACAGCACATTAAGAGCAAAGCAAAGGTCATCACTGGCTCCAGTCAATTCCCAGTGAGGGAGGCTTTGACACAGAAACTGACTTATTGTTTGTGATTTTGCTCGAGTGCTTAAAGTAGGCAGGGATACTTCTTTAGGCTAGAAATATTTTCCAGTCTTCTAAGTAGACTTAGATCCCACTTAGAGCATAGTTGACAAGAGTTGGGAACAGGAAAGGGAGTTTAATACTCACTCTCAGGCTGATGAATGAGGGGAATGTTGAAAAATGAGGCCATATTTCAGGCAGGTGTTTGATCTCTGATTAGAAAGGCTACCGAATGAGGGATAAAAACCACTAATTACCAGTGTTACATTAATATTTCAAGTTGATATGCTTGTGCTGGACATTTGATATATCAAATCTACACAAAGTTTAGGGTTATTTTTTAGATAATAAATCTGGATTTGACTCAAGAATTAAAGCTATAAAATAGATTACATTGATTTTGTGTTAAAGAGAATGTGATTTCTAACGGGTGGTTAAAACATTTTTTTTTTTCTCTTTCTTCTTCTAAGCTTATTTTGTACAATTTTTCCTTAGGAGCTAAGGAGCATACTCTGAAATTACATTCGAGCAAGGACTCTGGTTCACGGCTCTCGACTCATCAACGCTAATGCTCACCTGTGGACCCCGTCTCTCCATCATTCCCATTCCTCATCTTTCCTTTCAGATCTTAATGAATTAATGTGCTCATGAAGGAAAGGAAAAAGAAATAAGGAGACTTATAAAGACCCCCTTCACCACATAAAGTCTTATTTTTATAATTAAAAAATTAGGGTCTAATATTATATACACTGATTTTACCACTGTCACTCAACTTAATGCAAGATTAACCTAGCATTTTCAAGCCTGAGGGGACCCAAATAATGTTCTCTTTCTTTATTTTATACATGAGAAGATCATGATCAGGAAGGTTAGGAAACATGCAGGGGACCATAGAGCTTTCAGTGACAGTGTTAGGACAAATGTGCAAATCTCTTGATGGGTTTAAGGCTCTTCCTGAAAATCCTATTGATTGTTGAATAGGATTCTGGACTACTTTAACATAGTACGTAGAAATCTGAGGATGTAGAATGCTCTAGAAAATCTTCCATCTAGCCAATATCTCGTCAACTCCTTTGCTAAAGATGGTGCTGGCCTGGCCCTACCCAGACATTTTGAGATAAGGAGATGCTGATATCTTCTATTAGGCTCAGTCTGGTCCTGAACAAAATCTTAATTATGACTTTTTAGTGCTGAAGTGAATGTCAAATTTAAGATATGGAAACTCATGTTTATGCTTAGATCATTATTAACTCCTTAAATAGAAGCAAATCATTAACTGGTTTGGACCCATTTCCTGAATGCTATATAAGCAGAGCTGGAAGAAATGACAATTTAAAGCCTTTCCCAGCTACAACATGGCTTTATGAATTGTGGAAACCACTTCCTATCTAAGTAGATTGCAGAGGATGAAATAAGGTATTTTCCACATTCTTTTTCTAAATTAATATGTAATAAATTGGTAAGTTTGTAATAGGCAGATAGGGAAAGGGGCACAGCAGAAGAAGAGTTAGCAGTGGGATGGTAGCCATTATTTATAAAATAAATAGGTAATTGTTGCAAGTGGTGATTAAGAAAGGAATCAAGTTTGGTTCCAGCAAGTGGATTTTATTCATGAAATGCACACCCAACTTAACATTCTCAATAATAGCAAGACACAAATACATTGAAGATTCACTCCCTTATTCACCTAGGGTCCAATCCCCATGGACTTACTCAATGCAACGTCTCTTAGCCAAGAAGTCAGTCAGCAAGACTGAGGGGATTCTTCTTAGCCATAGCCTCTCTCAGCTTCTCAGATGTCTTTGGATGTCCTCGGGTGTTTGATAAGCCAGAGGCTGGGTGGCAGTCATTGTCATGGAAGAGGTGGTTAATTATCTGGCCTTGGTGACAACAGCTGATCAGCAATCAATGATAGTGTGGACAGCAGCCGGAGCAGTCAAGAGACAGAGCGACGTGGAGTCCTCTGATCACGGTGCTGCTGCAAAAATCCAGGGTTTTAAGCAGTGATGTTCAGCCCAGTCATGCTCTGGTCTTCATTGATAAAGACCAGACACGGACTAGACTAGGAGCCCCCACTCAAATCATAAAGGTTCATATTGGCATTGTTCAGGAGTTTCATCTGCCACATGGCAAGTTTGTCACTATGCACCTTTATTTTAGTTTTACAAGTGCAGGCAAAATACCAATCACAGCTTATTGTTTACTACATAACACACAACTGTAGCAATTCCCTGTTATTTCCCTTGACTCATTACAGTAACACATGATGGTTGGGAGGATGTAGGTGTACTACTATGAAATTATTTCATGTTATGATTTGTACACTTCCCCAATTTCAGAATCTTTTTGACCTTGAAAAAGTCACTAATCAATCCTTGCTCCACTTGAGCAAAGGTGAATGAATGAATCCTGATGTGGAATAAACAATCAGCATCTTTCTATATTTTCAAAACACAGTTCTTGAAGGCCCAAGTACAATTCGGGCAAGCAAAAGCCTTTCTGAATGTTGTCCACAGTGATTGGTAGACATCCTTCCTGGTCCACATCTATCAGTCGCCTCTCTGAGCCTCCTCCTCCACTATGTCTCAGTTTTGGCCTAAACTTTGCCAAAAATTTCTCTATCCTTGATATCTCCCCTTAGTAATTTTCCACTGACTAAGACCCCACTTGGCCCTTGTCTTCAGAATTGTGTTCTCCCTCTTTACTCTATTGCCATAGTCTTGAATAAAGTCTTCCTGTCATTAACAAGACATTGATAATTTTTCCTAAGACACAAAGACTGAAACAAAGTCCCTTCCCACCCAATGGCCTGTCTGCTTAACACATTGGTGACTGCCTCCGAGATCATGAAGAATGTTTGTTTGGGCACACTGAACTTTATGGCCTATGCAAGCAAACTAGTAATTCTTTGATTTCTTTCCAATAAAATTCACATTGGCATCTTTTATTGTAATATACAAAGCAGGAGAATTCATGGCCAGTGCCTGAAGGTGGAATCACTGAAGACATTGCCTGCTGCTACAGGGATGGAACTGGAAGGGAATTTTAGTTCCATACACACGTAAACAGCTGCTCTTTTCTGAGGTGGACTGGTGGACACATAAATTTCTCCAGTGAAATTAGGATGACCTCTATTATTGTCTCTCCCTCTGCACTTTCGCAAGATGTATCTTGCTCCTCATGGTAAATAAACAAGGGGTTTAGCTACAGGGAGACATTTCTAATTATCATCGTTATTCATAAGAGGCAAGACAGAATCTGCGAAGAATATCCCTAATGCCTAGGAAGAAGAATTCATCACGAGAGCAGAAACGGGTACCGGTTGATACATTTGGACAAGAAAATAGAACAAATATGATAGTTCTGGTCTCTGAGAACCTAGGGGCAGGAGGAGAAAGGCCCTGGTATAAGAGCAGATAGAACTTTTTCTCCAAGTTCAGTGAATACTGAACGACTAGAAGTTCTGGGCTTTCCCCAGCTGAGCTCAATCATCCTTTCTCTTACTCCTCTAGAATATTTATTGATGCATGAGGAGAACTGGTAATGATTAGCAGGGAGCAATGGTGGACTGATTATCATAACGAGAGATTAGTGATAGACTGAAACATGGACATGTGTCCTTAAGTAAAACATGCGGAATTCCCCGAAATACTGATTGGGAACTCCGAAGAGGTCCAGACTCCTCACACAGGTCAGTGCAGCAATGGATGTCTCTGAATTTCAGCAATGTCATTAAAGGTACTCCTTTTTTTCAGAGGTTTGCGTATTTGACACATGCATATGAAAGGCATTGCTGATACAAGGTACATTGGATTATACAGGTATGGTCAAACAAATTTCTTATTTTATTTATTTTATTAATATTTATTTGTATTTGCATTCATCTTAATACTTCTCTATATCCAGACAACTATATCTTGACACATATAACAAACACACAGGCTTCATCATGTGAATCACATATTTTCATAATACACTTCAGTCTTTGACTGCTGAGAAGAAAAATGAGCCATACCTGGAAATCAGGAGTAAGTTCCATTTGTTTCCTGCCTGTACCTGTCTGAACTGCATCTCATAAGTCACCTTCATTTCTCTGGCCTCAAATTCTGATTGGCCTGTTTTGAAGGAACATCATTAGGAGATGTCAATGTGTAAGAGGAGTGTTGGTTAGTTTTTTGACATAAGCTTTAACCAGCGGAAGGCCTTGTTTCAATCCTGATGATTTGTTCACAGTAAAATTTTGAAACAAATTAATTTTTTGATCCTCTTATCTGTAACATAGCGATAATGATTTATTTAACTCATCTGTTATTGTGAACATCCAATGAGCTAATATATGCTATGCACCTATAAACTTCACTTAGTACATATTAATCAAATATGGAACTTGGAAAACCTTTATTTTTTATTGAGACTATTTGATTATTTCCATTTAGTGGTTATGTTTCACAATCTTTTGATACTAAAATGACTCAAGATAGAAAAGTGTAAAATATACACATCAAACATTTCAAAATGATCTGTAGTTGGTGAGAAATAGGAATAAACATAGTGTAGAATGCTACCTGACAGTAGGTGAAAATTAACTGGAAAGTTAGAATTTATTTATTTATTCTATTGTTTTCATTTCTATTGTTCATTAAACTGTGTGTATCCCCATTATTTTAAATAAAGCTAGTCCTCTTAATCCTCATTCCCACACTCTGTACCTCCAATTCTTTTTAGTTTGTTTCACTCTGTTCTGACACATAAAAATTCTTCCCAATAATTTATAGGTATTATCACTGTTAGTTAAGAGGAAAAATGATGTGATAAAAATGACCACATAGATATGTAATCTAGATTTTTGGATCAGGAAGAGCATTACTCTGGATTGTTTATTAAATACAAACCACATTCATTTGGAAGTTTCTTTCTCTCTCTCTCTCTCTCTCTCCTTTCTCAGATGAAAGATTTGGAGGACTTGCAAATGATTCAGCTATAGATTAGTTTCTGTGAATATGTACAACCCATTTGCTCCTTCATCCAAAAAGATCTGAGTAGAACCTAAGTGCTGGTTACAGTATATTACTTTTGGGTTAAGGTAACTACTATGGACTGGCAATTGATCATTTCTGCTATACTTCAGGTTATCTTCCACACTTATATGTGGGAAGTAGTTCATTACTATAGTAGCAGTAAATGCACCTCTGGTCTTTTACCTTATAAAATCAGTTTCTGACAGTGACACTGGTAATAGACAACTTACCTGTGTATTTACCTTCTGGTGCAATTGCCTTGATTCTTCATTTCAGTGTCCACATTGATAGAACAACACACTATAAATGATTTTATTTAAGAAAAAATAAGTTTTAGTAATTTACTAAGTATCAATATTGTGATTTGTAGTTTCCAAAAAGCATCTAGGGAAATTTAAAAAGAAAGATTGTAAGAGGCCTGCATTTTGCTTACTGATGAATATTCAAATGATCCTAAAGAATCATTCATAGATTTTATATTCTTGTGTTCTCATAGCTAAATGTTTTTATGACATATAAACAGAAAATTTGTGAAAGTCTATATTTTCGTGAAGAATTTACCAGTGAGTCTTCAGAATATGAGGCAACTAATTTTGTCCTAACAATTTGCCAAAATTAAAATAATTGGAAACATCTTAGAAGAAGGAACAAGAATAAGGTGATCATACAATATGCTGTGAAAATCTTATAAACTATATTTTAAATGAGTTTCCTAAATCACAAAATTATAGTCATTTCTGTTTTTTTCGCCCATACATTTGAAAGCAATATTCACTTCCAAACTCATGTGCACTTATGCAAATATTTAAATTGGGAGGGGAAAACTTTTAAATAATACCTTTTTATTAATGTGCTCCATTTGCTACCATTACTCAATTTTTAAGTAATTCTAGGCGGGTTTCAAGATGGCGGCCCTAGAGGGTGGCTGCATTTCATGTTGCTCAGGACTCAGGATTCAAAAGAGGAGATATTGAGACGCTTGGGACCAACTCAAAGCAGCCGGGTGACTCTCACCCCCTGGGGAGGCATCCCGGATGGGACGGTGGTCCCAGAACGCAGGAAACTTTGTGAAGTAGAACTGCCGGCGAGACGCCCCCTCCCCCCGCTGGAGCAGTGAACGCGGACAACTGGGAGCGCCGTTAAAGGAGGCCGCTCGGCACAGCGCTGGGACTCGGAGCAACCACTGGGGCTCCGGTGGCTGCCCAGGGGAGGAGTGGCGAGGAGAGCTGTGTGGACCCAGGACACCGGGGCCTGCCCTGAGGAGGAGGAGGAGGAGCGTGGCCACTTGGATTCGGAGTGACTGCACCAGAGCTACAGGTGGTTGCCAGAGGAGAAGCCGCGCGGCGAGCTGTTTGGACTCAGACCACTTCTGAACCCTGGGGCCTGCCCTGAGGACGAGGAGGAGGAGCGGGGCCACTTGGATTCGGAGTGACTGCACCAGAGCTACAGGCGGTTGCCAGAGGAGAAAGCCGCGCGGCGAGCTGTTTGGACTCAGAACGACGCTCTGAACACCGGGGCCTGCCCTGAGGACGAGGAGGAGGAAGAGGGAGCGCGGCCGATTGGATTCGGGTGACTACACCAGAGCTACAGGCGGTTTGCCAGAGAAGGGGCTGCGTGGCGAGCTGTTTGGACTCAGACCACTCTGAACCCCGGGGCCTGCCCGGAGGAGGAGGAGGAGGAGGAGGAGGAGGAGGAGGAGGAGGAGCGCGGCGGGTCATTTGGACTCGCAGTGACTGCATTAGCGCTCCAGGCGGCTGCTCAGAGGAGAAGGCGAGTGGTGAGTTGTTTGGTCTTAAAGTGACAGCGCCTGAACACAGGTGGGCTGCCTGGAGGAGAAGCGTGGTGGGACGCTTGGTCTTGAGTGGCCGCACCAGAGCTCCGGGCGGTTGCCCAGAGGACCCATGCAGCGGGTCACGTGGATTCAGAGCCACTCAGAGGGACTGCTCCTGAACACCCGGGGGGTTATCTGGAGAAGGAGGAGGAACGGGGGAGGGTCACTTCGACTCGGAGTGATTGATTGCCCCGGGCTACGGGTGGTTGGTGGGAGGAGGAGGCACGAAGTGAGTTTCTTGGACTCCTAGTGACCCCACCGGAATACGGGCGGCTGTCTGGAGGAAGAGGCCTGTGGCGGGTCTCTGGGACTCAGAGCGATTGTTCGGGGGCCACAGGTGGCTGCTCAGAGGAGGGGCCACACAGCCAGGCGATTAGGTGCAGAGCAGGGTCCCAGGATCTAGGAGGCTTCTGGGTGGAAGAGCCGCACAGAGACAGGCTTAGGGCGGAGCGAAGGTTCCAGGCCTGTGGGCAAATTCTCTGAGAAGGGGCAGCCTAAGGAGATTCATCTGCGAAGGGTGAGGCTCCCAGGCCCAGGAGGTAGGGCCGGGCCCCTGGGAACTTTGCAGAGGAAGGCAGCCCAGCCCAGGCGGTAGCTGTAAATTGACGGGAACCTCTAGGAGGGAACTGACCAGCGAGACCTCCCCACTGGGTGAGTCTTCCCTGCTGGGTGAGGTTTCCCCACAAGGACGGTAAAACCAGAGACTCAGGCCCAAACAGGCCTTGCCTCAGCCCGCAGCCTCGGTCCCCTTTGGATGACCATTGGTTAACAAGTGGAGGCACCTCTGCCCACTAGCAGGGATTATACCCCACCTGAAGGCCACCACTCCTAGAGAGGCAGCTTCCTTGTGGAGCACCGCATTATCAACTTCCTCCATGACTACAGCCTAAGGGGGATATATATAGAAATCTTCAGGGACATTGTAAGTCAATAGAGGAAATCTGCAATATCTCAGCGGTCCACTGATACCTGAAAAATATGAGAAAACAAGGAAAGAAAATGCTGCAAACAAATCTAGATGTTACATCAATAAAAACCCAATGACAGCATGGCAGAAGAAATGACAGAAAAGGAGTTCAGAATGTACATAATTAAAATGATCAGAGAAGCAAACGATGAGATGAAAGAGCAAATGCAAGCATTGAATGATCGCACCAATCGACAGTTAAAAGAGCAAATACAGGAAGCAAAAGATCATTTCAATAAAGAGTTAGAGATATTGAAAGAAAACCAAACAGAAATCCTTGACATGAAGGAAACAATAAACCAAATTAAGAACTCCATAGAAAGCATATCCAATAGGATAGAACACCTGGAAGACAGAACCTCAGACATTGAAGACAAAATATTTAACCTTGAAAACAAAGTTGAACAAACAGAGAAGATGGTAAGAAATCATGAACAGAATCTACAAGAACTATGGGATATCATGAAAAGGCCAAATTTAAGAATTATTGGGATTGAGGAAGGTCTAGAGAAACAAGCCAAAGGAATGAACAATTTATTCAATGAAATAATATCAGAAAATTTCCCAAATCTGAAGAATGAAATGGAAAATCAAGTTCAAGAGGCTTATAGGACTCCAAATACACAAAATTACAACAGACCCACACCAAGGCACATTATAATGAAAATACCTAACATACAAAATAAAGACAGAATTTTAAAGGCTGTGAGAGAAAAGAACCAAATTACATTCAGGGGGAAACCAATACGCATATCAGCAGATTTTTCAATCCAGACCCTAAAAGCTAGAAGGGCCTGGAACAACATTTTTCAAGCCCTGAAAGAAAATGGATGCCAACCAAGAATCTTATACCCAGCAAAACTTACCTTCAAATTTGATGATGAAATAAAATCCTTCCATGATAAACAAAAGCTAAAAGAATTTACAAAAAGAAAGCCAGCATTACAGAACATTCTCAACAAAATATTCCATGAGGAAGAGATGAAAAACAAAGAAGCAAATCAGCAAAGGGAGGAATTATCCTAAAGGAATTGTCAAATAAAGGAGGAAACAAGTTGTGTCAAACAAATAAATAAACAAAATTTTAAAAATGAACCAAATGACCGGGAACCAAATCATTTCTCTATAATAACCCTGAATGTTAATGGCCTGAATTCATCAATCAAAAGACATAGACTGGCAGACTGGATTAAAAAGAAGATCCACAATATGTTGCCTGCAAGAGACTCACCTCATAGAAAAAGATACCCATAGACTAAAGGTGAAAGGATGGGGAAAACATACCATGCACATGGACTCAGCAAAAAAGCTGGAGTATCCATCCTCATTTCCGATAATGTGGACTTCAAGCCAAAGTTAGTCAGAAGGGATAAAGAAGGTCATTTCATACTGCTTAAGGGAAGCATAAATCAGCAAGATATAACAATCATAAACATCTATGCCCCAAACAGTGGCTCATCTATGTATGTCAAACAAATCCTTCTCAATTTCAGAAACCAAATAGACCATAACACAATAATACTAGGTGATTTTAACACGCCTCTCTCACCTCTGGACAGATCTTCCAGACAAAAATTGAACAAAGAAACCATAGATCTCAACAACACAATCAATAATTTAGACTTAACGGACATTTATAGAATATACCATCCAACCAAGAGTGAATACACTTTCTTCTCAGCAGCACATGGATCCTTCTCTAAAATAGACCATATATTATGCCACAAAGCTAATGTTAGCAAATACAAGAAGATAGAGACACTAGCATGTATTCTATCAGATCATAATGGATTGAAGTTAGAAATAAATGAAAGAGTAAAACACAGAAACTATTCCAACATCTGGAGATTAAACAATATGCTATTATACGATGAATGGATAACAGAAGATATTAGGAAGGAAATTAAAAAATTCTTAGAGGTAAATGAGAACAAAGAAACATCATATCAAAATCTCTGGGACACTATGAAAGCAGTACTTAGAGGAAAATTTATTTCATGGAGCGCATTTAATAAAAGAAGTAAAACTCAACAAATAAACAACCTAACACTACAGCTCAAAGCCCTAGAAAAAGAAGAACAGAACAGCACCAAAAGTAGTAGAAGACAGGAAATAGTTAAACTCAGAGCTGAAATCAATGAAATTGAAACAAAAGAAACAATACAAAAAATTGACAAAATAAATAGTTGGTTCTTCGAAAAAATAAACAAAATTGATAAACCTTTAGCCACACTAACAAAGAGAAGATGAGAGAAAACCCAAATCACTAAAATTCGGAATGAACAAGGAAATATCACAACAATCAGGATGGAAATACAAAACATAATTAGAAGCTATTTTGAAAATCTATACTCCAACAAAATAGAAAATTTCGAAGACATCAACAGGTTTCTAGAGAAATATGAATTGCCTAAACTGAACGAGGAGGACATAAACAATTTAAATAGACCAATTTCAAGTACTGAAATAGAAGAAGTCATCAAAAGCCTTCCAACAAAGAAAAGTCCGGGACCAGATGGGTTCTCAGCCGAGTTCTACAAAACCTTTAAAGAAGAGCTCATTCCAATACTTCTCAAAGTATTCCATAAAATAGAAGAGGAGGGAACCCTCCCAAACTCATTCTATGAAGCCAATATCACACTGATACCTAAACCAGACAGAGACTCATCAAGGAAAGAAAATTTCAGACCAATATCCTTAATGAACATCGACGAAAAAATTCTCAACAAAATTTCAGCAAATCGCATACAAAAACATATTAAAAAGATAGTGCACCATGATCAAGTGGGTTTCATCCCAGGGATGCAAGGTTGGTTCAACATCAGGAAATCAATAAACGTAATTCACCATATTCATAGACTTAAAGTCAAGAATCACATGATTATTTCAATAGAAGCAGAAAAAGCATTTGATAAAATACAGCACCCCTTCATGCTCAAAACACTAGAAAAAATAGGGATAGTGGGAACATTCCTTAACATTGTAAAGGCCATTTATGCTAAGCCCATGGCTAATATCATTCTAAATGGTGAAAAACTGAAAGCATTCCCCCTAAAAACTGGAACAAGGCAGGGATGCCCTCTTTCACCACTTCTATTCAACATCGTTCTTGAGACTCTGGCCAGAGCAATTAGACAAACCAAAGAAATTAAAGGGATACGAATTGGAAAAGAAGAACTCAAACTATCCCTGTTCGCTGATGACATGATTATATATTTAGAGGAACCTGGAAATTCCACCAGAAAACTCTTAGAACTCATAAGTGAATTCAGTAAAGTAGCAGGTTACAAGATCAATGCCCATAAATCCAACGCATTTTTATACATAAGTGATGAATGTTCAGAAAGAGAAATTAGGAAAACTACCCCATTCACAATAGCCTCGAAAAAAATAAAATACTTGGGAATCAATCTCACAAAAGAGGTGAAAGACCTCTACAATGAGAACTATACAACACTAAAGAAAGAAATTGAAGAACACCTTAGAAGATGGAAAGATCTTCCATGTTCTTGGATAGGAAGAATTAATATTGTCAAAATGGCCATACTACCTAAAGTGCTATACAAATTCAATGCAATTCCAATTAAAATCCCAATGACGTACCTTACAGAAATAGAGCAAGCAATTATGAAATTCATCTGGAAGAATAAGAAACCCAGAATAGCTAAAGCAATCCTTAGCAGGAAGAGTGAAACAGGGGGTATTGCAATACCAGATCTTCAACTCTACTACAAAGCAATAGTAACAAAAACGGCATGGTATTGGTACCAAAATAGAAAGGTAGATCAATGGTACAGAATAGAGGACACGGACACAAACCCAATAAATACAATTTTCTCATACTAGACAAAGGTGCCAAAAATATGCAATGGAGAAAAGATAGCCTCTTCAACAAATGGTGCTGGGAGAATTGGAAATCCATATGCAACAGAATGAAACTAAACCCATATCTCTCACCATGCACGAACTAAACTCAAAATGGATTAAGGACCTCGGAATCAGACCAGAGACCCTGCAGATTATAGAAGAAAAAGTAGGTCCAAATCTTCACCTTGTTGGTCTAGGACCAGACTTCCTTAACAGGACTCCCATAGCACAAGAAATAAAAGCTAGAATCAAACCACTGGGATAGATTCAAACTAAAAAGCTTTCTCTCAGCAAAGGAAACTATCAGCAATGCGAAGAAAGAGCGTACAGAGTGGGAGAATATCTTTGCCAATCATACTTCAGATAGAGCACTAATCTCCAGAATCTATAAAGAACTCAAAAAACTCTACTCCAAGAATTCAAATAATCCAGTCAACAAATGGTCTAAGGAAATGAATAGACACTTCACAGAAGAAGATCTACAAGCAATCAACAAACATATGGAAAAATGTTCAACATCTCTAGTAATAAGAGAAATGCAAATCAAAACCACCCTAAGATTCCATCTCACCCCAATTAGAATGGCAATTATCAAGAATACGAGCAACGACAGTTGTTGGCGAGGATGTGGGGAGAAAGGTACACTCATACACTGCTGGTGGGGCTGCAAATTAGTGCAGCCACTCTGGAAAGCAGTGTGGAGATTCCTTAGAAAACTTGGAATGGACCCTCCATTTGACCCAGCTATCCCACTCCTTGGCCTATACCCAAAGGACTTAAAATCTGCATACTACAGAGATACAGCCACATCAATGTTCATAGCTGCTCAATTCACAATAGCCAGACTGTGGAACCAACCTAGATGTCCTTCAATTGATGAGTGGATAAGAAACTGTGGTATATATATACAATGGAATATTACTCAGCCATAAAGAATGATAAAATTATGGCATTTGCAGGCAAATGGATGAAATTGGAGAATATCATGCTAAGTGAGATAAGCCAATCTCAAAAAGCCAAAGGATGAATGATATCACTAATAAGTGGAGGATGACACATAATGGGGGGGAGGGAAGGGTTAGTGTTAGGATTAGAGTTAGGGTTAGGGAAGGGGACAAGTATGGAGGAAGGAACTACTGTATAGAGGGTAAAGAGGGGTGGGAGGGGTGGGGGGAAGGGAAAAAATAACAGAATGAATCAAACAACATTACTCTATGTAAATTTATGTTTACACAAATGGTATACCTTTACGCCATGTACAGAGAAACAACATGTATCCCATTTGTTTACAATTAAAAAAAAAAATTTTAAGTAATTCTATATGCCCACAGATTTAGCTAAAAAATCTCTAATGTGTTACCAAATTCATCACTGATATAAATAAATAAATAAATAAATAAATTCACACACATACATATATATTTAACTCATGTGCTTACATACACACACATACACATATACACATATAATTTATACATAAAATTGTTAGATTTCCAAACACAGCCAGTCCTCCAAACTGTTCTTTGCTATTAATTTCCAACTTAGTTTTGTTGAGATCAAAAGAGGTAAATTACAGACTGATCCTTCTTGCTGGGGGGTAGCATGGTGTCAATTTTTGTGAATGTTCCATTTGCTTTGAAAAGGAGTGTATTCCAGTATCGATAGGCATAAAGTTTTACATAGGTTCATTGGGCTTATATTGTTAATTGGACTTTTGAAATCTTCTATAGCCTTATCCAAAGTAGTTCAAGACCAGCCTAGGCGACATGGTGAGAACTGTCTCAAAAATTTATTTGAATTAATTTTGAATATTTATTCTCTTGTCTGTTGTCTCTGCTCTTTTCCAGCCATATTTCTTTTCTTTTCTTTTTCTTTTTTTTTTTTTTTTTCTGTCTTTTGACTTCTGGCAGTGAGGTGTTCATTTTCCTTTGAGAAATGAGTTGAAGTGGAATTCCTGCAGAGATTTCATTTGATTCTGCCAGTTCCTGGTACCACTTTGAATTACATTCTCTCTCTGAGGAGCTTCTGAATCAACCAGGTGGTGTGAATTCAGATCTCAACTGTGCTGCAAGAGCCAGTCTGGGATTACAAAGATGCAAAGAAGGATTTTTTTTCCTCCTCCACTTGGCACTGGATGTGATAGGAAAGTTTTCTCAGTATCCCCTTTGCATGGCAAGGCTTATTTCTAATTCTACTTTTACTGTGAGTGCAAACGTGTGGGTCGTCTCTGATTACATTCCCTACCCTGGGAACCTTCTGAGCATTATCTCCCCTCTCCCACTCCCAATACCACCATGGAAACTCAAGATACCTAGACGTGGTAGTCATCCTCCAGATACTAACTGTTTTGGGGACTTGCACACCTGCTAAGTTTTTCTGGTTTCATTTATTTGGGGTCTTTAAAGATTTATTGATATCTTGAAAGGTCAGGAATGCATTCAAAAGGGAATGCAGTTTATATATATTTAAACAAAAGTTTTCAGCAGTCTGGGTTATTCTGCCACTTCTTGCACTTCAGAGAATTATTGTGTGACCAATTCTCCATGTTACTGTAAACAGGAGCACTTGAACATATTCTTCAGAAGGAGGTGACATGCCGGATTTTGAAATATTTCATAGAAGACACATTCGACTTAATAGTCTGGGTATATCATTCGATAACTCATGGAAACTCTCAATGTAACAAAAGTATCAAGAACAAATGGGAGTCATTCTCTTCCAAGTGGAAAAATAAGACAAAAGACTCATGAGATGTGCTTATGGAGCTTTGTTTTTTCTTTATGGTAAGTACAGACAAAATCGGATGAACTAAAAATGAAAATAAATTTGCTGAACCAGACACCACCATAAAATGATTTAAACACCATCTTTTAGATTAAGGAAACACTCTTGCTACCTTGAGGAAGTAGTTCTGAGAGTCTTTTTCTGGAAAGAGCATGAGCTGTAGCAACCTGATGATGAGCTAGGAGCAACAGTGTTGCCCCGTTAGTGCTGAACCACCAGCCCCGGGCCAAGTGGAAAGTCCTTGTCCACCCAGTACTTTTTGATCTGCCATCTTCAGATTACCAGACTCTCAGATGAGGCGGAAACAGCGACAGAATTACAAGAAAAGGCTCACTTCAGAAACCCCTACTCTTAAAACTATCCCTGCTGCAGTCCAGTTAAGGAACATCAAAGGGCAAAGTGAAGCAAGGGTGTTTTTGGTGTTGTTTCTAACCTCATGGGAATACGTCTATTAGGAAAAAAAAAAAAAAAAAAAGGCAGAAAAAGACTTCGGAAAACTCAGTTTTTCTGTAAAGTGTCTGTCCCGTTCCTTGGCCCATTTATTGATTGGGTTCTTTGTATTTTTGGTGTAAAGTTTTGTAAGTTCTTTATAAATTTTGGAGAAAAGTGTTCTATCTGAAGTGCGTGTGGAAAAGATTTTCTGCTCTGTAGGCTCTCTCTTCACATTCTTGATTGTATTTGTTGCTGAGAAAAAGCTTTTTAGTTTGAGCCCTTTCCATTTATTGATTATTGCTTTGATTTCTTGTGCTTTGGGAGTCTTGTTGAGGAAGTCTGATCCTAAGCCAACATGATGAAGATCCAGGCCTACTTTGTCTTCTATTTGGTGCAGTCTCTGGTCCAATTTCTAAGTCCTTGATCCATTTTGAGTTGTTTTGTGCAGGGTGAGAGATAGAGGTTTAATTTCATTTTACTGCATATGGATTTCCAGTTTTGCCAGCACCATTTGTTGAACAGGAAAAGGACTTGGAAAGAAGTTGGTTTTCTATAGCAGAGAAATATAATCCAGAACTCTTGGTGTTAAAAAGACTCCCTCAGCTGGGCACGGTGGCACATGCCTGTAATCCCAGAGGCTTGGGAGGCTGAGGCAGGAGGACTGTGGGTTCAAAGCCAGCCTCAGCAAAGGCAAGGTGCTAAGCAACTCAGTGAAATCCTGTCTCTAAATAAATATACAAAATAGGGCTGGGGATGTGGCTCGGAGGTTGAGAGTCCCTGAGTTCAATCCCTGGTTACACCCCCACCCCCAGCAAAAAACAAAACAAAACAAAACAAAAAACCCTTTATACTATTTAAAATTATTCAAGATTTTGAAAAGCTTTTCATTTATTTAGTGATGTTTACTGACATTTACCATAATAGAAATCAAGAAAAATTTTTAGCATTTTTAATTTATTAAAAATTATCCTAATACTAGTTTATATAAATATTTTTAACTCAATTGCCATGCTGAGCATGGTGGCACATGCCTGTAATTCCAGCAACTTGGGAGGCTGAGGTAGGAGGATTGCAAATTTGAGGCCAACCTCAGCAATTTTGTGAGGCCCTAAGTAACTTAGCAAGATCTTGTCCCAAAATAAAAAATAAAATGGGCCACAGATGTGACTCAATGATAAGACACCTCTGGGTTCAATCCCCAGCACCCAAAAAATTAATTAATTGCATAATTTTTCATATTTCTAAAAGGATATGTAGTGAGCAGACTCACATTGATTTTCAATTCAAAAATCTATTTAATATGAGACTTAATAGAATATATCTGAATTCACATATCTGTTCCTGAATTCAGTCTGTCAAAGCACAATGTTTTTATTGAAGAAAATGAAGAAAATCGAGTCATAACGTATTTGTGTATGTATTTATTTAGAAAAGGACAAATATTTAATAACATTTTCAAACAACGATTTATGCTCTTTGAGACTAAATGAAAACTTAAGTTGTTGCTCCTTGAAACTTAATTGCAGAGTGAAATCTGAAACACTGATGATGTTACATTTAAATCCATTGATCTATCTTGTATTTTCATTTGTGTATGATTTTTTTTAACATCACTTATTAGTTATTTGGAATGTATTATAGTTGACATTTTCACTGCAGAATCCTCAAAAATCATGTGATAAAATCACTGCTGATTTTATTAGATCAACATATAGGTACCCAGAAACTGTCAGGCTAATTGTTGACAGAAACACATTTTCTAAAGCTCTAAATTTTGCTTGAAAGCTTCAGTTTTATCATGAACGGTAAATGCTATCATTTGTTTTTCTTGAAATGAGAGTCTCACTTTGATAATTTCAGAGAAAATGTCTGCCAAATACTGAATCTAAAGAACCATAGACACTGAATCTAAAGAACCATAGACACTGAATCTAAAGAACCATAGACACTGAATCTAAAGAACCATAGACACTGAATCTAAAGAACCATAGACTGGACCTCAGTTGTTCTTTCAGGTAAAAATGGTGTTCCTAAAGATGTTAGCTTCTGGATGAGATGGAGTAACAGGAACTGTTTTAACTCAACTGCCTGCAGGAAAGAAAGGAACAAATTACTCTAAAACAACAGCTTTCAAGATGATGAAGAATGATCCTTGGAAGATAGAAAACCAATAAGGCACATCTCTATGTACTCTAGCTTACCACCCTGGAGAACTTCAAGTCATGGTGCAGAAATGAGAAGCCAAGTCAGAATCTGTCAGATTACTCAAGTTGAGGAGGCAATGTAGAGACTGTAGACAGAACACAACAGCTGGAATTACTAGGACAGAGTACAAGAAAGAAGAGAACCGTGCAAATGCAGCTGGAAATCTACAGAATTCCCCCTTACCCTGCCAAAGATATTCAACTGTGTGTGATCAGCAAATGCACATAATAAAATACTCTGGTTGGAGAACTCATCTCAAAAGAATGAGAGGTAGAGTGCTATGCTCAGTCCCGCATGTGCTTTTTGCTGAGTATACATGTTCATTTCTGCTGAGTCAATGCTGAGGAGTGGGATTGGGGATTAATAAACTAAGCATGTTTACCTGTAGTGGTTGCACCAATTTGTGCTTCCCCCTGTGGTTCCGGGTTTTCTATATCCGCTTTAATGTTTGTGTTGTCTATTACTTTTATTTTAGTCATTCTAGAGGACGCATAATATCTCATTTGGTTCAATTTGCATTTTCCTTATTAGTATGGAATTATTTCCTTTTGATATGCTCATTGGTTTTGTTTCTATAACCATCATGATGTAACTAATCATTACCATAACCTTGTAATAAGAGCCAATTTCTTGTTATATTGAATTAACAGGGCTTTCCCTCCACTTAGAATGTACTCCAACATCCAAACTTGGGGAAATTTCTTCGCCAGAGTTATTTGACTATTTTGGGAACAGTTAGTTGAAAATCTGGCATTTAAGTAAGCAGCTATGGAAAAGCTTCATGGATTGCACTAGCTGGAAACACTTTACCAAACTGAATAAGTCCACTCAGGTGTTAATTAGCCAGTGGGTGACAAGATCTCAAAAGGAGCTGGGCAGCAAAGCTCGCCCACCCCTCACCCCCAAAAGGCTTTTCTGGGTGCTCTTTCCAACTTTTATGGTCCACTAACTCACCTCTCAAAGTGAGACACTTGGATAAATGGGGTAGAAAATGCCATCACATGATTCTGGTAAATTTTCTCTCAACAAAATTAGAACAAATTGACACTTTCTGTCAACTTTATAAATAACACTTCTATGTAAATAAAAATAAGATGAAGCAGTAGGGGGCATCTGGTTGTGCAAAAATAGAGAGCACATGGCCCAGTGAAATTAGCTCTCATGAAAGGGTTGGCTAATTATTTCTTCTTTGGGCTGTCATTCCTGAAATACCTCCAGCACCTGAGGCCTTGTGCTTGGCTTTTCTCAAATCACTTGATTTAAGTGTTTAAAAAAATTGTAGTGGGTGTCTAAATATGTCAGCAGCATAGTCCCAAGGAACAGCAATAGTCTGCAAGTCACAGTAGCCCTGACAAAAGTGCTAATGGGTGTGATGAGACATTCTGACTCACCCTTTAGGTGATACGCAGAACTGGGGAAGTCTCCCACTTAAAACAAAATACCACGACAAAATTCGATACCAAACAACCCTCTGTCCTTCATTCTCCTATGACTCACATTCTCTACCATTCCTTTGGATGAGACCAACAGCTTTTAGTTGTGATTCTTATTCTCCTCATTGATAGAAAAATATCATAACTCACTAGTTAAGCTCAAGCAATGCTCTGAAAAAGAGGGAGAGACCCTTTGCCTGGATTATGTCTCTCTATTAAAAATAAAATGAAACAAACATTTTATTAAAAATAAAATGAAACAAATTATTGGTTGAATTTCAAACATTTAGTCTAGGTAATATCCCTATGTTTCCATTTTTCTATTTTAATAAGATGAGCAATGATTTCAGGGACAGGCATCCCAGGGTGGGGCAAGGAGGTAGGAGGTGGAGCTTGGCTGGTCTACATAGGAATCTAGTTGATGGACAACTAAGTTATTGCATTTTCTGTCAAACGAAAAGCAGAAATATTTATGACTCTTTACTAAGCTTCAGGGCTCATACTGAAGGTCCTGTTGGTAGAACCCTATTCCTCACAATGAATGTACAAGTTAATTTGAGTATTTCCATTTTGCAGGTAAGAATACTGAGACTTAAAAGGTGCACACCCCTTTCTTTTTCCTTTTTCAGTACTCTGACTCTTGTTATCACTCCTGCTGGTCCCTTCTGCCTTGCTTCTCAAAGTAGTTGTTTCCCAAATTCTCTTAACTTTTGCCCACTAGAATCTTCATGGAATACTTCTCACTTACATGATGGTTTTCAGTAAGTCTGGGTGACAAAATAGAAAGTGCTAAATGCACCAATAATTAATGATAGAAACCCATGGCAAATGAGGGAACACTTCATTAGGGAAGTTTAAATATTTTTCTCATATTTTGAATAAAGAACCTCATAAATTTAAAAAAAGGAATGGAAAATAATAACACTGTATTTACTTCAATTAATCAGTGATATAGAATTAGCATTCTCTGAACCCTTTTAGTAAATAACAACAATAACAGCAACAACAAACACCTATATTCATTCTATCTATCTATCTATCTATCTATCTATCTATCTATCCATCCATGTAGTCTCCTAAGGAATTAGATAGTGAGACAGTGATTGATTTACACAGTGGGCATTCAGAAAATATTCAACACATAAAGTAGTAATAACAAGATTTTGTCTTTTGTCTTCCAATATTTCATCGAGGAAAAAAAAGTCAACTCAACAACTCAAGGTAACTAATAACCTGATATACAAATGGGCAAAGAACCTAGACAGACACTTCTCAATCTCAAAGGAAACCTGAAAATGGTGAAAAAGTTCATGAAAAGGTGCTTAACATGATTAGTCATTAGGGAAATACAAATCAATACCACCATGAGATATCAACGCAACATATACTTTTGATAAAAGAATGGTTTTATTTAAAAATGAAAAGTAACTTATGTTGATGAGTATGCAGAGAAAAGGAATCTCTTATGCCTTGGGGGTAGGAATGTAAATTAATATAGTCATTAAGGATAATGATATGTAGTTTCCTAAAAACTAAAAATAGATTTAACAGATGATCCTATAATCATACTTCTGGGCATATATTCAGAGGGACACAATCAATATGTCAAAAGGATGTAGGAATTCCCATGTTCATTGCAGCATGATTCACAATGCAAGGTATGGAATCAACCTGAGTGTATACCAGTGGATTAGTGGAAAAAAAAATGTGGTAAATATACACAATAGAATATTGCTCAGCCTTTTAAAGGTGCAATAACAAAAAAGGTTGCAATAACAGGAATGAATCTGTGGGACAGTCTGCTAAGCAAAATAAGCCAGTCTCAGAAAGACAAATGCTGAAAGCTCTCACTTATATATGGAATCCTAAAAAGTTGAACTCATAGAAGCAGAAAGTAGAGTAATGGTTACCAAAAGCCATGGATAGAAAAGGAGGAAATGAGGAATGGTTAATAAGAGGAACAAATGTTCAGACAGACCTAGGAATAGGTTTAGAAGTCTATTGTGCAAGAGAGTGGCTATAATCTATAATATGTATTATATATTGCAAAATAACAATAAATTTCTGTGGGGGCGCCTGGCTCTCCTTACAGTGTTTGACAGAGTTCCACTCAAGGATGATTGCAGAGACTCATCCTAAAAGGACTGTAGCCAGATGTACGCCTCCCTAGCTTGGATGTTATTCTGTGGAGTTTTCCTAATAATATATTACTCACTTCAGTCTGGGGATCTTGCTAGAGGTGATGGGAATAATTCTACAAATTTCCAGAAAAACATCATGGAGACAAAACACATGTTGAAACCCTGTGATGATTAACCTCACAACAGCAGAATGTTTTTTATTATGTTAAAAACCAAACACTGCATTTACTGGCACAGCCAGAACCTGTTGGGGCACAGAAACTTATAGATAACAATGTTTCCCCAAGTTTTAAGCATAAAACACCTCCCACAGTAGCTTCTAGATATGGACCAGCTTATTTTATCAATGGCAAGCCCTGGTGATTAAGTAAGGATAATCTGTAAGGTTACTGTTTTCTCATAATCTTTCGGTAAAAACAATTTCTGCCTATGCTTTGGAAACTTCTTTGATTTTATTAGTCACAAGCCTGTCATCAAAGCCTGAAGAAAAATGTATATAAACCCAGCCTTCCCCAGAATAAAGTGGGATTGATTGCACCAGAACTAGAGTCTGTGTCTTTCATTCTCCATCCATCACCGACGCTGTCTCCCGCGCCCCCTTACCAGTGTGGAACCCATGGACTCCTGCTGGGCTGGACCCCGGCAAATTTCAAATGTTTCACAATTAAAAAATGACAGGTAAGGACAGAAAAGAATGCACTAGTTTGCTTTAATTATTTCATATTATATACAGATATCAAAATATCACATAATATCCTATATATGTATATTGTTGATTTATCAAAATATTAATTAAAAATGAAAAAGCCCCATTAGTTTAATATGTCTGTTAAGAATTTCTGAAAAGTAGATATGAGTTCAAAGTTTGCTTGCTAACCATCCAAAGCATACATTTATAGTAAATATTGTTTATTCCACTTTCTTCATTCTAATTCTTTATTATATTTTAGTCTAATAAATTTTTCTCTGAATCATTTTTTTATCCAGGAGAAATTACACATAAAACCATAGTGGCATACTTTAGTGTTGGGTGTTTAGATATTTAGAAACAACATTATGATCATTTTGAAATTTATGAAAGAAATTCTTATTTGTCATGGTAAAATATGCTTGAAACTTCTTGTGTTCTATGCAAACAAAATTCAGTATTTATCTTTGTAGATAGTGTTGGGACTTTGACATTTAAAAACAGTCGTAAACCCCTGAAATATAATGAGATCTGTGTTTGAGGAAGACACTGAAAACGGCATGTAAGGGAAAGATAGAATAAAGAGAAGGAAAATTAGAAACAGGGCATCAATTAGCAGAAGTCTACAGTAACCCGGTAAGAGAGAGTGAGACACCCAGCGAGGAGAGCAGAAGACTAGCAGAGGTTATTAGAGAGAGATTAAGGATGGAGAATCAATAGAGGTGAAGGGCTAATTAGGAGTAGGGAGTAGGATAAACCTAAAATATACAGATCAAAGAAAATAAATGGAAGTCCTTAAACCAAGTTTCCCAGATATGTCCCAGAGTGAAAGAATCAATAGGAAATCAACAGCCTACAGGTTTCCTTGGTACCTTCTTTCCCTCCTTTAAAATATTTGTTTATTTGTTTATTGTTATTTGCAGTGCTGGGGATCTAATCCAGGGCCTCAAGCATGCTAGGCATACAGACACTGAGTCCATCTCCATCCCCCAGATATTTATTGAATGCTTTATTTATGCTTGCCAATTTTCGAATCTTTGGGATGAAAGAGTGAGTAAAACTAAGTTCTATTCTCAAGGCACTAGACCTCTGCTGGGAAAACATACAGAATGTAAAGAGAAAGTACAGAATGTGTAGGAACTCCAGGGAAAATTTCATCAGGAGAAACTTCTGCTATGAGTTGTGATGGAAAACTCGAGTCAAACCAGATCTTCCACCAGAACAGTTGTAAAAACTGGATTGAACAAAATGAAACATATCAGGACAACTGTTGGAAGGCACCAGAGAATATCCAACATAGCCAAGACGTTAGGACAAAGATTCCAGGTGAAAAGGATAGCGCACAGATGTGAACCTGACACACCACAAATTTCCCTGCCAGGCCTCTGCGTGAGGCATTTGCTAACTCCAAAGTTATGCAGGGCTGGGATAATTTCCCAAGAAACCAAGCAGAAGCAGTGGTAGACTAAAAAACTACAAGAAACTTTCGGTAAATCAAGGCACAGGGAAGAAATGTGATCCTGCCAAAGAGGTGACGCCCCCATTGGGTAACCCAGACTAAGCCTGTGAAAAAGAACTCACAAGAAATAGATGACCATTGACTGAATCAAGAAGATCCAACAACAATAAATGTCCCTTTGAAGAAGATAGCATCATAGAGTGCCTCTATAACTTTTCATATATCATGTCTGGCCTTTGAAGAAAAAAACAATATATATACAGCATGCTGCAAGCATGACAAAACTGGAAATCAAGATAAGAGAAATGATCCCCATCGAAGCCATATAGATATGAACAGAACAAAGAAAAGGAGTTCAGAATACACATAATGAGAATGATTCACAAAGCAAAGGATGAGATAAGAGAGTAAATGCAGGCAATGAATGATCACTCCAATAAACAGTTAAAAGAGCAAGTGCAGGAAGCAAAAGATCATTCCAACAAAGAGATACAGAATCTCAAAAAAAAAAAAGCAGATTGTCAAAAAAAAAAAGCTCATCATTGTCAGGTACCTCTCATGCATCAGCCTACTGAATCATTGAAATGAAGGAAACAATAAATCAAATAAAAAGACATCACAAACAGACTAGATCACTTGGAAGACAGAATCACAATGAAGACAAAATATTTAATCTTGAAAATAAAGTTGACCAAACTGAGAAGAGGGTAAGAAATCATGAACAGAAACTCTGAGAACTATGGGATCTCATGAAAAGACTAAATTTAAGAATTATTGGGATTGAGGAAGGCACAGAGATACAAACCAAAGGAATGAACAACCTATTCAATGAAATAATATCAGAAAATTTCCCCAATCTGACAAATACAATGGAAAAAACAAATACAAGAGGTTTAGAGAACACCAGATGTACAAAATTACAACAAATACACACCAAGGCACATTATAATGAAAATGCCTAACATCCAAAATAAAGATAAAATTTTAAAGGCTATGGGAGAAAAGCATCATATTACATATAGGGGGAAACCAACACAGATAGCAGCAGATTTCTCAGCCCCGACCCTAAAAGCTAGAAAGGCCTGGAATGCATATTTTAAGCTCTGAAAGAACATGGATGACAACCAAAAATCTTATGCGCAGCAAACCTTCAGGTTTGAAGACAAAATAAAATCCTTTCATGACAAACAAAAGTTAAAAGAATTTACAAGTAGAAAGCCTTCACTACAGAACATTCTCAGCAAAATATTCCACAAGGAACAAATGAAAAACAATGTAAGTTAGTAAAGAGAGGAACTACCCTAAAGGGAAAGCCAATTAAAGGAGAAACCAAGTCAAATTGAAAACCAAAAATAATCCAAAATGACTGAGAATACAAATCATATCTCAAAACTAACCCTGAATGTTAATGGCTTAAACTCATTAATCAAGACATAAACTGGCAGATTGGATTAAAAATAAAGACTCAACAATATGCTTCCTTCAAGAAACTCATTCTATAGAAAAAGACATCTGCACCCTAAAGATGAAAAGATGTGAAAAAAATACCATGCACATGGACTCAGTAAAAAAGTGGGAGTTTCTATCCTCATATCAGATAAAGTGGACTTCAAACCAAAGTTAGAAGGGATAAAAAAGGGAATTTTATACTGCTCAAGGAAGCCATAAATCAGCAAGACATAACAATCAAAAATATTTAGGTCCCAAACAATGACACATCCATGTACATCAATCAAATCCTTCTAAGTTACAGAAACCCAATAGACCACAATGGAATGAAATTAACAGCAATGATAAAATAAAAAAATAGAAATTATTCCAATACCTGGAGACTAAATAATATACTATTGAATGATGTATGGATAACAGAAGACATTAGGGAGGAGATAAAAATATTTTTAGAGATAAATGAGAATGATGATACAACATACCCAAATATCTGGGAACTGTGAAAGCAGTACTACGAGGAAAATTCATTGCATTGAGCTCATACATTAAAAAAATAAAAAAGTCAACAACTCAACGACCTAACATTACATCTCAAAGCTCTAGAAAAAGAACAGAACAACACCAAAAGTAGTAGAAAGCAGGATATAATTAAAATCAGAACTGAAATCAGTGAAATTGAAACAAAAGAAACAATTCAAAAAGCTGACAAAACAAAAGGTTGATTCTTTGAAAAATTAAACAAAATTGATAAACCCTTAGCCACACTAACAAAGAGAAGGAGAGAGAAAACTCAAATTACTGAAATTCATGATGAAAAAGGAAATATCATGACAGACACCATCGAAATGCGTAAGATAATTAGAAGCTACTTTGAAAATCTCTACTCAAACAAAATAGAAACTCTTGAAGCCTTTGAAAAAAAATTTCTAGAGATGTATGATCCTCCCAAACTGTATCAGGTGGACAAACACAGTTTAAATAGATCAGTTTTGAGTAATGAAATAGAAGAAGACATCAAAAGCCTACCAATCAAGAAAAGCCCGGGACCAGAGGGATTCTCAGATGAGTTCTATGAGATCTTCAGAGAAGAAATTATACCAATACTCCACAAAGTATTCCATGAAATAGAAAAGGAGGGAACCTTTCCAAACTCATTCTATTAAGCTAGTATCACTCTGATACCCAAACCAGACAAAGACACATCAAGGAAAGAAAACTTCAGACCAGTATCTATCCCTGATGAACATAGACCCAAAAATCCTTCTCAAAATTCCAAAAAATCACATACAAAAACATATTAAGAAGCTAGTTCACCATGATCAAGTGGGGTTTATCCCAGGGATATGCAAGTTTGGTTCAACATCCAGAAATCAATAAATGTAATTCATCACATCAATAGACTTAAGGTTAAGTCATATGGTTATTTCAATAGATGCAGAGAAAGAATTTGACAAAATACAACACCCCTTCATGCTCAAAACACTAGAAAAAATAGGGATAGTAGGAACATATCTCAACATTGTAAAAGCTATCTATGCTTTTACAATGACCAATATCATTCTTAATGGAGAAAAACTGAAAGCATTTCCTCTAAAAACTGGAACAAGGCAGGGATGCCCTCTTTCATCACTTCTATTCAACACTGTGCTTGAAATACTAGCCCGAGTAATTAGACAGACCAAAGAAATTAAAGGGATATGAATAGGAAAAGAAGAATTCAAGCTGTCACTATTTGCTGATGATATGATTCTATATGTAGAGGAGCCAAAAAACTCCAACACAAAACTTCTAGAACTAATAAATGAATTCAGCAAAATAGCAGAATATAAAATCAATACACATAAATCTAATGCATTTCTGTTCATAAGTGATGGATCCTCTGGAAGAGAAATTAGGAAAACTACTCCATTCACAGTAGCCTCAAAAATTATAAAATACTTGGGAATCACCTAACAAAAGAGGTGAAAGATCTCTACAATAAAAACTACAGAACACTAAAGAAAGAAGCTAAAGAAAACCTTAGAAGATGGAAAAATCTCCCATGTCCTTGGATAGGCAGAATTAATAAAGTCAAAATGGCCATACTACCAAAAGTGCTATACAAATTCAATGCATTTCTAATTAAAATTCCAATGACATACCTCATAAAAATAGAGAAAGCAATCATGAAATTCATTTGGAAAAATAAGAGACCTAGAATATTCAAAGCAATCCTTAGCAGGAAGAGTGAAGCAGGAATATATTACAATACCAGACCTTAAACTCTACTATAGAGCAATAGTAACAAAAACCATATGGTATTGACACTGAAATAGACAGGTAGACCAGTAGTACAGAATAGAAGACACAGAGAGAAACCCAAATAAATATAGTAATCTCATACTAGACAAAAGTGCCAAAAACATACAATGGAAAAAAGATAGCCTCTTCAACAAATGGTGCTGGCAAAAATGGACATCCATATGCAGTAGAATGAAATTGAATCCCTCTCTCTCACCCTGCACAAAACTCAACTCAAAATGGATCAATGATGTAGGAATTAGACCTGAGACCCTTCACCAAATAGAAGAAAATTAGGCCCGAATCTTCATCAAGTTGGCTTAGGACTAGACTTGGTTAACAAGACTCCCATAGTGCAAGTAAAGAAAGCAAGAATCAATAAATGGAATGGATTCAAACTCAAAACATTTTCTTAGCAAAGCAAACATTAATAATGTGAAAAGTGAGCCTACAGAGTGGGAGAAAATCTTTTCCACACACATTTCAGACAGAGCACTAATCTCCAAAATTTATAAAGGACTTAAAAAACTTTACACTAAAAATATTATAAAGAACCCAGTCAATAAATGGGTTAAGGAATTGGGCAGAAACTTCACAGAAGAAGATATACAGGTGTTTGAAAAATATATGAAAAAGTACTCATCATCTCTAGTAATTAAAGAAATGCAAATCAAAACCACCCTAAGATTTCATCTAACTCCAATTAGAATGGTTATTATCAAGAACACAAGCAATAATCAGTGTTGGCGTGGATTTGGGGAAAGAGGCACACTCATACTTTGTTTGCGGAGTTACAAATTGGTACAGTCTCTCTGGAAAGCCATATGGAGATTCTTCAGAAAACTTGGAATGGACCCACCATTTGATCCAGCTATCCTACTCCTTGGTTTGTACCCAAAGGATTTAAAATCAGCATACTACAGTGATGCAGCCATATCAATGTTCATAGGTGCTCAATTCATAATAGCTAGATTGTGGAACCAACCTAGATGCCCTTCAATTATGAATAGATAAAAAAACTGTGGTATGTATACAAAATGGAATATTACTGAGCCATAAAGAAGAATAAAATTAAGGTGTTTGCTGGTAAATGGATGGAGTTGGAGAATATCATGTTGTGTGAAATAAACCAATCCCCAAAAGCAAAGGCCAAATGTTTTCTCTGATAAGTGTAAAATGGAGGAACTTTTGGGTTGTGTAGAGGAAAATGGGGTGGGAGTAGGTGAGGGAAGGAAATATAGTGGACTGAGACAGACAGTATTACCCTATGTACATGTATGATTACACGAATGGTGTGAATCTACATTGTGTACAACCATAGAAATGAAAAGTTATACCCCATTTGTGTACAATGAATCAAAATGCAGTCTGTAAAAATAAAATTGTAAAAAAAGAAACAAATGAAGTAAAATGACTATAAAATAGAGAGAGAGAGAGAGAGAGAGAGAGAGAGAGAGAGAGAGAGAGAGAGAGAGAGAGAGAGAAATTTGTGGAGTGGAGGGAGGGAAACTGGGCTAGGAGGAGGTAGAGCTGGAGTTGAATTGGAGCACGTTAGCTTCCATACCTTTGTGATAATGCTAGGGTGTATTTTGTATATAACTAAAAAGAATAAATAATAAATTAAAATGGTCAGCATTTTCTGTCTCTTCTCAGTGTTGTGGGTCTTGGTGTGTGGGAGACTGTGTGGTGGACTTATTGCCATAAGTCATGTTGAGGGAGCTTATTTGGGGGAAGTTAGGTGACTACCTTAACTCCTGGGAAGCCTGAAGCACTATTCTTTTTTTAACTCTGATGTTTGAAGTGAAGAAGATTCAAAGCATATCTGGAAACCCTTAGATTCTATAATCATTAGCTTCATGTTCATGTTTGTATAGTGATTTTATATTCGGTTAAAGAGTTCTGTTCAAACCAGAAAGTATAAGCATTTCCCAGCATTTTTCTCTACTTAGATTTAGTTCTTCAGCATCAGTTAATTTGAAACTAATTTTGGTGATTCATTTTTCGTACTCATCTTTAATTGAAGAGGAGCGAATTCGCTGCTTTTTAAAAAAATCTAATCTCAGACAACAGACAGATGGAGTTCAGGAAACAAGGAAATTTTATTCCACTCATCTTCTGTTGTATTCTCTTGTGGGTTTTGCCTTGGATGCTAATAATGATTCATTTTGAAACTCCAGTTTTCCCACATGTAAAATGTGGTGCAAATGCTCACCTTTTGGAGATTTTTCATTTCTTTTGTTTCCTTTCAAATATCCTTTTTAAAAATTTTTAATTTGTTCTAATTAGTTATACATGACAGTAGAATGCATTTTGACATATCATACATAAAAGGAGTGTAACTTCTGCTTCTGGTTGTACACGATGCAGAGTTACATAGGTAGTTCAGTCATATATACACATAGGTAACGATGTCTGATTCATTCTACTATCATTCCTACTACGTACCCCTGCCCTTTACTCCCTCTGTCTAATCCTGAGTACCTCTATCCCCCCACTTTATTGCAAATTAGCATCTGCATATCAGAGAAAACATTTGGCCTTTGGTTCTTTGGGATTGGCTTATTTTTTTGCTTAGCATAATATTCTCCAGCTCCACCTATTTACTGGCAAATGTCATAATTTCATTCTTCTTTGAGGCTGAATAATATTCCATTGTATTGTGTGTGTGTGTTATATATACACACACACACACACATATATATATATATAATATATTTTTTTAATTTATTCATCTGTTGAAGGGCATCTACTTTGGTTCCACAATCTAGCTTTTGTGAATCAAATTGCTATAAACATTGATGTAGTTGTCACTATAGTGTGCTGATTTTAAGTCCTTTGGGTATAGGCCAAGGAGTGGGATAAGTGGGTCAAATGGTGGGTCCATTCCATGTTCTCTAAGGAATCTCCACACTGCTTTCCAGAGTGGCTGCACCAATTTGCAGTCCCACCAGCAGTGTATGAGTGTACCTTACCCACCCATATCCTTGCCAACATTTATCGTTGATTGTGTTCTTGGTATTTGCCATTTTGATAAAAGTGAGATGGAATCTCAGTGTAGTTTTGATTTGTATTCCTCTAATTTTTAGAGATGTTGGACATTTTTTCATATATTTGTTGATCAATTGTATTTCTGCTTCTCTTAAGTGTTAAATAAACTTCAGTCAGAATTTTCTAGTCAGGCTTCCTTAACAAGAATTCTAAAACACCAGAAGTAAAATCAAGAATCAGTAAATGGGATGGAATCAAACTAAAAAGCTTCCTCACAGCAAAGGAAACAATTAATAACGTGACGATATCACCTACAGAATGGGAGAGAATCTCTACCTCATGCACCTCAGATAGAGCATTGATCTCCAGGATATATAAAGAACTCAAAAACTTATCATCAAAAAACCAAGTAACTCAACCAACAGATGGGCTAAAGAACTGAAAAGACACTTCAGATATCTTTTTAAACTGTGTACAAGAATTCTAAGTTTTTAGGGATATTTGACCTTCATCTTAGACAGAAAAATATCACAATCCTTTAGGCTTTTTACTTAAAAAAGCAAGTATACTGATTAACCCTTTCATAAGGAAAGGTTTTTTACCAAAAGTCACCAAAAATTCTTTAAATACTCTTTTTTCACAATAAAGAGCATAATTCTCCCCTTATTACCTATTAAAAATTTGCCTTTCTGATGCAAACAGCAACCCTCCAAGCAATTTTATATAAAAGATAATCAAGATATATAATATACAAATATAATTAAGAAGCATGAATAATTCTAAGTTCTCAAAAAGTTTTTATTAAAATGTAGAGTCTAAGATATTTGATCTGACTTTAGGGCTTATAGTGACAAAATTAAAGTTCATTAATTTAGAATATTATAAGACTCTTTATCTTTGGAGAAACTGTACATGCCAAGCATTATTCAAGGTGAAGGTGATAAGTCGAAGCACAACAGAGTTTAGACAGGCAAATGGATGGATTCATGGGTAAAATGAAATATAACAGACTGTTTCAGAATCAAAACCAGGTGTGGTGTGGTAGCCGAGGGTAGGTTTAGAGTGAATAGTTAAGGTGAAGAAGAGTTTGGGATATGGAAATAACTTAATAGAAACAGAAAGATGCACAGTGTTGCCAGGAAAAAAATGGAGACAGCTTATTACTTTTCTTTATAAATGTGACAATTAAGTTATGGTGTATTGATGTTTGTTTTAATAATATATGGGAATAATTTCTGAACCTAGAGATGGTCTAAAATATTCTACCAATTGACTCATTCATCAACGGACCATTTGGCTGATTCTTTTCATTAAGAACTCTCTTATACTAAATAGAAATTAGGAACGTGGTCCCAAGGAAGCCCCGCTGTCTCTGAAGGAAATATTTCCCCAAGGACGACTTTTCAGCCTTAGCAGCTGTGCCACTGCTACTTTAGTGGTGGGAAGTGCTAAGCAAAGAACCTTCTGCAGTCTTCCAAATGGTCCTTGAAGCTCTTACTGTGCAATGAAGAAGATAAGGTGCTGGTGCCGACTTCCAAAGTGAAGGTCCTTTCAAGTACTTTGTCTTCCTTACCACAAGTACAAAACGCTTGTGCAACTCTCTACCACAGCAAAGGCAGCAAGCCCGAATCCACACGAGAAGATACGTGTGTGCGAGAGTGTGTGGACGAGTTGTAAACTGCATTTCTAAGTCAAGGAGTATCATTGGATGTGACTTGGATAAATGCATCAATTTTTAACAATTATTAGGATGATTCTCCCACCAGGAAGAATAGCTAATGTTTATTGAGTGGGGGTGAAGAGAGGAAAGACAGGGAGGGGGAGAAGGAGAGAGAGAGAGAGAGAGAGAAGAGAGAGAGAGACAGAGAGAGAGAGAGAGAGAGAGAGAGAGAGAGATGGATCCACCTGCATGCTCAATGCTATTCAAAACAACAGATTCATCACTAATGTAAGCAAGGGCTTGGTTCCTCAAAGAAGGTAGGTGTGGATAAAAAAGGCTTAGTACAGGGAACCTGAGAAAGACAGATGGAAGGTACCTGAGCATGGAAGGGAGAGGAGACAGATTCAGAATCTCAAGGTAAAATCTGGAAAAACTAAAGGAGTGATGATATAGAAGGCAAGGGAGGAAGACAGATACGACTGATTAATTAATTTTTATTGTTTGTTCTATTTAGTTATACATGTCAGCAGAATGCATTTTGATTCATTGTACACAAATGGAGTACATCTTTTCATTTCTCTGATTGTACTCGATGTAGAGTCACACCAATCATGTACATGGGTTAATGATGTCTGTCTCATACCACTATCTTTCCTTCCCCCTGCCCCCTCCCCTCCCCTCATTTCCAAAGTTCCTCAATTCTTCTTCCCTTACCCCTGTCCCCCCTACCCCCATTATGTATCAGAATCCACTTATCAGAGAAAATATCTGGACTTGGTTTTTAGGGGTTGGCTTATCTCTTTTAGCGTGATATTTCCCACTCCATCTTTACCTGCAAATGCCATAATTTTATTCTTCTTTATGACTGAGTAATATTCCATTGTGTACATATACCACTTTCTTTATCCACTCATCTGTTGAAGGGCATATAGGTTGATTCCACAATCTAGCTATTGTGAATTGAGCTGCTATAAAACATTGATGTGGGCTGCATCACCATAGTAAACTGATTTTAAGCCCTTTGGGTATAGACCAAGGAGTGGGATAAATGGGTTAAATAGTGGATCCATTCCAAGTTCTCTAAGGAATCTCCACACTGCTTTCCAGAGTGACTGCACCAATTTGCAATCCCACCAGCAATGTGTGAGTGTACCTTCTCCCCCACATCCTCGCCAACACCAATTGTTGCTTATATTCTTGATAATAGGAGTTAGATGAAATCTTAGCGTAGTTTTGATTTGCATTTTTATAATTCCTAGAGATGTTGAACATTTTTTCATATATTTGAAGATATTATATATCTTCTGTGAAGTGTCTGCTCAGTTCCTTAGCCATTTATCGATTGGGTTATTTGTATTTTTGTATAAAGGTTTTTGAGTTCTTTATAAATTTTGGAGATTAGTGCTCTATCTGAAGTGTGTGTGGTAAAGATTTTATTCCACTTTGTAGACTCTCTCTTCACATTATTCATTGCTTCCCGTGTTGAGAAAAAAACTTTTTGGTTTGAATCCACCCCAATTATTGATTGACTGGATAATGATTAATTCAAATGATGGTTAGTTTTATATATTGAAGCACATACAAGTTTAAATATGTGCATTACAGTTTTGAGGGCCTCCCACTAGAACAATAGGATAAGGATACATAAAGTTTGAACCATTGGAAGAAATAGAATGAATTCATCAACAATAGCAAAAATCAGAAAAATAGGAAAAAAGCAAAAGATCCAAGAAGATAAAATCATCAGAAAATATCAAATAAAGTCGTAAAAATTGTTTTGTATTCACAGTAAAATAAGTGCTGTGAAGGCCCCTGTTAGTAGACACTCTTAGATTGGTTCAACCAGACATTGACTACTTCCTGGATGAAGAAGACAGACATACTTAAAGCAAAATGCCATTTGAAGTTGAGAATAAAGCATTGGAAAAAGAAGATCCATGCAAGTATAACGATAAGAAATTAGGTGGCTCTTAACAGAATCGGAATTCAAATCAAAGGCTTTGAATTAAGGAGAGCAATGAGGACATTTTATATTGAAAAGGTATAGGTTGCTGAGAAAACATAAGTAGTAGAGACAAACATTCTTTCTTGCCAGTGTTCCCATATTCCCCTGACTGGTCTCTCTTCTTTCTCCTTGCTCCTGTACACCCTGTTTTTAATAGAAAAGTCAAACTTTTAAACATCACTTCTTTGTTCAGCTTTCCCATTGGCTCTTAAACTCATTCAGAGCAAAAGCCACCTCCTAACTAGTTCCCTCAAGTCTCTCAGGGATCTGTGCCGGGTCCTCCACCTCAGATGAGCGCATCTCCTACAACCTTGGTGGCTTACTGGGCTCTTCCCTAGTTGATTCCTTGGTCTTCCTCAGACATAGTCCTGGTATGTCCTTCATGGCACTTGTTCCCTCTTCCTGTTATATTCTGTCCCCAGAAATCCACAGGGTTGACTCCTTTACCTTCTTCAAGACTCACCACCCGTTTTAAAATTGCCGTCTGCTTTCCTCACTTAAATATCACCTGCCTGAATTTATTGGTTTTGTGAAAACAATATTATTGTTAAGAGCAGGAGAGCAAGCGAGGGGTAAGAACTTGATATTGGCCATCTATGATTGTCAAAACAGCACAGGTTAAAATCGGTTGAATAATGCTATTTCAGGAATTCTTCTGTGCTCTGATCAAGAAAATTTCTTTGAACTCCGTAATGATTATAGAAAACCAAAATTGCCATCATGTATAAAGATAAAAGTTGCTTCTCTTTCGAAAGTTTGCTATTATTCTGCATGAAATATATATTGATGCATTTAAACTGAAGAAGAAGAGGAAGAATTCTTTTGATCAGTAAGGTCATCATTTGAGTTGCATTTTGAAGATGATTCAGGAATTTTGGGAAGATGTAAACATATATTGAATAAAATACAGTCTCTTTGAAGTCAATTAAGAATGTGGATGAAAGCAAGGAAATACAGTGTGCATTAAAAATGAAATGTCACATGTAAAATATTTAGAGGGTTTTTAAAAAATCAAACTCTATTTCAATTCTTTGCCTCTGAGTTTTTGCATTTTGATGAAATTACATTGTAAAAGAAGTTGATGTTCAAACTTCTACATGGTATACTTGCCAAATGTGACAAAAATCTATATGTAGGTATATGTAAATGTCCCTTCCTAGTGATCTCCGGAATTCATAGTTTCATTTGTTTTGACATTATTTTTCTTCTAACACGTTCAAACCTTCATTCTACTCTCCCATATCTGGCAACAAAATTAACACATTCAGATGATGAGAATAATTCGTGCTGCAATATTAATTGTGGGAGGAGTTGTTCCAATGTGAATATGGTTTTGAGGTCCTACTGTCAAAAGAAAAAGCTGTATAGAAACCTCCTGAAATAAATAAGTTCAAGGCCTGACTCAGTACCGAAGTTCAGGCAAAGGGAAGAGGGAGAATACTGTTGTGGTTCTAATGGAATCAGTGTTCTAAGACTCAGCTTTGTCCCTTTCTTGGCCTGCTGTGAACTTCAGCCAACAGTGAAAGGACTCTTTGCTGACCAGGTAGGGATCGGCATCCTCATTGATGGTGGGAGGGCGAGTCAGGGGCCTGGGACCCACTTTCATAGCGGCACAAATCTCATTCACGAGGGCTCTGCCTCATAGCTAATCACCTCCCGAAGGCCCTACCTCTTAATACCATTGCCTTGGGGATTAGATTTCAACGGATGAGTTTTGGGGGAACACACACATTCAGACCATGACCATGGAAATATATATTTATATCTGTGCTACATGTACACCTTTATACATGTCCACACCTGGTAGGTAGTAAAAAGACTATATGTAATTATTTATACTTCTACACAATCATTTTTTAGTATTGTGATGCACACCATTTATTTATACTTCTATAAGATTCTTTACTTATTACTCTATAAATAATCTATTCTTTCTAATGGACCACCGACTACTTGACATTAGGGCAAAAATAACTTACATTTAAATTTCTCCAATTAATGCCCTTATGTTCGCTCCAAATTTAAATAATTTCCTTCAGTTTGAAATTAATTCTCTCAGACAAATACTTAGTCAACTCAAAGTTGTATTCACCATGTAGTGGTTTTTGATTCTTTCGCCTCTTTCCTGACATGGCATATATAATTAAGAAAAAGCCGATGGTCCTGTAGGGTTGGAGAACAGCTCCACCAAGACTTGGTTGGTCTTCGCTGCAGTGTAGTGGTGACTGGTTGGCTTCACCAAGGTGTGTTTAGGCTGGCCCTGTCTATGGTGTCTTGCTGCAGTCCATCTATGTAGACCATGACTGGTGTGACGGTGCTGTGTTCTCTCAGCTGTGCTCTGGTGATCACAGCTATGTCGCCATGTCGATTGGCCCCAGTAGTTCCCAGTAGTATCAGAAAGGCTGTCATTGCTGACAGGATGGAGAGTCCCGTTTAGTGTGCTGGTAAATGGATGGAGTTGGAGAATATCATGCTAATTGAAATGAACGAAAATCCAAAAAACCAAAGGTCACAGGTTTTCTCTGATATGCAGATGCTAATTCACAATAAGGGGTGGGGGATAGGGAAGAATAGAGTTACTTTATATTAGGTAGAGGGGAGAGAAGAGAGGGGAAGGGGTCTGGGGGTAGGAAGGATAGTAGAGTGAAACAGACATTATTACCTCATGTACACACATGAGTCTATGACCAATGTGATCTACGATATGTACAATCAGGCAAATGAGAAATTACATTCCATTTATGCATGAGCTATCAAAATGTATAAATGCATTCTACTGTCATATACAACAAATTAGAACAAATTCTAAAAAATAAAAGAAGATAACATAGTATGTAGTATTTAGATGTGGGATGATTTCTTCATAGAATGGTGACTCCTGAATTCTCTAAGAAATTTCTCCCGCCATTTGCTCTTGCCTTCTGTTATGGTTTGGATTATGGAATGTCTCCTGAGGCTCCTGCGTTGGAGGCTTGGCCCTCTATGCAGTAATGTTCAGAGGTGAGGCTTTTAGGAAGTGATAGGTCATGAGGGCTCTGACCATGAAAGCTGAATGGACTGCTGGGACGTGGCGGAAACTGGGGGGTGGGGGTAGGTCACCTGGTCTTCCCTGAAAGGGATTTCTTGTCCTGGTCCCCTTTCCCTCTTCTCTCTCTGCTTCCCAGCTGCCATAAACTGAGCAGTTTTCCTCTTGGGCCATGATGTTCTGTCCCACCACACTCCCAAAGCAGTAGCCCTTGAATTGTGGGTTGAATCCTCAGAAACCATGAGCCAAAATAAACATTCCTTCCTTTAAATTGTTTATATGGGGTATTCGTTTGCAGCAATGGAAGACTGACTAAGGCATCCTCCAAATCTCTACTTGGAAAGTGAGGTGACATGTGGGAGCTGAGCTCTTCCTTGCTAAACAGCAGAGGCAAAGCACCATGGGATTGTCCCCAGTCACAATTAATCTGACCACATTCCCCTGCAGATGCTGCACCATCAATTGCTATTCCCACATCAGAAAGTTCCCCAGGAGTGGCCATCTCCACCCAAGCTCTAATTAGGAAGAGGGTATAAGCACTTAGCTTTCATTCTTTCCTTGCTGGTACTTTTGTTAATACAGAAAGGTCTTTACTTGAATATTTGAATATTTCTTCCTCTACTTCCTTTCCACAATACACCATGTCCAGAAAGAACCGGCTTCCAGTAATATCCTATTTATTGGCTTCCTCACCCGGATTTTAGTAAACTCAATGATCAAGACCACCAAATCTTGGTAGAAAACTCATTTCTCTACTGTCAAAATCTGTAAAAACAGTTATTGTCATGTTGGGAGAAACAAAACAAAACAAAATGAACAGAACATCAAATTTGATAATTGAAGCTGAGAAATTGCTTTTTCTTCTAGATGGATTTTGTTTTCTTCAGACCAAAGAAAACAGTACTAGTTTGGAGGATATTAGGGAGACTTAAATCAAATAATTAAAAACACAATATTGCATTAGAGATCATTGAGGGACATAGAAGGGGAGAATTAAAGACATAGAAGAAATGATAAAAGAAAAGGCATTGAAGGTCTGGAAGCAGAGAGTATAACTAGAGAACACATATTTTCCATATAGATTATTCTTCTAAATCTCCCTTTAAGCTTAGTAAATGGGTTCTAATTAATATGTGACAATAATTTGCTTAGGTGAAAATATGTGGTAAATATTTGTGCTTGTATAATTTGACCAGGGATAAACATTTTAGAGTAAAATTGAGTTGGTCATAGAGTCAAATGCTTAGAGAAACACTTCATAATTGTGTATTAAAACTATAACATTCTTTTTGGTACTATCCTTTTGATCAATTGTGGGTCCATAGTTTCAATTTAGGAAGGAATTGAGGACGAAATTTATTTGAAAAATGTGAGGGGAGAGTAGCAGAAAACCACAAAATTTTGTTTTACACCACATGTAAAACTGAGCAAAAATGTCGATAGCACATAACAGAGTCAAGATGGCAGCCAAAGCCATTCTGAACACCGCCTGGCTGCCATGGAAGTTGAGGTGGATGATCTGACTTGAGTTTAATTTAAATGGAGTAGATTACAGTTTAAATAACATTTCTGGTTTCCAGTGACATAAAGATAAATGATTCCTCAGATACCTTTCACAAAATATGACAGAATTCTATGACATATCTGTAAGAAAAAAAAATCCTTTGAATTATAAAGAAGAGAATTATGAAGTAAAAAATAAAGTATCCCCAAAGTGAAAAATGCTGAACTGGTCCTTTCTTGTCTTCTAAACTAATAATAATATATATAATATATATATAATATTCATAGAAAATATAGATAAGATATTCATATATATGATTTTGTATGTATTATAAAACATATTGTATAATCAATATATAATGATTATATATTGTACTAAGTGTTTTTAACAGGTGAATTAAAATCTAAACTTCTGTAGATATCATAGATCTGAAATTCTATCATTTTTCACATTACATATATATATATATATATATACAACATATACACATAAAAATATATACACATTTTTTGTGGTGCTGGGGATTAACCCTAGGGCCTTGTACATGCAAGGAAAGCACTCTACCAACTGATCTATATCCGCAGCCCCACATATATATATTTTGAATATATAGTTGAATGACTTCAAAAACCATGGTTTTGTGTCTTTGTCCTTTTTTATACTTCTTTCTTAAATTTACTTTTGTTTGATAATGATGTTATTTTTTTCACTAAACTATTTTCACTAAACTATAGACAATTTGAAGTTCACAAATTTTGCCATTAACGTGGAGAAGAGCATTGATAATAATGTTATTTTGTTTAGTAGTTATCATTTGTGTTTCTTCAATTATTTTAAGTGCAGGCGTATCTTTTGCTTTAGGTATATCTCTTATAAATAGCACATAACTCTGTTTTTGTTCAAAATCTGATATTTTAAAGTTACACCCATATCTTTGAAATCTAATCTGTTCATACATATTATTATCATTGGTGTATTTGAACTTAGTTCCATCATCTTGTTTTAGGTTTCTGTTTATGCTTTTCTTTGCCTCAGTTTTTCTTCATACCCCTTTCCGAAATGTGAACTTTTTTTTCTTTTTACAAATTCTCTGTAATGGTTAATCTTGAAATTTTTATGAACTATGTAATCTTTCTGTATGGTCTTTGCTACCACAGACATTTAAGTCATCATCAGTTTTCCTCTTAGATTTTTTACAAAAATACACAAATGCATGGACACAGTGATGAGAAATGTCCTCCCTTACTCCCATGTCCTATGGAGCTTGCAGGAAGGATGTCTGTTTTCCAGTGGGCAAGCAAAAAGCAAGATCCAAAATAGGAGTACCTATGGCTCAAGCTACATAATGTAATGTTCTTACAAAGTGCCACTCTTCTAGTTTAGTCCCGCACTGTCTGTTTGTGGCATGTTAGACACTGCATTTGATCCCCTCTTCAAGTAGTGAACGCGGCTTCCAAAATGAGTGCTACCACTATCAAGTCAGCCAGTGTTTCCACAGCCTCAGTTCTCTAAGAATTTGCTTAGGTAAGACACAGACACTTACATGGTCTAATCATTATCATAAATTCTATACTCCCTTGCCCTCCTGCCAACGTAATTATTGTTGAAATCATTAGAACTTCCCTAAGTGGATGTTCACTGCCAGGGTAAGGAACTAGTAAGATTCATGATTAGCTTTAAAAATTTTAATTACCTCACTTCTTTGAACAAATGTTTCTTACCTGTTATATAAAAAGAACTTATAAAAGGTATACTAAAAGCAATGAAGAGAATGAAGTTACACTCATAATTATATGTCTGCATAAATGCTGAAACTATTGATGCAGCCAGGCTAAGACATAATTTTAAATGTTCTAGAAGTGCCAGATGGTGAACAATTTGCAGAAATTGCAGAACATCATAAGCATATGGATCTATCCCATATGATCCAAGCAATTTTAGGGGCAAAGCACATTATATCAAAGGATATGCTCTTTTAAGTGTCAAAATAGAGCAATATTAAATATTGTTGGCCTGAATACTGTGATGGTGTTGTGGCATATGTGTGTTTGAATATGTAAAATAGAAAGAGAACATAAAAATAGATGATTTAATTAAAAGAAAGCATATTCATCATAAATATTTAATATGACTTTTAGGAGATGATCAAGTCAAAGATGACTAGCAGTTTAAAACCATATTTTCATGGTTTTGACTTCAGTATGCCTAACATTTTCTCAGTGGAAAAGCCAGTAGCACAAAACAGAAATGATGCTTCTCATTTAAGTATATTTTAAATTTTGATTTATTTCTTTAAAATCATAAATATTCCATGTTTAATTCATGTTTTCTTTCAGCTTACTAGTATATATTGGATTTATTTGAACTATTTTTCTTTTTGGTATCACTCACATTTGTACTAGTGTTGATTAATATAAAATAACTTATTCAGAAAGATTTGATACTAAGTTCTTTTAGATTATTAGTTTTCTGTGAAACTCCTCAAAAACCTTTTCTACCAGGTACTTAATATTAGTTATTGTATGACCAGGTTAATGATCTTAATACTCAGAGTAATGAAAAATTTCTAAACACAGAATGTGTTAAATATCCCTCAAGCTGTAGTTTTCTTCCCCTCCTCCTCCTCCTCTTCCTCCTCCTCCTCCTCCTCCTCCTCCTCCTCCTCCTCCTTCTCCTTCTTCTCCTCCTCCCTTTTCACCTCCTCCTTCAAATTTCACAAATCCCAATCCCAGTGCTGGAAAATCAAAATATAACTCAAGTTTTATCATTACATTTAAAACAACCTCACATCAAAATCTTTTGCAAACCATTCCTCCAAATTTTGAGATTTGATTCCTGTTTCTATTCTTGGGTTTCCATCTGCCTGCACTTAATTTTTTTTCCATAACCTGTCTCAAGCAGTTGTAATTTTGAAAAAGCATCTCACCAATTCAAAGGATAAAAGACCTAAAAGACCTGTTGGGAATATTTTAGACCCCTGACTTGTTTTTCCACCCAATACATCTGAGGGATATGACATGTCTGTCAGGATCAGGGGTTCACACATAGGTGGGCAAGGGGCAGGGAGAAGCATTTAACAGAATTTGCATGAGGAATGAGTATATATGGTTTTTAGAAGAGATTTGGATAAGGTCCCTCAGTTGAAAATCCTTATTCTATAGATAACAATTTGGAAACAAAGATTGTCGCTGTCTATGGCAGAACTGGAACTAGAACCAAGGTCTCCTGCATCCTCCTCTGGTGCCCTTTCTTAAATATTACATAATCTTCACATCATCATGTCCTAGAACATTTAAATGCCTTCATTTGCAAGCAATAGAAGCTAACTTTGAGTAACTTAATTTGAAAAGACATTTTTAATTACACAGTATTGTTAATTCATAAAGTGGAAGGGAAGTTGGAAGAACCAGGCTGGGTTTCAGGCAGTTCTGCTCCTACTTCCCAGGAATGAAGAGGCACCCTTCCTTCTGGGCATGAGTCAGGATGGCAGTTCAAACATGTTCTGCTCAAGGGCCCAATGTGGCAAGATGGACTGATGGGCTCGCCCTCCAGCCAGAGTCTCATCTGAAATCCCAGCAGACATCTTCCAGCCAGGAAGCACTGGCTTTCCAAAGAGCAATCAGGATATTGTTATGTCAAGAAGAAATGGAAGTGGCATCTAGAACAACACCCACCCGCAACCCGCTTTCTGAGGAAGTCATGCTAGAATCTTCATGGCCTGCTTTCGGTGATGTCAACCCTGCATGATTTCCTGACGCAGCTGTAGCAGTCACCACAGAGTCTCTTCCAGACCTGTGACTCTCTCCACTGGCATTGTTATTGCCCTTCACTCCTCCCCAGTAGGTAGGGAAGAGCTCACCAGGGGAGGAGGCCTCCCTAGAAAGCAGCTTTGCAGAAAAGGCAAAAATAGTAAGAAGAGACCACAGCTTTACAGGGGAGGAATTTGTGGGAATTCTTGCTAGGTCTTCTCTGATTTCCCAGGGCGTTTACTGAGGAGACGGTGCAGGAAGGTAGGTGACTGAATAGCAAATTACACGAGAATGAGAATCGAAAATGTGCCCTAGCCAGGCTGGGTGACAGTTTTTCTAGCCTTGCTTCTCTTCACATGAGACTGAGTGAAGAGACCAGGAACTGGAATTGAGGGTCAGAGGACCAAGTGGGAATAGAGAACTATCAGGGGGGAGAGGGACGAGCAGCTGCGACAGGTGATGATGGGGTTCAGGAGGAAGGTAGCACCTGAGGGAGCTGGGGAGCCAAGGGATGAAGGGCGCAGTGACTGGAAGCTGCTCTTTTTTTTTTTTTTTTTTTTCCCAAGGGATTTGCACATGTTTTATTTGATAATAAATAGCAGAGTTACATATGGGTAGTCAATCAAACCATCTGGACATATCCTTAACTGCTATGTCAGTGTTCCGTCAGTCGGCCCCTCTCCTGATGTGTGGGGATGGAGCCATGGATGGCCATAGGAGGATGAGACCACAGGAAGGCCACGTGGAGTCTGGATGCAGTCACCCCGCCTGTGTGACTGAGCTGTTGAGGACATAAAGGTAGCAGAACTGGAGCAACGTCTACATTGGGAGAAAATGTCACTCCACCCCCCGGTTTAAGAAAATATTTGAAAAACAGCAACATAAAATTGATTGATGAAAATTGATGTTATTTCCTTGAGTTGCACTTTTAAATTATATAGAAGCATCAGCTAGAAAATCCACCTTAGAAATAATGCTTTCTGGAAGCATACTTTTTTTTAACCTATCTACATGAATAGACTATGGAAAACCACATTTACTGAAGAGAATTTTAGCCCCTGAGCTGGACTAACTTAGGACTCCATTTTTAAAAGTCATAAAATGAAATAAAAGTGACAGACCAACTGCTTGGAATGCTAAAGGGTCAAGGCATTTGCGACACCGCCGATATTTAGAGCCATATTCCACCGCATGAGATGAAAGAAAAAAACAAAAAAACTTTTTTTCTGTGTGAAATCAAGCGGCAGGGTTTTTATAGACTTCTTTAGGATTTGGTACTATTGAAAATCAGAATAGTAACACAAGCTTGAAAAGCTAAGTGGGAGCCAGCTAAGGAGGAAGCCAAATTGGAATAAGCAAGGGGCAACTGAAACCTCTGGGAAACCTTATCTAAACTCCAAGCTGCACAGCCATCTGAAGACTGAACAGGAGGCGTCCTGGGAAGCACCCATATGTCTTAACACGGCCTCAGTCATTGCTGGGCTCGCCTGATTCCGAGAGTGATTTCAGCCGTTGTGGGAAGAGATCCAATTCCTCAACAGACCAGATTTTTCTCTTCTCCAAACATCCTGTAGGAACTCTTTTTATAGTTTTTTTTTTTTTTTTTTTTTTTATTGTCTTACCTTTCTTTTCACAAGATGCACTAACTCTGGGAATAGAGTGGCGATAAAAGATGAAAAAATCAATTTATATTTCCTACAAACCCACAATATAAATCACATTCAAAATGTTGCTGGTTTGCTTATTTTGTAACAGATCACCTACATTGTAATAACATAAGAATAAAAGTATATTTTGTAATGCTCTCAACTTATAAGTAAAAGCACTCAAGAGTTTTTTTTTTTTTTTTTTTTTTACCCCTCAGGAAATATAGAACAACTTATTCTGAATATAAATAACTCTGTCTAGGCTAAAAGCACGCCATGTGTGAATTATTCCTATTAAGGTAACCCTCAGCGATTGCAATCTCCTAAAATTATTCTCTTTCTTTAGGCTTTCTCCCATCCTTGTATCTGTCTGCTTGGTTTTAATTCCTGCACATCATTGGCACTTTTGTTGCTCAAGATGTTTTAATTCCAAGTAAAGGAAATAATTCGTGAAAACTGGAAATATATCTAATCCTATATAAAACAAAAGCTGCAGTAGCAATGGTCAAATACTCCTAAGAAAAAACACTGGGAAAATTTAAGATGTGAGTTTGGACATTGCTCAGCATAACTCCATGTTTAATATCACAAATGTTAGAAAGTTTACTTCATTTTGCTTCATTTTGTCCATTAAAAAAAAAAAAAAAAAAAAAAGACCTAACTGCCTGCTTTCAGAATAATGTGCAGACTCCACTAAGGCCATTGAATCCTTATGTCATGCTTCCACGTGTAAGAAAGAAGCAACTCATTTAGCACATCTAAAGTGGGGGGTTTAGATCCTCCTTTTGCTGACTATTGCACTCCCTAAGTGACGAGGGTCCAAACGGTGGTTCTCCCACCTGCCGCTGGGAATGGGAGGGGTTGACACAGGAAAAGTGGAACCAACGTCAGGCCTTCCTCTGGAGGAAGGCAGCCTGCAGAAGCAAGCTGTCTGGTCGGGTCTGAGGAGAGGGTGGAGGGAAGAGCGGGGGGACCAGAGCCTCACCTTTGCAACTGGGTTCTGAGAAGCATGGCAAAGGGGCCTGGGAGGCTGGAGAGTTCCCTGAGCAAGGAGACTCAAGGGTGGCAGCTCTCTGCAGAGTGCCTGACGCAAAGCTCGTGGGAGGCGGAGGCACTCGCCTGGGCTCTGAGCAGTTCAGTTGGGAATGAAGCCATCAGAAGCGTCACGGGTGTCTTCTTAGAATCGAATGAGATAATGTGCGCGAGAGTACTTTGTGAAGTGTGACACAAATGGGAGGAGTCCTTGCCACTAACATCAGTATCATCTCCACAAAGCCCTGAATACCTAGCAAATCCATATGCCAGAAGAGAATGAAAAGAAATGATGAGCATTTGAGTCTTTACCCAACAATTTAGAAGCTAAATACCAGGCACAGATATGACAGAAAGTAAAATAATTTAAAGAATAATGTGCAAAATCTCATGAAAATTGTGTCCCTAGTGCATGTTTAGAGAGATTTTTATGGTAATAGGAACTTAAGCAGGAACACCTGGACCTACCCAGAACGGTCAGAGTACAGCTGATGCTCTTTATTTGAACAGTATAGAAAGACTTTATAGATGGAAAGATTTTTGAATCTCCAAACGTTTTATAAGAGCCAGCTTTATGGTTTAGGTAAACATCAGCACTTTGTCAGGCCACATAGTTTAGCATACTGAATGTTCTCTCTCTTTCTCTTTTTTTAAAATGTGTTCTGTCCTGACCAATAAAAGTTAAACTCCATGGCAGCAGACCCTTAATTTTTCTGATCTTCCTGCTGCCCAGAAAAGTGACGAACATCCTGCAGGCATCCAGTGACTACTTGATGATTATAAAGTGACGGTGGTCAGAGAATGACTCAGTTTTGACAGAGGAGACAGCTTCCGTGTAGTAACTGTGCAAGTGAACAGGAAACAGAAGATGAAGCAGAGTACGTGGTGTCAGAGGGGAACCAAATGGGGCTTTTGCAAAAATGGTTTTAAAACAAACTTTTTAAAACTCTGGGAAACCACCATAGAACTTTCTAGAACGAGACACTAAAGAGACAACAATAAGCTGGGAAGAACTGTGACAGTAGCAGTTGTATAGACATAAAGAAGGGTCAGATATTTTCCAAAGGAGGACGTCCGGCAAGGAGAAATGACAGGGTGGAGTGGGGTCAAGGGAAACAACGCTGTCCAGAAGAATTTTGGCATCCAAATTGGACTTGTGGATCAAAGGATAGAGAAGAAAGTACATGGGGGTATTTGTGTGATAGGATCTTAAAATAGGATTCTCTTAGCCTCAGTGTTGGTGGAAGCCTCAGAAAGGATGGGGGGTGGTTCTAAATACCCCTCTTAATGTTTTGAAGTATGATTCTCTATGCAAGAATCAGAGGAAATAAAAAGGTATGCAAGACAAAAAGAAAAATACGAGGCACCTCTGGATATTTAGAAGATTGAGCTTATAAAGAGCCCAGCCTGGTTTTGGAGATAGTTTCTTAAGCATAAGTTAGTGGGTGCTGTGAATTCTTTGCTACCACATTCCTACCACAGGTCAGGGGAGGAAGGTGCATGTGCTTATTCCACTCACGAGACCCACAGGCATCAAGGAAACTGCTTGGGGAGCTTAATTTAGAAATTAGCATTTATGAGGCACTGAGATTGGAACCAGAACCACATCGAAAATGGTCAAATGGCATAAGGCAGTGTTTTAGTGAGCTCTTTTGCTGCTGTAACTAAAAGATCCAATCAGAACAATTATAGAGGAAGAAACATTTATTTGGGGGCTCACAGATTCAGAGGTCTTGGTCCATAAACAGTCAGCTCCATTCCTTGGGGCTCAAGGTGAGGCAGAACATCATGGGAGAAAAGTATGGCAGAGGGAAGCAGCTCACATGATGATCAGTAAGCAGAGAGAGATTCCCACCCACCAGATTAAAAATACATACCCCAAGACATGCCCCCAGTGACCCACTTCCTCCAACCCTGCCTCTTTACCGTTACCACCGAGTTAATTCCATCAGAGGATTAATCCACTGATTGGGTTAAGGTTCCCATAACCCAAGCATTTCTCCTCTAAACCTTATATTATCTCACACATGAGCTTTTGGGAGACACCTCACATCCAAACCATAGCAGAGGGTGCCTGGCCTGCTCTGCAGGACAGCATAGTAGAAAGAACAGCAGGTGAACATAAAGTGAGGGAGTTGGCCTGGAGCTGTTTTGATCTGGCTCGAGGGGACCACCCGGAGGGGTAAGCGTGCTCCGTCAATGCCTGGCTCACGTGGCACCCACACTGCATCATGGCAGTGCCAGTCAAGGAAGCCTTTCTTGCCTGCAATGTCCTGTCTCCACGCAACCCATATTTAGATGGAAGGGAAAGGCAGCGTAGAGCGGGATAGCAGGGGAGGCGGGTATTGCAAGGCAGGAGCAGAGACTGCCTGGCAACTCCCCAGGCCTCTGCCTTTCCCCACCACAGGCTTCTAAGCTCAGGAGGAAAAACTGTGCAAGTAATTCAGTCCAGGAGCGAGATTTTCATCTGAAAATAAGCATGTTTTTGTGGCCCCAAGGCCATATAACTAGGCATAATGGATATAAACCACAGGAGTAAAATTTTTCTCCTTGTAAGAAAGGGCATTCTTTAAGATGCATTGAGTCGTACACCAGAACTCGCCGACTTTCATCTCAAGAAGAGTTCCTTATCATCATGATGAGAATATACCATTCCAGAATGCTGGCATGGCCACTCTGAGAGCTGGACAGCCTCTTGTTGGAGGTACTGCTGAGAGGATTCAAGCATGGGCAGGAAGATGGAACCTGTGTCTCTCAGTTCCTTCTAATCTGCCAACTAAGATTCTATGAGCGCAGTTCATACAACCTTGTCCGTGTTTACCTTCAAGTGCTGGATCTCACTTGGGTATGAAGATAATTTCAAACTGCTTAATAAAACTTAATAAGTCTTCATTATATAAAGTTGTCATAAACTCATAATGGTTCCCACAAATGATTTTGAAAATAATTGGCTTGCTCTTTGTTCTTAATTAGGAATCATGCTCTGACATACAGCCAGGCCTCTCAGTTCTTACAGAGTTTCCTCTTTGACTTACCAAGTCTCCCTCGAGACGTTCTCTGTCTTTAGCAGCATTATTTTATTCCAGTTGATCCAAGGTAGTGACCTTCACAATGAGAGTTGTTTTTCCCCCATGCCCTGCATTTTGCTTATGTTATTCCTCCTGCACAGTCACTATCGATTTCTCCAACATTAGTAAAATAGAAAATTGATAACACATAAAAAGCAAAGCTTGGCATTTGTTGCCATATCTAAATTACCATAGAATCCTTTACGTCTTCTGGACTCTGAAGGTAGGGCTCCAGGACACCACACCAGGAAAGCCAGGCAGCAGAGTGTCCCTGCTGCCTTCTCCCCTTTCTGTTGCCTTAGCAACAGCCACAGGCAAAGCCTACCATTTCAGGGCTTATTGTGAAAACGCATTTCCCTGCACCCTATGAGTACAACAAGCACAACAGTCTGCTCATTTATTTAGGATGACAATTCTGATGGAAGTTGTAAGTCTCTCCCTGTTGGTGAAGGCAATGAAATGGATGAAGAATGGAAAATATCCAGGCCTCACTTAACTGGTTGCATCTCTCAGCAAATACATTCTGAGTTCTGATTACTTCCTGAGCGCAGTTCTAGGCCTGGTGAGGAAGGCAAAACAGAAATCAGACATAATTCCCACACTTGAAAAGGTTATACTCTAATTGATGAATCAAAACAAAAATTAATGTCCAGTCTCTAACAATGCTAAGGTTATAGGAATCCATAAAAGGGAACAATTTAATTTCGTTTTTACTTACAGACTCTGTTGATCTGGTCACATACAGGACTAACCTGTTCTTTCTTGTTCTTTCCCCCATGGATGTACTTGTGTTTGATTTGACAAATTTCTGTAAGATGCTGTTTTAGTCGTTTTTTTCATTGTTGTGACCAAAAGACCTGACAAGAACAGTGTAGAGGAGAAAAAATGACTTTGGCTCAGTTTCAGAAGGTCTCAGTCTACAGACAGCCCACACCATATCTCCGGGCCTAAGATGAGGCAGAACATCATGGTGGAAGGGTGTGCAGGCAGAAGGAAGCTCAGGACATGACAGCCAGGGAACAGACAGAGCTCCACTCACCAAGGACAGAATATAAACCCCAAAGGCATGTCCCAGTGATCCAGCTCCTCCAGTCTCACCCTCCAGCCCTAACGGGATTAATGTGTGAATTAAGTTAAGGCTCTCATAACCTAATCATGTCACCTCAAAATTTTCTAATATTGTCTTGCATGTGAGCTTTTGAGGAACACCTCATATCTATACTATAACAGACATCTCAGATCCAGATCTATGTACTAGAGATATTTGTTAGGAATGTGTCCATGTTATATATACTTTGATCTTCAGCTATGTATTAATTTAAAATCACTTTTCTCTATGTATAATCTAAATAATATGTGCATGCCAGCATAGCTAACGTGAGGATTAGATTCTATATTAGATCAACACTGAACCTAGGAAGGTATTTTCAGAGGTTACCACGCCTCCTTGCTCTATTTCTCTATTGTGGAAAGAACCAGGGGGTTGAAGTCACAGAGACATAAATTCAAACACCAGCATCACTATTTACTATTTGTGTCTTCTTGGGCAAGGTTCTTAGGCATTTTGACTACTGGTATGAAGTAGTGCATGTAAGATGCATTGCATGTAAGATGCATAGCATGTGTGGGTCAATAATTTTTGTAGCTAGTTGATAGTACACAGGGCTTCATTGTCCTGCTATTTATATATATTTGAAATTTTCAAAATTGAATGATTTAAAAATTCCTGGCAAGTACAGTGTGATATGCTCTAAAATGTTTTGAAAGCCTTTGTTCCCCGTCTCTTCCCTCTTCTAAACTCTTATTTCTTTTGATGATTTCCACCACCTTTGTCACCTGAACCTCTACTGTAATGTTGGTTTTGTTTTAACTATAAGTGCCTTTGAACTGTTTCAAGTAATCACAGCTCAGCTCTTTGTATAATTAGATATTTAGCAAATGTGGCTTGGGGATGATGATTTCCATCTTTATATCAATCAAGTCATTATGCCAGGAGTGATACCACGGAAAACTTGTCATATTTACATTTTTCATGGATCAGTTTGAAAATGAACTGATTAAGAAATGCATATTATCATAATGGGAAGAGCTGGGACCTTTTCTACTCATGAGATTTGAGATCACTACTTAATAAGTGACACTGTCAAGTCACAGTGGCCCCTTGGGCCTCGGTTTCAAAACTGGTGATTGCTATTTTCCTTTTTTATTGTCCTACCACACGCATTCTTATGCAGGAAGTGGAAACAACCATCAAAGGCTCATTCGTTCATATGATAGATTCAATAGTTTTCATTTCTCTACTTGTTGGCTTCCCTTACCACATATTTCTTGTTGGTTTGTCCATTGGGTTTAAATTGTTATCTCATTAGGGAGAACTGGTCAGAGACTGTCTGCAGAGGCTGTGAGAAAATACACAATTCACAAGAATTACATTCAACAGGTTTTTCTAGAAAATTAGGGGCATGACTGGAGACATAGGAAAAGGCAGGTCCTGGGAACAAAAACAGTTTTAACAAATCTTTTTGCATCTGCTTGGCTGTCCCACCTCAGACTCGATGGTCTAATCAAAACTTATCTTCTCAACACCTCTCTGCACCTGGTCTCCTCACCTGTTCTGGGCCCCTAAACCCAGCTTCCCACCCTTCATTCTCTCATTCTCTAGGTTATTTCTGTTTGAAGATCGAAGGTCTATGCTGCCTCTACTAGGCATTGTTCACAACTAACTTTGTCAATTTTTCTTCAAAAATGTCCTTGACACCCATACTTTCTTTTACATCACCTACAATTAATTGCCCACAATAACTTTAATATAGGTACCTCTTCAAAGTTAATAGTTACATTGGCTTCGTCCTTTTCTACTCGAATACGGCCTTAGACTTCTCACAGTATAATTTCATTCTGTCTATCATATATTTTTCTGTTGTCTCAAAAGGTTTGATTTCCCAGTTTGGCTAGGGAATTTTCCACTACTCATGTTCAGGAATGTTTTCCTCATCAATCCTTAGACACACTATGCTTGGTCGTCCTTGCTTTGTTAAACTTTCCAGGAAAGCTCTCATTCTCCCATGTCTTCTTCCATCTCCACGTTTATAAATTTTATATTCTTTAACTTCCAAGTTTAGAACCACTTCATGCTCTAGGCCTTCTCTACAATTCCAATTCTTCATTGATCTCTCTCCTTTTAGCCCTGTAACATCACCTCTCAGTATCCCTCATTTGGATCCCTGACCATATTATTGTTTTATTTCCCAGGGGAAATGGTGACTAACATGCAAGATGGACCTTTCTGTCTACACCCTTCTGAAGTGAACTTACATACTGAATTATGGCTGGACATTGTGGTCAATAGAGTGTCAGAAATGATGGTGTTTGTGACTTCCCACGCTAGATCATTCATAAAATACATTGAAATTTCAACCTTGTCTTCTTGGATCACTCATTTGTGAGACATGTCATAAAAACATCTTAGCAACCTTGATGAGAGGCCCAGAGGGTAAGAACCCATTTTCCAGAATCAACTCGTCAGTTATGTGAGTGAGCTTCCTCAGAAGTGAATCTACCAGCCCTAGTCAAGCCAAGATGGACAACCACATGAGAACCCCTCAACCAGAACTGTGCTGCCACACCACTGCCAAGCTCCCTCAGAGGTTGGGAGAGGTAGTAAATAATTACTATTTTTAAGTCACACGTGGTTAGGGTGATCCTTTAAATCATAAGTAGGAAAAATAATAATTTTCCTCTCCAACCCATTACAAGGTCTGTGAACACAGAACATTTGTTTGAAATTTTAAAATCTAAGCAATGATTTAGATATCATTCAACTTCTAGCATAATTAGATACTGCATTTGGAGTTAAAAAATAAGGAAAGAACTTCTACTGAATTCTTGCTCAAGTGCTTTACATATATATACATGAGCCTTATATAAATCAAGATGGCTACATACATGGATCCATAGCAGGATATTTTCTGAAGTCATAAAACATTGTACCCAAGTAAAGAAGTCAATTTTTTTTCTTTTTCATCATTTCCTAGACTTGGTTTCATAAGCGAGATGATATGTGTGAAAAGATTTACCAAACTATAAAGTATTCTGTAGACATATGACAGTGTGGCTTGCATTAATTTAATTTTTACTGAATGCTTTAAATGAGAATTACTGCCTCTACTACAGAATTTTCTTTGTTTTGCTACAACTAGAATTAGATGAGTTGCTATGGTATAAAAAAGAATTTTCTGAAAATGAAGTAAAAGGAAGAAACTATTTTTCAATGTTGGTACTTGCTGTGGTCTGAATATTGTGTCTTTCAAAATTCATTTTTTGAAATATAACCCCCAAGTGATGGCATTAAGAGGTGGGATTTGAGGTTGTTGGGCTGTGAAGGCGCCACCCTCACAGCCTTATTAAAAATTCCCTAAAACACTTTTTAGCTCCCTTACCTCCTTTTTTTTTGCTCTTCTGCCCTGGAGGACAAAGCAAGAAGACACCGCCTTTGAAGTAGAGAGTTTTTAACAGACAGTGAATCTGCTGGTGATGACGTTGGACTTCTCAGACCCCTGAACTATGAGAAATAAATTTCTGAGATTTACAAATAACACAGTCTAAGACATTTGGTTATAGCACTCTGAACTCTTCCCATTGCTGCCACATGCCCAGCAGATGTCTGCTTAAAATAAGGTTAATTATGGTATGTTTTTGGTACCTTTATCTAGTATGAGATAACTGTATTTATGTGGGCTTGTCTCTGTGTCTTCTATTCTGTACCATTGGTCTACTTGCCTATTTTGGTACCAATACCATGCTGTTTTTGTTACTGTTGCTCTGCAGTATAGTTTAAGTTTTTGTATTGAGATACCTCCTGCTTCATACTTCCTGATAAAGATTGCTTTGGCTATTTTGGGTCTCTTATTTTTCCAATGAATTTCATAGTTGCTTTTTCAATTTCTATGAGGTATGTCATTAGGATTTTAATTGGACTTGCATTGAATCTGTATAATGCTTTTGGTAGTATGACCATTTTGACAATATTAATTCTGCCTATCCAAGAACATGGGTGATCTTTCCATCTTCTCAGATTTACTTTAGATAGCCTCTTCAACAAATAGTGCTGGGAAAATTGGAAATCCATATGCAGCAAAATGAAGTTAAACCCCTATCTCTCATCCTGTACAAAACTCAACTGAAAATGGATCAAGGATGTAGGAATTAGACCAGAGACCCTGCACCAAGTAGAAGAAAAAGTAGACCCAAATATTCATCAGGTCTGCTCAGGGCAAGACTTCCTTAACAAAACTCCAAAAGCACAAGAAAAATAAAAAATCAATAAATGGGATGAATTCAAACTAAAAAGTTTTTTCTCAGCAAAGGAAACAATTAATAACGTGAAAAGAGAGCCTACAGAGTGGGAGAAAATCTTTACCACACACACTTCTGATAGAACACTAATCTACAGAATTTATAAAGAACTCAAAAAACTGAACACCAAAAGTACAAAGAACCCAATCAATAAATGGGCTAAGGAACTGGGCAGATGCTTCACAGAAGATATACAATTAATCAACAAATATATGAAAAATTGTTCAACATCTCTAGTAGAGAATTGCAATTTAAAACTACCCTAAGATTTCATCTCACTCCAATTAGAATGACTGTTATCAAGAATATAAGCAACAACAGGTGTTGGCAAAAAAGGTGTGGGGAAAAAGATATATACATTGCTGATCGGATTGCAAATTGGTGCAATCATTATTGAAAGCAGTATGGAGATTCCTTAGAAAACTTGGAATGGAACCACCATTTGACCCAGTTATCCCACTCTTTGGTCCACACCCAAAGGACTTAAAATTAGCATACTACATCGATGCAGCCACATCAATGTTTATAGCAGCTCAGTTCACAATAGCTAGATTGTGGAACCAACCTAGATGTCTTCAACAAATGAATGGATAAAGAGACTGTGGTATATATACACAATGGAATATTACTGAGCCATAAGAAGAATAAAATTATGACATTTGCAGGTAAATGAATGCAGTTGGAGAACATCATGGTAGGTGAGATAAGCCAATTCCAAAAAACCAAAGTCCAAATGCTTTCTCTAATGAATGGATGCTGATACATAACAGGGTGGGGGTAAAGGAAGAATGGAGGAACTTTGGATTGTGTAGAGGGAAATGAGGGGAGGGGAGGGATAGGGGGAAGGAAAGGTGGTGGAACGAGACAAACATCATTACCCTATGTCCATGTATGATTTCATGAATGTTGTGACGCTGTGTCATGTACAATCAGATAAATGAAAAGTTGAACTCCATTTGTGTTCAATGAACCAAAATACATTCTGCTGTCATGTTTAACTAAATAGAACACACAATAAAAAAATAATAATAATCTAGGTCTCTTGATGTTGGAAACATCAGCCCATTCTAGTGGATAATTGAGGATAATTTAAAAGGGTAAAAAGGAATTAATGAAAATAGAAGTGAGATCAGTTAATGAAATCCAAAGAGGGTAACATACCTATAGGGAAAGGTCCAATAACACCCATGAGCCCCAGTAAAGAAGGCAGCAATTTGGTCTCCACCCAGCAGGGAGGGAGGGACTGGAGGAAAACTGTTCTTGGTCTTCATGCTCCTTGCATATTTTCTCTTGCCCATGCCCCACACTGGCTCCATGCAAATCAAAGTCATAGAGTAAGGAAGCCATGGTGGCACAGTTATCCTGGTGAGGAATACAGAATTAATTGAGAATGTAATATTGAAAAAACCTAGTTCAAAATATAGTGTTATTTACACGGTAGCAAAATAATCATAATGTATGCAATAGGCACAGAACTTGGAGATATAGTCCATAGTACAGCAAGACACTAGGGCTCATGAGGCACAATCTCAGGCTCAAGACAAAAAAGGAGAAATAAAGAGATGGTGACTCAAATACACAAGGATGAAGAAGAAAGTATTTGTGTTTAATCATGAAAAAAGTTCCAAAGATATTAAAGTAGTTATTAAGTGCATAACTGTCTTATGTCATTGCCATTTTAACTGGTTAGGTAAAACTACCTAGCTAATGAGCTCTGTAAACATGTGACCTTAACTAGGAGATATGAAAAATCACTCCAGAAACAAGACTCAGTCAGACTGACAGTATTCTTTATGCATCCATTTATAACTTCATGACTTGATGACAATATTTTTAAAAATAATTTTAGTAGCCTTAGTTCATATCCGATATTAATATAGGCTCATAATTTAGCATCCAACATAACACTAAAAATCTTTCCTATTCAAACCATAAAATTTATCCAAAGCTATAAAGGAAAACAATTTTTACTCATAACTTGTTTAAAAAACTGCTAAATGGCTTTTCAGTTTAGTGGGGTACCTCTAAATTTTAAATTCTGATTAGCCTCCAAAATTATAAGAAAGCTGGTAATTTTTCTCATTTTGCATATGTATGCAAGACTTACTGTAAATATGCATTTATGCTGTCGTCTTTTTTTTAACTTGTTCTCATTATGTCAATGTGACATGATAACCCTATAAAATATTCCTGAATTATATGGCTGATTTTAGAGTGTCTTCCAGGATTCCGTAGGCCCTGACAGCAGTCTTTTAGTTGCTTGCCCAGAGATCATATTTTTTCCAAGACATATACTTTGCCTAATTTAGTGTAAATGCCTAAGATTGCTCAAATTAAAGCAAATGTTTTAAATATTTTAATGTATATCAATGATCTTAATGTACCATGGACAAATATATGAATATAGTTTCATCAGAAACAAATTACAAGTGTTCCTTTTCATTTGTAGCAGTCAGAAGAGTTTTTCTTTTCCACATTTGGAAATCTTTACTGCCAAGGACAGGGGCTAGTGAAATAGACACCTGGGTTCAGCCAAGTTTCAGCTTGTCAGTATCTGTACTCTGTATCACCATGGGCATGATATTGCTCTTCTCAGCCTGTACTCCTTCCCACTGAGCAGATGGTCAGGTCTCCAGGCTTTCCTTTAGACCAGTGGTTTTCAGAGGCCAGCATGTAGCAGGATCACATTAAGGTCTTGTTAAAACACTGGGATGAGGATATAGCTCAGTAGTAGAGCAGTTGTTTAGCATGCACAGGGCCTTGGGTTTAATTCCCAGTGCGTGCGTACACACACACACACACACACACACACACACACACACACACACACAAAGACACAGTAATCCCCTAGAGTTTCTGATTCAACAAGTCTGGAAAGCAGCCCAAAAATTTGCATTTCTAATAACTTCCAAAATGATGTTGATGCTATAGGTATGGTTCGTGTCTACACTTTGAGAAACACTGCTCTCCTCACCCTGGGATATTTTCTAGCCCTAAACCAATACCAATCTAAGATAATTGACTCATATTTTTGCAACATTCTGTTTCCCTAGAAAATTCACTGTCTCTGACCAAGAGTCATTATTTCCCCGGTAGTCACAACACCTGACTGCTATTACATCTTACCTGACAATTTGGTATAGCCACCTGTTAGAGGAAGACGTTTCAATCTGATAAAAAGCAATTCTTATGTACACATATGCATTTGCTAGAGCATTTTATCAGATATTATTCTTACTACCACTATCACATGTAATGGTTGCCTCCTTAAGAGTGGAGATTAAGGGACAATGGATAATGCCATTTCAGTAGGAGCATCCTTACTCTGAAACAGTGCAATCAAATCTATAGACCTAGTATTACATTTTTTTTGTATGTGAAAAGAAAAAGGTTATGTGAGGCTTCATATATGTGCTAGAAAATTTAACAACTCTCATTTTTTTTTTTTTTTTTTTTTTTGCCAAAACTACCTGTCTTTTGAGGAAGAAGATGGAAATCAGTGACTTTAGTTGATTTTAAAACTAATCAAAAATTTTAAAAAAAAGTTTTGATTATTCAAAAGGCAGTAGCCTTTGGTGGAAACAACCTTTAGTTATTGACTAGGAATGTCATTTTAGAGTAAAGAGGTCCTGCATTGAAAACCTGGAAAAATTATTTGTAATTTGCATGGTGTTATAAAGATAGATCCAGAACTGAATCAAAATGGTTATGTATTTGTGTGTATTATCTGCATTATTAAATATTTTCCCTTTAGAGTTTGTAATAAGCAGTTAATATCAACTCTCATTGGTATTGAAGGAGTAGTAAGACTGAGGGAAGGTTATAAAGATGTAGCCACTTGAACCACTTATTAAAGACGAACGATGTGGTATCTAGAAAAACAGTTTTTCAACAGTTTTCAGCTTGCCCCCTTCTGACCTGGAGACTCCCTCATTTGATTATAGTCTCGATTTTATAAATTGACATTAAATTCAACAACTTCTTTTGGAAGCAGTCTAAAAAAGGTAATTTTAATCATTGCTCTTTGGAATTAAAGAATGGATGAATGTTTGCATACTTCTGGTGTATTTTAAGATTCAGAAAAGGAGAGAGTTCAAAACTGATTTTGAAAGAATGGTCTGTATGTCACAGTCTTTTTGTCGGGGGAACATTACCAAAGTCATTTCTGCTTCTGGCCTGAACTTCATCCTTTTTCAATTTTATATTCAACTCCAGGGTCCCATTCACATACTCAGAGTCCCCATTAGAAAATCAGACCTCAGGACAAAAACACTGGTAATTTTGCGACGTAGCCAGAAGCCACAGCAGATGAGCAGGCATGCAGTTTAGTTCAGGAGAGAGACTAGTTGTCACCAGATAACAGGCCACAGAACTGACACTGAGCCACTGTGTGTTTGCTCAGTCGCCGAATCACAGTGCACTTATGAAAGAGGGATATGATGAGCTGACATGTAAATTCAGGTCCAGCATCTTCTTAGGTGGTGCTGTCGTGAAAGCCTCGTTTTTCTAACATTGTCACTAGCTCTTCTTTTCACAGCAGCAGCAATCCAATTAAAATGGCCATCAGAGCAGAGCTGAACGGCATTAAAAGGTTCCCATGAATGTCACGTTTAATTTAGAAGTACAGTGTTGAAGATGTTCATTACTGCCCTGCCCTCCGCAAATCTTCATTCAGGTTATGGACACCAGGTTTTATAAATTATATTTACATCTTCTAGGAAAGACTAAGATTAATCTGCTTATATTCCAAGACAACTCTACCAGGTTCTTTATAACCCTTTAAATCTGCAATATTTTGGTCACCACCTTTAAGCCCGTTTCTGCAGTAATCATTCACGAAGGTGTAAGGAGGAGGGACCCACATTGTAAAAAAAAAAAAAAAAAAAAAAAAAAAAAAAAAAAAAAATGCCCAAAGCAAATTCACAAACTGCTTGAAATCATATTTAAACATGTCTTCCAGGAGGCAAAGGATAGAGTTAGATCTCAATTATATTTTTGGATATTCAGGATTTTCAGTGTAGTTGAGGATGTTTTACCACACAACGTGGCAGTGTGTATATCACTATCAATCTATTGAAAACAGATACTATTTAAAGAAGTGCAAATACTTCAGGCTTCCCCCAAGCACTAATCAGCACATGGCTGAAGGAATGGTGAGTTTACTTTAATTGATCCATTCAGGCTATCCACTCTTATTCTTACCTCCAAATGAGAAAAAAAAAAAATTTAGATTGACAAGTATATAATGTTTAAGAAACATTTCACATAAACATAAAGATGGGTATATAAAAACCGATATATTGACCAGAAAAATGACAAAAGTGAAAACATTTAAAATGAGCAAAAGATAGGAACAGATAACTCATAGGGAAAAAAAAAATCTTGAGTGTTTAAAAAAATATATTCCAACATAAGAGCTATCACGGAAGTACAAATCAGAATAACAAAACAGGATTTTATTGTTATCAGTTGATTTTCAAAGTTGCAAATGATTTAGTGCAATACTATCAGGTGTGGGGAGACTATAGAAGTTTGAGAACTGGCTACGCTGCTGGAAATACAGACGGAGATGACACTGGAGAGTAATTTGGTTTTAAAATCGCAAATGCACCAAGTCTTTGATTAGAAGTTATACTTCCAGGCTTATGACATACAAAATAATTCAGACATCCACGTGGTGTTAAGTTGATGTAACTCTATAAAACGTCCTTTTAAAATTTCAACTCTCTATTTTTACCTAAGATCAAATTTACAGGGGAGTGTTAAGAATAATACGAGGAGTTCACCCAGATAGTCTGAATGTGAATCCATTTGCTAGCTCACATGCTCTTTCTCTGCCGATATAAATTGTGATTCTGAACCACTTGAGCATGAGCTGCAAACATGATGTCCTTTGACCCTTTAGATCAACCAGTGTGTGCTTCCTGAAAACAATCCAGCAATGCTGATTGATGAAGTGCTTGGGAGGCAGTAAAGTTTTGTTAATGAAGACTCGGTCCGTGAAATCAAGAGACTTGGATTTAATTTTGTCTTGATCTCCACTTACTGTACCATGTCAATCCCATTATTAAGCTTCTTTATGCCTCTTATTAGCTCATGGTTTTGTTCCCCGCCCTCCATCCTGCACATAAATGCCTTAAACCTGTGCCTAACAAATGATAGGCCCCAAAGTCAAATAGGTTCTGAGTACCAACAGGAAGCATAACTATAAGATAGAAATTGTGATCCCTCCTCACATTCATTTGTGAGTGATAGGCTCTGCTATTCTGGTCACCAGACCATAAAAAGGAGATCATAGATCTTGACACTGTTAGAACAAGTGCTACTGAAGAGATCAAGACAATATTGTACTGTGTGTACAAAATATTAAAAGATGGGTACCAGTAGGCAGGTGAGAAATGCCCCATCAATGACAGATGCTTTAATTTTCTCCTTAATTGATGACCTTAATATTTTTGTCACGTGGGATCTTAGGTGTTTTCCCTGTCCATTGTTATAGAGTTGACTGTAATCAAAAAGATAAATGAAACAATAATAACAGAAATGCCTTTGTTCTGTTAATTTGATGGTATGTTATTACACTATTATACTAAGAACTGTATTAAATTATTAAAACTTTTAGCAAAATCAAAGGTAACTTATTAAACATCTCTTAGTCTAACAGGTTTTTGTTTTTGTTTTTAAATTTTTTCCTCTTTCTGGAGGAGCACCCTTGGAGAAGCTGCCTATTCCTATCTCAAGCTGCCCCTAAAGCCATGCCAAGGAGATGGTAAACCACCTATCACATCCCTCTGGCTAAGGACTTACAATCTGACTTAGTACAGTTGGACAGCTTGTCCACACTGAACCCGTCTGGCGTTTCCAGGAAAGCACACATGGAGGGAGATGGAATGGGAGAAATCTAACGGCGTTGGATTATTTGGACACTGAAGTTTGAGGCTGTTTGTCAGAAGATACCTTGGATATCGAGAAATGAGTAGAGAAATCTGACCTGGGGAGTGAAAATACGATGTGCAAATGCAGCAAATGTGAGCAAGGCCAACAGAGCAACAGTAAGAGTTCAAACCAGAGAGTAAGAGAGCAAAAGACAGTGAGATAACGCAAGAGCAAGGGTGAAAGGGAGAGAGAGCAGGATTCATAAAGACCGAGAGAAGCAAACTCTGTTCATCCAAGAAAAAGAAATGGCCCTGCAGAACTATCACTGGATGAGTTCGACAGTAGAATGTCAATCTAAAACAGCAACTGGGATGATGATTCTTCAAAGAAATGAGTTTGTATCAGAATATGTCAAGGGGTTGCAATCCGACATACATGTTCTGATGAATCCCGAGCACATGTGGGTAGGCTGAGTCAAGGGAAAGCTTTTAAGGCAAAAAGAAGTCCTTGTGAGTTGTTTTGAAATAAAGCCCATTAGTCACGAAGTTCACTGCAAAAACTGCTATTTGCTGATTGGAAGTATGAACTGTAACTAGGGAAATGTTGTCATAGAAATGACCCTGGCTACGAAGTTGTGGTTTAGCAAGGCTACGTGCAACATAGGCAGGACTATCAGGAAAGTTGACATTTGAAAAATCCTAAGGAAAAGTTCTCTTTAGAGACGTATGTGGAGGGCATGTCGAATGTGCAGGAATTTCTCGTAAGTTCTAGCAGAACCTGTGATAGTTCTTTTCTCAGAAATACGAGCATGAGTTCTTCTCCCTCATCCTTCCTCACCTCTACCAATTCCACTTTGTTTGGAACTGACTTGAGTGCCTCTAGCTTGTTATCAGCAATTTTTATAAGAGCAGAGGGTTAAGATTTGGAAAGTTTATGCCACAAAGGGTACTTTACATAATTTGTAACAACATGTGATGGTTAATTTTAAATGTCAACTTGGCAGGGCCAGGTGGCCAGATATTTGGTCAAATGTTATTCTAGATATTTCTGTGAAGGTTTCTTGGATGGAACTAACATTTAAATAGGTGAATTCTGAGTAACACAGATAACCCTCCATAAGATGAGTGGGATGTGTTCGATCATTTAAAGTCCTTTTAACAGAACAAAGGCTGACCTTACCAAGCAAGCAGGAATTCTGCCAGCAGACTGCTTATGGATGTGAACTGTGGCCCTTCCCTGGGTGTCCAGTCTGCTGTCCCACTCCACAGGTTGTGGCATTACCCAGCCTCCATGATAGCATGAGCCAATTCCTTTAAAATCCGTCTGCCAGTCTGTCGGTCTCTCTGTTGTTTCTGCTTCTCAGGAGAGCTCTAATATGCAAGATGAGAAAACAAAAGGATTAACCATATTTAATTCTTTATATTTTGTTCTCCCTGAGACTATTTTCATGCTTGATATTTTTAATATTTCTACAAAGTCTCTCAATGACCAACTGACAAAGAAAATCATCAAGTGAAGGTCACTGACGTCATGGCAGAAGGAGGCCTTCATGGGCAGTGTCCAAGTTGTGAAAACAAACCCTGGGGAAGAAGGAATCGCTCTTTCTACAACTCTTCAAAATTGGAGGGGGAGGCTTTCTCTGCTTATGAAGCAAGGGAACTTCACGGAATGAGTTGGGGAAATCATTTGTTTATTCATTCAACAGACGTTCACAGAACACTTATTGTGTGTCAGGTGCTGTTGCAGGCACTCCAAATCAGAAAATCAGCAAATAGACACAGATTTTTACTCCATTCCTCTTCTAGAACTTATGTTTGAAAGGGGGCCAAGAAAGAACAAAGATAATAGATATTTAATGTGTGTGCATGTTAAACCCTTTGGAAACAAATCAAAGGGAGAAGAAGGTGATTTTTTTTTTTTTTTTTCAAGGAATTAAAAGAGAGGAAAGAATTGGTCAGTGTTGTGTTAGGGGAAGGGACAATAGGAAAATGGAGCAAGTGATACAAAGACACAACTGTATGCACCTGATCCTGACATCTCCAGAGAAGCCAGCCCAGGCTGTGGTTTGTGGCTATAGTGCAGCGAGGCAGAGGGAGATCAATACGGGCTGAGGTCAAGGAAGGCGTTGGGAGGGTACTTCTTATAAGCTTTGTGGTACTCCAAAAGCCATAGTAAGGACTCTCCTTTTACCATAGTGAAATAGGGAATCTTTGGAGAGTTTAAATAAAGAAGAAAAGTAAAGAAAAAAGTATATGAAGTTCTTAGACACACATTACCACACTGTAACCACCACTAACTTTCTGCCCTCTTTGTTTTGGGTGTACCCTCTATTTTTATTTACTTCTTTTTTTTTTAACTTAATTGTAAAATCCATATATCTTAAAAGATAGATAAGGTAGGACAAATATGCATCTGTGTATCCAGAACTGAAAATCGAGACCTAGAACATTCTTTTTCCCCTGAAAATTCCCTCATGCCCATTTCCAGTCAAACCCCTTAAACCTGGGAGAAAACCACCGTCCAATGTTTCTTATCATAATCTCTCCTGTGCTTCCCTCTGCTTGTACCCAGCCTTGGTTGTTTTCAGGAGGAAAACTCTTGTGACTCTTAGCTTACCTAAAACAAACAACCAGACAAACAAAAAACACAGGGTATTCTCTTCTGGTGTCTGATAAAAGTAGGGCGATAGCTTATAAGAGTGTGTTGGAAGATAGACACAAAGTGAATACCAGGAGATTAAGAGAGGTGGCGTCTCCCTACAGGGATCTTTGTTGATGGAGGTAGGTGGGCGGTCTGGAGGATAGTGGCTTTTGTCCCTGTTTGGGGCCACCCCTTTGTTGAGTAGGTCTGGGGACGTTTGAGCCTCTTCTTGTGCAGAACTCTCTTGTCACCAATGACTGAGATGTGGAAGGTGTTGGGAGAAAAGGTCTTTGTCCCACTGTGTGGGTGTTTTCCTATGAATACTATTTGCTACGTAATATCATTCTGATATGATAAAGTGATCTCTTTTGGAAACTTTTAGAACAAAATTTCTTTTAGAACACAAAGATCTGTTTCTTACAGTTCTAAATCATGAACCCTCTACTTTGTCAAAGAAAACAATGCTCTTTGTGGTATAGCCTTCTTCCGAATTGATGGCGTTTCTATTTCTGCCTCTCGTCCTCTGTGAGGCTCACTGATTCGTCCTTGGATTCTCTGAAGTATTTCAATAGTTTAAAGAAGTTTTTTTGTTGTTGTTTGTTTTTTGTTTTGCTTTGTTTTGAACAGCGCCCACTGAAAGTAGATTTCTCTTACTGTCATCTGAAAGATCCTAACTAATAAAAGAGGGGAAAAAATCACTGATTATTAGAGATGGCAAAATTTGGTTTAATGTGCCTGTACCATCTGGCTCATATACCCCCGGGGTTCTAATTTTCATCTTGCCAACTGTCTCTAGACCTAACTATTGAAGTGGCTCCACCTTGCAGGAACTAATGTCACATTTCTGGCCTTTTGATTTCCTACTTGAAGGCAAATATTTAGCTCAGGCAAATGTTTAAAACTTAGTGTCTTAAACCCAGCTGTTAAGTTCGGAAGACTTTAAAAAAAAAAAAAAATCCAATGCTTTGATTTATTCCTTATATAAAAGGTGCTTTCAATAGAACCAGCATCACAGTAGAAAATCTAGTAAGGTCTCCACTATATGATTGAAACTCAATCTCAAAGGTTTTAGTACCATTTAAAATAATGGTTAAATTTCCTACATAAATGAAAACTTTAATAATTAAGTGACATAAAGCATTCTTTAGTGTTATACAAAAAGTCTTTTTTCTTGTAAGTATTTTGTTACAAAATAGACTACACTTTTGTTTCACACAGATTAAAAGTCAATGATGCTCATAAATGGAAGCAGTATTTAGGAATTGCTTTAATGAATTGATTTATTTGTTTGAGATAGATTTTGAGTGGTCACTATTGTGAGAAATGCTAAGATTGAGACTATGACTGTGTTAAGATTAAACCTTATCATTACAATTAAAATTACTTTGGACTTTTTTTTTTTACCATTTTGTAATTAAATATAGTTTTCTATGGATTATATTTCTCCTAAAATATTGTTTATATTTTTAAGAATATGCTATTAAATGCAGTAATAAAAGTACAACTTGAGTCCACTTTGTTCACTAATTTAGTAACCAATAAAATAGTATCGACTGGAAAGAATTAAGAGATTTGAATGAAATTCCTCTGGAGTGTAGTACTTTTTATGTGAGTCTAGGTTGCTGGCTGAGTTTTAAATTCATGATTTCAAGCGAAAGGGAGGCAGGGGAAAATATGAAAAAGTACTGAGAGTGAAAAAAAAAAACTGATGGACAAGAAACACTTTATAACGTGACATAATAAAAAGGAAAAAAGAAGTAAACTGATTCATAGATTGCAAGCATTGAATTATTAAATAAAAAATAGTTTTTAAAGCATATTAAATGGAAAAACTCCAACTATTCACTGTCCAAAACATTGCAAAGTTTTATAACACTGGTAGATCTGTCACTTTGATATATATATTTTTTATTTTTGCATGAAAGACAGTTAAAATATGGAAACACTGCATCTTGTAACAGAGAATTAAAGTGCATTTCTCTGTGAGTTTGGCAGCATTTGCAATGTATCATAAAAACAAAATCAAATTCAGACTTAGTATCATTCTTTGAATAGTTGTATGAAACCAAAATTCAATAAAAAGATCAAATTTAATTTATGGTGAACAAAGTGCTCTAAAGATTCTGTCATTAACAAAGTGGATTTATTTTTTAAGTTAGGACAAAATTACCAGATTCCTAACCAAAAATGTGATTTTCGTTTATTCAGTCAAAAAACTGGTCATCTTCTTAGGTAGGAAGCAATCCAAAGGAAGATTCCCTCTATTCTTTGTGATCTCCTAAAGGAAAAAGGCATCATTAGTTCTTGAAGACATAGGCTAGTTCCTAGTGATGTCCTTGTTATTTTCTAAATGGGTACAAGTGGTTTTTAATCCATTCTGAAATTAAGGAAAAAAAAAAAACAAACTCTTAACCATTTTGTACAATTCTAAATATGTTTTCATTTTATTTGAAAAGTTTTAAAAACATTCATTTATATGATGCCATTTATATTTCAACATTTAAAAGACTTTTGGCGGTGAATAAACACTCTTGTATGTGTATTCTCAAATCCTCCAGGTAATAAATTTTTCTGTTCCTCAGGTATCTAATTATTCCCTTATCTCTGTACTTAATATCTTTGTAACTTTTTCTTCAGAAAGTTTAAACTTTCCAATGTGAAGCTTTTTCTTGTACAAAACACAAGAGAAAGAAAGTGGCACTTAGAACTGCCTTTTTGGCCCCTGTTACTGCATGTCCTCCCCAGTACTACCCTGAGCTTCCTGGGACTGGAAGCCTTTGGAATATCAAAGCCACTGAGAGTGCTGTAAGTTCAGAAGACTCCCAGGAACACTCTTCCCTGATAAAGGACCCTTCTCCCACCTACCCAGCTCCCCTAAGGCAGTCTACTGCCAGTGCCAGCCAAGATGGCTTGAAGCCCAGTCCCCCTGTCCCAACTGATAGCAACTTTGCAGGCTGACCTGTTTTCAGAACTCCTTGTGAAATCAGCTTATGCCTTAATTGACAAATGAATCCTAGACCCAACTTCCTCTACCCAATCTTGCTACCTGCCTTTCCCTACCCCCCATTCCACCCCCATGCTGGTGATGGAGCCCAGGCCTGCCACATGCAAAGCATGCGCTCTACCCCTAAGCTCTACCCTCAAACCTCCCCATTGGTCTCCATTCCAAGATTACTCCCTCACGAATGAACCTCCATGTTATAGTTTACTTCCCTAGGAATCCAGTCTAAAACAGTAATTTTTCCAAAGCAGAGCCTGTCTCTCTCTTGATCCTCTTTTTAACATCAATTTTGAGCATCCTTGTAATTTACATGTCCATAACTACATTTAACGGAAAGAAGAGAAATTCAGGGTCGTTAATTTTCTCTCATGAACTTGATAATTTAGAGTCCTTGTTGATTATTTACCTAATATCTCATACAGATATGAAGGAAAATAAATCTCCCTTTTTTTTTTTTTCCAGACCCAATACACAATTTCTGTCCTAACTCAAAAGGCATGATGAATTTGGAGCTGGAAATAAGAAGTACTCGAGACAGAAAGAGCTAATTAAACTATTCGTGAGCACAGAAAATGAAAAACGTTCCTTTATTTACAAATGTAATTTAGAAAAATCTATTTTCTAGAAATACCCAATAAATATTAAAATACCCATATTTAGTGTACCAAAAGAAAAATACACCATGGCCTAATAAGACTTCTCTCAGGAACACAAAAGATGTTTCAGCATTAAGATTCTATCAAATGATTTATTAGATCAATATGTTTATGGAGAAAAAAATATGTGAATAATATCAATACTAACTAAAAGGCACCATTTACAGAAATTCAGCATTCCCAGTGGAAATTCTAAGGATATGAATAAAAAGTGCTTAAATATAATAAAAATTAAAAACAAATAATTAATGCTATAATAGTAATTAGAACACTGAAGGAATAGATTTATAATACTGATGGTTTTAATATTAAAATCAGAAACAAGACAGGAATATTCCTCATACTCATTATTTTAACAAATGACTTTCATTAAAAAAAGAAAGAAATTCATACAAAATTAAAAATAAGAGACCTAAAGATCTTTAATTACAAATAATAGCCTTCTAGAGTGACCAATTACTATACTCAAGAATTTGGTCAGTTAAAAATGAAAATTAAAGAAAACTTTAAAAGATTTTAAAATAAATTTAGCAAGAACCATGTCAGATCTATCTGAAAAAATTGCATCATATTATTTTTAAAAAATATCTAAAATATAAAGTATATGTAAGTTAGAAAACTTAATATCATAACAATATAAATTCTTCATAAATTAATATATCTTAATGAAGTTCTAATCATATTGAAAATTTTAGAATGCTCTTAAGTAATTTTAAGTTGATGATAAAAACCAATACTTAAAATTCATGCAAATTTTAAAGTGTTTGTATATTTGTCTTACACAATATTAAAACTTACAACTAAACCAAATCAGTAAACACATTGACTTTTATTACTATTTTTAGAATTGTAGGAATAGGCAAGGAAATGAAGATAAGACATGGGAAAGATCAGAAATCAATATGAATACTTGAATTTATATAAATTAGTGGGTTGTATGTTATTTCAATGAAAAAGTGTTGAAAGTACTTGTGTTAGAATAATTTATTTCTTATGATCAAAACAAATCTGGTAAAAAATAAACTTACCATAATATAAAATAAAAAATAAAAATACCCTTTGCAAAATAAAATAAAATAAAAATGCCTTTTACAAAAAGATACCTCCTCAAATTTTTAATACAAAAAGTTATGCACACACATGCACACACACACACAATTTGTGTGACTTTAGAGTTAGGCGAAGCCCCAGCATTTACAAAGGAAAAATAAATTTTTGACTAAGTAAAATTTAAGACCTTGTGATTTATTTATTTATTTAAATGATAGACAGTAGTAAATATTCACAATATACATGACAAAGAACAACTTCATATTAGTCTGTGCTCATTCCTACAATGAACTACCGGAGGCAGGCTACTTTATAGAGAAAGAAAGTTAATTTTAGCTGGTAGAAGTTCAAGGTTGAGGGGTTGAAATTGGTGATGACAGAGTTGGCAGAGTTCCAAGGCATCTGTGAAACTGTGAAAAAGGAAAATAAGAAATTTGTGTTTGTTTTGCTGTGGCACCTCACACTGCACACGTTCCATGTGCAGTGCATTGTAAGTACTTCATTAAGATGGATAAGCCGTTAAATTATGAGGTCTGCTACTAGCTGTAGATTTAGGGATCCATTGATGATACAGGAAGGTACCTCTCACAAAAAGGAGGAACTACCATATGTGCAAGTATGTATATAAATGCAAGTGTGTGTGTGTGTGTGTGTGTGTGTGTGTGTGTGTGTGTGTGTACTGCGAAAGGTGTGGAAGGATACATCCTAGAGACAGGTTCCCCACCTAGTTACTCTGAGCACTCCTCTCAGCTTCAGCAAGGTTTAGTGCTGAGAGTCACCTGTGACACTGAGAAGATTGCTTTGGGCACTGGGGCTAACCCCTTCGTAAGAAAGTTGGAAATACAGTGTCTGGGAATTTGATGTCTCCCCTGGGCCTTGAGGCTGGACTGAGACAGAGGCTGTCTCCAGACAGACACATTTCCAAGGCACAACTTACACTCCACAGCTTTTTAAGAGATTACCCCTGCCTGATTCCATTAGGTCCTCGTCTAACTCCATCCCTATTTCTATGCAGGTTCCCCTAATCACTGGTTTCTCCAGGTAGCAAATCTTTGATAAATCATTTCCACTTGAAACAACATCTCAGGGTTTGCTTTTGGGAGAATTCCACCTCAGCCTAACGTTGATTACCTTCCTGGGGATAAGGTGTATATCAATGATAACTTTTATCACATTTTTTTGTATTTTTGCATTGATTACAATAAGTGTCTTACTTTTCATTTAACAAACAATAAAAAATATTTTAAGTAAAAACAAACTGCTTTTGGTATTATTTATTTTGCTTACATTATCTGGGATAGCCTGAGGAGAATTTCTCAGTTGTACCTTCTCATTCATTATATACTGAGGAAAAATGCCTGTAACTCCATTTCTGTAGTAGCATCTGATGTTATAGTGCTGTATTTTTGCTTATGATTTTGTACCAGAGTGTATTGGAATCAAGCAAGATATTCTGTACCTCGCTTCATTTGTTCCTGCTTTTAACCACACAGAAGAATCAGAAATGAAGGTCCAAAGTTCACTTCACTTCAACTTCCTTTATCATTGTTGAGAAAGCAATTCAAAAAAACACTTGCATTTTATCATCCTACTCTCTCCACCCCCAATCCCATTTTCCCCCTGTTATTATGATCAACAAATGACTTATAGAAATATATTGCAGGTGGGTTGTCTAGAGACAGCTTTGTTTTTAACGATAATGGTAGAATCTCGAGAGGCACCTCTGTTTTCCAATGGTTTTTCTCTGGAAGGGTTCTAAGATGCTCTCCTTGCCAGAAAAAAACTAATCCTTTTGGCAGAGGGCCTCTGAGTTCAAGCTCTATCCAAATATTTATGCTTAAGATACTGCAATCTTTTAGGTGAATTATTCTCTAGCAAAATGGAAGCCTTCCTAAATTGGATCAAAGAAAATCTCAGAAGAAAATTGCATTTCTTGGAATTTTCATCATTTTTAAGTCCAAACTTGGACACCTTTTATTCCAAAATATGAAATCACCAAGGCAGACACAAAGCAAGATAAATCGTTGATTTCCTTTGTTAATTATCTTTTGTAATGTAAAACTATTGTTTAGTTAAGTCTAATATCTTCACATTACATGTTAGATATTACAAAACAATTATATGAAAAACACTACCTCCGTGGATTCCTTTACAGGAACTGGAGTCCCTTCCTAGTGAATATCTGCATGGTATTTTTACCCAGTTTGGAAAAGTATACTTATCCAGGAGAAAATACTTTGTAACTGAAGGAAACAGTTATGAAGTACATACACAATATCTCTGTAGGTGAGATGAAAACCAATAAGGAGGGCAATTTCCAGCATATTTGTAAACTATTTACCAAATGAATTAAAATCTTTTAATATTTCTGGCTTCCAAATGATGTACTTGTTATTGTCAGCTTGTTCTATCCTGATGCGTTCTGCTGAACCAATGGGGGTTGTTTCTTTGGGCACGATTCCAACAAACAAGATTGAGTGGAACATAAACTGTAGAGGAAAGTAACAAATGTCAATACTTGTGGATGGATTCAGTGTTGACAACAGAATTTTTCTTTGGCTAATGGCCTTAATATCTCTTAATTTTGTATTGGCATGTAATTTATTTGTAGTAAAATGCATAATCTCAACTCTTTGGTTCACTGAGTTTTGGTATCCTATGTGCCTGCCTAACCAGTAATTCAAAATAAAATACATTACAGTTACCCCCCAAATTTATCCCATTCCATATTCCAGTCAATTCTACTTCAACAGAGCCATTCACTTTATGGCTTGTACCTCCCAGGATAAGTCCTGCCTCTTTTTAGACATTATATACATGGAGCTATGCAGTATGTGTTCCTGTTCAGGATGTTTGCCAAACTCATTCATGTTGCTGTATGTGTCAGCGGTTCATTCCTCTTTATTCTCATGTAGTGTTTTGTTTGCTTCGTGAGACAACAATTTGCTCATCATTATTTTCCTGATGCATATTGAGTCTGTTTTGATTTTTGTGACTGAATCTTCTGTGAACATTCAAGTGCAAGTCTGTATGTGGACACACATGTTTTGCTTTGTTTTGCTTTTAATTTTGGGTAAACACCTGGGATTGGAATTATAGGTCATGGGGTAGAAGCAAGGTTTAGATTTTAAGGAGTCAAAAAACTTCTAGCACACAATTTGTGCTATTTTCCATTACTACCAGCCATGGGTGAGTCTCAGTTGTTCTCTGTCCTTGTTGACAATTGGTGTTGTCAGTCATTTTGCTTTCGTTCATGCCAAGGATTATTTTGGGGTGCTTCATGCTTTACAATCATAGGATCTCCAGTAAATGTTGAAAACAAGTACTAAATGTGGACAGGTCCACTTTATTTCTAATCTTGGTGGAAAAGATTTCATGCTTCACCAGTGACTATGTGAGCCTCAGGTTTTTCACAACGACCTTTATGAGAGGGGTTTCCTTCAGTTCCTGATTATCTGAGAGTTTTAAATGTGAAATGGGTACTAAAATGAATACTTTTTTTTTGGTCCAAAGCACACTTTTTGCCTCTATGTCCATGTACATTTTTTTCTCCTTTTTTTGTGAAAAGAACATTGATTGATCTTCAAGTTGAAATGATCCCTGAAATCTGGCTTAAAAAGAAGTAGGATGATATGGTTCCCACTTGGCCATGTTGCTTCACACTGCTTAAATATCACAATATTTCACTAAATGGCTCATATTTTTCAGTCTATGTCTATGAAGGATTATCTTTTCTTGTTATGTCTTAAATTTTGCTACCAAGTCTTGGTATACTGGCCTCATAAATTAAGTTCTGTAATATTTCCTACTGATTTTTGTAAGAGCTTATTTAATTAATTAATTAATTAATTAATTTTGTGGTGCTGGGGATCGAACCCAGGGCCTTATGCTTGCAAGGCAAGCACTACCAACTGAGCTATCTTCCCAGCCCTGTAAGAGTTTATGCATCACTGATATTCCTCCCTTAAATGTTTAATAGACTTTAAAACAGTCTGAGTCTGCTTAGACTTTCTTATCGTATTTGTGTTGTGAACTTGTGTTTTTGAGGAGTTTCTTAATGTTGAACTCATTATTATAAAGTTTACAATATTCTCTTGCTACCCTTTGATCATCTAGTATCTAGAGTGATAGTCTTTCGTTTGTAAGTCTCCTTTTCTCTTTTTAAAATAATAGTTTTGATAGGTGTTTAGTTATTCCACAAGTTGTTTCAAAGAACCAACTTCTATCTTTTTTATTTTGTACTTGTTATCGTTCTTCTAATTTGATGATTGATGTTCTTGTTTATTTCTATTTTCTTGTTCTTGATTCTAAATGTGATGGTATGATTTGTCTTTTTACCTTGATGAAATGTTCATGTGATTTGTCACATGCCTGCGTTGTTGAATGTTTCATGTGCCCTTGAAAAGAACATGCTGCAGTTGTTGGGATAAGTGTTCTGTTAATGCAAATTAGGTAATGTTGGTTGATTGTTGTGTTCGAATCTTCTAATTGTTCTGATTCTTTTTGTTTTATCAATTAATTACTGAATCAAGGACTTCAAAGAAATCTTCAATAATGGATAAAAACCTTAATATACTATGAATATGCAAAGTCATACACAGACTCTGAAGGTCAAAAATAAATGAAAATATGGAAAACATCAAAAAAGCATTGGAACCTATTAAAAAAAACTAAATAGATATTCTAGAATGGAATAAAAAAAAAACACTGCAGTCCAAAACAAGTTCATTGGGTGGTTTTATGAGAAAACTGGTGATAACAGAAGCCATCTTTAGTAAACTTGAAGTCCTAACAATAAGAAATGACCAAGGTGAATGCTCCTTCAAAAAGTTAAAATTTTAATTTATTGATTAATTACTTGTTAAAGCACATCCTTCATACCTCTGGAATTGCCTGTGGCCAGGTGCTGATTTGATGTGATGTCATGCACACGGGGGGCAGGAAGGAGTGAAATTCTAGGAGCCCACAGCAATCCATCAGGGTAGAAGACCTGGTGGAGCCCAGAGGTCACTGAAAGTGGGACAGACAACTGTGCTGGGGAGACAGGAAGCTGACCCTCAGGACCATGGAATTAATAGACATGTCAGAAAAGTAGGAATTAAAAAACAGACCAGACTTCAATGGTGTGCAATGAAGAACTGCACATGGGAAGCTGAGAACTCAGCTCAGCCTTCTGAGACTATATGATCAACAAAAATTTCAGGGAACCAGAACCAGACAACACAAGGTCATGAAAATCAAGCCCACTAAGATAGGGCGATAGCCTGCTCTGTTCTAAAAATAATATTAGGGACTTTCCCAGATGGTAAGGAGTAACTCCAGGTGATTAGGGGCAAATGCATGTACAGAAAAGTCACTAAAGTCACCTGCAGTTCCCTTTATTAGCGTAGCAAAACACACACCTTAAGGTGTAGCCTCAGGACAGGAACGGGAAATGTATCACATGAAGAGGCAGGATGAAAAAGAGTGCAGGCCCAACTAAAGCCCCACCTTTACGGTGGTGACATCAAGGACTAGGTCCCTGCCCACCCTATAGATGCCAAAAAAACTGTACACCTTTGTTCTGCATTTGAGCCAGCCTGAAACTCTTGGTCAGGGCAGTGTCTCAGTGCATGAGTAGAAGACCTTTTATAGAGAGCTTTTCTCCTATTATGCTGTGCACCTTCCTGATTCTTCTGGTAGAGAGGATAAAAGAACCCACCAAGCCATTAACAGTGGGTGGTGATCACCTTAAACCTGTCTTTGAGGTTATCAAGACCTTCTGGTGTCTCCTCATCGAATTTTTACTTTACCCTTCAGGGTCCACAGTATTGAAGTGCATCCTGTCTTCTTGACAGCCTCCTGGATGTGCTTGGCTCCCTTTTCTTTGACTCCTGGGGACATTTCCTCTTGTCTCTTTTCACATTCACCTTGGTGCAATGACCATAGCTTTCTCCTTGCTCCTCTGTGGACTCTAAGTTAGCAAGGAACTGGTCCATGTTCTCCCCAGGAAAACCTGGAGCATCATGGTTGAGGTACCACCATCTCCAGTCTCACTTCATTCTGACCTTAAAGGTGAGATCTTGTTCTTTCTGTTGGGTGTGCTTTCTCCAGTAGATACACCACCAGAAGGACAGCAATGCCTAAGAGTTAGAGGAAGTGTGGGGCACGGAGGCAGAGGGAAGACTGCCTGAATGCCAGCTCTCTGTCGACAACTACTGTCTCCTTCACTTGACCAGGATGTGCGAGTGGAGGAGGTCTTAGCCCCCATGAAGCATCCAACTGGACTCTGCCCAGCCTGCCCAGTCTTTGCTCTGGGAAGAGGTCCTCTAAGCTCCTGGGTTTTCAGGGCTGGCACCAACAAATACAATCTGTGAGGGCTCAGGCGCCACCATCTTCCCTCTGGGTCGGTGGAAGTGATAGCCTAAATACAATTTTTATTAAAAACCATCAAGAGTGCAAAAATATAGGTTCACCACCATTATGACACCTGGTTAGTATTATTCAGATATAAGGCATTCACACAAAACTAAAAGGAAAATACTATATTCTTAGTGACCACTATTAATGGGCAAACTAAATATGTGATACATATAAGATTAAAAACAAATTGGCTTACGAGTATATGGCAATTTCACTAGCAATCAAAGAGCTGGAAATTAAAACCCTTTATTTCATTAGTATAATTTGCATAATTTTATGAAGAAATAATATTTAATGTTGGCCGGGTAAGAAACTAGTCAACCTCATCTATTGGTGAAATCTCTGTTAGAAAACATTTAAAATAAGTATTAGGAGCCTCAAAAATATGTGTATCCTCTGTTTCACCCATTTAGGACTCTTTTACCAAGATATAACCAGAAAGCTATTCCATTTAAAAAATTTAATATAATTTAAGTCTAAAATATTCTAAATACATTAGGGAAACTCATCTGGCAGTGTCGTGCAATGAAATATTATGCCACCTTTAAAATCATATTTATAAAAATATATACAATATGAAAAAATTCCTATAAGTATAAAAATGAAGTATTTAGCATTTTAATTGGTTTTGTGACCTCAACTATATTAGAAATTTCTCTAGTACTGGGACATATGTACAAAATGTTTATTGCGTTTTTCTAGCATGAGCATCATGAATAATATTTTTACAATGTTTTTTGTGACTCACAAATATTTATAATGCTAAAGAAGAAATTATGTATTTGTACAATATGTTTTGTGCATTTATAATATATAAAACATCTAAATTATGAGAAAGACCTCAATTTGAACTTAGCTCTATTGATTTTGCTTTAGTAAAATTATTCAGCACTGAGCTAAAGAGGCAATAATAAAACAAGAAATGAATAAAAAGCCTGAAATTTCACATGGGAAAATTTGAAAACAAGAAAGTAAAAAAACAAAACAAAACAAAACATTTCATAGAACAAGAAAAAAATGTCAATTGATGAGAAGAAGTAAAATCTTCAACCCAATGCAGAAGGCAGCTCTCTTGGAAAGATCAGAATATATACAAATGGTCCTCAGTTTATGATGAGTTGATTTACGATTTTTCAACTTTATGATTGTGGGAATTTTTAACCATATAACCATTCTGTTTTCCATTTCAACACAGAATTCAATAAATTACATGAAAAATTCAACACCTTTTTATAAAATAAGTTTTGTGTTAGATATTCTGCCCAACTGCAGGCTGGCTAATGGAAGCATTTTTGAACATACTTAATGTAGGTAGGCTAGACTAAATTATGATGTTTGGTAGGTTAGGCGTATGAAATATAGTTTTTATTTAAAGACCTTTTCAACTTACAATCATTCAAATGTAATCCCACAGTAAGTAAATGAGCCTCTGTGTGTTTGTGCATATATATGAATATATATAAAAATGTAATATGCAAATATAAAAATATGGATCAATAACTGAAATTACAAGTTTATCAATTTAACTAAATGTCTTTCATGATAAGATAACTCTATTTGAAGATTTCAATAAATGTTATTTTTTTTTTGTTATTTTGCTCCTGAAAATACAATTTTTCAGGAGGAAGGAAAAAATGCTAAATTTAAAACCCTAAAGGAAGAGTATTTTTATTGCTGTAATTAAGTGTAATCAGAAAGTTGGAAATTATGCACCCAGAGGTTGAAGGCTGATTTAATACTCATGAAACAAAGCTCAGGTTATGATTTATGAATTAAGTAATTTTCTCTGGTGATAATGTTTCTAGAAGAATTGGAGCAATGAGAAAATTTAAGTGTGTAGGTAAAATAATTTAAGAGGGAAACATAGAGCTTGATCTAGTTTTTCTTTCCCAGCCTGCATTGTGAGTGAATCTACTTCTCAGCCCTGGTCATATTACAAATGTGAATTTTAACACAGTCCTTCAGTAGCTAAGTGTCCTTGGACCAGACTCAGAGCACTTTCTGACTTGAGTTTTCCTTTAAAATACATCAGTCATAAATGGTTCAACTCTTATTCCTGTTTCTTATTCATTTTTAACTTATTTTTCAACAATTTAATAAAAATTTCATCTGAGTTTTGAATACATGGTAGGATGATACTTCTTTGCCTTCTGCATCTGGTTCAGGTCATGTGGCAACTTTGTCTGGGGTGTGAGAACCAGAATACAGGTTGCCCATGCAATAAAGTACAGAGATGCCTTGTCTCTCATGGTAATCAGAAAACATGCTGAAGTTGCTATGTTGGCATACATTCCTGAGTGCAGTCAATGTGCAGTTTCCAAGCATCTAACCAACCAACAATACATGACAAGCATACATAGCATGACAAGAAATAAACTTTGTTGTTTAAAGCTGCTGAAATGTAGTACTTATTTATTATTACAGCATAACCCATCCTTTATAAACCAATATCTAACTAAGATATTAAACAATAGGGAATTGGTTGAATTATTTGTGATGTTAACATAAACATAGCTTGGAATATTATAGAATCATTAAGAATTTTAATATCATATTACATTTTGATGTAAAGAGATGGTTATAATATATTACTGGTAAAATGCTTACATTTTTATAGATAAAAATATAAACATATATTTATGTAGGTCTAAATTTAGATATTTATATAGATATAATTATTACAAATAGATAAATTGGTCTGCATTAGTCACTTTTCATCACTGTGACAAAAGACCTGAGAGAATTAGTTTAAAAAGAGCAAAGAACTGTTTTGGCTTATTGTTATAGGGTAGATGAGGCTGGACACCCAAGGAATTAGCAGGAAGCAGTTTTATTGGCTATAGTGGTCCAAAGAGCTATTGCCTAAAATTCTCTGGTCCATGAGTCTGGAAATTCTTTCAGATTTATACTCAGAGGAGTTGTTATATGTCACTGCAAATCTGGTTAAAAGCATCCAGAAACTCTCATACCACAGTCTGAAGACTGTGCTTCCTTGAGATTTCCTACACCAGACAAACCAGTCATATAACTTAAAGCTCAGCCACCTACGAAGTTTCAGGGCATGAACTAAATGTAGACAAGTGTTTCATTTTGTTTTTGTTTTTGCCAGAGTGTAACATAGTTATCCTCTAATTCAATTTCCAATATGGGATTAAGAATTTAAGATTATAAAGAGGACATTGAGTCTTAAAAGAGAAATACATGTAAACTACTGGAATACAGGAAATAATAACTCATGAGCAAATCCTGCCCTTCTCCTGGCACCTGTGTCCCTGATTGCAGCTTGCCTGTGGGATGAAAAAGCAACAAAACTGGAATATAACCATATAACCATAAGGTATATGAAGGAATCACTCCTTTAGGGAGCTTACACACCAGAGACTTTTTGGTAATTAAGAAATGAAATCAGTTTCATTATTATAGTAGGACAAACAGTTCTGGGTGGAGACTGAAGATGCTAGTGAAATGCAATATGGGAAGCAGCATTTTTAGAACATGAAAGAGCAATGTGCAGGCTACAAGGAAAACTGGCACAGATTGCAAAGTCCTGCCGGACTCCACCTGTAGCCCAGCCCCTTATCTACTCTATAAACATTAGAACCCCAGATTGAGATGGAGCTATTCACCCTCTCTCTGTGATTGCCTGCATTCTCGTACCTCAAAGTGTACTGTTCCTTTACAACCAATCTCTTGCCCTACTACTCAGACTTGACATCCCTTAAATTCTTTTCTGCTATGGGTCAAGAGCCTGGAAGACCTGAGTAGAGTTCTGACCTGCCTCTAGGGAATCCTCCTTAGACACCATTATGATGACAAATAAAGTCTTTGTTTCCATATAAGGTCTCATGAACTCAACCTCTACCTACTACTTTTCATTCAACCAAAGTTCAGGAGTCACAGGTTGTTGGTGGAAAACAGGTTTATTCAAAGCTGGACAGCCTGAGGAAGATAGAGGAGAGCACTTTTTTTTCAAGTCTCTATCTTTTGGGGTTTGGGAGGTTCAGAGACATGAACAGTCTTTAAAAGAGGAAAAGGGAGTACAGTGGGAAGAAAGAAGGAAATCCGAGGGGCTCATTTTCTTCCAAGAGCACCACAGACTCTGTCTCCAAGTCTCTGCTGTCTCCTCATCAATCAAAGGGAACTTCACCTTCCTGAGGCCAATGTTGGCATTTTCTTTTCAGATAGAAGTGTTCCACAATCTAGCTATTGTAAATTGAGCTGCTATGAACATTGATGTGACTGCAACACTGTAGTATGCTGTTTTTAAGTCCTTTGGGTATAAACCAAGGAGTGGAATAGCTAGGTCAAATGGAGGGTCCATTCTAAGTTTTTTGAGGAATCTCCGAACTGCTTTCCAGGGTGGGTGCACCAATTTGCAACTCCACCACCAATTTGCAACTCCACCAACACTTATTATTGCTTGTGTTCTTGATAATAGCCATTATAATTGGAATTAGATGAAATCTTAGGGTGGTTTTAATTTGCAGTTCTCTAATTACGAAGGATGATGAGCACTTTTTCATCTATTTGTTGATAACCTATATATCTTTTTCTGTGAAGTGTCTGCCCAGTTCCTTAGCCCATTTATTGATTGGGTTCTTTGTATTTTTTGTGTAAAACTTATTAAATTTTTTAAGTTCTTTATAAACTTCAGAGACTAATGCTCTGTCTGAAGTGTGTATGGAAAATATTTTCTCCCATTCTGTAGGCTCTATTTTCACATTATTGATTGTTTTCCTTGCTGAGAGAAAACTTTTTTAGTTTGAATTTATCCCATTTATTGATTCTTGCTTTATTTCTTGTGCTATGGGGGTCTCGTTAAGGAAGTCTGGTCCTAAGCCAAAGATTCAGACCTACTTTTTCATCTATTTGGTGAAGGGTCGCAGCTCTAATTCCTAGATCATTGATCCATTTTGAGTTGAGTTTTGTGTAGGGTGAGAGATAGGGTATTAATTTCATTTTACTGCATATGGATTTCCAGTTTACCCAGCACCATTTGTTGAAGAGGCTAACTTTTCTCCATTTTAAGTTTTTGGCACCTTTGTCTAGTATGAGATTACTGTACTTAAGTGGGTATGTCTCTGTGTCTTCTATGCTGTATCATTGTTCTACCTGTCTATTTTGGTGCCAATACCAGCCATTTTTGTTACTCTTGCCCTATACTAGAGTTTAAGGTCTGGTATTGTGATACCTCCTGCATCACTCTTCCTGCCCAGGATTGCTTTGGCTATTCTGGGTCTTTTGTTCTTCCAGATGAATTTCATGATTGCTTTCTCTATTTCTGTGATAAATGTCTTTGGGATTTTAATGGGAATTGTGTTAAATCTGTATAGCACCTTTGGAAGTATGATCATTTTGATAATATTAATTCTGCCTATCCAGGAACATGGGAGATCTTTCCATCTTCCAGGTTTTCTTCAATTTCTTTCTTTAATGTTCTGTGCTTGTCATTGTAGAGGTCTTTCACCTCTTTGGTTAGATTCTCAAATATTTTGTTTTTTTGAGGCTCTTGTCAACAGAGATGTTTTCCTCATTTCCCTTTCAGATGTTTCGTCGTTTATGAATAAAAATGCTTTAGATTTATGCATGTTGATTTTCCATCCTGCTATTTTGCTGAATTCATTGATGAGGTCTAGAAGTTTTCTGGTGGAGTTTTTTGGATCCTCTAAATATAGAATCATGGCCTCAGCAAATAGTGACAGTTTGAGTTCTTCTTTTTCTATTCATATCCCTTTAATTTCTTTTGTCTGCCTAATTGCTCTGGCTAGCATTTCAAGGATGGTGTTGAATAGAAGTGGTGAAAAAGGGCATCCCTGTCTTGTTTGTTTGTTTTTTTTAAATTTATTTTTATTGTAAACAAATGGGATACATGTTGTTTCTCTTTGTACATGGAGTAAGGCATACCATTTGCATATTCATACATTTACATAGAGTAATGATGTTTGATTCATTCTATTTTTTTCCTTCCCCCCCAGCCTTCCCACTTCTCTTTTCCCTCTATACAGTCCCTTCTTCCTCTATTGTTGCCCCCCTTCCACTCCCCGTTACGTGTCATCATCCGCTTATCAATGAGATCATTTGCCCTTTGGATTTTTGAGATTGGCTTATCTCACTTAGAATGATATTCTCCAATTTCATCCATGTGCCTGCAAATGCCATAATTTTATCATTCTTTATAGCTGAGTAATATTCCATTGTATATGTATACCACAGTTTCTTTATCCATTCATCAATTGAAGGACATCTAGGTTGGTTTCACAGTCTGGCTATTGTGAATTGAGCAGCTATGAACATTGATGTGGCTGTATCTCTGTAGTATGCTGATTTTAAGTCCTATGGGTATAGGCCGAGGAGTGGGATAGCTGGGTCAAATGGTAGGTTTATTCTAAGTTTTCTCAGGAATCTCCACACTGCTTTCCAGGGTGGCTGCACTAATTTGCAGCCCCACCAGCAATGTATGAGTGTACCTTTTTCCCCACATCCTCTCCAACACCTATTGCTGCTTGTATTCTTGATAATCGCCATTCTAATTGGGGTGAGATGGAATCTTAGTGTAGTTTTGATTTGTATTTCTCTTATTACTAAAGATAATGAACATTTTTTCATATGTTTGTTGATTGCTTATACATCTTCTTCTGTGAAGTGTCTGTTCATATCCTTAGCCCATTTGTTGTTTGGGTTATTTGTATTCTTGGTGTAGAGTTTTTTGAGTTCTTTATAGATTCTGGAAATTAGTGCTCTATCTGAAGTATGAGTGGCAAAGATATTCTCCCACTCTGTAGGCTCTCTCTTTGCATTGCTGATAGTTTCCTTTGCTGAGAGAAAGCTTTTTTAGTTTGAATTTATCCCAGTTATTGATTCTTGCTTTTATTTCTTGTGCTATGGGAGTCCTGTTAAGGAAGTCTGATCCTAAGCCAACAAGTTGAAGGTTTGGACCTACTTTTTTTCTTTAAGATGCAGGGTCTCTGGTCTGATTTCAAGGTCCTTGATCCATTTTGAGTTGAGTTTTGTGCAGGGTGAGAGATAGAAGTTTAGTTTCATTCTGTTGCATATGGTTTTCCAGTTTTCCCAGCACCATTCGTTGAAGAGGCTATCTTTTTTCCATTGCATATTTTTGGCACCTTTGTCTAGTATGAGAAAATTGTATTTATTTGGGTTTCTGTCCATGTCCTCTATTCTGTACCATTGATCTACCCGTCTATTTTGGTGCCAATACCATGCTGTTTTTGTTACTATTGCTTTGTAGTATAGTTGAAGTTCTGGTATTGCGATACCCCCTATTTTATTCTTCCTACTAAGGATTGCTTTAGCTATTCTGGGTTTCTTATTCTTCCAGATGAATTTCATGATTGCTTGTTCTATTTCTGTGAGGTATGTCATTGGGATTTTAATTGGAATTGCATTGAATCTGTATAGCACTTTTGGTAGTATGGCCATTTTGACAATATTAATTCTGCCTATCCAAGAACATGGGAGATCTTTCCATCTTCTAAGGTCTTCCTTAATTTCTTTCTTCAATGTTTTGTAGTTTTCATTGTAGACATCTTTTACCTCTTTGGTTAAATTGATGCCTAAGTATTTTATTTTTTTTTTGAGGCTATTGCAAATGGAGTTGTTTTCCTCATTTCCCTTTCAGCTGTTTCATTGCTTGCATATAAAAATGCTTTACATTTATGTGTGTTGATTTTGTAGCCTGCTATTTTGCTGAATTCATTGATGAGGTCTAGAAGTTTTCTGGAGGAGGTTTTTGGATCCTCTAAATATAGAATCATGTCATCTGCAAATAGTGACAGCTTAAGTTCCTCTTTTCCTATTCGTATCCCTTTAATTTCTTTAGGCTGCCTAATTGCTCTGGCTAGAGTTTCGAGGACGATTTTGAATAGAAGTGGTGAAAGAGGACATCCCTGTCTTGTTCCTGTTTTTAAAGGGAATGGTTTCAGTTTTTCTCTAGTAAGAATGATGTTGGCCATGAGCTTAGCATAAATAGCCTTTACAATGTTCAGGTATGTTCCTACTATCCCTATTTTTTCTAGTGTTTTGAGCAGGAAGGGGTGTTGTATTTTGTCAAACGCTTTTTCTGCATCAATTGCAATAACCATATGATTCTTATCCTTAAGTCTATTGACACGATGGATTACGTTTATTGATTTACGAATGTTGAACCATCCTTGCATTCCAGGAATGAACCCCACTTGATCGTGGTGCATAATATTCTTAATAGGTTTTTGGATACGGTTTGCCAATATTCTGTTAAGGATCTTTGCATCTGTATTCATCAAGGATATTGGTCTAAAATTTTCTTTCCTTGATGTGTCTTTTCCTGGTTTGGGTATGAGGGTGATATTAGCTTCATAGAATGAGTTCGGTAGAGTACCCTCTTTTTCTATTTCCTGGAATGCTTTGAGAATTATTGGAATGAGTTCTTCTTTGAAGGTCTTGTAGAACTCAGCTGAGAATCCGTCTGGTCCTGGGCTTTTCTTGGATGGTGGAATTTTAATGGCTTCCTCTATTTCATTGCCTGATATTGATCTGTTTAAATTGTGTATGTCCTCCTGGTTCAGTTTGGGAGGAGCATATGTCTCTAGAAATTTGTCAGTATCTTCGGTAGTTTCTATTTTGTTGGAATACAGATTTTCAAAGTAGCTTCTCATTATGTTCTGTATCTCAGTGGTGTCTGTTGTGATATTTCCTTTTGCATCATGTATTTTAGTAATTTGAGTCTTCTCTCTCCTTCTCTTTGTTAGTGTGGCTAAGGGTTTACCTATTTTATTTACTTTCTCAAAGAACCAACTTTTTGTTATGTCAATTTTTTGAATAGTTTCTTTTGTTTCAATTTCATTGATTTCAGCTCTGATTTTAATTATTTCCTGTCTTCTACTACTTTTGCTGTTATTCGGTTCTTCTTTTTCTAGGGCTTTGAGCTGTAATGTTAGGTCAGTTAATTGTTGACTTTTCATTCTTTTCTGGAATGCGCTCCATGCAATGAATTTTCCTCTTAGTACCGCTTTCATAGTGTCCCAGAGATTTTGATATGTTGTATCGTCATTCTCATTGACCTCTAAGAATTTTTTAATCTCCTCCCTGATGTTTTTTGTTATCCATGTTTCATTCAATAGCATATTATTTAGTCTCCAAGTGTTGGAGTAATTTCTGTTTTTTATTTTGTCATTGATTTCTACTCTCAGTCCATTATGAGCTGATAGAACACAAGGCAGTATTTCTATTTTTTTGCATTTCCTAAGGGCTGCTTTATGGCATAACACATGGTCTATCTTCAAGAAGGTTCCATGTTCTGCTGAGAAGAAAGTGTATCTGCTTGTTGATGGATGGAATATTCTATATATGTCTATTAAGTCTAGGTTATTGATTGTGTTATTGAGTTCTATGATTTCTTTGGTTGGATTTTGTTTGGAAGATCTATCTAGTGGTGACAGCGGTGCATTAAAGTCGTCCAGAATTATTGGGTTGTGGTCTATGTGATTTTTGAAATTGAGAAGGATTTGTTTGATGTACAGGGATGCACCATTGTTTGGGGCATAAATATTTACTATCCTTCTGTCTTCCTGATTTATGGGTCCCTTAAGCAGTATGAAATGTCCTTCTTTATCCCTTCTGACTAACTTTGGCTTGAAGTCCACTTTATCTGATATAAGGATGGAAATCCCCGCTTTTTCACTGAGTCCATGTGCGTGGTAGGTTATTTCCCATCCTTTCACCTTTAGTCTGTGGATGTCTTTTTCTATGAGATCAGTCTCTTGGAGGCAGCATATTGTTGGTTCTTTCTTTTTAATCCATTCTGTCAGTCTATGTCTTTTGATTGATGAGTTTAGGCCATTAACGTTCAGGGTTATTATTGAGATATGATTTGTATTCCCAGTCATTTGGCTTATTTTTGGTTTTTAAGTTGGTTTGGTTTCTCCTTTGAGTGGTTTTTCTCTAAGGTAGTTCCTCCCTTTACTGAACTACATTTTTGTTTTTCATTTCCTCCTCATGGAATATTTTGTTGAGAGCATTCTGTAGTGCAGGCTTTCTATTTATAAATTATTTTAACTTTTGTTTATCATGGAAGGATTTTATTTCATCTTCAAATCTGAAGGTTAGTTTTGCTGGTTATAGGATTCTTGGTTGGCAACCATGTTCTTTCAGAGCTTGAAATATGTTGGTCCAGGCCCTTCTAGCTTTTAGAGTCTGGGTTGAGAAGTCTGCTGCTATCCATATTGGTCTCCCCTTTTATGTAATCTCATGCTTTTCTCTCGCAGTCTTCAAAATCCTATCTTTATTTTGAATGTTAGGCATTTTCATTATAATGTGCCTTGGTGTGGATCTATTGTGATTCTGTGCATTTGGTGTTCTGTAAGCCTCTTGTATTTGATTTTCCATTTCATTCTTCAGGTATGGGAAATTTTCTGATATTATATCATTGAATAGGTTGTTCATTCCTTTGGTTTGTATCTCTGTGCCTTCCTCAATCCCAATAATTCTTAAATTTGGTCTTTGCATGATGTCCCATAGTTCTTGGAGATTCTGTTCATGATTTCTTACCATCTTCTCTGTTTGGGTGACTTTATATTCAAGATTAAATATTTTGTCTTCATTGTCTGAGGTTCTGTCTTCCAAGTGGTCTATTATGTTGGTGATGCTTTCCATTGAGTTTTTTATTTGGTTTATTGTCTCCTTCATTTCAAGGATTTCCGTTTTTTTTTTTTTTTTTTTTTTTTTTGAGAATCTCTATCTCTTTGTTGAAATGATCTTTTGCTTCCTGCAGGTGCTCTTTCAGCTTATTGGTATTATCATTCATTGCTTGCATTTCCTCTCTTATCTTGTCCTTTGCTTCGTGAATCATCTTACTCATGTACAATCTGAAGTCCTTTTCTGACATTTCTTCTACGATATTGTCATTGGATTCTATTACTATAGAATCTAGATTTGTTTGGATCATTTTCTTCCCTTGTTTTTTCATGTTGTTCATGTATCTTCCCCTCTAGCAGTGCAGATCTGGGGTATTGCATATTTTCCCCTATAGGCTTATAGTGGCCCTATAGATTTCCAAAACCCTTTCTTTAAGGGGAGATCAATATTACCAGTGCCCAAATCAGACACTATGCAATCCTAGACCAAATAGCCCCTATGGGGACAATAACAACATTGTCATAATAAACAAAATGAGTTCAAATATTGTCTTCAGTATAACAAATGGGTTTGCAATAAGGTCTGCAGTTTCTAATGGAGGACAAAGAGGATGCAGAGGGATGTAGAATGTGGTTGTTAATGGGATAAGAGAAGAATATACAGAAGTTCTAGAAAATAGAAAGGGTGAGAGTGTAATCAAAATAAATTGGATATTAGCATGCAAAAAGGGGGAAAGAGACTCTGAGGGAACAGTTAAACAAAAGGAAAAGAGAGCAAGAAAAGTAAAGAAATAAAACTTAATTTTTTTTAAAAACGAGAAAAAAGAAAATCTACAGTATAACAGTCATATACTAATGAACCCTCCCAGAGTTCAGTAGCCTGATGCATGAGAGCTACCTGACAATGAGCTTCAAGCATCCAGCAGGCATCGCAGGATGGGATTTGTCCCACCCAAAGATCAGAGCTATGGCTTCCAGGATTATCCAAGATGGCCACTCTGGCTTCAAAATGTGTTGGCAAATGGGGAGCTGCAGCTCAGGGGTGGACGTGGTCAGCTGGAGGTCCTGGAGACGGGATGCAGTTGTTCTGGCTGGGGTCCTGGAGGTCCGGTGTGTTTGGTGTAGTTGTGGGATCCTGGAGGCCGGGTGCAATCCGTGGTCTGGTGTCCCGGTGATAGAGTACAGTCAGTTGGTCTAGGGGTCCTGGCGGCAGGGAGCAGTCAGTTGATGTGAGTGCCACAGAGGCAGGGAGTGATTAGTTGGGCTGAGGGATCCTGGAGATGGGGTTCAGTCAGTCCGGCCAGGGGTCCTATGGGGCCTGGCTGTTGTCTCAAAATGGTGGCAGTCACGTGTAATCAAACCTGCAGGTACTGTAACAGTGAACTTCCAGGTGACAACAGGCAGCTGGTGCTCTACTGGTGGTTGGCGATTAGTTTGTTGACATTGTCGGATGATCGGGAGGTGAACCTTGAGTGTTGGGTGATGGATAGGAGTAAAGCAGGCGATGGACAGGCAAGAGGCAGGCAAATGGCGGATGATAGATGCCTGACAGTGAGCAATCTGCACTCAAAAAAGGCGTCCATAAGCTGGCAGACTGCAGGTGATCACAGCAGACAAATGGGGTAAACACCAGGGGATCCATAAGCAGCAAAAACTGTCTCACTGAGAAACAGATATTCTCTGCTTGAAACCGGTGTTGCAGAGGAACAAGGAACGCAGCCTCCCTCTAGTCCTCCATCTTGGATCCATCTTGTTTCAGTTTTTAAAGGGAATGCTTTCAGTTTTTCTCCATTAAGAATGATGTTGGCCATGGGCTTAGCATAAATAGCCTTTACAATGTTGAGGTTTTTTCTTACCATCCCTATTTTTTCTTGTGTTTCGAGCTTGAAGGGGTGTTGTATTTTGTGGAACAGTTTCTCTGCGTCAATTGAAATAATCATATGATCCTTAACCTTTAGTCTATTGATGTGGTGAATTACATTTATTGATTTCCAGATGTTGAACTATCCTTGCATCTCCAGTATGAACCCCACTTGATCATGGTGCACTATCTTCTTAATATGTTTTTGTATGTGGTTTGCCAGGATTTTGTTAAGGATTTTTGCATCTATATTCATCAGAGCTATCAGTCTAAAATTTTCTTTCCTTGATGTGTCTTTGTCTGGTTTGGGTATGAGGGTGACACTAGCTTCATAGAATGAATTTGGAAGGGTTTCCTCCTTTTCTATTTCCTGGAATACTTAGAAATATTGAAATGAGTTTTTATTTGCAGGTCTTATAGAACTCTGCTGAGTATCAATCTGGTCCTGGGCTTTTCTTGGTTGGTAGGCTTTTGATGACTTCTTTTATTTCATTGCTTGATATTGATCTGTTTAAATTGTCTATGTCCTCCTGGTTCAGTTTGGGAAGATCATATGTCTTTACAAATTTGTCAATGTCTTCAATATTTTCCATTTTGTTGGAGTATATATTTTCAAAGTAGCTTCTAATTATCTTATGTATTTCAGTGATGTCTGTTGTGATATTTCCTTATTCATTGTGAATTTTAGTAATTCACAGTTTTCTCTCTCCTTCTCTTTGTTAGTGTGGCTAAGGGTTTATCTATTTTGGTTACTTTTTCCAAGAATCAACTCTTTGTTTTGTCAGTTTTTTGAATTGTTTCTTTTGTTTCAATTTCATTGATTTCAGCTCTGATTTTAATTATTTCCTGTCTTCTACTGCTTTTGGTGTTGTTCTGTTTTTCTTCTTCTAGGGCTTTGAGATATAATGTTAGGTCCATTTAGTTGTTCACTTTTTATTCTTTTCTCAAATATGCTCCATGCAATGAATTTTCTTCTTAGTACTGCTTTCATGGTGTCCCAGAAACTTTAATATGTAGTATCATCATCGTCATTTATCTCTAAGATTTTTTTTTATCTCCTCCCTGATGTTTCTGTTATCCATGCTTCATTCAATAGCATAGTATTGTCTCCAGGTGTTAGCATATTATTTAGTCTCCAGGTGTTGGAGTAATTTCTGTTTTTTTATTTTGTCTTTGATTTCTAATTTCATTCCATTATGATCTGATTGAACACAAGGTAGTATCTCTATTTTGTTGGATTTATTTAGGGCTGCTTTGTGGCATAACGTATGGTCTATTTTAGTGAATGATCCATGTGCTGCTGAGAAGAAAGTGTATTCACTCATTGATGAATGGAATATTCTAGATATGTCTGTTAAGTCTAAATTATTGATTGTGCTATTGAGTTATATGGTTTCTTTGTCTAGTTTTTGTTTGGAAGATCTATCCAGTGGTGAAAGTGGTTAAAGTCACCCAGAATTATTGTGTTGTGGTATATTTGGTTCCTGGAATTGAGAATTTGTTTGATGTACATGGATGCACCGTTGTTTGGGGCATAAATATTTATGATCATTATGTCTTCCTGTTTTATGGTTCCCTTGAGCAGTATGAAATATCCTTCTTTATTCCTTCTGACTAACCTTGGGTTGAAGTCCACTTTATCTGATATAATGATGGAAACCCCTACTTTTTTTACTGAGTCCGTGTGCTTGGTAGGTTTTTTTCCCCATCTTTAGTCTGAGGATGTCTTTTTCTATGAGATCAGTCTCTTGGAGGCAGCATATTGTTGGGTCTTTCTTTTTAATCCATTCTGCCAGAGTATGCCTTTTGATTGATGAGTTTAGGCCATTAACATTCAGGGTTACTATTGAGATATGATTTGTATTCCCAGGCCTTTGGGTTTATTTTTGGTTTTTAACTTGACTTGATTTCTCCTTTGATTGGTTTTTCATTTAAGGTAGTTCCTCCTTTTGCTGATCTACATTGTTGTTTTTCATTTCCTCCTCATGGAGTATTTTGCTGAGAATATTCTATAGTAGAAGTTTTCTATTTGTAAATTATTTTAACTTTTGTTTATCATGGAAGGATTTTATTTTATCTTCAAATCTGAAGGTTAGTTTTGCTGGTTATAGGATTCTTGGTTGGCAACCATGTTCTTTCAGAGCTTGAAATATGTTGTTACAGGCCCTTCTAGTTTTTAGGGTCTTGGCTGAGAAGTCTGCTGATATTCGTATTGGTTTCCCCCTTTATGTAATCTGATGATTTTCTCTCGCAGTCTTCAAAATCCTTTCTTTATTTTGAATGTTAGGCATTTTCATTATAATGTGCCTTGGTGTGGATCTGTTGTGATTTTTGTGCATTTGGTGTTCTGTAAGCCTCTTGTATTTGATTTTCCATTTCATTCTTCAGGTATGGGAAATTTTCTGATATTATATCATTGAATAGGTTGTTCATTCCTTTGGTTTGTATCTTCGTGCCTTCCTCAATCCTGATAAATCTTAGATTTCATCTTTTCATGAGGTCCCATAGTTCTTGGAGTTTTCTTTCATGCCTTTTTACCATCTTCTCTGTTTGGTCAACTTTATTTTCAAGATTAAATATTTTTTCTTCATGGGCTGAGGTTCTGTCTTCCAAGTGATCTAGTCTCTTGGTGATGCTTTCCATTGATTTTTTTATTTGGTTTATTATGTCCATTTCAAGGATTTCTGTTTTTTTTTTTTTTTTTTTTTTTTGGAAATGATCTTTTGCTTCCTCCTATTGCCCTTTCAACTGCTTTTTGGAGTGATCATTCATTGCCTGCATTTGCTCTCTTAGCTCATCCTTTGCTTCTTCAATCATTTTAATTATGTACATTCTGAACTCCTTTTCTGATATTTCTTTTACCATGCTCTCACTGGGTTCTATTAATATAGAATCTAGGTTTGTTTGGATCATTTTCTTCCCTTGTTTTTTCATGTTGTTAACATATCTTCCCCTCTAGCAGTGCAAATCTGGGGTCTTGCAATTTCCCCCCTATAAGTTTGTAGTGCCCCTATAGATTTCCAAAACCTCTTCTTTAAGGGGGAGATCAATATTAGCAGCATCGAGTACAATTTGTAGCCCTACACCAAATAACCCCTGTGAAGATGTTAACAATATTGTCATAATAAACAAAATGAGTTCAATTATTATCTACTTTGTAAAAATAGATTTGCAATAACACCTGCAGTTTCTAATGGAGGACAAAGAGGATGGGGAGGGGTGTAGGATGGAACTGTTAGTGGGATAGAAAAAGAGCATACAGAAGTTCTAGATTATAGAAAGAGGAAAAGTGTAATCAAAAGAAGTTCATTGTTAGAATGAGAAAAGGGAGAAAGAGACTCTGAGTAAACAGGTGAACAAAAGGAAAATAGAGCAAAAAGTATAGAAATAAAAACTTAAAATTTTTCAAAAAGGAGAAAAAATAAAAATATCTACACTATAACAGTCATATAGTATTCAAACCTCCCAGTCTTCAGTAGCCTGATGCATGATAGGTACTGGACAATGAGCTTCCAGTCTCCAGAAGGCATATCAGGATGGGATTTGCCCCACCTAAAGATGGGAGCTTCTGCTTCCAGGATTATCCAAGATGGCCACACTGGCTTCCAAATGTGTTGGCAAATGGGGAGCTGCTACTCAGGGTGTGGGTGTGGTCAGCAGGGGTTCCTGGAGGTGAAATGTGATCAGTCTGTTTGAGGGGTCCTGCAGGCCGGTCAGCCAGTCTCAGGGTCCTGGGTATGAGGTGCAGTCGGCTGATCCAGGGGTCCTGGAGGCAGAGTGTGGTCAGCTGGGCTGAGGGGTCCTGGAGACAGGGTTCAGTCAGTCTGGATGGTGGTCCTACAGGTCCTGGCTGTTGTCTCAAAATGGCAGAAGCCATGTGTAACCAAACCTGCCGGTTCTATGATAGTGGACTTCCAGGCAACAGCAGGCAGCTGGCAACCCACTGGCAGTCTGCAGTTGGTCTGCTGGCTATTGGAGGATTATTGATAACTGGATCTTGGGTAGTGGGTGATGGGTAGGTGAAAGGCAGGCAATGGGCAGGTAAGAGGCAGGTAAATGGCAGATGATAGGGGCCAGTCAGTGAGCAATCTGCACTCAAAAAGTAGTTGATATGCTGGCAGACTTCAGGCAATCACAGTGAACCTAGAATTTTTTTATTAGTAGTATTATTAATATTATTCCTACTTTTCTATTTTTTATTATTTTTTTTATTCCCTATTTTCCTCTTACCTGTTTCCTTGGATTCTCTTTCTCCCTTTTCTCATGCTAACAACCAACTTCTTTTGATTCCACTTTCCCACATCCTGTAATCTAGTACCTCTGTAAACTCACGTCTTATCTCATTAAAGTTACATCTTACACCCCTCTCCATCATCTTGTCCACCATCAGAAATTGTGGACCTTATTGCAAACCTATTGCTTATGCTGTAGATAATAATTGAACTCATAGCTCTGTTTATCAAGACAATACTGTCATTACCTTAATGGGGGCAATTTGGGTTAAGGCTGCATATTGTTTGTATTGTGTGCTGCTAATATTGATCTCCAACTTTAAGGTGAGGTATTGCAAACCTCCCAGGACACTATAAGCCTATCAGGGGGAAACCGGAATACCTCGGATCCCCACTGCTAGAGGGAAAGATACATGAACAACATGAAAAAACAAGGGAAGAAAGTGTCCCAAACAAACCTAGATGCTGTATTAATTGAATCCAATGACAGCATGGCAGAAGAAATGTCAGAAAAGGAGTTCAGAACATAATTAAAATGATCCAAGAAGCAAAGGATGAGATAAGAGAGCAAATGCAGGCAGTGAGAGATCATTTCAATAAATAGTTAAAAGAGCAACTCTATCTCTTTATAAAAAGAGATAGAGATGTTGAAAAAAAATCCTTGAAATGAAAGAAATAATAAACCAAATTAAAAACTCAATAGGAAGCATCACCAACAGACTAGATCACTTGGAAGACAGAACTTCAGACGATGAAGACAAAATATTTAATCTTGAAAGTGAAGTTGACCAGACTGAGAAGATGGTAAGAAATCATGAACAGAATCTCCAAATACTATGGGACATCATGAAAAGAACAACTTTAAGATTTGTCAGAATTGAGGAAGGCACAGAGATACAAACCAAAGGAATGAACAATCTAGTCAATGAAATAATACCAGAAAATTTCCCAAACCTGAAGAATGAAATGGAAAATCAAATACAAGAGGCTTACAGAACACCAAATGCACAAAATTACAACAGATTCACATCAAGGCACATTATAATAAAAAATGCCTAATGCACAAAATAAAGGATTTTGAAGACTGCAAGAGAAAAGCATCAAATTACATATATAGGGCAACCAATACAGATATCATTAGATTTCTCAACCCTGACCCTAAAAGCTAGAAGGACCTGGAACAATATATTTCAAACTCTGAAAGCAAATGGATGCCAACCAAGAATCTTATACCCAGCAAACCTTACCTTCAGATTTGAAGACAAAATAAAATCCTTTCATGATAAACAAAAGTTAAAATAATTTACAAATAGAAAACCTGCACTACAGAACATTCTCAGCAAAATAGTCCCTGAGGAAGAAATGAAAAACAACAATGTAAATCATCAAAGGGAGGAACTACCCTAAAGGAAAAGCCAGTCAAAGGAGAAATCAAGTCAAGTTAAAAACCAAAAATAAGTTAAAATGACCGGGAATACAAATCATATCTCAATAATAACACTGAATGTTAACAACCTAAACTTATCAATCAAAAGACATACACTGCTAGATTGAATTTAAAAAAAGGACCCAACAATATGCTGCCTTCAAGAGACTCATCTCATAGAAAAAGACATCCACGGATTAAAGGTGAAAGGATAGGGAAAAACATATCATTCACATGAACCCAGTAAAAAAGCCGGGGTTTCCATCCTCACATCAGATGAAGTGGACTTTGAACGAAAGTTAGTCAAAAGGGATAAAGTAGGACATTTCATACTGCTCAATGGAAGCATAAATCAGCAAGACATAACAATCATAAATATTTATGCCCCAAACAATGGAGCATCTATGTATGTCAAACAAACCCTTCTCAATTCCAGGAACCAAATAGACCACAACACGATAATACTAGATGATTTTAACACACCTCTCTCACCACTGGATAGATTTTCCAAACAAAAACTGAACAAAGAAATCATAGTACTCAATAACACAATCAATTTTTAGACTTAACAGATGTATATAGAATATTCCATCCATCAATGAGCAATTACACTTTCTTCTCAGCAGCACATGGATCCTTCTCTAAAATAGACCATGTGTTATGCCACAAAGCTACTCTTAGCTAATACGAAAAAATAGATACTACCTTGTATTCTATCAGATCATAATGGATAAAATTAGAAATCAATGATAAAATAAAAGACTACTCCAACACTTGCAGACTAAATAGTGCAATTTAATGATGCATGGATAGCAGAAGACATTAGGAAGGAGATAAAAAAATTCTTAGAGGTAAATGGGAACAACAATACAACTTATCAAAATCTCTGGGATGCTATGAAAGCAGTACCAAAAGGACAATTCATTGCATGGAGCACATTCAATAAAAGAATAAAAAGTCAACAACTAACTGACCTAACATTACACCTCAAAGTCCTAGAAAAAGAACAGATCAATACCAAAAGTAGTAGAAGACAGGAAATCAGTAAAATCAGAGCCAAAATCAATGAAAGTGAATTGAAAGAAACAATTCAAGAAATTGACAAAACAAAAATAAACAAAATAGATAAATCCTTAGCCACATTAATGAAGAGGAGAAAACTCAAATTACTAAAATATGTGATGAAAAAGGAAATACCATGACAGACACTATTGAAATACAAAACATAATTAGAAGCTATTTTGGAAATCTATACTCCAACAAAATAGAAAATCTCAGAGATATCAACACATTTCTAGAGACATATGATCCACCTGAAATGAATCAGGAGGACACATACAATTTAAACAGATCAATTTCAAGCAATGAAATAGAAGAAGCCATCAAAATCTACCAACCAAGAAAGGTCAGGGACTAGACGGATTCTCAGCTGAGTTCTATAAGATCTTCAAAGAAGAACTAATACCAATATTCCTCAAAATATTCCATGAAATAGAAAAGGAGGGAACCCTTCCAAATTCATTCTATGAAGCTAGTATCACCCTGATATCAAAACCAGACAAAGACACATAAAGGAAAGAAAACTTCAGACCAATATCCCCAAAGAACATGGATGCAAAAATTCTTAACAAAATTTTAGAATTTTTTTAGCATACAAACACATATTAAAAAGATAGTGCACCATGATCAAGTGGGTTTTATCCCAAAGATACAAGGCTGGTTCAACATCTAGAAATCGATAAATGTAATTCATCACATCAACAGACTTAAAGTTAAGAATAACATGATAATTTCAAAACATGCAGAAAAAGCATTTGATAAAATACAGCACACTTTCATGCTCAAAACACTAGCAAAAAATAGCGATAGTAGGAATATACCTCGACATTGTAAAAGCTATCTATGCTCCACAGCCAACATCATCCTAAATGGAGAAAAACTGAAAGCATTCCCTTGAAAAACTGGAACAAGACAGGGATGCCATCTTTCACCACTTCTATTCAACATCATCCTTGAAACTCTAACCAGAGCAAGAGGACCAAAGAAATTAAAGGGTTACAAATAGGAAAAGAAGAACTCATAACTATCACTATTTTCTGATGACATGATTCTATATTTAGATGATCCAAAAATTCCACAGGAAAACTTCTAGAACTCATAAATTCAGCATAGTAGCAGTATATAAAGTCAACACTCAAAAATCTAATGCATTTCTGTTCATAAGTGATGAATCCTCTGAAAGAGAAATTAGGAAAACTACCCCATTCACAATAGTCTCAAAAAAATTAAAATACTTAGGAATCAATCTAACAAAAGAGGTGAAAGACTTCTACAATGAAAACTAAAGAACACTAAAGAAATAAATTAAAGAAAACCTTAGAAGATGGAAAGATCTCCCATGTTCTTGGATAGGCAGAATTAATATTGTCAAAATGGCCATACTACCAAAAGCACTATACAAATTCAATGCAATTCCAATTAAAATACCAAGGACATATCTCATGAAATTCATTTGGAAGAATAAGAGACCCAGAATAGCCAAAGCAATCCTTAGCAGGAAGAGCAAAGCAGGAGGTATCACAATACCAGACCTTAAACTATAGTACAGAGCAATAGTAACAAAAACAGCGTGGTATTGGCACTAAAACAAACAAGTAGACCAATGGAACAGAATAGAAGACACAGAGACAAACCCACATAAATACAGTTTTCTTGTACTAGACAAAGGTGCCAAAAACATACAATGGAGAAAAGATAGTCTCTTCAACAAATGGTGCTGGGAAAAGTGGAAATTCATATGCAATGAAATGAAATTAAACCCCCTATCTGTCACCCTGTACAAAACTCAACTCAAAATGAATCAAGGACCTAGGAATTAGACCAGAGTTGCTGTGCCTAATAGAAGAAAAAGTAGGTCCACACCTTCATCATGTTGGCTTAGGAACAGACTTCTTTAAATGTGACTCCTAAAGCACAAGAAATAAAAGCAGGACTCAATAAATGGGATAGATTCAAACTAAAAATCTTTTTCTTTACAGAAATAAAGCAAGCAATCATGAAATTCATCTGGAAGAATAAGAAACCCAGAATAGCTAAAGCAATCCTTCGCAGGAAAAATGAAGCTGGGGGTATTGCAATACCAGATCTTCAACTATACTACAAAGCAATAGTAACAAAAACGGCATGGTATTGGTACCAAAATAGATAGGTAGATCAATGGTACAGAATAGAGGACATGGACACAAACCCAAATAAATACAATTTTCTCATACTAGACAAAAGTGCCAAAAACATGCAATGGAGAAAAGATAGCCTCTTCAACAAATGGTGCTGGGAAAACTGGAAATCCATGTGCAACAGAATGAAACTAAACCTCTATCTCTCACCCTGCACAAAACTCAACTCAAAATGGATTAAGGACCTCAGAATCAGAGACCCTGCATCTTATAGAAGAAAAAGTAGGTCCAGATCTTCAACATGTTGGCTTTGGATCAGACTTCCTCAACAGGACTCCCATAGCATGAGAAATAAAAGCAAGAATCAATAACTGGGATGGATTCAAACTAAAATGTTTTCTCTCAGCAAAGGAAACTATCAGCAATGCAAAGAAAGAGCCTACAGAGTGGGAGAAAATCTTTGTCAATCATACTTCAGAAAGAGCACTAATTTCCAGAATCTATAAAGAACTCAGAAAACTCTAAACCAAGAATACAAATAACCCAATTGACAAATGGGCTAAGGAAATGAACAGACACTTCACAGAAGAAGATCTACAACCAATCAACAAACATATGAAAAAATGTTCCTTATCTCTAGTAATAAGAGAAATGCAAATCAAAACCACCATAAGATTCCATCTCACCCCAATTGGAATGGCGATTATCAAGAATACTAGCAACAATACATGTTGGAGAGGATGTGGGCAAGAAGGTACACTCATACATTGCTGGTAGGGCTGCAAATTAGTGCAGCCACTCTGGAAAGCAGTGTGGAGATTCCTTAGAAAACTTGGAATGGAACCACCATTTGATCCAGCTATCCGACTCCTTGGCCTATACCCAAAGGACTTAAAATCAGCATACTACAGAGATACAGCCACATCAATGTTCATAGCTGCTCAATTCACAATAGCCAGATTGTGGAACCAACCTAGATGTCCTTCAATTGATGAATGGATAAAGAAACTGTGGTGTATATATACAATGGAATATTACTCAGCCATAAAGAATGATAAAATTATGGCATTTGCAGGCACATGGATGAAATTGGAGAATATCATGCTAAGTGAGATAAGCCAATCTCAAAAAACCAAAGGACGAATGATCTCTCCGATAAGCGGATGATGACACATAATGAGGGGTGGGAGGGGTTAGTTTTAGGGTTAGGGTTAGGGAGGGGGGCAAGAATGGAGGAAGGAAGGACTGTGTAGAGGGAAAAGAGGGGTGGGAGGGGTGGGGGGAAGGGAAAAAATGGCAGAATGAATCAAACAACATTACCCTATGTAAATTTATGATTACACAAATGGTATGCCTTTACTCCATGTACTAACAGAGAAACAACATGTATCCCATTTGTTTACAATTAAAAAAAAATCTTTTTCTCAACAAAGGAAACAACCAACAATGTGAATGGAGGAACTTGGATTGTGTAGAGGAAATGAGGGGTAGGGAGGGGGCGAGGAGAAGGAAAGATAATAGAATGAGACAAACATCATTATCCTATGCACATGTATGATTACACAAATGGTGCCACTCTACTTCCTATACAACTAGAGAAATGAAATGTGTAACCCATTTGGGTACAATCACTGAAAATAATAAAAATAATTGAATCATATTTCAAATAATTTTGAACTAAAAAAATAGTATATACTGATATATTATCCAAGATAATAGGTTAATATTTCCATAGGTGACATTTTTCTTGTTTCTCAGTTTCATACTCTATTGTTGTCTACAATGAATATACAAAACACAAATAAAATGAAAAATTTTAAGAAGAGAAAAGAATATGTTGTGGATGGGCTATAGTGTGGCAAATGCTTTCTAAAGAGCTATATTAAAATTTCTCAGGTCTTAAAGTTGAATAAATTTCAATAAATGTAAAAAGAAATTACCAGTTTCCCAGTTCCCAGTACTCAAGTCAAAATGTGTAAAAGATGTACTTGATAAAAGTTGGAACACATTATTCAGAGGTAAAAGGGCGCTTCCACTGACAGTTATAATTGTCGTAGCTTGAAATTTCTTGTCTTCAGTTGAAAGACAAGGGTTTCAATTATAGAAAAAAAAAATTCTAAAAATGTGACTCCTTCCTACAGTGACAATAAGACTTGACAAGAAGTAGTTGCCCTTAGGCATTTCCCGATCTTGTTATTTTTCTCTTTAGAAATGGCTCCAACGGTCTGCTCTACTGCACAACCCCTACAGCAGACATCTGACCTCATCTGTTTGCACTAGCTCTCCATTAAAAGAAAAGCTTCTGAGGCTTCAAACCAAAAAACAAAACTAAACTAAAAAAACACTGCCTCAGGTCTTCATCTTGGTCACATTTTACAGTAGCTTTCATTAGTAACGTTTGAAACCTTCTAGCGACAATAGCAGCTAGCAACTCTGGGAGAAATTCGTTCAATTTCCTGAGTTGTCCCAATGCTACAACTCTCTCGAGTCGTTCTTATCCCCCTGTAAACTGGGCTCAAGGCCCACGGAGGGAATATCCACAGAGCTGGATTTTTGGGTGCTTTTCTTAGGCTGAAGGGTACAAGATCAATGAAGTGTAATGCAGCCCATTACTCTGCTAGAAAGTCAGTTCAGGAGAATTGCTTAGAGGCTTTCCTTTGATGGAATGTCTTTCAGTTGATGTGATAATGATGTCAATGCACTTTCTCCCCCTTGAAAATGTCTGAAGCCGTTTCAGCTGTGCCAAAAAGCAAAATCTGAAAACTTGCAATTCCAGCTTTCTAAGGGCTAACATAGCACTCTGTCATTCGCAATATTGTTCTGTAAATGTATAGATAGGACACTCAATTTTATGCCTAAGTAAATCAGAATTATCTGACTTTATTCGCCTTTGTGGGTTTTTCCCCCCAACCAGTTAATAGTGTTGCCTAATTGATTATCAAAATAATTCAAACTGCGGGATAGACTTAGACATTGTGTTGCAGTAGCCAGCGATCTAGATGCTACTGTGTTTTCACAGCTCAGCTGTGCCCAGGGTACCTGGAGCAGCTCGGAGCTGTTCCCAGTGTCCAGTGGGTGCTTCCATTATTCGGATCTCTCACTAAGCCTCACCAAAGTCACTGCCTTATCTCAACTGTACAGTCAGGAGTGAAAGAAAGGTCTGGGCCTCCTCCCAGGGCTGAAGCAGAATGGGAAAAGAGTAGTGTCCACTCCTGGGGGCAGTCATCTCTAAGGCCAGCTGTGTGTCCACTGGGGCAGTGGTCTCTCCAGGATCCTCAAGTGTTGTACTAACACAGTGATGATAAGTATGTTAAGTTAAACTAAATTTGGCCTGAGGATGCCCCTACTTTAAGTCCCTATGTAACAAACTGGTGACTAGTTTAGTATGTAAAAAAAACCCGAAGTCTACTTTAGGAGCAGACTTTCTGTAACAACAAATCTCTGGGTCTCAGCTTATCCTAGCAGCCAAGCTTCGATCACAGGATGTAACTGATCAGACCACCACGTTCAGACCAGGCCAATGCAGAGATCTAGCCAGTGGAGCTGTCTCTGTACCCCGCTCCAGTTTTCCATCTCTAAATGCAGCCTGCCCTCGTGTGGAGCAGAGCTCGGAACCTCTTCTGTTCTGAGAGCTGCCTGATTTGCAAATCATTCTTTGCTCCATTAAACTCTGCTAAATTTAACTTGTCTAAAGTTTTTAACAAGTATGAGGTTGGAATGGAAAATAAAGCAAAAATAGGAGTGATGTTTTAGATTTAGAGTTTATAATCAGCTGGTACCTGATCAGGTAATGGAAAAGTTAAATCTGATTCCTAAGGGCTTTCTGTTAAAACCGTATATGATTATGGCAAAGCTATAAACTGAAATAAAACTCAAGAGTTTTTAATTTGAGAGGAAAATATATTCACTTTGAGAAACTTGAATTTGAGATGCTTCTAGGACTTCCAAGGTTTGAATGGAAAGACGTAATTTCTATTCCCCAGAGTAAGAAAAATCAAATTATCTTGCAACTAAGTGGAGGAGAAGACCCATTAGAAGGAGAGATTAAAGAGTATGTTATTATTTGGATCATGTAGTTGGTACTATTTTCAGAAATAAAATAGTACAAAGAAAATAAGGAAGTGACAAATAAGAAAATATTGAAGAGAGAAGAGAGAACATCTAGTAGATGGAGCAAGATCTTAAAGTGGAATGTATGGTTTAGATATTAGATGTCCCCCCAAAACTCATGCATGAGACAATGCAAGAAGGTTTAGAGATGAAATGATTGGGTTGTAAGAGGTTTAACCCAATCAATGCCTTAGGCCCCTGATAGGGATGAACTCGGTGGTAACTGTAAGCAGGTAGGGTGTGGCTGGAGGAGTTGGTTCCTGGGGGCTGGCCTTTGGAGCATGTATTTGGTGAGAACTTTGACTCTGTCTCTGCTTCCTGGTGTGATGTTCCCAGGCCCAGTTCTCAATATAGAGGCCCAGGGCTCCACCCTGACTACAGCCCCACTTAAGATAAACATTCGATAGAACTTTCCTCCACCACATGCTTCTGCCATGATGTTCTTCTGCCTTATCTCAGGCCCCCAGGAATGGAGTTGGCCTTCTATGAACTCAGACTTCTGAAACTATGAGCCCCAAAATAAACGTTTCCTCTTCTAATTGTTCTTGTCAAGTCTTATGGTCACAGCAACGAAAAGGCTGAATAAGACAGAAATTGGTACCAAGAACTGGGAAGAAACCAAGGGTAAGTGGGAGTGTGGCTCAGGAAGTATTGGAAAAGAAGCTGAATGATGAGAATTTGTTAGGCCAGAATATTTTTACTGATTGCTTTAGTGTGTGTGTGTGTGTGTGTGTGTGTGTGTATGTGTGTGTGTGTGTAAAGGGTTCCCTTTGCTCACTCAATTTGGGAGTATATATCAAATTCCCCAAATAACTCAACTCAATAGAGGATCTTAACTTTGGATACCAGGAGCTGCTGCAGGCAGTAAATGAGGTGGACCTAACTAGTGAATAAATAGTAGGAAAGAGAAGGAAGAAAATTAAGCACACTGTTCAGAAAAAGGCAGGGATGAAAAACCAAGTGACCCCCAAGTACTCCTCCAGTTCAAAGCGTACAGGCTGTGGACTCAAATTGGGTCACTGGGTAAATGTCTCTAGTGGGCTCAGAAGAGAGAGTGAGCACCTTTGGGAATGAGTGTAGGCCAGGGGGTCATGTCCATGGTCATCCCACCAGTGAAATGAAAGTGTCAAGACTGACTCTTCAGCCACTCTTGATAAACGTGTAGCAAATACCATTCACTTTCAAGAAAATGTCCATCTGAATATACAGCTGAATTTTCAAGCCAAGTCAATGTGTTTATTCTTAGTTGAATGGAAAATGACCATTAAGATCCATTTATTTGCCTCTTTGTTTACTAAATGCATGCACAACACATGCAGAGTGGTTTAGCAACTCCTTTACAGTTATTTTCCAAGGCCAAAGCTTAACTTTATAAGGCAGTTGACCCTGTGTTTCATTGAGTTACAGAGCCTTGCTTAAATCCTCAAATCAAAATTTACTTTCAACCAGCTGAGATTTGATTTTTATTGTTCTGATTAACAAATAGCAGAAGTAAAAAATGCCACTTATTTAGAAGTGTGAATCTGATTTAAGAGACCTCACCAGTGCTTATTCACTGCAGATCCTAAAAAGTAATTGATCTTTTGGTGAAACAGTTGATGGACAAATTGCTTTCATTAGTAAGACCATCTCAGGAGGGCTGATTTAACATATCAAGTCACAGAGATTCCCGTATTCTTTTCACGTAAGACATTTTTTGCAGACTAAGAAGTTCTGGCAAATATAAAATTCTAACTTTTTATATCTTTCTAAGTTACCTCCCTATCTTATTAATGTATATTAACTTTATTCATTCTACATATTATTAATCACAATTCAATTGAGTCTTTTTTCATACAATGTGGCTCCATAAACATATTTTGTAGGTATCAAGATACTTGCTGTTTAAAAAGTGTCAGAACTAGAGTCTTTTTCTCTGCTTTTATTTTATTCTGTTTATAGTCCTTTCCTTATTGTTGGTTATCTGGGCTGTTGTCAATTTGATGCCTAAAAAAATGGCACCTTCTAGGCACAAGTCTTGGCTTGACCATCATGGCAGGTGGGGATGGCCAGAGGGCACTGGGGGTCTCAGCTGCCCAGACTAGGGCAGAGAACAGATTGAAATGGAGGCCTGAGTTCTGCTTCAGTGGTCTAAGAAGCCTGAAAAAAAAAAAAAAAAATGCACACATCAGGTCTAAAGAAATGAAGAGAGGAAGAATGGAATCTAACCCAGGATCCTCTCCAGAGAAGAGGCAAGGCCTGGAGTAGGCACTGTTCCTGGGGGAAGAGCGGAGACGAAGTGTGGTACCTGCCTCTCTGCGCCCTGCCCAGGGCATGATGGGCTCTTCCACAGGGAGGGAAATCCAGCTCCGAACTCGAAGGAGAAACAGTCTACAGGGTCATCAGACAACCTGCGAATGATGTTCTTGACAGCGTCTTTTCACAAAATGCACAGGTCTTACACACATAACCATTTTTAAGACAAGTACTTTTTGAAAATGGAGGGCACAGTGTTAATTGTTCTTCATATAGTCCTTTCATTTATTAGTTCTTAATAAAACGAGGACCAATATTAAATCAAATTTATGCGAGGGCTCTCTACCAGGCAATCAAGTTACGTAGTCCAAGCCTGTGGAATTTTGGAGCTCTAAATGAATGTAGAAATAGAGATCCAAATAATTTCTGCATTTTTTCATTTTTGTGTTGCTTTCACTGAGATTACTGTGATGTTCAAATTGCTAGCTTCTTTAGAAAACTTTAGGCCTCATCCCAATTAATGTTTTGGCAACACTTAATACCTCCTCCTACTTAAAATGTTTTCTTAATATTGACAGCTTACATATAACATGCATAATGCTAAGAATTTTGCCTGCATTCAAACACCCCAACCATATCACCAACTTCATTTACAGATGAGGAAATTGAGGCTCAGGAAGGTTAAGTAACTTGATAAATGGATCATAAATATCAGAGTTCAAACCCTGTGGGTATGATTCCATAACTGGCATTCCTAACCACCATACTATCCTGCCTACTATCCATCAGTTTCTTTTGTACACTTTTATCCTCCTCTTCCTTTTTCCTATTCATTTCTTTCTTCTCCAATGGACTATTATCTTCCATTCGATCTTACTTGGTATAAAAATGAAGTATAGACTTGGAAGTAGTCATGTACTACTACAAAAGCAAAATACCAGAGGCAGGTTACTTTATACAGACAAGAGGTTTATTTAGATCATAGTTTTTGGAGGACGAAAGTCCAAATAGCATTCTGCAGGCTCTGGTGAGTGCTTACCCTTGGCTGCTTGACCTTAGGACAAACGGCAGTGATGGAAATGCATGGGAAAGATAAGATCGCATCACCAAAACAGGAAGTCAGAGGGCGATTCAGGGGTCCAGCTCACTTTCATAAGAATTCGCTCTGGCGATAACTCACTCCAGGAGAGCAGCATTTCCTTTCAAGGGCATTTCCCTGTCACACAGCCACAATGGGGACTAAGCTTCCCAAAACACGAAAATTTAAGGGGGCAAAGTTGAACCGTATCCAAGTCCTTAGCCATGATTGAATATAAATGTCACTTGGCACTGTCGGATCAATGAACTGGGACCCCTGTTGATGGAGTCTGCCTGGACATCTGTGGTTTAAGGCATTCTGCAGGAACTTCTAACGATGGGAAAGGGTGAGAATAACAGAGAACCTAAAACAGTTGTTTCCAAACAGAGCTTACTAGAGTCACCTGGGAGGCAGTCATGCTGTTTCCTTTACCAGGAATTCCTACTCCTTTACTTCGAGGACTGTGATGGGGTTCAGGACATACTTCCCCAATACATTTTTTTTAAAGCTGAGAGAATCTGAAAAAAAAAAAAAAAAAAAAATGGCAAAAGCATAAGATCTCTTTGACCTTCTTCCTGAAGGAGATAGTAAAACACTCATGAGTGAGCTACCCTCTCTATTCCCACAAGAAAGGAGCACCTTTACCTCTGAAGATGAGGGAACACAGAGAAGAATCTGTATAAATAGTCCTTGCCAAATTGACTCCTTTGTTGCCATTAGATCATACTCCACCCTATTACATGTCTCCTTGATTATCCACATTGTATCAAGTCTAGCATAAAAACACTCAGGTTTAAGATGCCCATTTCTTTGGGTTTTCCTCTCCTTCTGAAGGTTCCCATGTCATGAAAAACATCTATTAAATCATTTTGTATGCATTTCTCTTGTTAATCTGTCTTTTGTTGTGAGCACCTCATCCATGAACCTTGGATGGGTAGAGAAAACTATTTTCCCTCCCTACAGCCAATGAAACTCTATTTGCTCTTCCTACCGGTGAGTTCCTTCTGCATATGGGAAGCCTCCACCAGAGGGGACAGGGTGCTCCCTATCACCTAGTGCATTTTTCTGTTACTGTATTTATCACATATTATGAACTGCCCTGCTCATGTGTCCGTTCCCACCAGCCTGTTTGTTCCCAGAAAACAGGAACCACATGTTTTCCATGTTGGTATTCCCAGGTCTCCCAAAGATTCTGCCAGCTGAAATGACCAGTAAACATTTGCTGACTGAACCGACATGTGCTGACATGTCTTTCTTTTTATGTGAAAACAGTAACTTTGTATATTAATGATTAATTTTAAAAAACTCATTTTGTATCATTTTAATAAAAATAAAATGTCACCCATTAATGGAAACTCTGAATGTGTGTGTGTGTGTGTGTGTGTGTGTGTCTATCATAGCTAAAAAATCAGCCACAGTTCCATGGATAATCACTGTTGAGATTTGGTCCATTTCTTTCCTTTTTTCATGCAGACCTCATACATAATGTTATTTTCTCTTCCATTATATCCTGCATGCATTTCCTGGTTTCCTGGAAGACCAATCTAAAGTTCTGAGAGGAAATCCTAGCCCTGCCAATTCCCTGCTCTCTTCCACTCTGAGAGTCTGACACCCCTGGTAGTCCTGTTCCACCCTCCTGTGCAATCCTGTCACATGCTCCCAGACCCAGATTCATTCCATTTTGTACTGATTTCAATTCCAACGATGTTTACTGATGCCTTCCTTTAAAGAAGACACTATGAAGAACACAAAAAGGAGAAAACACAGATCCCCTCCTCAGGTATTCATTAGCAGAGAGAGCACAAAGACATGAAAAAGAGGACAAAAAATGCCAACTATGGGGGTCTTGTGTAAAAGGGGCTTACGAGAAGGAGGGACACTGGAGGGAAGATGCGAATCTGAGCCCAGCCGCCATGAGCCGCCATGAGCCGCCATGAGTCTGATGGGTGGGCAGGGTACCCCACGGGAGGAGCAGAGAGATCAGTAGAAGTGTTAGGAGTAGAGGAATATCTTATTCAGACTCACCTGAGTTGTTTATTAAGAAGGTAGATTTCTCTACTGAATTAAGAAAGGTAGTGGTGGCTGGAATCTGTCGTTTTAACAACTTCCAGGTGATGCTGCGCAGCAGATCCACAGGCAGGCTTTTGGGTACAATACAGCAAGTTCAGTTTGTAGCCTTGGGCTTTTATAACAAGATTTTAAGCGGGTTATGGGTCAGGGAAACAGACTTTTAGAGGATATTGTAGAAGACAAATGACAAGGTAGGTAGTCAGTACCTAATTGCAGGGAGACATCATAGGCTTTTTGAGCAGAAAAATGACATCAGAGCTGTGGTTTAGAAAGAGGAAAACCTACAGCTTTGCTTTTAATCTTTGGTACCTATTTGAGTCAAAAATTTGAACTTTTAAAATATGGAGGTCTGCATCATCCACCTGGTATATGAGGTCAGTTACTCAGGGTAGACCCAAGGTCTCTGCATTTTTTAAGAAATCCCATGAGCAATCTGCATGCAAACTCAAAGTCCAGAGGCAGTGCACTAGGTGAGGAGATATTTTCATGGAATTGATCTAAGAATTGTGTGAGCTCTTGCCTGACAGTTTGGGTTTTTTATTTCTCAGAATAAGACGGAAGTTATCCTTCAGCTGCAACCCTGAGGGAGCCTTACAGGGCTGGCTCTTCTCTGGAAGAGTTCCCCTAACTAAATCCCTTGGGTTTCGGAAACAAACTGAGAAACTAGGATGCTGGCAAAGTTGGACCTTCTTAAAACCCCTGCCCGTCACCTGTGCCCAGTGCTCTTGGCTGACTTCTACATAACGGTGTTGATGCAAGTGAAATATTGGAAATGGAGAAAAGAAACTCTTAATGTCGAATGATGATCAGAGATAATCATGTCTAATACTCTATAAATCACTGTCCTAGAATATTTGTTTAGCGCACCTTCCAATATACCCTGTGCATTTGTTAGCATGTATGAAAAGAAGCATTTATAAAAATTATAACTAATACATGAATCCCTTTAAAAAATAGATGAGCACAGCATTTTTTTTTAATGTTTGAATTATGGAAGCAAGTTTCTCAGAGACTGTGTTGTTTCATGGAAAGGTTATTATCTTGTAAACAACAAGCATTCTTTACTCACATGTAACACTTACGTAATGTTACAATTGTGTCACCTGTAACCTGGGAGGTAAGTATGATTGGCCTCTCCCTTCTACCACATTTTTTTTTTTTTTTTTTAATGTGAAAACCACAGCTCTGCTATGCTAGCTGAGTTACAGAGACAGGTCCTGAGCCTGTGTCTATCTGCCTGAGTCTAAGACAGGCAGTTATCAGGAGATCTTGGTTAGAATTCTGGCTTTGACATCAAATTGCTGTGGAAGATTGGATAAGACACCTCCTCTCAGCTTTAATTTTCCTTATCTGTAAAACAGAGTTAAATTTGATCTCTAAAATCCCCATGTAGTTCTAAGATTCTACAAACTTGAATTTCACTACTTGTTACTTTGTAAAATAAACTTCACTAATACTGAAACCAACTTATTTAGATGATCCTGATTTCCTAAGTTGCCTAGAGCATTAATCTATAATTTCATTTTAGAATATTTAAGTTTTGGGGGGAAAGTTCTAGGAAGTGATATTGGCCAAAATATATTGCTAAATTGTGTGCATGTATGATTATGTAACAACAAATACTATCATTATATAGAAGTATAATGCACCAATAAAGAGGTGGAAAAAAGAATATTTAACATTATCATGAAGTATATTTTTCATAGATGTGGAAATCCTGGTGTTCCTAATTACTTGAAAAAAATTTATCATTGTATTAGAAATTAAATGACAAGGCTGGGCTTCTAGCTCAGTGGTAGAACACTTGTTAGCATGTGTGAGTCCCTGGGTTCAATCCCTGGCAATGCAAAAAAACAAAAAAAAAAAACAACAAAAAAAAAAAAAGTTAATATAATTTGAAAAAAATTAACAAACAAGACTAGTCAATTGTAAGAACTTTCCATTTTAAGCTTTCAATGTCCTTTAGTATTTAAAATTGTTTTAAATTTGCATACATATAGAAATTTATTTATTTTCGCTTTAATTTCTAATTTAATTGAGTCATAGTAAGTATATTCTATAAGAAATATCTTTAAAATTTCTGAGAAACTACTTAGTGGAATAATAGATCTTTCATTCATTAATTTAAAGAGTTTTCTATGAGCTGGGCATGATGGTAAATACCTGTAATCCTAGTGACTCTGGAGACTGAGGCAGGAGGATGGCAAGTTTGAGGCCAGCCTCAGCAACTTGGCAAGATCCTCTCTCAAAACAAAAAATAAAAAGGGCTGGGGATGTAGTTCAGCTTGAGTTCATTCGCCAGTATTGAAAGAGAAAAGAAGAAAGAAAGAAAATGTATTTTTTTTTATTAGGAAGACAGCTGAATATTCTCAATTAGTTGCTGAACTGCACAATTCAACATTAAATATATCATTTAAACCATATTTTTATAATTTTATCTACTAATAATTGAGGGGTTATGTTGACATCTCCCATTAAATGTTGATAAATTTATTCAGATCTCTCATTACATATTTTAAAGATAGTTCATTGTGTATAAGTTTAGAACATTTATATGATTTTGATGAGTTGAAACTTTGACATTGATGAGGTGATTCTCTCCATCCCTAATGGCAGCCTAATGACATTTTTCTGTCTTACTATCTACTTTGTTTGCTGTCCACCCTCTTTGGTTATAGTTAGTAATTGCCTTATGAACACACACACACACCCCATATATATATTCAAATATAGATTTATAAATACATATATAAATATGCACAAATATAAACAAGGAAATTATTGACACATATGTAAATTATTGACATACATGTCAATAATTTCCTTGTTTATATTTATACATATTTATATGTTAATAATTTCCTTGTGTTTATATATGTGTTATGAATTTATATGTGTGTGTGTGTGTGTGTGTATAAATTTCTTTGTAAATCCTGACTTTCCTTGTTCTTAATTCTTAGGTATGTTTCTTATAAAATGAATGTACCAATAATTGCATAATTATTATTTTTCACATATCCTAAAAGAACTATTTTAGGTAATACTTTCATAAATACAATTCTTAAATTTCTGTATTTTTTACACAAAAGCTTTCAAACCACATACGAAGTCTTGTCTTGGAACAGATTCCGAGAAGTACAAATTCTGGCTCAAACTGTCAAAGTATTTGCAATTTTAAAACATATTACCCCAAATTGCCCTCTAAAAGATAGGACCCACTGAAACTAAAACAATCTATGAAAATGTTTACATAGACTCAAAATCAAACTTTTAGAAATTTATCAACATGATAGGTAAAACTTTGGTTTGAAATTCCATTTCTCTTGTTATGATCAACCTTAAGAGTATTTTAATATCATCAAATTTTCCTTTTAATTTTTCTTATCTTTGCCTATTTTTCTGTTGCAGTGTGGGTCTTTTGATTGTCCATTACAAGGAGCTTATGTGTTAGATGAGTCCTTTGTCTCTGAGTTACAAAATTTTTTTCCACTTGGTCATTTATTTTTACTCTGCATATGTGTTCTCTTTCTCTCTCTCTCTCTCTCTCTCTCTCTCTCTCTCTTTCTGTCTCTCTCTCTCTCTCTCTTTTGCCATGTAGCTATTTTTATCACTTTTATAATTTTTTAAAACTATATTAATCTTGTAGTTTATAGATTTTTCTTCATAACCCATTTAAGTTTATAAGGGAATTCTGGTTTTCCCTAGTACCTTGTCATTTCATTTTTCTTTTTATACATAAATCTTTGTTCTATTTGAATTACTTTTCAGTGGATGGTATGTAATTCTGTAACTACATAATTTTTAAGTGGCCATACAGTTATTTCAACGTAATTTGTCAGTCATCCGTAATCTGCACACTATTTTGAAATATCAGTTTTAAGTAGAAAGAAAGGAACTAGAGGGAGTGAGGAGGGGAGGCAAAGGGGAAATACTAGGGAATGATTGGCCAAACTAGATCATTATATTATGTACATGTATAAATATGTAACAATGAATCTCATGATTATGTACAACTAAAATGTATCAACAAAAAATGGGGAAAAAGGAAAACAAAATAAAAAGAAATAATCAGTTTTATCACATACTAAATTCTTATGTTTTTAGGTTTATTTCTGACCTTTATATTCTACATCATTAGTCTGTTTCTTACAGAGAGACCACATTGTTTAATTATTGAGGCATTATTATATATTCTAGCATAAGGTAGTTCTACTATCCTTTCAATAATCAGTTTAGAGTTCCATGATTTTTCTGATATATATGTGTAAACATTTTTCACTTAAAATTTAGGTTCAACTTACCTATTCCTGCAACCAACACCCCGTCCATCCATTTGCATATTTTAAGATTTACTACATTTATAATTTTGGGAGAAAGGACATAGTTATGATGCTGAGTTATGCTACATAGGACACAACAAAAGGTTGTTGAAGACGTCTTTCAGGGGTGTGGATGAGTTTGACTCACATTAAAAATCACATATTTCTTGTGAAGTTTATTTCTGGGAATTTACCTTTCTGATTGTTATTCTAAATAGAATATTTTTCCTACAGTTTTTTTTTTTCATATTGGTTTTGCTTGTTATATGAAAACTATTGATTTTAAACATATTATTCTGCACTGAATTTTCTTATTATTTGCAGAAATTTTCCCAGGGGATTTTCTTATGATTTTTTTACTAAAGCAATATCATCCATGCATGATAAAATGATGTTTACTGCCTGCCTCCAGTATCTGTACTTAATTTCTTTGGTTTGATTGCATTGGCCAGTAGCATCAATTGAATGCTAAATAATGCTGGTGAAAGTAACCTGCTTATTTTTTCTGACTCCAGTGGGCCTTATGTTTTCAAATTTAGCATTATGATAACTTGGTGTGAGAGAGAGATATTTTATTATGTAAAGAAAAACATTCATTTATTCTTTAATTGACTTTCTTCCTCAAGAATTGAAGAAATTTTTCAAATTACATCTCAGTGTCTCAGTGTCTATTGAAGTAATCACAAGAGGTTTTCCTGAGACCCATTAATATGGTAAATTCATAGTAATAGATTATTGATATTGTATTATCCTTGCCTTACAGCAATCAACCAAGATGCATGTTCTCTTAATTTCCTGCTATATGTTTACAAATATTTTATTTAGAATTTTTATATCATACATTTTTATTTTAATTGTAGACATTTCAGGTTCTGAATTAACATTGTAATTGTATTATCAAAATCATTTAAAAGTTTTCTTCTCTGTTATGTGTTTAGAACAAATAAAAACACAGAGAACTGGAGGTATGTATTAGTTGGAGGCCCTCTGTCCAATCCTCAGCACCAAAATTAAAAAAAGAAAGAAAGAAAGAAAGAAAGAAAGAAAGAAAGAAAGAAAGAAAGAAAGAAAGAAAAGGGGAAAAAGAAAATCAACTCTATACATTTATTAAAATTTTTCTGTAAAATCATTTGTGGTAGGTTCTTTTTCCATCAAGTAATTTCAATTTTCCTAATTCCTATTAATTTTCTGTAAATTGGTCTGTTTAGTTTCTACCTCTTCTTATATTAGTAGAGTATATTTACAAAAAAACTCTATATTCTGGTTCTCAAAAAAGATTTACATAAAATTGTGCAAAGACGTCTTTATTAGTTTCAATATCCTCTGTTTCCATGATTCTTCTTTTCCTGTACTTTCTTATTTTGTTTGTGCTTTCTCTATCCCTCCTCTTGTATTAAGTAGGTTAATCAGTGGATTATCAGTTTTTTCAGATTCAATTTTTAATTTATTTATAATTTTTTCTTTTCTAATTAGTTTCTGCTTTTATCATTATTTTCCTGATTTCTTTTTAAACAGTTAACATATACTTTGTATTTAAATGCCTGTTTTGCTTTATTCCATTTTTATTTTTTATTCAGGCAAGTATTTAAAGTTATTAGTTTTCTCCTGAGCATTTCCATAAGTGTTAACATAGGATACAAGATTCCTTACTTTTGATTGGTGCTTCCTTTCTGATGTAAGGTTTGTTGAAAAGTTGTTTTTTATTTTCCCCTCACTTTCAAATGAACAGTATTTTTATTTCTTAATTTTGTTATTAAATGCTAATTTTAAGCCATGGTGAACTGAGAGTAGTATCTGTTAGTTCTTTTTATATTTAGCAAGATGCCTTTTGCTGTCTAATACATGGTTAAATTTTTCAAGGTAACCTAATGAGAATGTATATATATCTTTTTTTCAATTTTATGAGTTTAAATTTCAGTATCTGTCAGATAGGACTGATTAAATATGTTATCGAACCTTTTATGCTTATTATTTTTCCACTTGATTAATCATGTACTAAGAAACCAAATTAGTCTGCTGCAACTAATTCACTCCTAATTATTTCTCTTTATATTTCCTGAAATTTTGATTTATGTATCTTGCTGTTATGTTACCTAGCACCTATATATTCAAAATCGTTAGGTCCTCATTTTGAACTGAAATATTAATATCATTATATGTCTTTGTGTAATTTGCTCCTTCTTGGCTCTGCTATTAATATTCTTCTGTAACTGTCTTTCATTTTCTATTTTCTATTCTTTGGAATCACTTTGTCTTATGTGCATCTGTTATTACTGACACCCTGCTGAGTTTTCATTTTGACATGAATTGACAGACATGTTTCTTTTTGTTCTTGGATAGGGTTTTGCTTTGCTGTGGGGCTGGTCTTTAACTCTTGTGCTCAAGGGATCCTCCTGCCTCAGCCTCTGGAGCAGCTCATGTCAAAGACTTATGCCACCACTCCTGGCATTTTGACATTTTGATACGATTTTAAAATCCCCTTTTTAAAAAGGTGACTGTTTCAATCATGGTTTGAGTAAAAAATATTAAAGACATTCAGGCATTTCAATTAGAGACAGTATGGTTTATGTAACCATTAGAAGCCCTGGGAAGACTTTGTCAGGATACTTTAAGGACATTTGGGAGTGCTGATATAAAGGAAGAGTCTCCATCATTGACTCTGGCTACCTGTAGACTGATGTGTGAGAAGTAGGTGGTACTTAGGAGAAATTCCAAGAGAAGTCACCAACAATTTTTTGAGTTACCTACACAGAGGAGGTATATAAATTTCAGTTGACATCCCACAGAACATATTTCTCAGGAAAACTCAGAATTTACCCTTAGTGATCTGATTTTCTTGCCCAAAGCTAGCGCATGAGTCTTACTGGGAAATCTAATAAGGTTTAGTCAGTATGATAGAATCTATGTCTTGAGACAGCAGACTGCCCTTCATAATAGCAGCAGGCTGATCAAAGAAATAAGATGATTCCATCATCTTCTACTCCCTTAGTTTATGCCAAGAAATTTGTTCTCATTTCCTTCATAGATTATTCAGTTTTGACCCTGATTGCTTTTTAAATTCTTCTTCTTTTTAAAAAAATTCTTTACTTTTACAGACTGCATTTTGATTCATTGTACACAAACGGGTACAACTTTTCATTACTCTGGTTGTACACGATGTAGTCACATTACTCGTGTAATCACACATGTACTTAGAGTAATGATGTCTGCCTCATTCCACCATCTTTCATACCCCTTCCCCTCCTCCTTCTCATTTCCCTCTGCACAATCCAAAGTTCCTCTATTCTTCTTTAACCCCCACCCCCACCCCGCTACCCCCATTATGTATCATCATCCACTTATCAGGGAAAACATTCAGTCTTTGATTTTTTGGGATTGGCATATTTCACTTGGCAAAGGACCTTTTCCTCCTTAAGTTGATTACCTCAGGTGTTTTCTTACAATAACATAAATATAATGTGATTCAGTTTTTAGGTAATTTTAGAGGGAATGAATTACAAACATTCAGTCCTTAAAGTCCATGTCTCAATAACTATATTTGTTAAAATAATGGGATAGTGTACATTGGTTTAAAAATGATCAGAACATTTGATAATTTAACAATAAAAGCTGTGTAACTACATTAATAATAAATTCAGAATCTATAGATATTAAAAGTATATTCTCCCTTTGATCCTTGTCTGGGGTTCAGATTCTGATTCTTCCTGCTCTGCCCCTTAATGCTAGCAACAGAGTAAAAGCTTTACTCTGTTTAAGATTTTATATTCTAGTTTTCATGCTCTTTTCCTGAAGGATATATATATATATATATATTTATATACATATATATTTATTTATATGCACACACACACACACATATATATATATATATACTCATAGTGAATTATTAATATCATTCATGAGTAACCTTGATGCTGCTTCTTTTAATCTTTTGGATCAAGAACTACAGTTACCATAGGGATGCCTTGAAATATGGTTTTGAGAGACTTAAAAAATTGAACAATCTATTAATAGCTTTTGAAAATCTAAGTGAAATGGTTCATTTCCCACCATTAACATTAATGTAATGAGATCTTTGTTTCTGAACTGTCCAATATCCACAGGAATGAGGAGTTTTAGAAAAAGATTCACTCTAATTCTTTTCCAATTTTCTTGAACATTATCAAGATGACAGCCAGTTATTGTTTTCTTTTTGAGAGCAATGCAGACAACCATTGTTTAGAAAAAAAGAAGCTTATCCTTTTATCCTCTATAAAATCAATCATGCACTATGAATATGTGCAATTTAGAATTTCTACTGCATATTTTATTCCAGATGCTAAATGCTTTGCGATCGCCTTAACCTTTGCATCATTTTCGTGGAGGGGATGAAATTAATTCCCAGTTTCCACATGACAAACATGAAGCAATAAGTGATCAATTGTCATAATCAAAGGAATTAGTTGTCAAGCCAGGGAGAGAAACTAAGACTCTTTACTTCATTCCAGGAGTTTTCTTTCTGAAGACTCAGACCATAACCACCCCCAAGAAGCTGAAGTAGAGTAAAAGCTATCGTTATCTTGTCCTGTCTCCAAGAAATTAAGGATGCACATCAGAATATCAGAATCGAGATTTATAAATATTTTTAGGCTAAAATTTTTCTTGATATTTCTAGGGAATGTCTCCCAATTTTATGAACAAATGAAAATGCAAATGTACTCGTGTCCTCTTTACCACCGGCGTCCAGGGAATGACTCCGGCCGGCTACAGAAGCCACCATTCCACCAGAGTCCTTTGCCTGCTTCCCTCCTCCTGGCTTCCCCATCAGGCGCCACAGTAGACGCTGGTCTCCAGCTTCCCCTCCAGCTTCCTTCCACCCCCTTCTCCAGACTGCGGCCACCTCACTGCAGTCCACATTCTGCCCACCCGTCCCCATTCCTCGTGGGCCTCAGATCCTACTCCTGGAGTTTTGGTCATTTCTGTACCCTTACAAAATCCCATGTGGCACACATGATTATTATTACTTCCATTTTAAGGACATTGAAGTCTAGAGAAGTGGAGCCACTTGACCAGAGCTACTCAGCTTAGGGCAAAAAAAGCCAGAGTTTGAAGCAGATTTGTAGATTTCGAAGGTGCATTTCTTAAACACCAGACTACACAGAGACATGCTGAGGATCTTTGTGTGTCCTTGTTGGTGGAGCTGGAAAGCTGTTCCAGGAAACAGCATGAAGTGTCCCTCCTGTAGTCTGCAGAGAACTCCTTCAACCCTAATGCAGAGCGAGCTTTCCCAACTTTGGTTTCCTCTAACTTCTAGGGAATCTTTCCCTAGTGCAAGGGTTTTGTGCTTCTGACCCCGGTTCACATGCATTATGCAGGGTGCCCTTGCGCAAGGACCTATTTGGTGTAGAGTGAAACTAGGTCAAGTCTTTGTTATAAAATTTTCTCTGAAATGCTTGGAAAGTCTTAAGCAACTTTTAGAAAAGGCACATAAATGTCTCATGTCTTCAAAAAACTCAATAAATGACATTCAAGTGGACCCATGGCTTTTTTATGATACATTGCTCATAGACAGAAAGATCCTGAGGGCAGGATCTGGGTCTAATTGTCGAATGTTCTTCATTGTACATCCTATGCATCATAAAATGTTTTTCAATACCATTCACATGCAGTGGAGATGTGTCATCTTGTTGTTCCACTTTCAATTTCTATCAGATACCTTGTTTTTGTCTCTGTTCCTGATAGTTTCAGAGGTAAAAAAACCAAGGATGAAACTAGGGCAAGTCCAGAGATAGGATCTGTCTCAGAGGCCTGTACAACATATTTGATTTTTCCTTAAATAAATGTTCAACAAATAAAAATTAGGAGTTTCCACATGGAAATCCAGATTTTAGATACTCTTGATAGTGTCAGGAGATTCCACAGCACTGGGCTCACCTGTCAGCCTTTATAGGTAGGCTACAGTGAGAAGCATCTGCCTGGCAGCGGGTATGGGCTTGCTGCAATCCCCACCCCTCCGTGTGAAATCCCAAACACAGAGGCCAAGAGCCTTTGCTGAAAACTGTCACACACTGCTGTTTTTCTTACAGCAGAGTTAAAAGGCAAGTAAAATAATTCATATAGTCATTTCTCTATGTGAAGTGAGAAAATAAAAGACTATGTGTTTCAAGAGAAATTGGTATGAACATATTTTATTGCAAAGATAAAGACTATGCCCATGAGTTTTATGTGAAGAATGTGAGAAAAGAAAAAAAAAAACCTGAGACACCCTGGAAAATTATCTCTGGTAAAAAAGTATAAAAACATACAGGAAAGATGCTTGATTCAAAGGATGAAAAAATACCCAATTTACGATATTTTGTTTTGCAAACTGGTGTTGCTGTGCAATGCAATTGTGATTTTAGAAGCTTATTTTATTTTATCTCAGTTTGAGATTCATGGTCTAAAGAGTAGGACTTTGTTAGCCTGTAGGGAAATTTATTACTGATTACTTAATTTTATTATGATATATTTTAGGCAGTTTTTCAACACTGTGTCCCAAATACCTGACAAAAACAACCTGGGGGGTAGGGAGATTATTTTGACAGGTAGTTTCAGGGTCAGTTCATGGTTGATTGACTCCATAGCTCTGAGCCCAAGGTGAGGCAGAATATCGTAGCAGAAGGGTGTGACAGAGGAAATCAGCTCAGGACACGGCAACCAGGAAGCAGAGAAAGAGCTCCTCTCACCAGAGACAAAATATAACCCCCAAAGTCACACCCCAGTCACCTATTTTGTCCAGCCACACCCTATCTGCCCAGTTAATTCAATAGATTAATTTACCAAATAGGTTACAAATCTCATAATCTAATCATTTCATGCTGAAAATCTTTTCATCGTATCCCAGATGAGTTTTTGGGGACACCACATATCTGAAACATAACTTGCTAATAAGGCATTTTATGAAACTCTTTTGAGAGCTATAGTTTTTGATAGAAAGATATATGGTATACAATGGTGTCTCCAAGGAACTATCTAGATGTTGACTCATTCATCACTTCAATAAACATTTATTCAGCTCCCCTGAGGGTCAAGAATATTTCTGAACTAGTGATGCTAAGATGAATAATAGAATCCCAAAGAAGATGATAATTAATTTTACCCCATTAGGAGCCTATAGGAAAATTGGACAGGCACATAGGTAAGCAAGCAGGTAATGGTGCAAGGTGATCAGGCCTGGGTTTGGGGTGCCCCAGGAGCTTACTGTGGAAAAAGTAATGGGGCAGGGGCATGATGAAGGTAGGGAGAAGCAGAGCCAGATGATCTTTTGAGAGATAATTCTCCATGGGTTCTTCTGTGTTTCTAATATCTTTCAGGTAGAGACAGGAGTGTCTTTTAGTCTGGATGAACTTTTCAAGGATGTCTATGTAGTGCATAGACTTGAAAGAGAGATGTCTCCTTCTGGAGTAAGGGGCTGAGGTGCTCACTGTTCAGTATGATAAAGATAATGTCTCTTGGAGACTGCTCATTATAAAAAAAAAATTGAGTTCCCTAAGCTCTGGATGACTTTCCCATAAGACAACCCTCTGAGTATGCAGGCATCATCTGAGCCTTCCAGGCTGCATGCATAGGACTTGAAGGCAAGGGGAACCGCAAATGTGCTCATCCTTCTGCTGCTTGTTGTGCCGTGAATGATGAAGTCCTTTGTCTCTGACCCAGGAGTTTCATGTTTCTGCCTGCATTGTGAAACTGTAGTAGACTGACTTGTGAGCCTGTGATGGCAGATGAACCTCTGATTCCTCGTGGTTCTCGATATCTACTGCTAGCAGAAAAGAATAGAATGAAGGAAGGTTCTTTGAGAAAATAGAATTAAAGATCCTGCTTATGACTGCTCATATTTCTATGCAGATGAAATGCTGATAAAGTAGACATCAAGGACAATTTAGATGGAAACAAAAGGGGAACATTTCTCAAAACAGCAGCATGTGGCCTAAAATAGTTGTGGTACATTGTAGGCATGATTATTGTCTAGAGCCTGGATCATTAAATATGAACTTTAAACCTTCTTTAGTTTTACTTTGTTGTGTTGTATCAACTCGCAGAGGTGCCTTAGTTGATGATGTCTCACATTTGTGTCTTGGCCCCTCCAAATCTGCATCTACTTTTCAGTCATATTGAGCACCAGCTCCCGATCAATAGTACCCTCTGGATGGTGCCATACAAGGTTGCTCGTCTGTTCTTCCTGTAATGAGGTCATGCCTGAGGTTTCCCTATGTATTGCCTCTTTATGGCAAGACTGGTCAGCATCCTTCAAAATGATAAAGAACCCCAAAGAGCCACACCTCCAGAGAAGTTGCATTCTGAAACTAGATTAGGTTTGAGGTAACTCTGCTCTTTCCTCCTTAGAACCTAAGTCCTTGAATGTGCCCATTTCTGTCTCATTTCCTGATTATAAAAATGCATAGATCTTTTGATTGTACTCAATTTGTTCTTTCTGTCACACAGAGGCACATTCATACCTCTGAGGAGTGATGCTGGATCCACAGCCAGATGAGGACATTCTTCTGCTCACTCCCATTTCACTTCTGTAAGGAGATGATCAGCCACCAGCATGTTGGCATAGTTAGAAGAGCCATGCACATCACAAAAATTATTCAACATTGTCCTCGAAACTCTAGCCAGAGCAATTAGGTAGACTAAAGAAATTAAAGGGATACGAATAGGAAAAGAGGAACTTAAGCTGTCACTATTTGCGGATGACATGATTCTATATTTAGAGGATCCAAAAACCTCCTCCAGAAAACTTCTAGACCTCATCAATGAAGTCAGCAAAATAGCAGGCTATAAAATCAACACACATAAATGTAAAGCATTTTTATATGCAAGCGATGAAACAGCTGAAAGGGAAATGAGGAAAACAACTCCATTTGCAATAGCCTCAAAAAAAAAAATAAAATACTTGGGCATCAATCTAACCAAAGAGGTAAAAGATCTCTACAATGAAAACTACAAAACATTGAAGAAAGAAATTAAGGAAGACCTTAGAAGATGGAAAGATCTCCCATGTTCTTGCATAGGCAGAATTAATATTGTCAAAATGGCCATACTACCAAAAGTGCTATACAGATTCAATGCAATTCCAATTAAAATCCCAATGACGTACCTCACAGAAATAGAGCAAGCAATCATGAAATTCATCTGGAAGAATAAGAAACCCAGAATAGCTAAAGCAATCCTTAGCAGGAAGAATGAAACAGGGGGTATCGCAATACCAAACTTCAACTCTACTACAAAGTAATAGTAACAAAAACAGCATGGTATTGGCATCAAAATAGACAGGTAGATCAATGGTACAGAATAGAGGACATGGACACAAACCCAAATAAATGCAATTTTTTCATACTAGACAAAGGTGCCAAAAATATGCAATGGAGAAAAGATAGCCTCTTCAACAAATGGTGCTGGGAAAACTGGAAAACCATATACAACAGAATGAAACTAAACCCCTATCTCTCACCCTGCACAAAACTCAACTCAAAATGGATCAAGGACCTTGAAATCAGACCAGAGACCCTGCATCTTATAGAAGAAAAAGTAGGTCCACATCTTCACCTTGTTGGCTTAGGATCAAACTTCCTTAACAGGACTCCCATAGCACAAGAAATAAAAGCAAGAATCAATAACTGGGACAGATTCAAACTAAATAGCTTTCTCTCAGCAAAGGAAACTATCAGCAATGCAAAGAGAGAGCCTACAGAGTGGGAAAATATCTTTACTACTCATACTTCAGATAGAGCACCAATTTCCAGAATCTATAAAGAACTCGAAAAACTCTACACCAAGAATACAAATAACCCAATCAACAAATGGACTAAGGAAATGAACAGACACTTCACAGAAGAAGATGTATAAGCAATCAACAGATATATGAAAAAATGTCCACCATCTTTAGTAATAAGAGAAATGCAAATCAAAACTACACTAAGATTCCATCTCACCCCAATTAGAATGATAATTATCAAGAATACAAGCAACAATAGGTGTTGGCGAGGATGTGGGGAAAAAGGTACACTCATACATTGCTGGTGGGACTGCAAATTGGTGCACCCACTCTGGAAAGCAGTGTGGAGATTCCTTAGAAAACTTGGAATGGACCTACCATTTGACCCAGCTATCCCACTCCTTGGCCTATACCCAAAGGACTTAAAATCAGCATACTACAGAGATACAGCCACATCAATGTTCATAGCTGCTCAATTCACAATAGCCAGACTATGGAACCAACCTAGATGCCCTTCAATTGATGAATGGATAAAGAAATTGTGGTATATATACACAATGGAATATTACTCAGCTAAAAAGAATAATAAAATTATGGCATTTGCAGGCAAATGGATGAAATTGGAGAATATCATGTTAAGTGAGATAAGCCAATCTCAAAAATCCAAAAGGGGAATGATCTCACTGATAAGCGGATGATGACACTTAATGGGGGGTGGAAGGGGGACATGAATGGAGGAAGGAGGGACTGTATAGATCGAAAAGAGAGGTGGGAGGGGTGGGGGGGAAGGAAAAAAAATAATGGAATGAATCAAACATCATTACTCTATGTAAATATATGAATATGCAAACGGTATGCTGTTACTCCATGTACAAACTGAACCAACATGTATCCCATTTGTTTACAATAAAAATAAATTTAAAAAAAATTAAAGTAAGTCAGGATAAGGTTGACAATAAACTTAATTAGGAAGAGATAACTTCCAACTGAACCAGGGAGAACGTGGGACATTCACTGGGAGGCTGAGCTTGGATATTCACCATGAGACACAAGTGCAGGTTGTGACTCTCTGTATGCTTTTCACAACATTCCTGTTTCTCCTTGGGTGTGCATTGCTTAGTCTACAGGTTTTTTGTTTCTCTGTTTTTCTGGATACATAAGTGGGTGTGGTGGTGGTGGATGGGAATGGATGTGTTGAGGGGTTAGAGGGTGGAACTTACCAGAAATGGCATAAGCAAACCAAGTCCAAAGTGAAGAGTTTTGTGTGTGACTGAAATAAACAGTGAAAGAAGTGGGGATACATAATGAGATACAAAGCTGGGTCTGGAAGCCCCACTTGCTCAGGGTGATGTTGGATTGTCTGTCCTTCTGAAGGAGTTTTTGAAAAATCTCTGCTTTTGCAGGTCTGAGCATTGTTCTATTCTGGCAAGACTTGAAAAGTCTACTCAGTACAGATTCTTCTTCATTTTCCCTCTCTGTGGTTGCTAAATTAACACCAAGCTCACAGGCACAGATTTTCTTTGCCTAAAGGAAGACAGCACTCATGTGCTCCGTGAGATGACAGCTTATCAGCCCAGTTGAAGCCCCGTCTTTCTGGATTTGTGATATTTTTCTCAAACTCTTGCTAATCCTCCTGTTATCGTCTCTGTCAGATTTGTTGACTACAATCAGCTTGCCACCCAAGGTAGCATATTTGAACATAAGAAGTTAAACCTACATCTCACAATGAGTTATTTTGTTTGCAAAGAACTAAACCCAATAAAAATTTACACTGTGAGCCACCTTTAATTAAATAAAGACAAAGTCCTTCTGTCACCTTCCAACTATGTAGTTGCCAAGTTGAACCCATGAGCAGTTGATGTTCTTCATTAGTTTTATAAACAAGGAAGTGCAAGTCAAGGATTCCTGGACATTTGTTTGCTGGTTAGTGATGTAGCCAGTATTAGACTCAAGTCCTCAGTGCAAGGTCTACATGAGGGAGGCTGAGCAGTAAGAAATACCTTTCTCTCAAAGTTCACCCACAGGCATATGCAAGCGTATACACACACACACACACACACACACACACACACACACACACACACTTGAACTTCACTAATTTTCAATTTGTGACAAAATTAATCAGATGAAGACAGACTTTAGTTGATGGTAAAATTATATTCAATTCCTTCTGGGAAGAGGACTTTTGAAAGAAAAACATTGAAGTGTAGAATGGGATCCTGAACATACAAAACATTCAAATGATGATTTCTAAATGTTGTACATTAGGCAGAGGAAGGACTTTGATAGGCTCCTTTGAAAGCTAGAAAATTGGAAAGTGGAGGAAAAGGGAAGAGCAAGATGAAGAAGTTTTTTAACCTAGAGATGTGGCCGATGGTTGTGACCATTTCCTATGACTCTCACTGTTTAGTCATTTTAGCCAAATTAAAATGGGTAGGTGCTATGGTTTGGATGTGAGGTGTTCCCCAAATGCTCATGTGTGAGAAAATGCAAGAAGGTTCAGAGGAGAAATGATTGGGACATGACAGTCTTAACACAATCAGTGAATTAATCCCCTGAGAGGATTAACTGGTAACTGAAGGTGGGTAGGGTGTGGTTGGGCAAGGTGGGCATTATGATCACGGTTTTGGGGTATGTATTTTGTATCTGGCTAATGGAGTCTCTCTTGCTTCCTGATCATCATGCCAGCTGCTTCCCTCTGCCACACTCTTCCGCCCTGATGTTCTGCCTCACCTGGAGTCCTAAGGAATGGAGCCAACCATCTATGGACCGAGAACTCTGAAATCGTGAGCCCTAAAAATAAACTTTTCCTCTGCTACAGTCGTTCTGGTCAGGTCTTTTAGTCACGGCAGTAACAAAAAGCTGACTTAGGCAGTAGGATTTTTGTTGAAATGATTAAGCATTTTTGTCTAGGCTGATGTAGAGTGAAGATCGCTGCTCTTGTTGAGCTTAAAGAGGGGATAGAGACACATAGTCAACATATCTAAACAATGCCATTTATAGAGTGATAAGGGCTGCACTAAACAAACCAGGGCACTGAAAAAACAGTCGGCTGGGATCGGACAGGCTGCAGATGTGAGGAAAAGTGAAATTTATGCTGATACTGCAAAGGCAACAAGATGCCCCTTTTGCTTCTGAAATAATGCATAGTCAAACGTCTTGTTAGTTGATTGTAGAAAAGAAAGAAAAAAAATGATTTTTTAAGAACTTTTTTTTATTTGTTCTACTTAGTCACACATCACAATAGAATGCATTTTGACACCTCATACATGAATGTAGAATATCTTCTCATTTTTCTGGTTGTACTTGATATAGAATTATCCAGTTATGTAATCATATATGCACATGTGGTAATAATGTCTGATTCACTCTACTATCCTTCCTTGATGGTTTTGATACTCAAGGAGCTTAAGATTTAAGAGGAGAAACAGGATACAACAAAACAGAAGGCATTTAATAAAGGTCTATAAACTCATTCAGAAGTATCCCTTATGTATATATTATACATATATAATATATAACGTGTGTGTGTGTGTGTGTGTGTGTGTGTGTGTATCCATCTAGCCATAAAGCAGGAATTAATCTCTGTAACAGAGAGAATAACTGGTTAGCTCCATGCTGAAATCATTCTAGACCATTGAACTTCAGAGTTGGACTTAGGTTAGCTTGATCAAAATGGGGAATTACTGAGTGAGCATTGATATGATAGCAGTTGTTGTAGTTACAAAAAAGGAAGAAAGTCTTAGAAATTGAGCAGGGAACAAGATGGTACTTATGATTTATGACTATGTAGAAGCAAATGTCTGGCAGGATTTCACCCTGTCCCCACTTCTCTTAGCTCCCACACCTTCTGGGAATACTGCCCTCATGCCTGAACTAAACCTGACAGAGACATTCACCCCTCAACTACTTCACATCAGAGAATCAATCAATCTCAGGTTCAAAGTCCTAGGCAGGGGAACCCAATGGTCTGAGCCAAGAGACCATTCCCTTGTCAGGTCTCAGAGGCCAGGAGAGAGCAGATCTGACTGCTTCAGCTTCCATAACAAGAGATGAACCTTCCATGCTGCTAAGATCTACACTAAGGGAGTTCCTGAAACAGGACAGAGCATTGGAGTCTGAGCAAGAAATATGACAAACATTCACTACACTTCACCTCTTTTTCTTCCACAGCTATACTTACACCTTTTTCCTGACACTATTATTTGAAAATAAAAAAGCTCTTTTTAGTTACATGCAGTACTAGGATATACCCTGACATTATCACAAAAGCATGGAACATGACCCACTCCAATGCAGTCCCCAGTAATTCACCCTGCCCCCCACTCCCTTCCCTTTACTCCACTGCATAGATCCCTCTTCAATCCATTTACAGTTTGCTTTTTTTTAAATTAGTGTCCTGTGGATACACCCAATTCTGGGATCCACTGTGCCACACCCATGCACACACTTATGAGTCAGTCATATTCACTGTATTGTGAATTTTATTGCATAAATGAACAGGTGTCTATTGCATGCCTAAGAGTAGACTTGATGGTTCATCATACAGCTTTAGTAAATTCTGCCATTTTTCATGTTCTATCAGTTTATACTTCCATCAACAGTGTATATATGTTCCCGTTGCCCCACATTCTTGTCAACACTTAGAACTATCAGATCTTTTTAAATTTTAGCCATTATCATGGTACGAATATAGAAAAGTTTAAATATTCTCTTTAATTTCACTTGTGAATCTACTAGGTGCCAGAATTGGGCTAATCTTTTCTAAGTTTAAAAAATGAATAGTACATAATCCATAGAACAAGAATTCCTTCCCATTTATATGAAATAATTCCATTATTTAATTACTACTTTTTCCTCAGTCATTTATGCTCATACAAGAGATTTTCTATGCTGAAAGACAAACACTATTTAGGGTTCTTCAAGTTCACAGAAAGTTATAAAGGAATACTAGATCCACCTACAGGTGAGAATTTGTTCTAAAATTTTGGTATAATTAATTCAATTACCCTGAGGAAAAGCCTAGAAACATCTAACATGCTAATTAGCAATATGCCTGTAAACTGTTGCAATGATATTAAGACACTATAAATGTTCACCTGTCTTAATTAGTAGGGGATTTCACCTTAAATGGAAGTAAATACCAAAAAATGAGATCACTGCTTGAGTGATTGAATAGGTTGGATGCTTTATGGAGTTTAAACTGGTGTGTAATTATAAAGTATCTATAATAGAATATCTTTTAAAAGAAAAAAATAGATGTCTGAATAATGATCTACTTCAAATCACAATGAACAACTTACTCAATAATTTTTTCATTCTTAGAACTTAGCAAACAGGATTGAAAACACCACAAAAGCCTACTTCTGGGCGCAAGATCAAAAAGGGATATGAGAAGAAGGAACAGCAAAGATGCTTTTCGTACCCAAAAAATTAGTGCAATGATTCCCATAGATCCATGGACCACTGATGGCTCAGAAATCATGAGTGGAATCAGAACCCCGCTCTGCATCATTTCTGTTGCTCTGGGTCACACACTTCTCCTTTGTAAAGTGCTTGGATGCCTGCCTATTTAGGAATGCTCCTGCATCCCTAACTGAGGAGAGCACAGCTGGGAGAAATCCCTCAAAATAGGCTTCCCACGTTGCTGTAGGTGCCACTCACAGCAATTCCTCCACACCACAAGCTTCGGTTGAGTGTGCAGTTGTGTGATGGATGTGCCATGATAAAACAGACATGAGCCTGGTGCCCAATGAGTCTCCATGATCCCTGGCTGCTGGCTCTTGCCGTGTCCTAAATCAGTTCCTAGGAAGCCATTATTTCCTTAGAAAGGAAATCGTCTGCTTATCTATGAGGCTGCTTATCCTACATTTATTAATGCTTTTCTTTAAAACATTTTCTGTTCACAGTCCTTTCAGAGTCTGAAACTATGGCTTGAAGATGAAGTTTTTTCCTATAACAAAAGGGGTTGGGACAGCACGTGTGTGCTTAAGGTGAGGAGGGACCAAGAAAGATAGGTTCTTATGGGAGTGTACCATGGCAAGGAAACCTTGTGGCCATGTCTAAGAAAAGGTTGCTCTATCTCATGATGTTTATTATTATTGACATCATTGTAATTATCTCATAAGTATAAATTGCTTGCTGATGTAAAATAAAAAGAGAAAGACAGGAAAAGACAAAGTACATTAAATCTACGTGAGGCCCAGGGATTCTCATTGGGCATGACAATGATTTTCTTAGGACTTGGGACTCATGGATCATTGGTTGTTTGTCTACTACTATAGACATATAGTTATTTGTACTACTATATTTTAACAATTACATCCTGGATTTTTCCTTGGTCTTCAAATAATACTCTTATGAATCAGATACCTACTAAAATATAAGAGTAATGATTGTTACATTTGTTGTCATGATTTGACCACTCTTGTTCTTCTCAAGAGACTATATTCTTAACAATCAAAATGATAGAAGAAAATAGTAAGAAATCACTATATCTAAACATACTTTGTTTGCAAAGAATACATCTCAAGTAGGTGTGAGTACATAGCTCCTCACCTGACAAGATTGTCCATAAGATACATTGTGTGGTGCAAATTAAGAAAATGGCATCTTTAATGGCCTCCTTGTGAAAATGTTCCTTGACCTTAGTATTTTCATTCGGAATTTTTTGCTATTAAAATTTTTATTGATGGAGCTTATATGACTTAACCAGGTCAAATTTGATGATATTCATATCCTTAAAAGTTTAGAGTGATTGCTCTGTCATTGGACTTAGAGTTATTATTAGGCAATGATAGAAAATGCAGAGAAGAACACCTAGTAGACTTGATGTAATCATAAATTTTCAATATCCCTCTTCTCTCTGTTGGGGTATAGAATTGAAAACCATTTTCCTTGCATAATTTAATTAACCTGTCACTTTATTTTGGAAGCTTGCTAATTCATGATCCTAAAGGACTGATTTATGGAGCACCCTGAGAACAAAAGCAAGATGCCAAATAGAATTAAGCAGCCTAAGCCCAATGTGAAAGTAGAATCATTCCCAAATTAACACCAATTATGAAATGAGTTTAAAAGATTATTTACTGCTTAAGCTGCAAAGTCTGTGGTTTATTGACCTTAATTTTCTATCTGACTAGAACTTCCTGTTATTTCTTACTAAAAAGTAAAACTAATATTGAAAAATAGTGTTGGGAGTCCTTCAATGGTGCAAATTATTTGAGAGGTACTGTGCTTCCACTTTTATATACGATTTAATATTCTCCCAAAAAGTGTTAAAGTAAAAATTGTGGTCAGTGATCATCAAATAACTCAGGGAATGTTGTTATACAACTTGGTTTACCTAAGTTATGGTATCAAAGGAAAATTAAAAAGCATACAGAGGAGTGGGCAAACAGGCGTATTTGACTTTGGAAGATAAACATTGATTAAAAAGGGGCTCTTAAACTTTGGTTTCCAGGATAATATCTAAGAGATATTCTCTCATAAAATAGTAATGTTATTTTGGTAAATATGAAACACAAGCCCATTAGTATTGGGAATATTTATGTAAATAAATATTCAATATTGGGAACACCTACATAAAGGAAGGAGACTAAATAAAGGAAGGGAAGAAATGTTAGTTCTGGGGGAATTGAAGCTGTAACTCTCTTGGCTTTTGAAAGCGAGCTCTGTCCTTTTTAGGGAATTGATGCTGGGTTGAGAAGAGTGGAAGTCTAGCATTTGCACAGGAGGTAAGAGAGGGTCTGAGAAGTAGGTGATGGGAGGGGGTCTTTTTGTATGTTCCAGAAAGTTCCAGTTATTATTCTATCTTTTGGGGAAGGTCATCGTGGAGGTGACTATGGATGGAGACACAGGTAGGTAGCCCACACAGTATGTGAAGGGGATTGCTGGGATGGGTATCCTCTATTTACAGATAGTAGTTGCCACCTGTGACCTGGGTTCGGGGTTCTCTGATCCTCACCTCCACCTTACCTTCATGTTTAAAAGGGCCCCTCTCCCCTTCTCTGGTCCTCTTCTTTTTCTTTTTTTTTTTTTTTTATTGTAAACAAATGGGATACATGTTGTTTCTCTGTTTGTACATGGCGTAAAGGCATACCATTTGTGTAATCATAAATTTACATAGAGCAATGTTGTTTGATTCATTCTGTTATTTTTTTCCCTTCCCCCCACCCCTCCCACCCCTCTTTGCCCTCTATACAGTAGTTCCTTCCTCCATACTTGCCCCCCTCCCTAACCCTAACTCTAACCCTTCCCTCCCCCCCATTATGTGTCAACCTCCACTTATTAGCGATATCATTCGTCCTTTGGCTTTTTGAGATTGGCTTATCTCACTTAGCATGATATTCTCCAATTTCATCCATTTGCCTGCAAATGTCATAATTTTATCATTCTTTATGGCTGAGTAATATTCCATAGTATATATATACCACAGTTTCTTTATCCACTCATCAATTGAAGGGCATCTAGGTTGGTTCCACAGTCTGGCTATTGTGAATTGAGCAGCTATGAACATTGATGTGGCTGTATTTCTGTAGTATGCAGATTTTAAGTCCTTTGGGTATAGGCCAAGGAGTGGGATAGCTGGGTCAAATGGTGGTTCCATTCCAAGTTTTCTAAGGAATCTCCACACTGCTTTCCATAGTGGCTGCACTAATTTGCAGCCCCACCAGCAGTGTATGAGTGTACCTTTCTCCCCACATCCTCGCCAACACCTGTTGTTGCTCGTATTCTTGATAATCGCCATTCTAATTGGGGTGAGATGGAACCTTAGGGTGGTTTTGATTTGCATTTCTCTTATTACTAGAGATGTTGAACATTTTTCCATATGTTTGTTGATTGCTTGTAGATCTTCTTCTGTGAAGTGTCTATTCATTTCCTTAGCCCATTTGTTGACTGGACTGTTTGAATTCTTGGAGTAGAGTTTTTTGAGTTCTTTATAGATTCTGGAGATTAGTGCTCTATCTGAAGTATGATTGGCAAAGATATTCTCCCACTCTGTAGGCTCTTTCTTCGCATTGCTGATAGTTTCCTTTGCTGAGAGAAAGCTTTTTAGTTTGAATCTATCCCAGTGGTTGATTCTAGCTTTTATTTCTTCTGCTATGGGAGTCCTGTTAAGGAAGTCTGGTCCTAGACCAACAAGGTGAAGATTTGGACCTACTTTTTCTTCTATAATCTGCAGGGTCTCTGGTCTGATTCCGAGGTCCTTAATCCATTTTGAGTTTAGTTTCGTGCATGGTGAGAGATATGGGTTTAGTTTCATTCTGTTGCATATGGATTTCCAATTCTCCCAGCACCATTTGTTGAAGAGGCTATCTTTTCTCCATTGCATATTTTTGGCCCCTTTGTCTAGTATGAGAAAATTGTATTTATTTGGGTTTGTGTCCGTGTCCTCTATTCTGTACCATTGATCTACCTTTCTATTTTGGTACCAATACCATGCCGTTTTTGTTACTATTGCTTTGTAGTAGAGTTGAAGATCTGGTATTGCAATACCCCCTGTTTCACTCTTCCTGCTAAGGATTGCTTTAGCTATTCTGGGTTTCTTATTCTTCCAGATGAATTTCATAATTGCCTGCTCTATTTCTGTAAGGTACGTCATTGGGATTTTAATTGGAATTGCATTGAATTTGTATAGCACTTTAGGTAGTATGGCCATTTTGACAATATTAATTCTTCCTATCCAAGAACATGGAAGATCTTTCCATCTTCTAAGGTGTTCTTTAATTTCTTTCTTTAGTGTTGTATAGTTCTCATTGTAGAGGTCTTTCACCTCTTTTGTGAGATTGATTCCCAAGTATTTTATTTTTTTCGAGGCTATTGTGAATGGGGTAGTTTTCCTAATTTCTCTTTCTGAACATTCATCACTTATGTATAAAAATGCGTTGGATTTATGGGCATTGATCTTGTAACCTGCTACTTTACTGAAATCACTTATGAGTTCTAAGAGTTTTCTGGTGGAATTTCCAGGTTCCTCTAAATATATAATCATGTCATCAGTGAACAGGGATAGTTTGAGTTCTTCTTTTCCAATTCGTATCCCTTTAATTTCTTTGGTTTGTCTAATTGCTCTGGCCAGAGTCTCAAGAACGATGTTGAATAGAAGTGGTGAAAGAGGGCATCCCTGCCTTGTTCCAGTTTTTAGGGGGAATGCTTTCAGTTTTTCACCATTTAGAATGATATTAGCCATGGGCTTAGCATAAATGGCCTTTACAATATTAAGGAATGTTCCCACTATCCCTATTTTTTCTAGTGTTTTGAGCATGAAGGGGTGCTGTATTTTATCAAATGCTTTTTCTGCATCTATTGAAATAATCATGTGATTCTTGACTTTAAGTCTATTAATATGGTGAATTACATTTATTGATTTCCTGATGTTGAACCAACCTTGCATCCCTGGGATGAAACCCACTTGATCATGGTGCACTATCTTTTTAATATGTTTTTGTATGCGATTTGCTAAAATTTTGTTGAGAATTTTTGCGTCGATGTTCATTAAGGATATTGGTCTGAAATTTTCTTTCCTTGATGAGTCTCTGTCTGGTTTAGGTATCAGTGTGATATTGGCTTCATAGAATGAGTTTGGGAGGGTTTCCTCCTCTTCTATTTTATGGAATACTTTGAGAAGTATTGGAATGAGCTCTTCCTTAAAGGTTTTGTAGAACTTGGCTGAGAACCCATCTGGTCCCGGACTTTTCTTTGTTGGTAGGCTTTTGATGACTTCTTCTATTTCAGTACTTGAAATTGGTCTATTTAAATTGTTTATGTCCTCCTCATTCAGTTTAGGCAATTCATATGTCTCTAGAAACCTGTTGATGTCTTCGAAATTTTCTATTTTGTTGGAGTATAGATTTTCAAAATAGCTTCTAATTATGTTTTGTATTTCCATCCTGTCTGTTGTGATATTTCCTTGTTCATTCCGAATTTTAGTGATTTGGGTTTTCTCTCGTCTTCTCTTTGTTAGTGTGGCTAAAGGTTTATCAATTTTGTTTATTTTTTCGAAGAACCAACTATTTATTTTGTCAATTTTTTGTATTGTTTCTTTTGTTTCAATTTCATTGATTTCAGCTCTGAGTTTAACTATTTCCTGTCTTCTACTACTTTTGGTGCTGTTCTGTTCTTCTTTTTCTAAGGCTTTGAGCTGTAGTGTTAGGTTGTTTATTTGTTGAGTTTTACTTCTTTTATTAAATGTGCTCCATGAAATAAATTTCCCTCTAAGTACTGCTTTCATAGTGTCCCAGAGATTTTGATATGATGTTTCTTTGTTCTCATTTACCTCTAAGAATTTTTTAATTTCCTTCCTAATATCTTCTGTTATCCATTCATCATATAATAGCATATTGTTTAATCTCCAGATGTTGGAATAGTTTCTGTGTTTTACTCTTTCATTTATTTCTAACTTCAATCCATTATGATCTGATAGAATACATGCTAGTGTCTCTATCTTCTTGTATTTGCTAACATTAGCTTTATGGCATAATATATTGTCTATTTTAGAGAAGGATCCATGTGCTGCTGAGAAGAAAGTGTATTCACTCTTGGTTGGATGGAATATTCTATAAATGTCCGTTAAGTCTAAATTATTGATTGTGTTGTTGAGATCTATGGTTTCTTTGCTCAATTTTTGTCTGGAAGATCTGTCCAGTGGTGAGAGCGGCGTGTTAAAATCACCTAGTATTATTGTGTTGTGGTCTATTTGGTTTCTGAAATTGAGAAGGATTTGTTTGACATACATAGATGAGCCACTGTTTGGGGCATAGATGTTTATGATTGTTATATCTTGCTGATTTATGCTTCCCTTAAGCAGTATGAAATGACCTTCTTTATCCCTTCTGACTAACTTTGGCTTGAAGTCCACATTATCGGAAATGAGGATGGATACTCCAGCTTTTTTGCTGAGTCCATGTGCATGATATGTTTTTCCCCATCCTTTCACCTTTAATCTATGGGTATCTTTTTCTATGAGGTGAGTCTCTTGCAGGCAACATATTGTTGGATCTTTCTTTTTAATCCAGTCTGCCAGTCTATGTCTTTTGATTGATGAATTCAGGCCATTAACATTCAGGGTTATTATAGAGAAATGATTTGGTTTCCCGGTCATTTGGTTCATTTTTAAAATTTTGTTTATTTATTTGTTTGACACAACTTGTTTCCTCCTTTATTTGACAATTCCTTTAGGATAATTCCTCCCTTTGCTGATTTGCTTCTTTGTTTTTCATCTCTTCCTCATGGAATATTTTGTTGAGAATGTTCTGTAATGCTGGCTTTCTTTTTGTAAATTCTTTTAGCTTTTGTTTATCATGGAAGGATTTTATTTCATCGTCAAATTTGAAGGTAAGTTTTGCTGGGTATAAGATTCTTGGTTGGCATCCATTTTCTTTCAGGGCTTGAAAAATGTTGTTCCAGGACCTTCTAGCTTTTAGGGTCTGGATTGAAAAATCTGCTGATATGCGTATTAGTTTCCCCCTGAATGTAATTTGGTTCTTTTCTCTCACAGCCTTTAAAATTCTGTCTTTATTTTGTATGTTAGGTATTTTCATTATAATGTGCCTTGGTGTGGGTCTGTTGTAATTTTGTGTATTTGGAGTCCTGTAAGCCTCTTGAACTTGATTTTCCATTTCATTCTTCAGATTTGGGAAATTTTCTGATATTATTTCATTGAATAGGTTGTTCATTCCTTTGGCTTGTTTCTCTAGGCCTTCCTCAATCCCAATAATTCTTAAATTTGGCCTTTTCATGATATCCCATAGTTCTTGTAGATTCTGTTCATGATTTCTTACCATCTTCTCTGTTTGTTCAGCTTTGTTTTCAAGGTTAAATATTTTGTCTTCAATGTCTGAGGTTCTGTCTTCCAGGTGTTCTATCCTATTGGATATGCTTTCTATGGAGTTCTTAATTTGGTTTATTGTTTCCTTCATGTCAAGGATTTCTGTTTGGTTTTTTTTCAATACCTCTAACTCTTTATTGAAATGATCTTTTGCTTCCTGTATTTGCTCTTTTAACTGTCGATTGGTGCGATCAATCAATGCTTGCATTTGCTCTTTCATCTCATCATTCAATGCTTGCATTTGCTCTTTCATCTCCTCGTTTGCTTCTCTGATCATTTTAATTATGTACATTCTGAACTCCTTTTCTGTCATTTCTTCTGCCATGCTGTCATTGGGTTTTATTGATGTAACATCTAGATTTGTTTGCAGCATTTTCTTTCCTTGTTTTCTCATGTTGTTCAGATATCAGTGGACCGCTGAGATATTGCAGATTTCCTCTGTTGATTTACAATGACCCTGAAGATTTCTATATATATCCCCTCTTAGCCTTCAGTAGGCTGAAGTCTTGGAGGAGGTTGATAATGCGGTGCTCCACAAGGAAGCTGCCTCTCTAGGAGTGGTGGCCTTCAGGTGGGGTATATTCCCTGCTAGTGGGCAGAGGTGCCTCCACTTGTTGACCAATGGTCATCCAAAGGGGACCTAGGCTGTGGGCTGAGGCAAGGCCTGTTTGGGCCTGAGTCTCTGGTTTTACCGTCCTTGTGGGAAACCTCACCCAGCAGGGAAGACTCACCCAGTGGGGAGGTCTCGCTGGTCAGTTTCCTCCTAGAGGTTCCCCTCAATTTACAGCTACTGCCTGGGCTGGGCTGCCTTCCTCTGCAAAGTTTTCAGGGGCCCGGCCCTACCTCCTGGGCCTGGGAGCCTCACCCTTCGCAGATGAATCTCCTTAGGCTGCCCCTCCTCAGAGAATTTGCCCATAGGCCTGGAACCTTCGCTCCGCCCTAAGCCTGTCTCTGTGTGGCTCTTCCACCCAGAAGCCTCCTAGATCCTGGGACCCTGTTCTGCACCTAATCGCCTGGCTGCGTGGCCCCTCCTCTGAGCAGCCACCTGTGGCCCCGAACAATCGCTCTGAGTCCCAGAGACCCGCCACAGGCCTCTTCCTCCAGACAGCCGCCCAGTATGCCGGTGCGGTCACTAGGAGTCCAAGAAACTCACTTCGTGCCTCCTCCTCCCACCAACCACCCGTAGCCCGGGGCAATCAATCACTCCGAGTCGAAGTGACCCGAAGTGACCCTGCCCGTTCCTCCTCCTTCTCCAGATAACCCCCCGGGTGTTCAGGAGCAGTCCCTCTGAGTGGCTCTGTCTGGTCCTCTTCTGGTTATGCCTCACCTCTAGAGCAGAATGTAACATGCCACCTGAAGCCTGAGCTTACTTCCTTATGGATCATGTTGGTGATTTGGGATTCCAGAATTTTCTGCCCAGTGGTCTTGAGAATGTTTCCAGAGCTCGGTGAGCCTCTTCCAGGGATTATTCTCCTAAATGGAACAGCCAACGATGATCACCTTTATGCCTATGAACTTAATGCAGGGAGGCTGTGTGCAGGCATGAGCACAGAGCTGGGCATACACGTGTGGTACCTGCTGATGTGGGATGAAGGTGGAAAGAGAAGGGACCTCCATTCAGGGACTGAGTGCTAGGACATGTGTTTTCCTCACCCGCATGTTCCAGTGTGGGATTCCAAGAATTCTACAATTATGTTACTCTTCCAGGGTGCTATGAAAGTACATTTGTTAAGCTAGGAGAATAGACATATTTTACTTAACAGATTGTGAGCTTGACTTAAAACATTTAAATATTCAGACAACAGCACATGAATTTCCATTTGTCCTCTTGCCCCAGGCCCTGCTGATGTTGTGTGTGCTGAATATTCTGCACAAAATTGTTTAAATTTACATTCCCTTGAGAAGAGAGACTCTTTCATCTTTAGCTCCTAGCATAGTGCCTGACATATAATGAGAACTCAGTAAATATTTTGGAAACAAAGGACTAAATTTGACTGTCCTTATAAACAGAGTGGTGAAAACTCACATTTCTATATCACGAGCTCCTGGAAATGGGGGCAGGAAGCTATGTTTTCCATAACAACTGAGAATAGATGATCTGTGTCAATCCCTGGGCAACCTTTCTGTCACCTAGGGTACCCACATTAAATATAACCTCCCATTATCAACTACAAAATCTATGGATTATGAATTCTATGGATTTCATCAGCCGAGACTTTAAGTGTAGTTGGTATAGTTGCTTGATCAATTTTTAACATCATAAAAGTTCCCAATGAAAAGATTTTTTGCCACCTAAATAATTTAGCATTTATCCTAATGGGTGAGTTTTATCACTTGTCAAATTATTTACTTGATTAGCTCTATTGCATTGACATCCTCTAAGCAGGCATAAATTTTATTTGAAACTATCTTTTTTAAATGGGAGAGTTTTATTGCCTTCAAATTGTAAGCTGCCTATTAGATTGTTTTATATAGATTTGATTTTTTTGCAGCATTCATCAATCCATACATAGCCTATGATTTCAAAAACACCCATTCGGGGCTGGGGAGGTAGCTCAGCTGGTAGAGCCCTTGCTTTGCAAGGGCAAGGCCCTGAGTTCAATCCCCAGTACCGAAAAAAAAAAAAAAAAAAAAAAAAAAAAAAACCACAAAAAAAACAAAAACAAAGAACAACCATTCATGTTCTTAAACTTATTGCATGCTGCGACCAGTAAAGGGTTTGATTACGTTAGAAGAGGAAATTATATATTTGGCAAGTGAATCTGATTTCTTAAAAGAATCTATCCAAAGGATATAACATCTATCAATAAACCTGTCAAGTTCGTCTCAGTGTGAAAGAATATAACCCTAAAAAAGTAGCTGAACCATAATTATTCAAAGTCCAAACAAACAAACAAACAAACAAACAAACAAACAAACAAGAACACCTTGACTGGATTAGATTTATACAAACACTTTGTGTGTGTTACTGGGGATTGAATCCAGGGGCACTTTACCTCTGAGTTACATCCTCAAACCTTTTTATGTTTTATTTTGAGACAGGATCTCACTAAGTTGCTGAGTCTGGCCTCAAATTTGTGATCCTCCTGTCTCAGGCCTCAGAGGTTCTAGGATTCTAGGTATGGCCACAGCACCTGGATACCTTTGCCACTTTAAAAAATATGAAATCCCATTTGCCGATCTGAACAATGTTTCTGTAACAAAATAAGGATTACAATGGCCCATCTAAGTTTAACTTCAAAGAAACTTTGTCAGAAAAATATGCATGTGGCTGGTGGGGGAGAGATCATAAAACTATGTGACTATTTTACATCAATAGACTCTTTTTGGTTTAGTAGCTGAGCTAAATCAAGCCAAATCAGTTTTCCAAAGAAGAGCGATTAGCTCATTGTAGGGGGCAGTAAAATCTACTTATGTGTTTTTCTTCTATGATCTCTTATTTTTATTTTAAATTCTCTTTCTCTCTTTTCTTTCTTCCTTTCATTTTTTCCTCCCACGTCTCTTTAGCTTTACTTACAGATACTACTCAAAACCCTTTGGGGAATAAGCAGAATATGAATTGCATAGCCCCATGGTATAGGCTCACGTGGGCAGGGGTGCTTGTGGTGTGGGTACCTGTCTCTGCCTCTACCAGATGTGCTTGCAATACATCTGTAGTCATGGACTGAATGAAGGTGAATAGGACATTTGAATCTTTAAGAGGGACACAAAATTCTAATAACAGCTTGCAAAATTCACAAAAAGCTATAATTTGATAGGGAGAAATTATAGCCTGGGCAAGAGAATCACATTTCAGTCTCTTAAGCCCACGGCATCCACCAGCTATGTTGATTGAATCAACCTAGTTTACTTTGCTGGCAGATCCTATTGCCTGGGCACAGGAACAGAGGACAGGAATAAGGAGGCCATTTTTCTGGAAAATAATTTGTTCTGTGCACTCTCTCTCTCACACCCTTCCACCATAGAGGTATTTAAATATTTAGGAGGATTCAGTTTGGGTTTATCACAATAAAGTTTAAGCCAAGTGGGGAAAGCACATTTGTTTATTTTTTCAAATGTTGTCTCTTGAATTCCTAGAAAAACATCATTTTTCTCCATACATGTTTTTCTGTTGTTTACACCTGGGAGCTGCTTTCTTGCTGCTCTGTTGTGTCTCGTTGCATCCAAATGTCAGTTTGGCACCAGTGGATTGGAAGAGTGGTTTCAAGGACAACTGTACCACTATCGACAAGGGCAATAAGCAATCTGCTGTCCACTTATCATTACAGACCCATGAGACTATATTGATAAATCCATGGACCCTCTAGAATTATAAATCTAGGGGAAGTAGAAAGATGGAAATTTTAATAATATTATATAGGTAATATGCATATTATATAATACATATCTATGTATATAGCATAATCCTGTACTTAGCTTTCACATTATCTCAAGTGATCTTCCAAATACTCCTATAAGCTACAGAAAATGATTTTTAGTATACTCATTTCAGAGCTGAGAAAACTGATACTCAGAAAGATTGAAGAGCTGGTGTAAGCTCTCATTTCTCACACTGTCAGCAAGGCAGAAGGGTGGCTCTGGGCCATGTAGTCTCTCTGGCCCTGTCCTACAGGACACAATTAAAATGAAAATTAGCCATAGGAGGAAGGAGAGAGTGGTGCATGGTTTGCTAAAAGGAGATGTTTTTCTGAAAGTTCTCTAGGGATTAAAAAGGACAGCCAATTCAAATAAAGTCCTTAAGAAAATACTAAACATAATATCAATGGCTTTTTCCAATTGCATAATATTGGAATTTGAATGCTTACTTCAAAATGAATGCATTCCATGTACTATGCTGACCCAGCATAACTGTAGATGGATTAATACTTTCTTCTTTAAAAAGTGACTCCATTTCAATTTAAACTGGGATCAAAAGTAAAATTAATTTGCTCTTTTCCTCTGAAACCACATCTCATTTGAGTAATGAAGAGCTGAGGGAGATAATATTTACTACCTGTTCTGTACTCTTCAAAGCAACTTTAAAAGTTTCAACTCATTGAATCTTCACTGTCGTTTTTGGAATTTAGACTAATAATTAGTGCATTTTAGAGATGAAAAAATTGAGGCACCATTGAGGTACAAATTGGTTAATCAGCCTGAGGTCACACAGTCAGTAGTTAGCAAATGAAGGGTTTGAACCTACCTCACAACCTTAATTTTCACCGTGAGACTCCAACTTCTCTGAATTAAACAGCAGACCCTCACTTCTCTGGTAGAAGCTTTGTAAATGAGAGCGTTTCTTAATGAAGAGCTTCCTCTCACAAGAATCATTGCCAAATATAAAAGACAACATTTTATTTTACATGCTTCTCAGTCAAGCATCAATAAATACCATCGTGTGGTCACCATGATTTCAGGATCAAAAGAAGAAGAGAAGCAGCACAGGATCTATTTTTCGCTTGAACTCTTGAATACCCTGATACTAATACCTAGAGTCTTCTCATATATTTTTTGATGGAATCTTCAGAAGGAGATAAAGCAACGATGATTCTATAGCAAGTTGCTGTGGATCAGGTGAAGTGGCTGTGGTTTGCTGAACCTCTTGAATATAGAGATTAAATTCTTGTTCAAGAAGTCACCCCTTTCATCCAGAGAATGCCTTCAAAATGGTTGCACAGAAATAGAAACACACAAACACATGAAAACACACGCACCAAATGATCTCAATGTAAAAATAAAAAGTCTAAAAGGAAATACACCAGTCTGAAATAGTAGTTACCTCTGCATGATAGAGTAACAATGAATTTAAACAAATAGATATATTTCTTAGAAACCTGTAAAGCAAGCATATGTTGCATGTGTGTGTTTTGTTAACTCCTAGAGATTCCCATCAAAACTATATGAGTGGGCACTCTCATATCTGTTTGCTTTTAAGATTATTTGAGAATAATATGTACTGTTTTTAAAATTATAAAAATGTACATAGGAAAATTAATTGCAAATAATCAATTTACTGAAAATTGTTATAAAGTGAATAATCTTAAAATGTTTTCCTTAAATTGCAGTGTTATGATTCGGGTTTCATTACTCACCAAAAACTTACACATAGAGAATCGACTATTATAACCTTTTGTAACAGTGGTTACAAACTTTTCCTGTAAAGGGCCAGAGGGCAATGATTCAGGTTGTCTGACCCAGAAGGTCTTTATCACAACTGCTCCATTCAACCACTGTGGCCATATGAAAGTAGCCATAGAGAACATGGAAACAGGTGAGCATAACTGTGTCCCAGTAAAACTTTACACAAACAAGACACAAAATCAAAATGGACTTTGCCCACAGGTTATAGTTTGTTGAACTTGTATAAAACACTATGTTCAAAGTTAAGGAGTTACAGAATATTAACACTGATAGAAAGAGGGGGAAAAATTCTCTAAGCTAAACTCCTGGAATTTCAAGATTTTCCCTGGAGACAGACAGGCAGTATTGCAGAGTGATGAGTAAAAACTTAAGTTTTAAATAGACTTTATTCAAGTTCCAAATTACTGAACCTCTCTAAGCTTTAATTTCCTCATCTATAAGTGGAGATAATAATAACCCTTCATAGGTTATTATTATATTTATAGTATAAATAGGTAACAATTCAAGCTATTGCTTATCTCAAAATCTGCCAGACAGAAAGTGCTTATTAAAGTGCTACTTAAATTTAAAATGATTAAAAGGAAATCTGTAAAAGTTCAGCTTATCAGTCATACTGCACATTTCAAATGGTATAGCTGCAGAGTTAGGGCAAGATCGCTTCTATTATCATGGAAAGTTTTATGGAACAGCAGTCTCCAGATACCGATATGACAAACAGGTAGATGATAAATGGATAGACAGACAGATGGAAAGACGGGAAGATGAACAAGCTAACAGCAGAAATAGATATAAGGAAAGAAAGAGAGTTATAGCTTTTCTGAAGAGGTGATATTGATCTGAATAATGAAAAGATGCTAACATGATAAATATTGGGGCAGAGTGTTCAGAGAAGGGAGAATAAATGCAAAGGTTGAGACTAGAAAAGCTTATGGTAGAGAAAGAACAGACCATAGTGAAGGAAGGGGAAGCACGGAGGTGATGGGAAGCAGGTCATGTGAGTTCTTACAGGATTCGATTTTAAGCCTCTGGCAAAGGAAATCATTGGGGTGCTTGAGTAAGGGGGACATTAATTTGATTCACATTTTTGAAAGCTCACTCTGGTGTCTATGTGGAGAGGACTGTTGGTGGCAAATATAGAAGTATGATGATCTTAAGGAGACTAGTAGTACTTGAGACGAGAGATAATGTCTCCAACTGGAAGCAGTGGGAAGAATATGAGGAAGCATTTAGATAAAGTTTTGGGGTTAACAACTGAATGTGCTATTTAATTGAATACGTAGAGGGAGGAAAACAGAAATATTAAGAATGGCTTCCAGTTTATTTTTGGAAATAGAAATGGTAATTGGCAAGGTGGGAGGAGTAAATCAAAAGTCCTGCTTTGTGGCATTAATTTAAGATGCCAATTAGACATCTGCGTTTGTTGACTGAAGCTGCAGTAACAAATTATATTAAGGTTGGTAGCTTAAAATGACAGAAATGTATTCTTTCATGGTCCGAGAGGCCAGAAATCCCAGCTGTCAACGGAGCCACACTTTATTTGCAAACTGAGGACAGAACACATTTCTTAACAATTCCAGTTTCCAGTGGCTGCTGGCATTGTGTGGCTCCATAGACACATTACCATCCTCCTCCGTGTGTCTTCTCTTCTTATCCAGGGATAATTTTTCTACCTTTCTCTTATAAGGAAATGTGTTATTGTACTTGTGGTCCACCTGGAGAATCCAAGGTAACTTATCCATCTCCACCTAGTCATATCTGCAAAAACTCTTTTTTCTAAATAAGGTGGCATGCACAAGTTTCATGGATTCTGACCTGGATATCTTTTTTTACAAGAAGGCACATTTTTCAGCCTACTACAACATCCAAAGGAAGATACTGAGCTGAATATGTCATCTGAACTTGAAGGAAGAGGACAGGGACTCCGTATAATAATTTGGGAGAAGTCAATATAGAGACAATGTGTAAAGCAATGGCACAGGTGTGATAGGTGAGGCTGGGAGGGAGGAAGCTGGAGAATCCGTCCTTGGTGACAGTATAATGGGAAGTTCCTGCAAGAAAAGACAGACATGGAACATCCAGTAGGAAAAGAAGAAAGAAAGGTATGCCGCCTCCAAATCCAAAGTAGAAAAAATAGTCTCAGAGGTAAGTCACCAAATGCATCAAATGCAGATGAGACTTCAATTAAGACAGGACCATTTTCTTTTTATGGTAGTGTGTGACATATAATACTGAGCAAAATCAACAGAGGAGAGGGGAATCCTATTTATGGCAGAAGATATTCTCAATAATCTAAAGATCTCTCTCTCTCTCTTTTTTTTTTTTTTTGTTGTTATTTTAATAAATAAACAGATGCCAGACATGAAGCTACAGAACTTGTTTGTCCAGCCGGATTATGGTCTTGCTTTGTTCCTATCCCTTCTTTCTATGTCCCTAATTTTGTGAATGGAAATGTTTGCTTTGTACCATTATACATTGGGTACTTGTAAATTGCTTTTAATTTTACAGGTTCTCAGAATTCAAGATTGCCTTGAGCCTCAAAGAAGACTTTGGACTTAACTTTGAGCAATCTCAGAACTGTTAAGACTATGGAAACTCATAGAAATGGACTAAATGTACTTTGCATTGTCAGATGAGTGTGAGCTTTTGGGGGCCAGGGGCAGAATGTTATGGTTTGGATGTGAGGGGTTCCCCAGAAGCTCATATGTAAGACAATGCAAGAAGATTCAGAGGAGAAACGATTGTGTTGTGAGAGTCTTAATCCAATCAATGAATTAATCTTGTGATAAGGATTAACTAAGAGGTAACTGAAGTGATAGGGTGTGGCTGGAGGAGGTGGGAATTGGGGTGTGGCTTTGGGTATATATTTGTATCTGGTGAATGGAGTTTCTCTGCTTTCTGATCAACATGTGAGCTGTTTCCCTCTGCCACACTTTCATCATGAAGTTCAGCCTCACCTGGAACCCTGAGGAACGGAGACCGCCTTCTGTGGACTCAGACCTCTGAAACTGGAAACCCTTAAATAAACCTTTTCTCCTCTACAGTTGTTTGCTTGGGTCTGATAGTCACAGTAGCAAAAGAGCTGACTAAAACATAAGTCAATATAGCAAAACTGACTTTATCTGAGAATTTCAAAGTAAACATTAGACAATTAACTAGACTGTCACAATAACCAATTAAAGAAAAGAACCTATAGATTGGCATTGTTTGTTATAGAAAAAGAAAACCTTCCACAATAACACCAAATAACCTAATGTCCATTAATATAAGAACAGATGAATGAATAGTGGCATATTTATTTTATGGGATATTGTACACAAATGAAAACAGTGGAACTGGAGTCTGTGTATCAATACAAGTCAATTTCATAAATGTAATTTAGGGCAATGAAGGAAATTTATGAACTAGGAAGAGTATAACACAATTCTTAGAAAATCTAAAAGCATGCTAGACAAGTCTACATATCTTTAGGGATGCATATGTATAAATTAAAAGTAGAAATATATGCAGGAAAAATTATTTTTAAAAGAATTTAAAGGTAAAAAAAAAATTCAGAATTTGAGCAGGTGGTACATGACTATAATCCCAGCTCCTCGGAAGGTTGAAATAAGAGGATCACAAGCTCAAGGCCAGCTGGGATATAAAAAGGGCATACGTGGTAGAGCATCACTAGGTTCAATCTCCAGTACCACAAGCAAACAAAATCGCATTCAGTGTTGTGCTTACCTCAGAGGGAGTGGAGGTAGGAATGACATCATGGAGGAATCTCATGTTCTAAGACAGATAATGGACACATGGATCTTCTATAATTAGCTTTTACTCATCTCTTACAGAAATAGTGTTATTGTAGAAATTTTTATGAGCAAGGAGAGTTAAGGAAGGCTTAAAGGGGAGGGCATTTGATAGAGTTGACAACTCCATGTCTCAGTGTGTTTGAAAGTTTGTTGGAGCAGTAATACTAGAAAAAGGAAGGACAAGAGAAGGAAGGATAGAGCTCAATGCCTGACACAGTTTTGGAAATGCAAAACTGAGGATGGTAACACAACCTATGTTAACTGCCTCTGTGGAGTGAACGGTCGTGACATGAGGAAAAAAAATTCATTGCTGTTGAAGAATTCACAAAACTACCTGTTCTGTGTATTAGGAAAATTCTCTACCTGGAATTTTAAATTTCTCAGACTAGGAACTGAAACAGCAATGGAGACGCACACAGAGGTCCAGTTTCAATGTATTCACAAGTGTATTTCTACAGATAGCAACAAGGAGGAGCAATGTATGGTAGTCTGATTTTCAAAAGTCCTGCGTTTTGGTCTAATAAACAAGATGAATTGTTTTTTAAAAAAAATAAAGCGATATATGGTCATAAATCCCATTTGCTGGTCCTGGTAGATGGGTTCTAGGGGTGAAGGAGGGTGGGGGAAACTTTACTTGACAACACTTCAAGGGAAGCAATGTCCTTAGGGGTCAGCTAAATTCAGTTGTAGCTGGATGATGAAGGTCATGTCCAGAAAAGAGACAGGTTTATGAGAGGCAGTTGCCTTTGACCTACTGTTCTCTGCAAAGAGCACAGACAAGTGTGGGAAGGTTGGGGTGGGTGAGCCTGGAGGGAGATTGTTCAGACTAAGGTCATGTACTCAGCAGTACATTTATTGGGATGAGAGACAATGATTTGGGAAACATGGGGCTCTAACTAGCACATGAGGCCTGACAGGAATAGCCCTGGCTGTGTCTTATGGAACAAAGGTGATTGGGTCAGGTCAAACCCGGGGTACCACGGATGCAGAAGAGAAACCGTGTCGGCTCACAATTCTAATTTTTATACCTTCCTCAGCTCACCTACCATCATTCCTTAACATATACCTCCACTCAGATCAACCCACTCTTTCTTTGCATTCTGACTCAGCTATTTCTTCAGTACTCAGTTTATTTCCCCTTGAAATTGTGAGGGTCTTTCACAGCTTTGTTTTTCTTTTGTGTCTCGGACAGCACCTGGCACAGTGTTGGATGAACTGTGGATGTTCAATAAATATTTGATTGATCGAGCTGTATGTTTCATTTGTCTAGCTTATAAACCAGTACTCAGACACTCTGAAAATGGCTATAAATTGGGAAGCAAAGGATCTGTGCTTTTATTAGAAGCTTCTTCATGTTTAAAAGAAAATCTTGGCTTGTAGAGATTTTGCCTTTACTCTGGCTTCCTCCCCACCTCATTGCAAACTGAGATTTATACAAACCTAAGTAGTTGCTGTGGAGACAATTTCTGGACACTAGAGAACTGTTTGAGAACAGCAGCAAGAATGGTTATAATAGTCAACGGAAAATTTTTACATCAATCTTTTTGCTGTCAATAATAAGAAGAAAAATAAAATACTGAAAAAAATATTGGATGGTGTGAACTGCCTCTCTCCCTACCATATGTTAAGATATTAAAATAATTACATAAAGGTTAGAAAATTCTAAGTTCTCCTGGGACTTCTTTGAATATATCCATAGCCCCAGCTACCCAGCCCTTGTCCCCAAACTTTCCAGAACTTCCAGAACTCATCAAATAAAGGTCAATACCTTCGTGGTCAAGAAGAGTTCAGCACTATGACTCTGGTTGGCAGACCAGCTGTTAAACATGGTGCCTACACTGTCAATCTAGTGGATATTATTTCTGACTATATTCCTTAGAGGCCACAAAGTAGTGTTCTTCAGGTCTCATTTGTGAGGTTCTCCCAGGATTTTATATCCCTCTAAAATTATCAGGTAGCATTTAATATTTAATGATTCTTTGTATTGATCTACAGTTTTTAGCATCCTTTGAAAAATTAGAGGTTCTGTGTTCCCTTTGGACACACGGTGCTTTCTTACTGTCCACCTGGTTCCACCACTTCCCTTGTTCGCTCCAAGGGTCGCACTTTCTTAACATTGCTAGTTTACCTCTGTGAATGTTTAAATTTCTGTGTCCTGTACTATAATAACCCACACAGCACTGCTAGGAGCGATGTTCAGATCTTGTCTGAGGGGTCATTTGCCATGACCCAAGCTCATTCTTTCTTTGCCTCCTGACCATCGCATATGCTTCTCCTTCTAGCAGTTTTAACAGATCAGCGCTCTCACTTCTAATTCAGGACAGCATATCCAGACTTTGCAGAAAAGAAAACCTTGTCCATGTGTATAATCGCTGAATTTTCACAGGAAAGGACCTAGAATTGCGGAGCAGCATATACAGTTACCTTGGTATTACCTACCAATTCAGGATAGGAAGGACAATATGAGCTCTGTTAGATATATTTTCCCATTAAATGAAAAAAGTCACATCTTCTACAGGAAAACTGCAGTTGCCAATTATGCTGCTATTTCTGGGAAGAAAGTGCTTGGGGAGGGGTAGGCACAGGGTTTCTACCCATTCAGCTGCTATTTCCTCCTTTATTGTGACTGCCACCTGCCCATTGGTGAATTCACAGCTATACCCAAAGACATACAAGTGGGAATGTTCTAACACCACGCTTATCCATAATCCTTTGGTTCAATTTTCTATTCCTGAAATTGTATTCCACACCACCCAAATCTTAGTTGCTTAAAATAACTGCTGTTGACTTGCTTATATTTCTGTGGTTCACCAACTTGCCTTGCCAGGGTTGTTTATGCCATGGTGGTCACATGGCAGCTTGACTATGGTCCTTCTCATGTCTTTGCAAATAGTATAGAATGCAGGCAGGGCAGCAGGGTTCTCCTCTATATGACTGGTCTGGACTTCTTGGTGTGGTGCACTCAGAGCAGCATTTCAAGAGAGTGAGAAGTTTTGGAATTCCTATGATGTCACTTCTGCCATATTTTATTGGCCAAAGGAAAATCACAAGGGCAGCCCAGACTCAAGAATTGGGGAAAGAGACTACAAAACTTGGTGAAAATAGTTGTGAGTGTGGGGGTATCAATGCAGGGAAGAGAGATGTCACCAGCCTTCATGCATCTACCACATTCCTGGTAGAACTGATAGACGGATGGGCTCCACTGTAAAGGAAGACAGACATTTTGGCAGAAAAAAAAAACTTTAAAATGTACCAGAAATCAAATCCACACATTAGAATGTCTATAGGGAGATGGAGAAAGTAAATATAAGGAAGACTGGGAGAAGCTCTCATTTGAAATTCAGGAGGAAAGTATGGAGATGAAAAAGGTGAAGAAGGGGAAATGAGAGGGGAGAGGAAGAGTGTGACCTGAAGGGTCTGGGAGAGCAAAACCCAATGGGAGATGGGCTTTCTGAAACAGTGGTCAACCAGATGCCTGAGCATGGTCAGACCGTCTCCAGCCCTCATTCACTCCTTGGAGCCTGGGCTGTACTTTCAGCGCCACCCTCTCTGCTTCACTCTCAAGTGCAGGATGTCCTCATCTCAGACCCGGTTACCATGATCTCATCCAGACAGCTCCTCCAGGTTTCTCCTATTCTGGTGCATTCTGTAGACCTGCTTTATGTGCTTTTAAAAATGTTTTTATCAATAACAAAATAGGTTATATTACAAAATTCAGAAAAGTACAAAAGGTCCACAGAGAGGAAGCAGAGTCTTGAGGTTAGAAACCAAAGAGGTGGAGCACTTGAATGCAAGCTGACAATGGAGCCCATATCCTTGACCATTCTGGTCTCCAGAATCCAGGCTCTTCATCTGCTTGCCCATTGAAAAGGGAGAGAAAAGTTAGCTCCCAACTATCCAAACTACTATATCAAATTAGAGTGGTGTTATGGTCTGGAGGTGAGGTGTTTTCCAAAAGCTCATGTGTGAGACGAAGAAAGAAGGATTAAAGGGGAAATGATTGGGTTATGAGAGTCTTAACCGTAGCAGTGCATTAGTCCACCGGTAAGGATTAACTGAGTGGTAACTGAAGGCTGACAGGGTATAGTTGGAAGAGGTGGAGGGACGTGACTTTGAGGTATATATTTTATATCTGGTGAGTGGATTCTCTCTCTGCTTTCTGATCATCACGTGAGCCACATGGTACCCCAAGGAATGGAGCCGGCTGTCTATTGACTGAGACCTCTGAAACCGGGAGTCTTCAAGTAAGCTTTTTCTCCTCTAATTGTTCTTGTCACTTCTTTTAGTCACAGCAGTGAAAAAGTTGACTAAAGTAAGTAGTAGCCTGTGAGTACAGACATGCTTCCTTACAAGCAGAATATCAGAGAAATAAGAAATTATATAAAGCAGACACAAAACACCACTTGTTCGAAGGCACTGAGTTATGATGTATTAATTTTGGCAATAGTTATGTACCTTGTCACACAAATAAAGACAGTGAAATCGAAGGCAGAAAATTGAAAACTGAATGTGACCTGCATCTATCAGTTTTTTCAGGAGTCAGGATAGAAGCTGGAAAAGGGGAGGGGCTCTTGGGAGTGAGTGACTGGCTCCAGGAAGGAAGGAAAGCTCTCTGGCTCCTTCCCCAGCCTAGTCTCCTTACTTTGCTTAAGGAGAGAGATCTTTTCCATATGAGTTTCATTTCTCATTTGAAGAAAGGGACATAATAAGAAGAATAACTGTTTAGTTTCTAAAACTCGAATCCACAGATTTTGGGTGATATATGCCACATATGATATATGGGCTGAGTCTATGTTTGTACATGATCATGTAGTATTTGCAGGACTGTGCACATTGGCCAAAAATACTTTCACCAATGGAAACTTTTTAAAAAAAAATTATTTATTTTGATTCATTGTAAACAAATGGGGCCCTTCCATGCTTTCTATAGGCACAGACTTATTGGGTTCTGAACTTAGGTGTCTGGCAACATACAGGGAAGGTCATCTGCCTGCTGGATTGTGCATAAGTCCATCCCATAGGCAGGCAGACTTTACTGGAAACTGGACTGTCCAGTCATTCTTTACTCTTTCCATTTATCACACAACATCTTGTTTATGAGACCATTTGCATATATCTGACCATTCAGATATGTCCTGAAGTAAGAGAGATTTGATTTTACCCATTCCTTAGAAACATCATTTGGGGCAATTTCTGACTTTGAATTCTCTAGCTGAGCCACACAGACTGGTGGAAGGCAGATGGACCTTCCTGCTCACCCATGATGGCAATGTTCTTCTAGCCACTGCACTCATGTTATGGCTTGGATGCCAGGTGTCCTCCTAAAGCTCATGTGAGAGACAATGCAAGAAAGTTCAGAGAAGAAATGATTGGTTTGTGAGAGCCTTAAACTAATCAGTGAATTGATCCCTGATGAAATTAACTGAGTGGGAACTGGAAGCTGGTGATGTATGGCTGGAGGAGGTAGGGTGTTGGGGGCGTGACTTTGAAGTATATATTTGAACCTGGCAAGTGGAGTCTCTCTCTCTCTCTATTCCTGATCATCATGTGAGCTGCCTCCCTCTGCCACATCCTTCCGCCATGTTGTTCTACTGACCTGGAGATCTGAGGAATGAAGCCAGCTGTATGTGGATTGAGACCTCTGAAACCATGAGCCCTCAGATAAACTGTTCCTCCTCTACAATTGTTCTGGTGGTGTCGTTTTAATCACAACAGTGAAAGAACTGACTAAAACAACTCATCATAGCCTAGACTTCACGGAAATATTTTTACCAATATAACATTAATTCTCAAAGATGAATGTTTGAGCCCTCTTTCTGTGGCCAGAAGAAAATCTTTTATTTAGTCCCATTCTCTCCTTGAAAAGTAAGTAACCCAGGGGCACTTAGGTGAGGTAAATGAGTCAGGAGGCAATAAATGGGAATTTTTTTTTCTATAGATTAGGTAAAGCACGGACACAGAGAACAATGAGATTTTTCTCTTACACATCTCTCAAAAGGAACTGCCTGGATTCTCAAAAATGCTGACTTGGATATATCATAAATCCTAAATCATGTGTCTTTATAAATCATTCTTTCATTTCATATGATCCAATTTTCTAGAAGAGATGTATGTGTGATGTTCATAAAAATATAATTTGAATTTGTAATTATAAAATACAAATTAACCATATTAAAATTTAAAAATGCTTTTTATATGTTAGGCCCAAACAGTAAAATTTTACACCTCTGCTCATGCATATGTGTACCTGTGTGTGTGAAGTACAAGGGAAACAAGAATAAGGATGAAGGGTTAAGTTTCCTGTTTGCTGGAGATAGAAACACACCTTATGTGTCTTCAGCCACAATGGTCTGTCTGTGGAATACAACAGCATTAGTGCAGAGTCCCTTTTAAGAGTCATGGTGGCAACTTAGTCACCCAGGCAAAGCAGGCAGGACCTAGAGCCAGGTCCCTTTTAACCATGACTCAAATCAAATCCCTGTGAAGGAATATAAATTATACCTTTCCTTAGGCCACGCAGATCCAGTGGTCTCACATTAGAGCATACTTTCCTTTCATAGTTCCTCAGAGGAAGCATTTCTCCAGCAAAATATCATTTCAGCGAGGACAGGAATGAGAAAGCCAGCCAGTTCCTGATGCTCACACTCCTCATTCACAAGCCTGCAGCTGAAGGAGAAATGGAGATGAACACATTTCAGATGAGGCCCTCCACATTAGGAGCTTCACAGAGTGCAGCTCTATAACCAAATTATCAAAGTCTCTGGGGGATTTGTTGCAGTCCTTATAGACGGGAGAGGCAATAATGCCAGAAGGCAATAATAACCTTTCCCTGTTCACTCCTTGTAGTTAGAATCCTGAACTCCCTCTAAGGAAAACCTGGGTATCTGTCAGGGAAGAAACACGAGTACATACAAGGGAACTGCCCTGAACAGGTCACTAATCAATATCAATACCTGCCACTCAATCTGCCACATGATTCCTACCCTATTTACCAAAAATATATACATGATTTTCTCTGACACTTTCAGCTCGTATATCAGGCCTGTAAAGACTGAAGTCTTCAGACAAGCAGAAAAATGAAGCTCTGCTGAAACCCGGGAAGGAGAATCACCTGTGTTTGTCTCTATTACTTCAGTGTGCTAAATTGCCCCCTATCTATTGTCTATTCACTGCTCTTGACTAAAGAAGCTCCTTTCTGGAAAATAGCCTGGAATCAGTGTCAAAAGTTAATCCCCATTTGACTTGAGTGATATAAAGACTTGTTTGGGGAATCAAGATCCCAAGCACACTTTTAGAACAAGGCTTATATTTACAGAGTATATATTCTAAACAGGGCTTCTGGTTTTTTATAGGAATGCCAAATTCAACATGTCTGGGTCACTTCCCTGATTGCTTTATTATGGGAAAATTGAGTTGTTTTTGCCAGTCAGCAATGTTATGACATCAATCAAGAGAAATGCATGGATTGTCTATTATGTGTAAGGCAATGGAAGGGTTGAATTTGTATCCATGTTCACTTAGACCCTGAGCACAGGATCTGAAAATGGAAATATCCGGGTTTTATGATTTTTGCATATCTATACCATATGTCAGAAAGTGCTATCAAAACTTGTTGTCATAAGTAAAGGAATTAAAGGAGTAAAGACAAAAAATTATTATAAAATATATTCCACACCACCCTCACTCAAGCATGTATTTGCTTTAAAAGCATATGATATGAAATAAGTGCTAGGCCCAGAGTCAGAGCTAGGTGCTCTCCCAGTCATCCCTCCCATGAGGGACCTGGGCAAATTCCTCTGTGACTCTGAGCTTCTTTCCTCATGTACAAAGTCAAGCATTCAGAACAGGATGATCTATTAAATTGATTCCAATATTGAGATTTCACAATTTTATGATTCTACTTGAGTTATTTTTTCATTAACACTGAATTTTTCCCAATAGAAAATAGTTATTAAGCATCAAAATAAAAGATACACATTTTGCCTTTCATCATTAGTATACATCCCCAAACTCTAAATTCTACACCAAATTATATTACATAATTACCGTGCAACATTTACTTGTATTATCTACAAGTGCTATGTCTTATCAAGAGTCAGTGTCTGAGAGTAATTAAACATTCTGAATAGTTAATTCTCTACCAAGTGCTCTCATCAATCACTGGTGCTTATTCATTTTTGTTTTGCTGTGATTAACTCCCTCATGTCTTATTATAATAATTGATTATAATCCCCTCATTCTGCTCTGGATGAATAATCTTAAATATTTAAGGGAAACACCAAATGAACCAGTATTTTTATAATGTAAAAAAAGGCTAACTAAGATACAGCTAATAATTACTTTCTAGAATATGAATTAATAGATTGTGATCAGTCCTTTTTCCTTTACACAAAGGAGAGAGAAAAACTAAAACAGGATGAAAGATTGTAATTACCAAAAGAAGAAATTCTGATCATTGTTGCTCTCTAGAATTTGATGTTAAGGATATTGGCAAGCCTTTTGATTTGGATGTATTTGAGAGAATGGGAAATGAACTTGAGTCCATTTGAGTTGAAGGACCACTTGGAAAGGAAATGGAAAATTAAGTTTCTGTCTAGTCCTATTCAAGAAATAGGACAGAGAAGATAATTCACCAGTTTTTCTCTTCTGTTTTGATTGTGTGTGTATGTGATACTGGGGATTGAACCCAGGGGCATTGTACCACTGAGCTATGACCTGAGTATTTTATTTTATTTTATCTTATTATTTTATTTTATTTATTTTATTTTATTATTTTATTTTATTTTAAGACAGGCTTTTGCTAAATTGTCCAGGCTGGCCTTGATATTGAGATCCTCCTGCCTCAGCCTCTCAAGCAGCTGGGATTAGAGATATGCACCACTGTACCCAGTTTATCAGTTCAAAGATTTCCAGTTTTGCAACTCTGTACTTTCAAATGATCTTGGGATAATAAATAAGCAACCACAAACACCTTTCTATTTACTTCTATAGGAGCTGGGGCTCTATTCCTGAGTTTGTGTCTTAAATAAGAGTGCTAAACATAGCTTCTACTCAGCTATATCTAAACTCAGCCATGTGAATCTTGTAAATATGCCCCAAGGAAAATCTGGAGCAAAGCTAATTCTGCTTCAACATCTCCATGGAAAAGGTTCTAAAACATCTTGGTCCCTTCTTTGGGGTTTCATAAGCATAATAGAATGGTAACACATTTATTCATTATCAGATAATGACCTCAAGTAGGACTTCATGAGAGTTAAACAATAAATTAAATAAAAATGACTAGGTTTTACAAAACTTTACATATTCTCTCATAAAATTCTCAAAACAAACCCAAAGCTATATTCTCAGAACAGTTTACTTGCCAAGGGTTGTGCAACTCACAAATGAATGCACAAGAATTTGAATCCAGATACATTTTTATGTCTAAAAATGTTAAGGAAAGGAATATTTGTGGATAACATTTTCAGAAAGATGGTGCCTAGTTTGAAGGTCTTCACCTGAAAGTTTTAATCACGTTCATCTGACCTTGTTAATCTGGGATCAATAACTTAAAATTTCAAAGTAGTAAAAAATGTGGATTATTAATAAATGATACTGGGTAAACAAATGCTAAGGAAAATAGATTGGGGTTAGGGATATAGCTCAATGGTAACACACATGCTTAATATGCATAATATACTTGGTTTAAACCCCAGCACGCAAAACAAAACAAAACTGAAAGAAAAACAAAAAGGTCAGCTGGATCCTTAGTGTTGAATAAACATTGTTATAAGATTGTAATAGAAACAAACAAACCAAAAAAAATGAACCCATAAAAGTGCTTAAAGAAATATGGGAAAATATTTAATCTTAGAGCACAGGCAGCCTTTCTAAGAATGACAGAAAACCTCACAAGACATAGGAAAGAAGCATGATAAGTTAGACTATTCTAAAATTAATTCAACATGACAAAACCACATCAAGCAATGTGAAAAGAACACATCAACCTGGAAAAAATATTTGCATTCTATCAGAATCAGAATTTTTTCTAAAAAATAAAAAAGTTCAACAGAGAAATGGGCAGTGACTAATAAAAAGGCAGTTCACATTAAAAAAAAAAAAGAGCTCTTAAATACAAATAAGGTACTTAATCTTGCTTAAAATGAGAGAAAACAAGTTACAACATCATCATGATATCAAATTTTGTATATTAGATTGGCAAAGATTAAAAGGTCTTATTAAAAGCTTAATACATCCTTCTGAAAAGGGTATGGAGAAATAAACCCTTTCACAAATCTCTCATAAAATTGACACAACTTCTGTATAGAGAGACTCGGCAGTATCTAGCAAAATTTTAAATGCACATGCTCTTTCACCCAGCAATATCATACAGGATCCCATCATTCTGATATAATCCCCTATGTGTGAAATTTTCTCATGAACAATATTATTCATTTTTGAATATTCATTTTTTTACATTTTTGCAAAAGAAAAAGATTGGAAGCAATTTAAGTGCTTATTAATGCAGGATTAGTTAACTAAATCATGGTTCATTCATAATGTAGTGTTCACTTTCGTATCTTTTTTGTTTTTGAATCCATGAAGATGTCTGAGCATATGAGTTCATTACTTCTGCAGTACATATTTCTAAAATTACTTTTTCTTCCCTTTTCTTTCTTGCTCCCCTAAAAAAAACTCTATTGCATTAACACTGCTGTTTATAGAAGAACATAATTGCCTGAGATTTTAAGGGGTAAGGGATAATATATAATTATGCTGGACTTTCTTCTCCTCCACTGTCTCTCCTGGACCCTCCTGCTCCATGAAATGTTCTTTCCATGGGGTTTGGAAGTGGACATGAATACTTTCCTTCGGTTTATCTCAGAAGAATTTAGTTTAGCTATTCATATAAGCCATGATTTTATTGATAAGATTAGCTTATCATGTACAGTTTTGCATCCCTTAACAATGGAATGTGTTTGAGGATTGTGTCATCAGACAGCCTTGCTTTGTGCAAACATCATAGACTGTACTTACACAAACTAAGATGGCTATGCTGCGAGGAGGAGACATACTCATATGGGACCACTGTTGCATATGCAGTTTCTTGTTAGCCAAAACATCATCACATAGCATGACTGTACTTGTAAGATACAATACTACACAATTCTTATTAAATAAGAATAATAGGCCATTTAAGTGTCAGATTGTCTTTGTTACAACCTTGGTGCAACACACACACACACACACACACACACACACACACACACACACACACACAGAAGGAACCTTGGGTTCAAGTAAGATTTAATGACATTGTCCCTTTCTGCTGAGATCTATTGGGTAGTTTGTTGATGTCCTTGGGTTTCTGGCATTATCATTTGTTCCTGCAGTGGTAATAGGGACAGGAAATGAGCACTAACAAGGACTCTGATTCCCTAGACAGAGAGACATGGAATAAGAGAAAAAGCAGCTTAGAAATTGAATTTAAAACTCTAGAAAAATTTTTTTGCAAAAATAAATGCCTGCCATTCAGATACCTAAGCAGAAGCAGAATTCCCTGCAGAATAGAGACTGCTCTGAAATATACAATGAAAAAGAAATTCCTTCATAGACTTTTATTATTATATATGGGAGAAGGAAGAACAAAGGCAGCTAAAAAGTGGTATGTTCTGGATGTCTTTCAATGCTATTTTATTTTCAGATATTTTTCCCCACTCACAGAAGTCAAATCATCTCAGTGAAACACTCTTTCCTTTTGGGAATATTGCTTATAATACAAAGGTAACAACAAATTTATATTATATATGGACTTTAAAGAGCTTATAGAAATCTTTCTGTATTTCTAAATTTCTAAATTGGAATCATTAATTTATTAAGCCACTTATAAATTAATGAATTTAAGTCTTTCATTCCATTTACACAGAACTGTGTTCTGTTTAGAAAGATATTTCAAAGGCACTCTCCTGTCTTCCATATACCCTGGTGAATCAGGGTGAATGGCTGAGTTTATGAATACCTCTTCCCAGTTCTTCATCTGGGATCCCCAACACCTGGCTCCCCATCAACACCAGTAACCCCCATGCTAGAAAGAAGAGAGAACCCTCACCTGGTGAGAGCTCAAACTCACCACCCAAAGAGGAACTATTCTTCCTCCACATGCCAAACCCAGAGATGAAGAACACTCTAGTCCCAGTCACCAGGAAGGTAATTTGGAAGGAATTCTGCAGTTCTGAGCTGTGGCAGTCAAGTAATTTTTTTGCCCAGTTCTGCCTAAATCCTCCGTATCTTTCAGACCTTCTTCCTTGGGATGATTCCTGTCATTACCTGGATTTTTGGAGCATTTTATTTGAATAGCATCACGGCAGCCTTCGTACCTCAGCTTGAATTCAACTTGAAAGCCTGCTAAGCCCAACATGTACACAGGCAGAGGTAGCATATGTTTGGCATGTAAGCGTGAAACAGAAGTAAAGTGGGCATGTGTGTTGATGACAGACACTGTAAAAACATAGCAGTCATCATCTAGCTTGCTTCTGTTTTCTATTGTGATGAAAAGCCAGGACTCCTCAGCTCAATTTATCCATCTGATAGATGGTCCGCTCACATTCTCCATCACTGCTAATTGCTTCCTACTCAGGGATTTGGGCATTACATTGGGTGGAAAGGATAAGCCGCAGGTGCCATCTCATTCAATCATATGATTAAGAGTTTGATAATGCTTAAGCACGATATTGTTGCTGTAAAATTGCACACATGAATAATCACACAAATATGCCCCAAACTCAGGGATAAACAACATCTTGGCTGGAAGACTGTCTGCAGCTAGTATCAGTCTCTGTTTAATTTGGTTGGAAATGACTAATGATTAGAGCAAGGTTATATAAAGCAAGTTCAGGACACTTCTTAAAGGTGTGACCTCTAGTAATAGGAAAGTGCCTTGCCACTATACTTTAAAAAGAGCAACTAAGTTCTGCTAATTAAGTTGATGGCAGAAATACTCTGGAGTTGACAGCTCAGCTCAGCAAAATGAGCCATTGAGAAGGAATTTAAATGGCTTCTGCCTCAGCATGAGTTAGCACACCACCACAGCTGCTAGGTGCCACCTGGGACTGTGGACATTATTTTGCCTCTGATAGTTTGAGAAGTAAAATCCACATATGGTATTGATGGACTGTAGCAATAAACTTGAAGAGATGGTACATAGGTGACTGTCACACTTCAATAAATGTGACTGGGTGGGTTTTCAAATCAGAGGTATTAATTAGATTCTTTCAACATGGCAAGAAGGAAAGACCCATTCAGATGTCCTCCAATAGTGCACAGTTATGGAAAGCAAGGGAGAGGAATCATTCTCAAGACCTTCATAACCGAGGTTTAGAGACCCAGGGAATCAACAGGAGTGTTAGTCTGAGGTGTGATCCTCCAGCCTCTCATCGAAACCAGCCTCCCTTGCTCAGTCCTCTGAGCTTTGCTATTGCCACGCATCTGCAATTCTTTCTCTGCTTCTCCTGCTCCTACAATGACTGACTTGTTCTCTTCTCTTGACCCTCTGGTTGCTTCTTTTTTAAGGCTTTACTCTCCATGACTTCCTGGTCCTCATGATTCCTTCTACTGCCTTCTTTTTAAGTAGTTTTTGCTTCTGTTGAAACAACTGACAAACTCCTCTGCACATCTTCTTCAGATGTACCATGTGAGAGGCTTTAAGCATGCTGGTAAAGTTGCTGGTACACAGCATCCTCTTGGACAGGAATCCTGAGTCAAGCTGCCTGGCAGGCCTCTGGCCAGTGTAGGAACCTCTGCTTTTGAGTTACAGGACACTCATCCTTGTCCTAATCAGCTGTAGCCAAGGTTATAGGACTGTACAGTACGCAGGTGACCCACTCTGTAAGCATCATCTTAGAAGGGTATGGAAGGCCCTCTGAGGATGTCTCCAGGAACTTTTTCCATGGCTGATCCAGTACATTAGGAAATCAAGTCAGGACTGTAACTGAGGAAGTGTAAACTTGGTCAATTGTGTTGGGCAATGTGAAGAAAGGCATCCTTAGAGGATTAAAAAAAAAAAAAATGAAATTTCAAACAGCAATGGTAGTGCATTCAACTGCCCAACAGAAACATACCCAAACAGGCTCAGGGGCCAGTCTATCTGGAGGAGCATTTACTTTAGAGATGTGCTGTTTTTGTAAAGTCACATAGTAATCCTCCTTGTTCTGAGTCCATGCATGCCAAACAGGCCTACAGGGCTGTGTCAACGTGAGTGTGCTGGTCTGCCTGATGCTCTGTCAAGGCTGTCATTGTACATAAGCATTCTGGTATATATTTGCTAATATGAATTCACCCCTAAAACAGAAGAATGTACAAAAATCAAGGTTCTAGTCCTGAAAGATAAAGATCAGGCCCTGAAATGTGCCAAATGCTCCTAAGGTAAATTTCATCTGAAGGGCTCTAGCTCAGAGTCCACAATCTTTCCATATACTCTCTCCTCTGCAACACCATGAATAATGAGCCTTATATTTGAAACCTGAAAACAAAGTACTTTATTTTCAAATAAATCCCATTAGGATTCACTCTGTAATTAATAAGTGGCAGTTCAATTTAGCTAGACTATTATAGTCCATTATATTGCATACTGGGTTCACAAAGTGTTTTCCAAACTAGACCACAGACGATTTTTAAAAGGGAGAAAAAAATGTTTCAAATACGTTCTGATAACAACCTAAACTTGAGATAAATATACTGAGCTACTCAGGATGGTAGGTTCTCAATCTTTCTTTCTACTTCCCTTCTGTTCACCAGACTAGAACTGACATCTTTCCCACATATAACTGGTTTTCCACCAGGTGACATGCATGTGGTTGGGAAGAGTTTTCCACTATTGTATATTAATGAAAGCTTCAGGAGCTGGCCACATTGTAGCTTGTGTGAATGACAATCAGTGCTGTGCAATGTGGATCCTGTATGACCACATGCACTGGTGTGTATGTGTATGTGATGACATTAAATCTTTAGAAGCATAGGCTTGTCATAGTGAATGGAAAGTGAAGACAAGGGAATGGTGATGAGAATTTGAGAAGCAACACCCAACCTCAATATGTGAAAACACTTCTCTAAAATGTGGCCATTTCCATGCAGTTGGTAATTAAGTTATCAAAATCCTTTAATAGTGGACTTAAATTCCCATGTCAACTGTTGTTGAGGAAAGAATATTTAATGTTGGGAGCATTAAAGCATTATTGAATACAATAAATTGAGTATTGAATCAGGTGACAGGAAATTTTATGCTTTGGGAACAATCTGCAATTAAGTTGTTTGGAAATAAAAGATAAATTTGGAGGTGGGAGGGATATGATGGTATATACATTATTCCAATAAGTTTTCTATTGTGCATACATTTATGGTTCAAAGTTGGAAGCAAGGGGTGATGTTGATGGACGACGGCCCACAAAGAATTGAACACTTAAGTATTTTAACAGTAATAAATTACTGAGAAAGCCCATTCTTTTTTTTTTTCTTTACTGACCTCTTGAAGCTGTTATAAGTAACCCAAGTTTTCATGCACCTGTGTATGAGAAGCTTTGTTATTTCTTTTTCTTCCCTTATACTTGATTTATGTACAGTCAAGGTTTAAACTACTGCTCGCTTCACTTTGTCTTTTGAGTTCTTAGATAATGGGAAAGAACTATGATTAAGGATAATTAGGAAACAAAAAGACTGCAACATCCACACATCCACTAAGAGCAGCCAGCAAACAGTGTTTAACGCCCAGGCTCAGTCAAATGCACAGAGCAGTGGGACCTGTTTACATCATTCTTCAAGGTTCTAAAGAAGGAAACAGCATAAGGAGGAAATATGGCTTTTTGTCAAGGGCCTGAGCTTGAGAAATGAACATTAAATACAAGAAATGACTGGAGGTGGGTTTCATTGTGGTCGATAATTCCAGAAAGCACACTATATCTTCACTCTCTGGAAATTGACTCTGTAATCTGTGTGTGTGTGTGTGTGTGTGTGTGTGTGTGTGTGTGTGAGAGAGAGAGAGAGAGAGAGAGAGAGAGAGAGAGAGAGAGAGAGAGAGAGAGAGGGAAAGAGAGAGAAAGGTGGGGCATACTTAGTTAAATTTGGGTAGGGTTTTTATATGCAAGAATGTCTCATTTCCTTCCATCGAAACAAAATCATTTTGATTGTGGGGGTGGTCATGAGATCCTTTCAGCTTAACAACAGCAATTCTCCACCTCATTAATTCCTTATCAGAGTTCTTCATCGTTTAAACGGGGCTGTTTGTCTCCAGCTCAGAGTTGCTGATTTGGAAAGAATCCTGCCACATTTGTTACCACTGAAGCATCCCAGGCTCCTGTTGCATTAACTTATTAAATGAGTGGTTGTTTTTATGATCCATCATAAAACAGTGCAAGCTCTACTTCCTGTCACCAAACAACCACACTGATTAAAAAACAAATGCAGCGAGATGGCCTCCAAATTTGCTTTTGCCAAGTTGTCCGCATTGAGAAAACCTTTTAAGACTTTTGCAAACGTCTTTAAGATGCACCACCAATAACTATTACTACCAAGATACAAACAGCCCTACAATAGGCAGTATGAAAAGAATTTGGCACAGTGAAATGGTTTGTATCTTGTTTTAACATATGATAGGCTTTGATATGCCTTGAAGTATGTAAGGTATTGTGAATTACAGAACAGAGGAACCTCCTAAGAACCACATGAACATGGCTCTTGTTCGACTTGACTTGCCCCCTTTCATCCAATGCCTTCCTACCAGTACAATCTCCATGGTCCTGGAAATGTTCTGTCTCAGGTTTTATTTAATTAAAACTCCCCATTCTTCCTTCCTGTGTACAGATGAAGTCCAAGCCTTTTGGGCTTGCATGCAGCGCCCTCGATATTCTGATTTCTCTCTGTCTCTTTAGATGATAACCCTCCTGCCATACTGCATTCACAGAAACCTCTCCTCATCTCTGGGCAGAGAAGCATTATCTGTTCTTTCTACCTATTATGCACATCCTTTCTTGGTCCTACAAGACTTTCCTTGTTGAAAACTTATTCTTGCACCTAATATTGTGTGATGGGCAGGTGGAAGGCATTTAGAGAGATAATTTGTGCTGGGACGCACACACACAAAATGATACACCAAAATAGATTGCTGTGGACTTCAATCTGACAGCACTCAGGAAGCAGCAGATATAGGAAAGGGTCTTTCTCGAATGTTGCCAGTCTACCTAAAGACCTGGTCCCACAAAGGAACACATTTGCCTCCTATTTCCTCACTGTAACTTTTATCAACTGAGGAAGATCTAGCCCATCGCACAGAAAAAGAGAAAGCAAGTCATGAATCACACCCAGAGCCTGGATGAACTTTGCCCCAAGTTATTGTCTATTCTTAGGGACCATTCATCACCCCTAAAAATAATTTACTTTTCCTGTAAAATTACATACATCTCCCACTTCCCCCTTCCCTAGGAAGAGATAAGCTTTTAAATATTGTTGGGTTACTGGGTCTCCCTCTCCTGTGAGTTCCCCACATGTATAAGTTTATATGCCTCTTCTCCTGTTAATCTGTCTGCTGACAGTTTATTTCTCAGATTCAGATATTGAACCTCCAGAGAGAAAAGTAAAGTGTCTTTGGCCCCTACATTTGCTACAAGTGGGTATTTGGGATGAAGTTAATTGCCTTTAGGTTATAGTTGTTTAGCAAATACAGTGACCTACTTAAATTGGATGCTCATTTGGGTAATTTAGAGATACTGATGGAAATTTTGCAGCAGAGCTTCCTGAAGCCCTCTAAGCTATCTTTGGCCACAATAAATTACATGTTTGTTTCCCTCTTCCATTTGTTCCTGAATCTCAGCCCTTTTAGGCAGAAGCTTTTTCATTTCTATGTCCCCTGGCTAACGAAATCAAGCATTCAGGAAATGCTGGTTGAATTTTTTAGTCAATTGGAACAAGCTTGTTTTGAATATTAAAGTTTTAATGAACAAAGGCATAATCTCCTTAAGAAGTTAATCATAGTGACTAAAAAGTAAACTAATATCTAGTAACAAGGAACTTGATGTGTTAACTTCAATTAATCCTCACATTAACTCCACGAGCACAATCAAGACAATTCAGGCCATCATCAGACAGACCTAGGAGTTCACTGACTTTTGACTTACTTCCTTTTTCTGCCTCTGGCCTCATCCCCTCCATATCACACTGCCACCAAGCACGTATGGTGTCACCACCAAGATAACTTACATGACTGGCAGCCAACAAAATCTCACAAAATGACTTTTTCTGTAGTAAATTTACCAGAGTCAAAGCCTGGACCTTAGTCCTAAAGGTTCAGAAACCCAGTTACTAGGACTTCATCAGTTTCTTAATATCACCCCTTAAGGACTTTCCTTAAATTAAAAAAACATGGATTAGGTACCATTTATAAATAGTCACACAGGAGTCTGTGCTTACCTCAAGCATTTAATTCTCTCTATTGTTAACATCCATGTCTGCTTCCCTTATCAGATTATTACCTCTTGACTCAGGGCTGGTCCTGTCTATTCATCTACATGTCTCCCCAGGGGAAGGAAATATTGCTTCCCTTACCTTACTACATTCTTTGCTGGTCTTCCAATTAAATTGATATAAAACAGATTAGCAGGAGAATGACAATTTTAGTTCTTTCTGTATGAGAGTCCGCAAAAATATGAAACTCCAAGAAGCAGCCAAATGATGGAAGTTTATATACCATTGTGGGTTATGGAAAGGTAAAAGGGCTTGAGGTATTTGGCAGGCGGTGTAGACAAACCTTGGAAGGATGAGGGGAGAAATGCAGGGTGAATAAAGTTTGCCTGGTTACGCACATGAGATCTGTCGGGTGGTCTGGGGCATCTCAGAGTAGCTCCTCTTGGTACAGATGCCTTCGCTAACGAAGCTTGCTTTGTAATTGTCAAGTTCTGACAAAAGGAGAGATTGAGACTCTATTTTAGGAGCTTGAGGGGGAGATGAAGAACTTTCTCTGTGTTGGCAATTTCTTCATTTCATTTAGTTCAAAGAAATCAATAAGCTAGGGTGGCATATTCTGAACCTCTTCAATATCATTATCTGAGAAAAAAACGTATGGAGACAAGTATTTAGTTTGGAGATGCTCACTCTTGTCAATGAGTGTCACAAGATTCTGTAATCTTGATACATAGTTTCAATCTAGTAGTTTAACATTCAGAAGTGTAACTATCAAGTCTCACCTTCACCTCCTTGGTCACAAGGTATGTGGCGCCTGCTCTCCGTCATGTCCACGATGACCCCCCACACTGCTTCATGTAGTTCTGTCACTGTCCAGAGCTCCCCCTCATAGCTGACAAACTTGCCTTCTGACACACATTCTCTTCTAGATACATATGAAATTCCAGAGTCCTGTTGATTCCAATGACTCTAGACTCATCCTAACACCTCAAGATAGCCTTTGTACCCCTCCACTCTAATCCCTTACCTGGTGGTTATAATTGAACTCTGCAAAGGAAAGCCAAGGGAACAAATAGTTACATTGCACACACACACACACACACACACACACACACACACAAGTATATACACATATATAGAGAGAGATACATAAGATAGATATATAAAATACAGTAGATGTTACTATTCCCCCATTTTACAGATAATAAGACATAGAAAGGACAAATTAATTGAACAGAATGATATATTTCTTCAGTGGGAAAATATGGACTAAAGTCAATGTCTTCCTCCTAGACCATGATGCTTCTCTCATTTAAAAACAAGAAATGTTTTGTTAAAATATGATACACATAGAGAAAACTACACATATCATACTGCATACCTGGCTGAATTTCTACAAACCCAACAAACCCCTGTTACCCCAACCAGTGCAAGTATCGCCATATTCCTGCACCCAGAAACTGCTCATGCTCCTTCTAGCACTAGAGCACCCCCCAAGAACTGCATACTTTCCTAACTACTAAGAGTAGAGACTAGGTTTTCCTAATTTTATACTTTACATCATTGGGATTATTCATCATGTACAGTTTTTGCTAGCTTCTTTCACTCTGTGTCATGCTTATGACATTGGTCCACATAGCTTCACTGTTGTATTTTGTTTATTCTCATGACTGTGTAATATTCAATTATGTGAATTTATTTACTTATTCACTGCTTTTGAGGGCATTTGGGTGATTTTCATTTTGAGTTCTACGGATAGGATGACTGTGAAGGTGGTAGTATGTCTTTTGAATCTCTGTATACGTTTATAGTGTGTAATTGCTATCTCATAAGGCATGTGTATGTTCAACTTGTGTAGATAGATTTTCAAAGTGATTGTATCAGTATGCATCCTAAAGCTATGGATAGGAGGTATCCTTTCAGAGTGTGTGTATTTTCAAATAGATGATAGACGATAGATAGAGAGATAGATAATGGATAATGTGATTAATATTGATTGGATGAAACCTATCATGCTATTAGTAAGGATATCCTGGGCATGTTCAATCATTGGTCATTCAATAAACATTTATCCAAAGTGCATCATACTCAAAGCACTGTGCTAGGGACTGGAAATGTGGCAAAAATAGGGCATTAAAGGGTTTCTACTCACATGATACAGTCTAGCAGAGGATATGGTGATATGCAGATAACTACAAAAAGTTTAACTAAAATTATTATGAGTAAGATATGGACCTATTTTTTCTTCTGTAAGATGCAGGGTCTCTGGTCTGATTCTAAGGTCCTTGATCCATTTTGAGTTGAATTTTGTGCAGGGTGAGAGATAGGGGTTTAGTTTCATTCTGTTGCATATGGATTTTCAGTTTTCCCAACACCGTTTGTTGAAGAGGCTATCTTTTCTCCATTGCATGTTTTTGGCACCTTTGTCTAGTATAAGAAAACTGTATTTATTTGGGTTTGTGTTCGTGTCTTACAGTTACATTACAGTAACTCAAAAAATTATCTCTAATTTGTAATTAAGTAGTAAATGTACCTCTTTAACTAGATGAAGCACTAGCCATCTCTTGCTTTGACAGGGCTTTCCTCACTTCACAGTTATGGTCATTCACAGTATGGTATTTCTGAACTAAAAAAGTTTAAAGATAAAAGTTCAGTCCCAAGACTGAGAATTCACATGGAATTCTCTATTCTGTACCATTGATCTACCTGTCTATTTTGGTGCCAATACCATGCTGTTTTTGTTACTATTGCTTTGTAGTATAGTTGAAGTTCTGGTATTGCAATCCCCCCCCCCCCCCCACTTCACTCCTCCTGCTAAGGATTGCTTTAGCTATTCTGGGTTTCTTATTCCAGATGAATTTCATGATTGCTTGCTCTATTTCTGTGAGATACGTCATTGGGATTTTAATTGGAATTGCACTGAATCTGTATAGCACTTTTGGTAGAATGGCCATTTTGACAATATTAATTCTGCCTATCCAATAACATGGGAGATCTTTCCATCTTCTAAGGTCTTCTTTAATTTCTTTCTTTAGTGTTCTGTAGTTCTCATTGTAGAGGTCTTTCACCTCTTTCGTTAGATTGATTCCCAAGTAAGATAAAGGGGAAATATATGAAGAAGGAAATAGCTAAGAAAAATATATTTAGGGAAAGAGGTCAAATTAGGGACTTACTTAGCCAAGAGAAGCACATATAAAGGGATAATCCAGTTAGAACATAAATGCCTATATCATACTTAAACATCAACTTAGGTTATTGAATCTTTATCCTTTGCAAATATCTTATGGAATAAAAAATATCATTGGGTTTTAGTTACCTTCTCTTCAAATTCTGACCATACACATTGAATAATGTTAAAGATGGAAACAGAATGAATCAAGTCAAATTATGATCTGAATATTTGTACCCTCCTAAATCCACACTTCAAAATTCTAACCTCCAAAGTGATGGTGTTATTATAAGGTGAGGGCTTTCAGAGGTGATTGGGCTTGAGGGTGAAGCTCTCACAAATGGAATTTGTACCCGAATAAAAAAGAACTGAGAGAGATATAAAAACCTTGCAGGTCAAACAAGATCAAGACTTGAGGTTCTAGAATAATCTTCCTTGAGTCCATGCCCTTCCTCTGGCCACATTGTGGTTTGCCTAGACCTTAGGCAACCCTATTTCAGTGACTTTGCTATGCTCAGCCTATGCAGCAGCTCTCATGGGTTGTAGTCTCATGCCTGTAGTTCTCATGGGCTGTTACGGCATTCTGGTGGCCTTTGGAGTTCTTGGAGGTAACCCTATTCTCAAACCTTGCCAGACTCAGCCATAGTAGATAATCTCTGCTGTGGCATCATCACTGCAACAGATTTCTGCCAGGAGCCCCAAGATTTCCTTGACATCTTTTCAAACCTAGGTGGAGTTCCCTATGGCCCTAGAGCTCATGCATGCTGCTCCTCTGCACAGTCACTTCCACACGGATGCTGCCAAGATGCACAGCTGTACCTCCCTGAGTGGGGCCTATGCAGCACCTAGACCTACTTGAGTCATGGTTGGGCTGCTGAGCACTGTGTCAGAGTTTGGGGAGCAGACACTTGAGGTGGTACAGAGCAGCAAGGTCCTATGGGGCTTATGAGGCCCTGCTCTGGGCCTGTGAGAGGAGGGGCAGCCTCACAGATCTCTGAAATGCCACTAGGGCCAATCTCGCCATGTCTTGATCAATAACACTGGGCTTTGTTCTATCCACACAAACCTCTTGATCAAACAGTGTCTTGGCAATACCATTGGTATTCTCTCCCAAACAAAATTTTTTTTTTTTTTTTTTTTTTTTTTTTTTTTTTACATTTTACATGGTCAGGCTGAGAATATTCCAAGTCTTTATGTTCTGTTTTCCTTTTAATTATATATTCTGTGTTTAAATAATTTCTCTCTTCTTGCACTTTATTATACACAGTTAAAAGAAGCCATGCAGCGCTTTAAAAGCTTTGCTTCTTGGATATTTCTTCTGCCAAAATCCTAGCTCATTACTCTTGAGTTCTGTCTTCCATAAAATTCCAGGACATGGGCACAGTTCAGCCAAGTTCTTTGTCACCTTGTAACAAAGTTGGCCTTCCCTCCAGTTTCAAACTCATTTCACTTTTCCATCTGAAACCTCACCAGAATGACTTTAACTGTCTACTTTTCTACCAATTTTTTTTTTTAAATCATGATTACTTAAATGCTAAGAAGTTTCAGATTATCCCTATAATTCTTCTCTTCATTTGAACCTTCATAAGAATCACCTTAATGCTCCACTTCTGGCAATCTAGTTTTTTTCTAGTCTGTGATTTTGAATTCTTTTAGCCTGTATTCACAAACCAGTTCCAAAGTCATTTCCACATTTTCAGTTGTATTTGTTGTAGCATCAACTGTACTTCTCAGTACCAATTTTTGGTCTTAGTCCCTTTTTGTTGATATGACAGAAATGTATTGGCTCATACTCCTAAAAGCTTACAAGTCCAATATCAGGGGATTGGCATTTGAAAAGGACCTTCTCACTGTATCATCCATAGCAGAAGGTGGGGGAGAAAGAGAGGGAACCTATGCACAAAAGTCCTTTACTAAAGCAACAAACCCATTTGTGGGGATAAATTCCAAAGGGCCTAATCACCTTTGAAAGAATCACTTATCAATAATTTAACATGGAACTTAAATTTCTGCATAATTTTTGGAGGAAACAAAGTATTAAACTATAATTCCTTTACCCCTTCTACCATGTGAAGACACAAGAGAAGGTGACATTTTTTAACCAAAAAGAGAGAGTCCTAATAAGACATTGAATTGGCTGGTGCCTTAATCTTGTACTTTGAAGCTTCTAGAACTGTAAGAAATAAATTTGTTCGTAAACTACCCTGTCTATGGCATGTTGTTATAGCAGTCAAACTGGAGTGAAACATAAAGTTGGTACCAGAAGTGGGGTACTGACATAAAATATACCAAAGAATGTGAAGGCTTTGGAATTGGGTAGTGAATAGAAGCTGAAAACATTTACAGGCACATGCTAGGAAATGCCTAATTGCCATAAATGGACTGCTATGGTTTGAATGTGTTTTGTCCCCACCAAAGATCATGTGACAATTTTGAAATATAAAAGTATTGAAAGGTGGTGAGACCTTTAGTAGGTGGGCTATTGGAAGGTGATTTGGTTACAACCACCCTTATGATAGGATTAATGCTGGTCTTACACAGTGGGTTGGGGCTCTCAGAAGACAGTTAGGTCCTATGAGAGTAGAATGTGATAAAGGAGCATGCCAGACTCTCTTCACCACATGACCTCTCATTCTTGCACAAACTTCTGCCATGTGATGCCGTCTACTATGACACTCTCACCAGAGGTGAGCATATGGTGGTATCATACTCTTAAATCTCCAGAGGTGTGAGCTCAATGAAACACATTTTTCAGAGACCCAGGCTCAGGTATTTTATTATAGCAACGCAAAAATGGAGTAGAACTCAGACTATTAATGGTGCTTCTAATGCAGTTTCAGAAGAAAATGGTGTTGTAGAGAAAACTTCAACCATTTTAGAGAATGCCTAAGTGGTTGTGAACAGAATATTAGGGAAAATATTGACAATAAAATCCATTCTGATGAAGCCTCAGATGGAAATGAGAAACACGTTATAGGAACTGAAGGGAATGTCATTCTAATTATATAGTGGCAACGATTTTGGCTGAATTGTGTTCATGCCTTAGTGTTTCATGAAAGGTAGAAACTGTGAGCAATGAAATTGACATTTGACTGAGGGAAATTTCTAAGCAAAAACCCAAGGTGGTGCCTGGATTATTTTGAGTGTAATAAAATGCAAGAAGAGAAAAAGTACTTTAAGATGGAATTTTTAATCAAGTTGGAAGCAGAAATTAAAATTTTGCAAAGTTCTCAGCCATCATTGGATAAAATGAGAATACCTGATGGGGAGAGAACAAGGGTGTGACCAAAGGACTCTTTGGTAAAATTCTTCTGGATAAGCCATCTTAATGCAAGCCAGGTGTTGTTCTTCAAGAAAATCAGAGTGACACCAAAGGCATTTTGGAGACCACCAGGCGTGTCCTTCCCATCACAGGTCTAGAGAGCAAGAACCTGGGGGCACAATAGTTTCAAGGTTCTAATTCCCGTGTTCTTTCACATGATCATTGCTGCCACAGTTGTGATTCCAATAGGCTCAGATGTGGCATGAATCGTTGTGACCATCCTGCCAGAGGGGACAGGTGGTGTTTCGGTCAGCTTTTTCACCACTGTGAAACTGCCTACAGTTACTATCCAGTTAATCCCTATCAGGGAATTAATTCACTGATTGGATTAAGGCTCTTATAACCCAATCATTTCACTTCTAAGCCTTCTTGCATTGCCTTACACATGAGCTTTTGTGGGGGCAACTCACATCTAAACCATAACAGGTGATCAGCTTTGGTAGCATCCATGAAGTGCCATCCATATCTGTCAGTTCAAGGAGTATATAAGGCTCAGGGATCATGGCTTCACCCATCTAGAATTTAAGGATAGAACCACCCCTGAGAACTCAGACTAATAAAGGCACTGGTGTGACGTGGACCCCAGGCACAGAGCCACTATGGAAGTAGAACTGCCCAGAGTCATGAGGGCAGGGTCACTGCCCCAGTTTATCCAGAATGCAGGAACTCCAGCCCAGTATGTCTTAAAGGTGGGACCTCTGTTCTAGTGGTCCTGGAAGGTGGAACACTGAACCCAAAAGTGTTATTCTTGAACCTTAAGATTTAATACTGTTTTCTCTACTAATTTCAGACATACCTTGGGGCTTCTTACCCCTTTCTTCTTTCCTATTTCTCCCTTTTAGAATGGTAATGCCTATCCTATGCCTATCTCAACATCAGGTTTTGAGGGCACATAATTTGATTTCACAGATTTACAGTTGGAAAGCAATTTTCCCCAGGATGAAATGTACTTTGAGTCTCACCCATATTTAATTTAGAAGATAGGTGAGACTCTGGACTTAGATTCTAAAGTTGATACTGAAATAAATTAAGAATTTCTGAGAAGATCGGGATGGAATACAAATAACTTGCATACAAAAATGACTTGATTTTTTTTTGTAGGGAACTGTAGCAGAATGACCATGTATGTATATTTATGTCCCACCAAATTCTTATGTTAATATCCTAATCCTCAAGGTGCTATATAAGAAGGTAGGACTCTCAAGAAGTGATTAGGTCACAAATGGGATAATTATCCTAATAAAGACACCTCTTCTTTCCCTCTTCAATGTGGGAGCACAGTGAGAAGGCACCAAATACCACATCTGCTGGTTCCTTGATGTTGGACTTTTCAGATTCAAGAATTGTAAGAAATAGATTTCTGTTGTTCATATACTATTCAGCTTATGGTACACTGTTATATAGCAATCTAAATAAACTAAGATAAGCTATTTGTGTTGGTCAATTTTTCATTGCTCTAACAACATACCTGAAAAAAACAACTTCCAAGGAGAAAAGATATATTTTGACTCATGTTTTGGGAGTGGTTTCAGTCCATAGTGAATTGACTTTGTTTTGGGCCTATGCTGAGGTGATACATCATGATTGGGAACATGTGTTGGAGCAAAACTGTTCACCTCATGACAGCCAGGAAGCAAAGATAGAGAGATGAAGGAACCAGGTACCAATATCTCTGTTATAGTTTGAATCTTAAATATCCCCTATATATACATGGTTGCCATCCTCTGGTGCTATTGGGAGGTGGTGGAACCTTTACGGGGTGGGGGTCTAGTAGAAGTAAGATAAGTCACTGGAGGCATGCTCTTAAAGTAAATATTGGAATCCTAACCATTTCCCCTATTTCCTCCCTGGCTGCCATGAGGTGAACAGCTTTATTCCACCACTTGCTCCTCACCAAGATGTTTTGCTTTGCCACAGGTCCAAAATGATGGGGTCAAGTGACCACAGACTGAAATCTCTGAAACCATAAGCCAAAATAAGTCTTTTCTCCTTATAAATTGATTATCTCAGGTATTTTGTCACAAGGACTGAAAGTTGACTAACACAACCCCAAAGACTAAATTCTCTTCCACTAATCCCTGCCTGCTAAAGACTCCACCACCTCCCAATAGTGCCACAGGCTGTGACCAAGACTTTAACTCACAAGCCTTTGGAGAACACTTCAGATAGCATCAAGTGTTTTTAAAATGTTGGATTTACCCCATAATGATGATGATAGCATAATATTAGAAATTTGACTAATATAATAAAGTTTAAAGTATAAAAGATAAAAAAGCATGATATTGTAAAAATATACAGAATTTTATCAACAAAATTCACTGTATATTCCCAATAAACTAAAGGGACATTTTTAAAAAACATTCTGAAGGTCGAAAATTACATGATAGTAAAATTATACATTTTTGAAACATGGAAAAGTATTCTTTTTAAGATCCGGAATAAGACAAAAGTGTTGTCCCTCACTACTATTTATTATGCTGAAGGTCCTAATAAGTACAATAAAATGTGAAAAGCCGAAGTTGTAAGGATAATGAAAGAAAAAAAAAAAGAAGTCTCATTATTCACAAACAACATCATAAGACTATAGAAAGTCAAAGCCTCTACACATACTAGAAATAATCAGAATTTGGAAAGTTTGCTGAAGACAAAATAAATTTTTAAGAGATTTATTGTATTTCAACACATGAGCAAAACCAGAAAACACAATTCAATTTAAAAGGTAGAATTTACATAGCATTCAAAAAATAAATTCAAGAACTCCTATAAGTCAGTAAGAAAGAAAATGACATGAAAATATTGACAAAAGACTTGAAGAGGCATTTCATTAAGAAGTCTCTGTGGTATAGAAATAAACATATGAAAGATGCTCAATCTCATTAGTAAGCAGTGAAATGCATAAAAATTAACCACAGTCCATTTTTTCCCTACCAGATTTGCAAAATTCAGGTATTGTCAAGCATCTGAGCAGTTAGTACAACTTATACCTTTCTGTTAATGTACAATCACTTCAGAAAACAATTTAGCATTATCTGGCTAAGATGGTATTGTGCTTTGAATGCAACTCAACCATTCTATTGCCCAAGAGACACACTTGGACATGTACAAATATCTATTCCACAGTATGGCATAATAATATGATGAATTAGCATGTATCAGGAAAAATGAATGCATTTCAGTTGTATGCAAAAACATGGGTAAATGTTGAGAACATAATACTTAATAAAAAGAAAATATGAATATAAATATATACAATATGATTCCCTTTATATAGTTTTAAACCAGTAACAACTAAATACTCTATTATTCAAGCACAGACACCTATCTGGTAAGTCTACAGAGTAAAGCAAAAAAATGATATACACAAAATTAAGAATTGTCATTTCTAATCAGGGAGGAAAGAATGGGATAAGATTTGAGAAGGGTCCCCAGGAAACTGGACAGTAACATCAGTGGTCACGACTTTCCTAATCCGCACGATGTGTACTCAGATAGGATGAAGTTCAGCTGCTATAAACTGGTAGGACTGACTGGGTACATCCTTACATGATTGCAAAAAGCTGGTCTTCCAAGACCTCTGATGGTTCTCTGTATAATCCCAGATTTGGGGTATTAACTCATTTACGTGTAATTTAATTACTAATATTTTTGGACCCTCCATGCTATGCTTTTTCTATTTGTCTCCCCTGTTTTATGTTCCTTTGTTCCTTTTACTTGCTTTCTTTGGGCATATTTTTTTCTATTGTTCTAATTTTTATTCTTTTTTATCCTTAAGATATAATTCTTAAATTTTTTTTGTGAGTGGTTGCTCTAGAGACAAAAATGTTTCCTTAACTTACCATAATTACCTTATATTAATAGTTTAACAATTTCAAACAATATGGATAGTTTTAACAGTTTAACTCCATTTATTCCACTCCCAATTTTGTAATATAGATATTGTATATTTTGCTCCTACAATGTTGTGTTTTAAATAGTATTTTTAAGCAACCCGCATTTTAGCACTTCTTCAATTCTTCATTCCTCCTGTAGTTTTGCGTATCCATCTGGGATCCCTTCTCCATCAACTTGAAAAGATTCTGTTGATATTTTTTACAGTACAGATCTTCTAGCAGTAAATGTCTCAACTTTTGTTTACTTAGAAGTCTTTATTTACCTTTATTTTTAAAGGAGATTTTCATCTATCACACAACCTTAGGTTGGAATTTTTTAATTGACTCATAATAATTGTATGCACGTATGCAGTACAACCTGATAATTCAGTACTTGTATGCCATGTCTCAGGATCAGATCAAGGAATTATTACTTCCACATCCTTAGATTGTTATTTCTTTGTGTGAGACAACTTCAAATTCCTAGCTTCTAGTTCATTATAAAATATAAATTGCTATCAATTATATCACCCTGCTGTGCTGTAGATCACTGGAACTCATTCTTCCTGTCTTCTTGAATTTTGGTAACCACTTGGGTCAGAAGTTTTTCTTTCAGCATTTTGAGATGTTATTCCATTGACTACTGATTTCCATAATATCTGTTCAAAAGTCATCCTCAAGACTTACTGTTAATTCTTTGAACTTGATGTGCCTTTTTACAATCTGTTTAATATTTTATCAGTTACTATATTTTTCTGCAATTTTGATTATTTTATTAGACACTCTAGCTCTGCTGTGAAATCATTTTTCTCTCTCAACTTAAGCTTTTTTCAATATATTGCTTGCAGTTTCTATCTCACAATATTATTAACTAATATTCTTACATGTATGATTTTGAGAAACCAGAATTTTTTTTCAGAATATGGAGGTAAAATTCCTCATAGCTTCTTTACCAATTGCTCTAAACTTGCTTTTGATATTCTTTCACTAAATATTGTTTTTAATTACTTGGTGGTGGGGAGTTTCCTCACATAAAGAAAATGAAAACTATCCCTCAATTAGTATCTGTATCATACATACGTGGTAGACACAATCTTCTGTAGGTCTCTTCCTGCCCTTACTCATGAATTCCTTAACTTTCAAGTCACCCTTCTAATTTACTGCCTAGATCATTACTGAAAGGTAAACTAGGGTGTAAAACACACTGACATTGAATAAAAAGCAGAGCAAATGTACCTGATACTCAGGCAAGGCGCGCTCCAGGGTAAAAAGTGAACAAGGATTGCAGATCAGCTGTTTCAACTGGGCATGTCTTATTGATCTGACAAGCTGTTAGTTTCCTTTAGAGAAAAAGCAGGGCTTCAGACTTTTATCACCTCTCTGTCACCGTCCAATCATCTTTTAGTACCTATGGTAAGTGTTCACTTGATAATTACTTTAAATGTCCAAAAACATTTAACATGAGCAGAAATTCCTATTCCACTTTACAACATTAATCAATAAATAATTCTAATCACCTACTATTTAGTAGCAGTAAAAGTCTAGGGATGAGATTTTACCGTATATTCTGGTAAAGAAGAGATATTTCCAATTGCATCAGGTAACCTGGCTGAGAATGTGTAAGTGGCCTCTTATATGGTACCAGCACCGGGTGCCCTTCTATAAGAAAACACCAAGAAAATGTGGTTTAGAAGAACCACTTACTTAATATAATTTTAAAGATAGCACAAGAAATTAAATTTTCAGAAAACATTATAGTATTTTAGAAGAGAGACATAAATACTTTAAAAAGTAGCCAATAGACAAATTCTGAAAATGCAGTGTGTTAAAACTGTATTAGAGACTTAATATAATATAGGGTTTTTTTTTTTAAATTGGTCAAAACCAGGAGGTTATGCCATGCAGAACACGTGATTCCCAAACTCAGCAGGGTGTGGACTATAGGATTCAGGAACTGGGCACTCTTCTTAAGTACTGAAATAACTTTTCTCATTTTGCATTGTTCAGAACCCAATTATGAGGCCAAACCAATCGTAAAAGAGGCTCAGAAATGTAGAAGGAGAGCTTTATTGTAAACTTCTTAAACTTTATTGTAAACTTCTTAAACTTCACATTTTCCTGATGCTTCAACATCCCCACAAACAAGTTTTGAGCACCCCAACCTGATGATCAGATACAACACTGCAAAAAGGCTGTGAATCTCTACACTATTACATCCACAAGCCCAGGATCCTAACTAGCAGAAGACATACTTCATGTTTGTATGAACATGTCAAAATCTATTCTACTGTCATGTATAACTAAAAAGAACAAATAAAAATAAAGGCAGGTCTCCATCATGAGATTATTTTCTTCCCCTCTCTGATTGTGACCTTGTGACACTCATGCACAACAGTGAAATCCCTACACATATTTTGCACGTGGTACAATGACATGACCCCAATAAAGGCATTGTCCACAATTATCTTCTTTCTCAGTTGAGTTTGTTCGATAGAGCTTGCTCCTTGGGAGCATCTGCTATGCAGCTTCCTGCATGGCCTGCCTTGCTACTCTCTCTAGGACCTGCAAATGTAACAAATACTTTAATTTCATGTCTTCCCAGTGTAATTTCCATGGCCATATTGGAGTATTCCTCAAAGACCCCCAAAGGGTGACAGCCCTTACAATGCAGGATCACATGGGTGTTTATGACTATAAATAGTCTTGGAGGAAAAAGACATGATGTCAAATATATTATTTGGACTGAATTTGTAACATATTATTGAATGGGAATAGAAACAGAGAAATCTGACAGGGACGATAACAGATATGATGGTTAATTTTATGTGTCCACTTAGTTAGGTTCCAGGGCCCAGATATGTGGTCATATCTTATTCTGAATGTTTCCATGGAAGTGCTTTTGGATAAGATTAACATTTAAATCAGTGGATTTTGATTAAAGCAGACTAACATTCATAATATGGGTGGTATTCATCCAATCAGTTGAAGGACTTGAATAGAAGATGACTGACATCCCTGAGCAAGAAGAAATTCTTCCAGCAAACAGCCTTTGGACTTAAGCTGCAGCTCTTCCTGGGTCTTCAGCCTGCAAATCTATTCTGCAGGTTTCGAATTTACTAAGTCTCCAAAACTGTGTAAGTCAATTGCTTAAAATAATGTTTCCCACCCCCCTCTGCAGATATTTATATATACACATACATCCTGTTCTTCATTACTCTGAAGAACCCTGACTAGTGTAAGAGATTACTAGGTTGTTTAAAGCAATCAGTCTTCCTTTATTTATTTAATAAACACTTATTATAGAACTGCTATGTGCATCCAACACAGAGACATAGAAATACAGGCAAATCAGTCAAAACACTTCTCATTAAGAGGCATGGGTTCTAAGAGGAAAGAGAAAGACATGTAGTATGTTCACTCAACTGCCATTTCTTTTAACTGTCTCCCCAAGTTGTTGTATTTTTGTTTTGTCTTTTACATCTGTTAGTAAAAGTAACCAGAAACACTTAAGCACTCTTTCAATTACTTCATTTTCTTTTTTAAGTAGGAATTATATTGCCATCTATATCTGCAGGCTAGATGGACAGCTGTCAAATCAGTGACTATAGAAAGCTGTAATGATTTTGTTTTAATGTGGGTAGGGAAAGCATTCTGCTACAAATCAAAGTCTCTTGTTTTACTTCTGCAACCATGACCATAAAACCAATTCAATCCTAAGGCCTTTGATTTCTCCACAGTCAGTGAAAATGTTTTCTGAGGTCTCTTTCAAGCGTAGACTCTTAAGTCTTATTTTCTTTCCATATTTTTCCTTCATTGTTTATCCATTGTTTTCTTTCCCAAATTAAATACTTTCCTCTCCTTCTGTCCAGGGACCTCATTCTGAAGTCCCAGGTGAGTCTGATATTCTCAAACAAAGGCCTATGCTCTTTCCTGAACCTCTTTTTGCTCTGCTTTGACGCCGTTTCAGTCCATTCTTGCTGCTGTAACAGAATACCATAGACTGGGGAGTTGAAAGAACAGCAACTTTTTTCTTCCAGTTCTGTAGGCTAGAACTACCAGCATGGTCGCATTCTAATGAGAGTTCTTTTTCTGGTTTGCAGACAGCCTTCTTCTCACTGTGATCTCATGCAGGTAGAGAACTATCTCTCTCTCTTCTTATAAGGGCACTAATCCCTTTTAGGCAGGCTCCACCCTCATGAACTAATGACCTCCCAAGGCCCAACCTCCTATCACCTGCGTGTTAGGGATTAAGGCTTCCACATGAATTTTGGAAGGACATAAATATTCATAGTAAACGTATACCTGTTTCGTGGTCTGTTTGAGTCAGCTTGTTCATTACTGTGACCAAAGACCTGACAAGAACAATTAGATGAGAAAAATTATTTTGGCTCACAGTTTCAGATGTCTCAGTCCACAGATAACTGATTTCATTTCTCTGGGTCCAAGGTGAGGCAGAATATCATGGTGGAAGGGTGTGGAGGGCAGAAAGGCAGCTCGGAACACAGCTTCCAGGAAGCAGAGAGCTACACTCATCAGGGACAAAATATAAATGCCAAAGGCACGCCTGAGACCCACCTTCTCCTGCCATGCCCTTCCTGCCTACAGTTGCAGTCCAAGTAATCCATTCAAGTGGATCAATCCACTGATTAGGTTAAGACTCTCAGAACCCAATAATTTCATCTCTAAACTTTCTTGCCTTTTCTCACACTTGAGCTTTGCAAGAACACCTCATATCTAAACTATAGCTTGGTCACTTCTCTCAAGATTTACTTTCTACTTAAAGACTTAACTAAACTACTCAGATCAACTACCATGCACCAGTGGGTGGACTTGTTGCTTCACTCCTATCTGGAGAAACACAAATGCAGGATAGTTGTAGTTTTCTGGAGGAGATTCCTTCCACAAAGAATAGGCTGAGAGGACAAATATCGGACTGCTTGTCTGATGAAAGGACAAGACAAGTGTTCTGTCACTTGACCAATCATTTGTTGCTGTGGCCCAGGATGGATATGTCACTAGTGTTGTATGTTATAGACAATTTCACAAGACAACACTTCCTATAACCTCCCCACTTTACGATAGCACCTTTCTATGTATGCAATTTTAATATCCTCCAAACTGAGAATACATTGGTTATATAACAATGCATACTGAAAGGGTGTTGAAATTTTATCAAATATACATTTCACATGTAATGAGCTGATCATATGGTTCCCTCCTTAATTTCATAAGTGTGCTAAATTATGTCAACTGGTTTTTGAATGTTAAGCCAAACTTGCATTCTGGGAATACACCCAATTTTTATGATATATTATCCTTTTTACATATTCCTGAATTTGATTTGCTAATATTTTGTTTAGGATTTTTGCATTTGCATTTTTTTTTGTAATGTCTTTATAAGTTTTGCTATCAAGTTATGCTGTACTCATAAATAGAGTTGAGAAATAGTTCTTTTTTTATTCTCTAGAAAAGTTTATGTATATTTAGTGTTATTTCTCCTGAAAATTTTGTAAAATTCATTGTGAAAGCCAGCTGAAGACCTTCCTAAGTGGTTTTTAATCACATATTTATTTTATTTATCTATTAAGATCTTAGTCTGTATTTTTCCCAAGAAATTTTTCCATTTCATTTAAATTTTCAAATTTATTAGCAAAAAATTGGTTATAATCTATTTTATTATTATTTTAATATATAAAATATCTGTAATGTTTCCTTTTTCCTCCCTGGTGCTTATGATTCATATTTTCTTTCTTTCTTTTCTTTCTTATCTTGAATACCTTACCAGGAGTTTTTCACTTTCATTAAATATTTCAGAGAAGAAATGCTTGACTTTGTTGATTTTCTCTGTCACAGGTTTTTAAAAATTCATTATTTTGAATTTAATGTTCTGTTATTATTTTAATCTCTTTATATGGATACTTAAAATTTTGATTTTCAGTGTTTCCTTTTTTAACATATGCATTCAGAGATTAAATTTTCTAAGCATAGATTAGGTTTCACAAGTATTGGTATATTGTATTTTTATTACCTTTTAATTAAACATATTTTCTAATTTTCATTGTAATTTCTTCTTTGACCCACAGTATACACAGAAGTGTTAAGCCATCAAGCCTGACTGCTATCCTTTGAAAACCATACTTAGGAGGATGGTCCTTCAAGGCATTTGGAAAGTTGGATTTGATGAAGGTTCCTTTCATTTCCCAAATCCATATACATGACTCTTCATGCCTAACCTGTGAAAAAGAATGAGCTTTATACTGAATACCTTCTTTCCTTCTAGAGTTTGCAATTTTCAAATGTGACAGGCAGAGATGCTATGCAACCAGCCTCTGATAAAAGCCCTGGGCATTGAGTTTTTCAGATTTTCTCTGGTTAACATTCACATGTGTTGTAACACCTTGTTGGGGGAATCAAGTGCACCCTATGTCTGTGTGTAATGGCTAACTTCATTGGGTTATGAGAGCCTTAACCTAATCAGTGCATGAATCCACTTGAATGGATTAACTGGGTAGTAACAGTAGGCAGGAAGGGTATGATTGGAGGAGCTAGGTTGCTAAGGGTGTGACTTAGGGGTTTATATTTTATCCTGAGAAGTGGAGCTCTCTGCTTTCTAACTGTCATGTCCTAAGCTGCTTTTCCTCTCTCATGCCCTTCTGCCCTGATGTTCTGTCTCATTCGGGCCCTGACAAATGAAGGCAGCCATCTAGGAACAGAGACCTCTGAAATTATGAGTGTTGAATAAACTTTTTCCTTTTCTAAAATTATTCTTGTCAGATCTTTGGGTCATAGTGGTGAAAAAGCTGACTAAAACAGTTGTTAAAATTTTGTTTCTGGTTGTATTTGTGAGGATGTTTCCAGAGGAATTGAGCACTTGAATCAGTGGACTTGAGATCTGATCTCATCAATGTGAGTGAACAACATCCAGTCTATTGAGGGTCCAAAGAGAGCATAAAGGTGGAGGACAGGCAAATGTTCTCTCTTTCTCCTGGAACATCTGTCTTCTGTCCTTGGACATCAAATTTTCTGGTTTCAAAGACTCTGTACTCCTAGATTTGAACTATTGCCCCCATTTTTCAGGCCTCTGACCTTGAAGTAGGAATTATACTATTGGTGGCTATTCACAGACAACATCATGTCAAGTGTTTTTCTAGAATCATTCACCTGTATCTCTGTGTGACATTTGATTCTTGATTTCTTTACATTTTTTTTTCTCTCCAATAAGTTCTATTTCATTTTATTGATTTGTTTTCTAGTTCACTGATCTTCTCTTCTGTGCATCTAATCTATACTTAAACCATATATTATGTTTAATTTATAGTACATTTTTGCTTATGTTTTTTTCACTTAATATTTTTACCTCATGAAATTCTATTTTAAAGTTGTTTACTTTCCCATATCCTTTCTTTGACATATTAATCACAGCTGTATTCAAATCTATTCTATTAACACCAGTATCTGGGAGGTCTATGGATCTATTTTTATTATCATAAAATATGGAATCAACCCAGATTGCCCCTTTCAATTGAAGTCATTTGTTTCTGCCTCATAGTCTGCATGGTAGACTAATAATTGTGTATGAAAAGTTGTAGAGATAATTTTAAGTCTAAGTTAATATCTTTTCCCAGATATAATTTATTTTTGTTTTCCTTCAGACATTCAGAATAGCACATCATCTTAATTATATTGGAATATACCTAGATTGAAGGTAAATTTCCATGTTTCATGTACACTAATTTATTCTTTTTAAAATATATTTTAATTTATTTTTATTGAAAAAATATATGTATATATTTATGGGCATTCTACAGTACTTCAATACCTGTATAAAATGCATAATAATCAAATCATGGTAGTAAGTACTTTCATCTCTTCAAACATTAATCATTTATGTATTTGGAATTTGTATTCTTTTTCCTAGTCATGTTGAAATTTATCATAGATCATTTTAGCCAATAGCCACTCTGTGTTTTAGAACTTTCCATTCTCTCTCCCTGCTACCCTTCCCAGTCTTTAGTGACAACTATTCCATTCTATTCTTTTACAACATTAATGGTTTCCATTAATGAGTGAAAACATGGTATCTTTTTGTGTCTGGTTGGCTTATTTCTTTTAGCATAATGACCTCCATTTCCATCCATGTTGCTACAAATGGTAGGGTTTCGTTCTTTTTTAGGAAAGAATAATGAATATCCCATTGTTTATACACATTTTGTTTCATCCACTGAAGGGCATCTTGGTTGATTCCATATTTTAGCTACTGTGAATAGTGCTGCAATAAACATGGGAATGTGGGTATCCTTTTAATATAATGGTTTAGCTCCTTGCTTAAGGATTATATGATAGATGTATTTTTATGTTTTTTAGGAATATCCATACTATATTCTATATTAGCTGTACTAATTTACATTCTCAACTGTAAGGAAATTCCACGAAACCACGCCAGATACAGGAAACTACATAAGGGAATTTATTAAGCAACAGAGTGTCTCCCTGCAGGGTAAGAGAAAAAATGAAAGGAAAATAGAAAGGAAAAGAAAGGGCACATGCCAGGGAGAGTGGAAAGCCAGGAGGATAGAGAAAAGTAAGTAGGACAGACAGAAGAATGGAAAAGATGGCGGGGAAGCTACAGTAAAACAGTTGAATTCCCCCGGGCTAACAGGGGACCAGTATCAGAGAAGGATACTTGGAAGCTGACTGATGAAGCAATAGCTAGCTAGGATGTTCACAGATTGACAAGTGGTTGGGAGGCAGGCAAAATGGCTGTACCTGATAGGCAGGCGAGCAGCTTTATACATTACACCAAACACAATGTATAAGAGCTCCTCTTTTTCTGAATTGTGACCAGTTTTTGTAATCTTTGACTTTTTTATTGTAGCCATTCTAACTCAAGTGAGATGATATCTCATTCTGATTTCTAAAAATTTTTAAAAGTTTTGTTCTTTTTAGTTATACATGACTGATTTTATTAGCATTTCCCTGATGATTAGTGAGAATTAATGTTTTTTCAAGTGTTTGTTGGCCATTCTTTTGAGTAGTGTCTATTTAGTTCTTTAGCCCATTTTTAATTGAATCATTTATTTGTTTGGTGTTCAGCTTTTTGAGTTACTTATACATAGATTGTGCATATCAACTCCTTGTCAGATGAATAGTGGGCAAATATATTCCCCCATTCTATATATTTTCTCTTAATCTTTTTGATTATTTCCTTTGCTATGAAGAAGATTTAGCTTGATGTAATGCCATGTGTCTTTTTAACTTTTGTTGGGTAGGTATTCTAGGTTGACAGGTGTTTTTTCTTTTTTCTTTTTCTTTCTTTTTTTTTTTTTTTTTCAGTATTTTGAGTATATCATTCTGATCTCCTCTGGCCTATAAAGTTTCTGCTGAGAAATCTGCTGTAAGTCTAATAGGTATTCCCTTATATGTGACCTGATGTTTTTCTCTTTCTGTTTTTAGAATTCTCTATCTTGTATGTTTAAAATTTTGAATAAAATATGCCTTGGTGAAGGTCTATTTTGGTTGATTCTACTTGGAATCCTTTAAATCTCTTATATCTGGATACCCATATATCTTTGAAGATTTGGGCAGTTTGGGGCTATTACTGCATGAAATACATATCAAAACACCTTTCACCTTTTCTTCACATTCTGGAATTCCAATAAAGTGAATATTTGTTCACTGAACAGTATCCCAAAAGTCTTGTAGACTTTCTTCATGCTTTTTAATTTTTCTTCCTTTTTCTGGCTGGTTTGTTTATTTGTTTATTTGACCAGGTTAGTTGAAAAGCCTTGTCCTCCTTTCTTCTGTTTGTTCTAGTCTTTGTAGAATCTCTCTATTGTATTTATTTATTTCAGGCTAAAGTTTTTAGCTCCAAGATTTCTGATTTGTTCTTTTTTATGAATTCTAACTCTTTGGCAAATTTCTCTGTTTTATCTATATTTTCTTGCATCTCACTGAATTTCCTTAGGATTGTTACTTTAAATTCTTTTTCATTTCATAGATTTCCTTCAAATTGAAATCTGTTTCTTGAGAATTATTGTTCTTCATTGGAGATATTCTCTCTTTCCTTTCATATTTCTTGTGTCTTTGTATTAATGTCTGCACGTCTGGTATAATGTTCACCTATTCCAATTTTATGAAGTAGCTTTTGTAGAAAAATATTTTTTTCATTTAGATGAGATTTAGGATACCAATCTGATAGGTACTTTGTGCTTAGTTGTAGGGAATCTCAAAAGCACAGTCACTGTGTGATTTCTTAATCTTTGATTGATATCCGTAGTGTCTTTAAGTGCCTCAATAGTGTAGGTTAAAGCAATTTATAAAGGTAATTTTGTGAATTTGTAGTGGACATAGGCTTCTGTCTTCAGGTTCCACAGAGTTGAATCTTAAGGACACTGGGAATTGTATCAGGTGCTGACACAATTTCAATGGGGCAGGATATGGAAGAGTATTCTATTTCTTCAGGGCAAGGACAGATGACACCAAGATTGTAGCATCAGCAACCATGGTCCCTGAGCCATAGGATGTAAAGGAGGCCTTACCCAGGGATTCTCATATGCCTGGGCCTGGGCACAAGCAACCGTAGTTCTGGAGCCACAAGAGGATATGGGGCCTTCTCCAGACTCCATGGGATGAACACAGATGATCTTGGGGTTTTTGGCACTGATAAACATGGGTTCAAGGTTTTGGAACACGTACTGTGGGGTGATTTCAGTTGGTAGTGCATCTTGTAGAATTTTAGCTACTTTTGTGGAGCTATGGGAATGAGATGTACCTTCTCCAGGTCCCAAGGAAAAACTACAAGTGGTACCAGGGCTTTCAGCAACAATAGCTGTGGCCTGAAGTTTGTGGGCTGTGGAGGAGGACTAGTTTTGGGATTGTGCATGTAATGTTTGGGCCTATTTCACTGGTATTCATGGTCCTGGAAGTGTGGGATATGTCGTGACTTTCCTTACAGGTTGAGTATTGGTGATACTGAGGCTTGTGGTTCTTTTCATCTGTGGTCCTGGAGCTCCAGAACATGGATGAAAATGCCCCACATGGGTCAAGCTATGTTGAGGATGAGGATGAGGAAGAAGATTGGGGCTTTGGTAGCCATAGTCCTGGAGCTTCAAAACAAGAAGGAATCTCTCCTTGATCCTCAGAACAAGATTGGGTGACCCCAAGGCCTTTTTGTACCTGCAGCTGAAATTTCGAGGCCATGTGCTGGGAAGGAGACACTTCCCTAGTTCTCACGAACAACAGGTGTGAGCAAGAGTTGGGGCTATTGGTAGCCCATTATTGGAACTATAGAAAATGGCGAGGACCTTTCCCAGTTCCTGATGAGTAGGTGCAGGTGAAGTTAGGGGTTTCCACCAGTAGCTGTAGTCTCAAGGTTGTGGGCTGGGAAGAAGACCTTCTCTAATTCCTGCTGGGTGAGCATAATGGTGGCAGAGGTTGGGACCACCAGTAGCAATGTTCCTGGAGCTGCAGTAAGTGGCTGAGACTTTCCCCATCTCTGAATGGACAGACACAGCTGAAGCCAGGACTCTTCAATGGTTGATACTGTTGTGTGCTGGAAATGAGACTTCCCTAGTTCCTGTGGAGCAAGCATACATGGAATTTGGATTTGGGCAAGTGGCTATGGTAGCTGCTGATCCCGAAGCTGCAGGATGCTAAAGGAACTGTCTTCCACCCAGAAAGTTACACACTGGCCCAAAACTTCTGAAAGCATCTGCCAGCCTCTAAGCCAAGATGGAATCTTGCAGTGGCTTTGATGATTTCAGCTCTGGGAATTGAGGGAGACCAAAGTGGATTCTCTCTTCAGAACAGAATAGTCATCATTAGACCAATCACCTCCCCACACTGGAGTTAAAGCTCGTAAGAACCATAGAGGTCTCTTGCAGTGGAGATCTGCTATTATGATCTGGGTTGCTGGCTCTTACCGACCCTTTCGCTGGCAGTGTTGGATTCCCCACTCCTGGCTGGAGAGCCAGTGTTGAAGCTACAAATTTCTTTGTTCTTTTCTCTAGGTTGCCTTTCTGATTCTCCTTGCTGCTCATGGTTCCCATCACTTCTTTGTTAATTTCCAGTTCTTCCTCACTCACTCTCTTCAAAATACAATTTTCCTTTGGGGCAGAGGTGTCAATTTGTCTCTGACAGCATCACACATAAAGCACCTCCATTTGGTCCTTTCTTCCTTAACCCTATACCTAAATGGAAGTGTTCGGCTTTGATTCCAAATTTAGAATCTTCACCTTTGAGATAATGTCGAAAACACAGCTCAGTTTCCAAAACCATGGCTGCCTAGAGGGTACTCTGGACTATAAGCCTGGAATTTTGTAGAAAAAAGTTTCCTCTTGAGCCATTTTAACAAAACTCTAAGATGCTAAAAATCTGTGTTAAGATAAGGAACTGTGATCTTGACGTAAATTTTCAAAAGTCACACCTAAATACAAAGCAGGGCTACTAAAGCAGTCGAGACTTAAGTAATGGAGATCTTAGTAAATGAAATACACACTGAGGTGAACTTTTCCCCCTGGAAGTACTGTACGATTCATAAACAGTGAAGAACTCAAAGGCTACAAGACAGAGCAGAAAGGCTTGGCTAAGACGTTGGGAAACTGAGCTGAGTTTCCAACAGTGTGACAAAAGTGGAGATTCTAAATTTGGAATCAAAGTCAAACAGTGGAAGTGTTCAGATTAATTAAGAAATTAGAATGGAGAGAAAGATGACTGAACAGAGGTGCCCCATGTGGGACTCTTCCACACAGACGCATAAACCCTCTGCACCAAAGGAAGAACACATATTGGAGTATTATGAGCTACTTCTTGTAGAGCTGCAGGCACCAGATGACAGCTTCTCCGGTTCCCAGAGAACAAACACAAGTGGTATCGGGGCTTTTAGCACCAACAGCTGTGGTACTAAGTCCATGGGTTATGGAGAACTTCCCTAACTTTTCTGGGCATGTATAGGTTAAGTTTGGTTCTGTTTCATTACTATCCACTGTCCTGGAGGTGTAGGATAAGGAGGTGGATAAGTAGGTGACTTTCCCTAACACCTGTAGGTTGAGCATGGGTGTTTTCTGGGATCTTGATACCTCACACCATGGCTATCTAGAGTACTCCAGTATGTTCAAAGAGAAGTTGGTTGTGTGTGTGTGTGTGTATGTGTGTGTGTTGAGGTGTGTTTATCCATCTTTTAATTGTTATCTTTGAAAGGATTAATCTGTAACAAACTATACCACCTAAAACAGACAAGTCAATATATTCATTTATAAATCTGAAACTTTAGATGGTGACCAGTTCAAATAGCAATATGTTTCATTTTCAATAATTGGAATTCTATTCTTTTCTTAGTAAAATCTGAATTTATAAGGGTTATTTTGAAAGCCATCTTATTGTTCCTTCTTATACTGCATTTACAGACACATGGAACACTTAAGTGTTTTCCATATGAATAGCAATTAACATTACCTTTACTAGGATAGTAGGTTTTTTATCTTAAGTAGAGGGGTTTACATCAAAATTGTATCTTGCCTTAACAGAAAGAGATTTTTCAGCAAGTATACCATTGTTGAATTATACAGTCCTTAGTAAGTCTTGCCTTTTTGATTTGTATTAGATCACAAAAATTTAGCTCAAGAAAAAACATAAGGTAAAAATGCCAAAATAGGAAAATCAAAACAGAAAAAAATGGAGTGAAAAACAATTCTGTATACAAATGAGTAAATGGATGAAAAATATAAACATATGTGAGTTCTAATTAGATGCTGTTTTCCTGTTTTCTTTCTATGTTGCAGCTTTATGATCACTAATTTATGTAAGAAACTGAAAATACTTAATATAAAGCATAGTTAAAGAATGCAGAATTAGATTTAAGTAGAAGTTAACTTCAACTTCTGTATGAGTGATGCCAAATCTAGGGAGATAGAAGCACTGTAAGCCCAGTCAAGTAACGTGTTCAGAAAGATGCGCTAAAACCTGGTACCTGGCCATTAATTCCTGAGCAGTGATGTTTTCTTGCAGCTGGTCAGCTCCAAACAAGTGTTCAAACTGTGGTGGAGCCAGAGCATCCTGGAGTTGGCTCCAAGACATGTTCAGATGCAACTGCACAGTATTAATGCTGTTGGAAATTAACATTGTGTTTTCCAATGGATTTTTCAATTTTAGCTTGATCTCCATGGGCCAGATCTCCTAAAGTGTCTGCAAGCTCTGCTTGCTTCCACTTGCCTTGGGAGATAATAGAACATGCCATCCTGAAGTTGGAAAGCTTCTCTCTGCCTCCCTACAGTCTGACTCTCTCTCTCTCTTTTTTTTTCTCCTCCAAGCAAGCTGGAAACCAGGCTAAAATTTAACAACCAGGATTATCGAGTTTTTCTGATTCAATCAACATTGTTTTACATAAGATTCTGTGTGGGAGTGATAGCAGCTGTTGCCCCAACCCTTGGGCTCCCCTTCCATGATGCAGTTCTAGCTGGGAAAGGACTGTCCCAGCAACGATGCCATTTTCCAGCACTGCCACATGCTTCTAAATGATGTAATGGGACTAGTTCTCACCAGTGGATTATAAGCAGAACAGTAAGTGTTACTTCTAACCTAAGGTGGTTAGGAAGTAGGTGGGCATCCTCCATCTTCTCTCTTCTCCCATCTGCTAGACTAATGTTCTTGCCCAGAAAGATCTCAGAAGCCACATCTCTTGAAGATGGCAGAATTGCCTCAGTCTGAGTTTCTAAATAAGTACAGAAAGAAAGTTTCCTTTCCTTAACATTCAGGGATGCACACACTAGAATTTATAGAGCAGAAAAAAAAATGTTATTGTGTCAAATTGATGAGAGGTTTGTTTTAAGGATTTTGTTCCAATAGCAAGTAGTACCTGAAACAACAGTGACTTTGCATGTCATGTACACACACATACACACACATGCATAGCTACATACACAAAGATACATATACAGGCAACTTGTCTCCAAGATCTCATGGACAAGCTGCTTCAATTATGGTTCAATCAGATAGGTAGAACAGTAAGAAGTATAAGTACACATATACTTAGATCTATGTCTGGAAGCATGTGTATGTGTGTAAAGGGACTTGTTACAAAGATTTGACTGACCCAGTGATGCCAGTGGGCATTTTCGGTAAAACTGGAAAGCTGTTTTGTGCATCTGGTGCTAGGTCCTGAAGTCCACAGGGCAGGCTGTCAGGAGGCAAGATGAGCACAGAGTAAGAGACCATCTAGAACACACACCAAAGCTTGAATCCACAGACAGGATAGATCTACTGTCAGTTCTTGATGTTTTTGAACTTGAAGATAGGGTTATGCCTTGCACACTTTCTTTTCTTTTCTTTTTTTCTTTCTTTCTTTCTTTTTTTTTTTTTTTTTTGTGCTACTGGGGATTGAACTCAGGACCTCATGCATATGAGGCAAGCACTCTACCAACTGAGCTATATCCCTAGCCCTGGGACACCCTTTCTAATGACGCTAAACCCAAACTCAACATCAAGATGGAAAAACTCAAAGAGGATCCTGGTACAGGTGAAACAGTTATAGGTCTGCCTGCTGCCCCACATGAGGAGGTGAGCCAGCAGATAAGCAACAATGCTTGTGAGTTTGCATCTCATGATCTTGCTTCAACATTCAAGCATTAACCAAGAAAGTGGCCCTGTCCTCTAAATCTTACGCAGATATGTCCCTCAAGACTGATCCTAACAAAAAAGTTCAGATAAAAGAAATCTTATAAACACAGTTCAGCCCTCCCAAGTTGACATATTACAAGGTCACACCAGTTCACTGACTAAATAACAAGCCAATTGTTGTTTATAAGATTGCCTCTCATTTATTCAACAAATGTCCATTGAGTGACACTTACCATCCAATATTTGGAAAAGTACTGGAGATAAAAATATGAGCAAGTGTGTCTCAAACTTCAGGAACTCACCATCTAGTGGAATAAACAAATATATAAGCAGAAAATTATCGTGCAATGTTCTCATTGCAATGGTATTGCTCTCATAGGACACTGTAGAAACACAGCAGGCAACAGTGCAGAGTACTGATATCAACAATTACTCTAGAGCACCTTGCCTACACCTATACTTTCAAATACCCTGGGAAACATCATACCAACAACTTCCGATCTGCCTGTAGCAGTCAATGACATGCTCTGCCATCTAAAGGTGTTGTATAATCATAACTGAGAAATGAAAAATTCTATCATGTCTTCAGAAGCTAGAGTAGAGGCTAAAATCCATCACTAGAAGAAAGTGATGCTCATCTCAAGTTAAACACATCAGCATGTAAATGGGTCAAGAGTGAACAAAGATTTGTAGATACAGTGTAAAGTCATTTTCATATGCTCTACAGTTCACTAAGACCATGGTAATATAACAAGGGCTGAACAGACAAGAAAGGGGAATTATCTTGCCCTCTGACATCGACTAGTAAGATTCTGTTTAGGTGCATCATCAAGATCACACACAGTGTTCTCAAATTGTTCTGGGCATTTCACCAGCATGCTCTAATTAGTCAACATTTTAAAAATTAAAAACTGATTATTAAAAATTAAAACTGATTATTATACTCCTCATTTTTTCAGATGGGAAAAGAGAGGGTGGGGACACATTTATTCAAGTCAGAAAGGATTTATGACAAAGAAAGGAATTGAGTCTGCATCTATGACTCTTTTTCCAGAGTCCACACTGCTAATCTTGGTTACAATAGCTGAAGAACCGTGTGATTCAGAATACTCATGTCCTACATGAATTCAGTTGCTATGCCCCAACCAGGTATGATGAGTATATTTATTCCAATTGGCTTAAATAATCTGAAATGTTAGTTGTCAAGGACTCAGGTAAGAGAGGTGTAAGTTAGTGAGTCCCAAAATGAATGAAGACTAAAGTGACCCAGGGCCTGGCATCTTAAACCTTTGATTCACTGCAATGTTAGATTTCAACTGTGAAACCGTAAATTATTTTTTAATCAAAAATACTGAGTGTCAATGGTGAAATTTTATTCCTCTGTGAAATGCTTAACAGTACACACGTGGGCACAGTGGCCATAATTTAGAGTTTAAACTGAGATATTTTGAAAGCGAAAAGGGATCTATTAATTATTATGTTCAGAACGAAAGAGGAGCCCATCACTGCCTGACAAACTAAGACAAACCTGATGAGCCACTATCTCACACATACCTGGTGATGACTGCCATATACCGTTTGGATAACCAATCTGTGGGCACATTTGCACCCTGGCTTCATCTCTGCATTATGCATTATTACTTTGACTTAGTATGGTCTCGAGCTGACTACCCCTCACTCACACAAACTAAGTTCTGTATTAGTTTTCTATAGTTGCTGCAATAAAATAATACAAATTAAGCAACAAAAATTTATTTTCTCATAGTTCTGGAAGTCTGAACTTCAGAGAGTAGGACCATTCTTTTTGAAGGTTGTAGGGGAGAATCTGCTCCATGGTTTTCTCCTCGTTTCTGTTGTTGCTGGCAATCTTTGATTATCCTTGACTTTTAAAGTGTCAGTCTAAATTCTGCCTCCCTTGTTACCTGGATTTGTCCTTGTGTGACTGTGCCTGTGTCTCTTTTCATCTTATGAGGACACCAATCATCATCAGAGTAGGATCCATCCTAATGACCTTAAATTTATGTGCAAAGACTATTTCTAAATATGGTCACAGTCACTGGTAATTGGGGTAGGACTTCAACAGCTCTTTGTTGTGCCATACAATTTAACTCATAGCAGAGAGCAATGGAACTGAAGAGCATTTATTCAAACTTGAAAATGTAGGTCCCAGATGTTCCAGCAATGCCACTCTTGCCTTTAGAGTATACTTTACATTCCTTACTATGATTGTCACTTCTTGAACAAATAGACCTCTGGAGGGACGAGAAACAGTTTACTGAAAGAGAACACCAAAAACCTACAGAGCACAGAGGACATTATTTCACAGTATTCAAATCTGTCATGTAGCTGGTAGTCTTAGGAGTACTGCAGGACTTCTTTATGGTACACCTTTTTAATGGAAGAATTTCCCCTCCTTGGATCAAGTGTCCATAAATTCAGGTTGCAAAATCTTTTCAATATTTCTTGGTTATTCTGTGAGAAAAAAAGTTGCCACATCTGTTTTAAAATAGCTCTTAGAAAGGCTAGTGATCAAATGCTGGGGTTGTGAGCCCCAATTCTGCAAGACAAATGCGTGGCCCAGGTGCTCACCTTCACAGTGCACACAAAAAATATTCAGTCATGTAGTTGATCAATTATTCATGATATTTCTTCTTAAAAGCAAGACTGCTATTTAGTGCCTATCATATCCATTTAGTCTTTGCCATATTCCTTTTCCTCAAACACCTGAGAGAAATCACCACCATGACTTCTTGCAGTATTCTTAACAGCTCTGTGATGTCATTTCATGGGTTACACAGGTTACAGTGCCCAAAATATGAGACAGAGTAAAATATATGGTGTGATATAAAGTCGGAGACAAATTGTTATACAGAAAAGCAAAAGTAAATGAGGGAGAAAATATTCCTGCCTTCAGGCCTTGTGTTTATGTTTATAGAGCATTTCACGCTGTACTGTTCAAGCTTATTCCACTAAGATGCACTGAATTTTATTTCCATAATTCATAGAATAATGTGTTTCAAGACCACTTGTTTATTCATGAAGAGTGACATATAGAAACTTTTCTCCCAAATGCCATTATCAAAATACCAGGATGTGAGATCACTGTAGATCCATCACACTTTATTGGTAGAAAATGCTGATGCCTGTAATCTCCATGGTATATCACTTTAATTCCACAGTATTTTCAGACCTCATTAACATGGAATCCTCTTTCTCTTGTCCAGAAATCATCACCGTATTTCTCAAGGATTTGTGCTGCGCTTGGCTAAATGTTGCACCTTCAACATTAGTGTTCATCACATCTTCTGTGAATCAGGAAGATTACATTTTAGTTTGTGTTTTTACATGTCCCTTTGCAGATATTTGAGAGATGGACAGAGAATGTTTTGAATTAAAGGGTAGGAGCATATTCTAATTATGTTAAGTTTGAATAAGGAAGATGAAGCAGATTCTGATTAATAATAAAGACAGTGATGGAGTTTCAGATATTGCTCTGACAGATAAAGGACAGTAAGGTATTTATGCTAAAATGGAATGCCTGAAAACTGCAATAGCAGCAATCTTTAAACACCATCAAATGTCCCATGTTGTTCTGAATTTATTTGATCACTCCTTGACTCCTAAATGTCTTGGCAATTGTGGCAAAATGTGTATTTTGCATTCATAGCTATTTGGACTCACTATCCTCTTACAATCTTTTTACTTCAATACAGACTGATGTTGAAGGATTGGCTAATTGGTTAAAGTGTCTAGTTAATGCATCAGAATGATCAGTGGTTTTTCTTTCTCTTAGTTTATAGCTATATACTGATTCTCTCCAAAGTCTTTATCTCTTAGAAATCCTTATGCCAAATGAGGTCACCTTGCAAGTATTTTTCTAGAACACCTGTATTGTTTATTTGCTAGAGCAGCAGTCAATAATGACCTCAGAAATTGTTCAAATTGAGTCCCTGGAAAATAAATTCTTTTACATTTTGCTGATTTTCTGTAACACTTTCCATTGAAGGTTTGGTCCCTTGAGGTATTATTGCATTAAGATCTACTGATAGGGAGGATTCAGCTTCAGGTTCAAAGCAACAGGGCTGGTAAGGTGGTTATCTCTAGGCTGGTGTTTATCCATGCTCTGTAACTTTATGGAAGAGATTCCATTTGTGCATGATTCACAATACCATCAGGAATGAGTTTAATCTTTGCCATCTCTTTCTTTGGATAAAGCTCACCTCAACTAGAAGATAATTGTTCTATAAACTGGTGACTCAAAAGTAACCAAATATCAGTGGATCCTGGTTAGTATACCTATTCTGAGGTTAGGAGTTTGCATGTAATTATACCATGAAAACATTAACAGTCAACATTCATTATGCCAGGCCCTATTCTAAGTATGTTACTGACAATATCGCACCTGATTCACATCTTAACTCTTGAGATAGGTATTCTAATTGCCTCTATATTAGAGATGAAAGCAGTAAAACCAGAATTTAAATCTCAGCAGTTTGATCCTAGAATATATCATCTTAAAATATTCTGAATTGGGATAAGATTAACAGAGAAGCAAAGAGGTGAGGAGAAGCACAGAGTGGTACTAGTCTATTCAGTGGCGAGGGTCACCCAGGCTGTAATGACTGAAATGATGGGACAATGGACAGTCCTCACCGCTCATGCTCATACCAACACATTTGCATGCCTTGTTCCCTTGGCCAAGAGTCAGAAGTCTTTATTCCACAGTAATTCATATACTTATCCTGCTTTAACCCAAAACACAAAGCAGGAATAGTAACTATGGGTAGGGAACTTGGAGAAAACTTGTAAAAATACAGATAGAAAGTTCGGAGAGGTGGAAAGTTCATGTTGGATCCAACCCAAATTTAAGCTAGAAAATGCTTCATCAGTACAGAAAAGATTTAGATTTTCCTTAGTGTAGATCTCTGGGGCCCACAGAGAATTCCTTCTGCTTCCATTTAAGGTGGAGTTACCCTCTCCCAAGGCAAGCTGAGGCTCCTCAATCACATGATAGTCTTTGGGGACTTGAAACACACCTCATCAATTGTACAGAAAGCAAAGCTATCCCACCAATGCTCAGGAAATGTAATTTTGCACACTCCAGTCACAAGGTAAGGCTTGACAGTGTTGTCATCATTGACAGCTAGGAGAGCACAGACTCCTCACTCCTACCCCGTGTGCTATGGCTCTCCCAATACTGCTGGCGACAAGAAGGGACTGTGGGGATGACAAAGATACAACCTAGCAGGAGAAAGAAAAGTAAAAGGACCTAAACCCCATAAGGAACAAAATGTGAAATTCTTTTAAGAATATAATGAATTCTTCTCTTGAACATTGAAAGGGTGAAAGAAAAGGGAGAGAATAATAAGTATAATGTTGGTGCCACTTACTGTTAAAGATTTAGTGTGTGTGAGGTGACAATAAACATCAAAGCTCCAGAGTCAGGAATCGTTATTCCATTTTCTAGACAGAAAACACTGAGGCATAAAGAAACAAAATCTTTTGCACAAAATTCCAAAGCTACCTTTTCAGTGGAAGGATTCAAACTCAGCTAGCTGCTCCTCTAAAACTTGTCCTCTCCTAATAAAGTCACTACCTTTAAGTAGAGTCCATCTTTCAGATAATTGCAGCCAGTCTTTCTTCAAAGCTGTATTTCCTGCAAGACTAACATAACTTAAGAATGCACCAAGGAGCTACCGAAACCAGGGACTGTGATTATTGTGTAAACTGTCACAGTCCCACGGTCTTCTGTCCCCCATGCATCAGGCTCCACAGAGGTCTGGTTTTTTGGTGTTTATGACTTTCCAGGCCAAAGGGATTCAGAAAACATTTACCCAAACCTACGGAAAAATCATTTTGGTTTACCTTTATTTTTTAGGAGTTAATCCAGTTCCTGCTGGGTTTACAGCAAAGGATGAAGATAAAACCCACAGTTTCTGAGAAATTAAACATTTATTTGGACTGGGAAAGCCATTTTATGTGATTCAAGTTTGAGTTTTTTGTTACCCCGGAAAATAAGCTACGAATCAGTGTTTTAGTAAATTCTAAACACTGATTTAGAATTTAGCTTATTCTATAATTTCTTTTAGGCTATTCAAATTAGGCCTTTCATAAATTATGAAGTGATAGCCTGAGATATTTTGCAAAGTAGAGCCCTGGGAACTCTGTGCACAACTGCTATTGTTTGCTGATAGGCTGTGTTAGCAGGACCTCTAGGAAAGGCCTCAGCAAAAGATTCTCGGATTAATATGCATTTAAAATTACCCCTTATCATCTTTCATTTTCTTCTTTTACTTATTTCTTCTTATTTGTGATAACAGAAATCTAGATTGTAGACTGGGAACTTAATAACTTCAAATTATGATTATCTTCAGACTTCCTAAATCCCTTATTTAGATTGTTGATAAGGTGATATGGTCAAATCATTTGTGTTCCCCTCAAAATTCACAAATTGAAATTCTTAACTTTCCAGGTGATAATAATAGGAGGTTGGGGCTTTGGAAGGTGACTAGGTTATGAGGGTGGAGCTCTCGTGAATGGGATTAATGTCCTTATAAACTAGGCCCCAGAGGGCTGCCTTGCTCTTCCCACCATGTGAAGACACAGCAAGAAGTCAACACCTGTGAATCAGGAAGTAGACATTCAAAAGTCACCAAATTTGCAATGATCTTAAGCATGGATTTTCAATGAAAAATAAATTTCTGTGGTTTACAAGCCAACCAGTTACAGCATTTTGTTAGAGCAGTCTGAACAGATTAAGGCAATAGAGGATCTTATTGAGCATATTATTTCTACCATAGGCAGTGTGAGAGACAACCACCTCGCCAACGCTCAGTACACCTCGCACATGGGCACTTTTCTCCTGCAAACCAGACTGCCCTGGAAATACTATGGTAGAAAAAGAGAGGATCCACCCACTCCTTCAAGAAAGACTCTGTTGCAGAGCACAGGAGAGTCACCCAAAAGGGCCCGTAGCATCAGGTTCTTCAAAGTTGCTTTCCTCTACAGAGTTTCCCCACCCAACACCACAAGCATCCCTGGGGCTGCTGCCCCTGGACTGACAGGTGAGGTTCTAAGGTCCCCCATTTGTACCCAACACAGAGCAACTCTGACAGAAAATATTCACTCAAAGACCCAGCATAGCCAGATTCTCAGTTAAGCTTCTTCCTCACTTCCTTCATAAAGGTTGATCACCAATCAATGAATATGTTTCATCCAATTTCCATCTCAGAATCTACTATAAACACTGAAAAGTTTTCAAGCACTTAGTATCAGATTTATTTGCTTACTTGTTTCCTTCTACTGATGATCTTACAGATTAGGTCTGATTATTACCCAATTTTATAAGTGGAGAAAGAAACTTGAAAGGAACAGATTTAGAATCTGAATTTCGCTGCTCAACTTCAAAGGCTGCATATTTAACCACTGACTTATTACTTATATTGGAACCTTATTTGGTGTTTGCAGGTAACTTGTTATAGACTTTATAACTAGACAGCTGAGAATATAAAGAAAGATAATGAGAAAAAAGGCCTGAAGTTGAAGAAAAATACTAATCTAGGAGATAAATATTAAATAAGCAAAGACTCCAGGGTGAAGGAGATGATCTATTGGAGATCTATGGGGGAAAGCAGAACGAGGTTTTCTGGGTTTAAGAACTAGGAGGATAAAGCAACCAACTTGGAGTAGCTCCAAGGACAGCTTGAGTAAGGTCTTTAACTAAACAGTGACTGCAACCAAAGGAGAACTGAGTTGACCTGTAAGTAAAATAGGATGGAATGAATGTTAACATAATTCTATGCAGGATCGATAATTGTCTACTTGTGCATACTTTATAAGCCCCAGGATTTCCCCACACTTCTTGGTCATCAGTAGGATAAGTTGGCATGCTACTGAGAAAAAGAAAAATGAGCTCAGCTCTTGCCACTAAAATGCTAGAGTAGGGTCCAGCAGGCTGCACAGTCTATGGTTAAGATAACCAATGCAAGACTCAAAGAAGTGTTACCAATAAAAATCAGGTTAATATCTGGAATCAGAAGACACAGATTTGGGGAATAAGACCTGCAAGCAGAAATTGTAAGTAGGAATATGTTATGGTTTGGCTGTGAGGTGTCCCCTAAAAGTTCACATGTGGACCAATGCAAGAAGGTTCAGAGGAGAAATGATTGGGTTGTAAGAGTCTTAATGCAATCAGTGGATGAATCCCTGATAGGGATCAACTGAGTGGTAACTAAAGTGGTAGGGTGTGGCTGGAGGAGGTGGGAATTGGGGCGTGGTTTTGGGGTATATATTTTGTATCTGGAGAGTGGAGACACTCTCTCTTTGCTTCTTGATTGCTATATGAGCTGTTTCCCTCTGCCACACTCTTCCACCATGATGTTCAGCCTCACCTCAAGCCCTGAGGAATGGAGCTTGCTGTCTATGGACTGAGACCTCTGAAACCAGGAGCCCGCAAATAAACTTTTCCTCTTATACAATTGTTCTGGTCAGATCTTTTCCATTACTGCAGCAAAATAGCTGACTAAAACAAAATAGAATCAGATGAACCAACCCAAAGAGCACATAAGACAGAGTTACATCTGAGAGTCTATCAGCCAGACCAGAAATACCTCAACCTACACTGCGTAGACATGGGGAGCTTTTAAATAAAAATGTGGGTGTCTGGGCCTATCTCCAATGGATATGGGCCAGAGCATCAGTATTTTTCAAACAATTCTGATGCAAAATGAGGGTTATGATCTAATGAGCTAGAGTTACAAAATGTTATTGCAAGACACAATGTAAGAATGTTTAGAAGTGAATGACTGGGTTATGAGAGCATTAACCTAATTAGTGCATTAATCCACTTGGATGGATTAACTGGGTGGTAACTGACCGCAGGTAGGATGTGGCTGGGAGGTGGGTCGCTAGGGGTGTGCCTTTGGGTATATATTTTGACAGTGGTGAAAGGAACACTCTCTGCTTCCTGGTGGCCAAGTGTTTTTCTTCTACCACACTCTTCTGTCATGATGTTCTGCCACACCTTAGGCCTTGAGCCAGCCATGTTTGGACTGAGATCTCTGAAACCATGAGCTCGAAAACAAACTTTTCCTCTAAAATTTTTCTTGTCAGATTCTTTGGTCACAGATGACTAAAGCAAGTAGCCAGATTCATATTGATGCTAAAAGAGAATTGCCAGGAGAGGTAAATCCCAAACTATATATATTTCAGGTGAAGTTTCAGCTTTGCTTTAATTCTGAGTCAAGCAGACTGCTTTATAACACAGAAATAGACAAGTGGGACATGGAGCGGGCACAAGATCTTCTCTTTGTGGCCAGAGACAACCTGGATAGTGCAATACCACCTGCTATGATTTATTTTGCCAAGGAGGACGCAAGGAACAGAGTGCATGCATTTAGTCAGTCATCCTACAATCATGTATTTTAAAATAATTAAAAGTAGACTACTAACCTTTTAATAGAAAATTCAGACAAATGTAAGAAAGCAAAATCAATTCAAGATAAGATTATGGACTAAAAAACATATAAATAAGAGCCTATACAATAACTAGAGATAATTTGGGACCTAAACCATGGATCTTTTCCATTCTATGACTCAGTTATTCCTTAACATCAAATTTTGGTTTTGGCTGCAGAGTTCTTGATCTTTGAAAAGTTAGGTCCTTTACCAGTCTTGCTTAAGCTGGAAGTAAGAGGAAATCAGATAAGGGGACACTGAGATGATTTTTCTTTCTTACTAACTAGCTGGAAGATACTGCCTGATGATGGGAGTATCTTGTTGTGCCTTTGTGCCTTGCAGGGTGTACAGCAGAAGTTCTTTGGTCCATAGTATAGTCATCATGCTAAACATGTATGAGGCCAAGGAAAGACCGTGTTCTTCTTGGAGAAGCCTGAGCCTCTGTTGTGTATCACCAACTCAGGCAATTCTATTCCTCACTAAAATGTGATAACTCGCTGCAGCATCCTGTTTCTGAAAAGCAGAGACTTTGGTGAACAAATAAGATGTTGAACAAACCCCATCTGTTGCTTACCTTCAGACATCTTGCCATGAAAAAAGAAAAAGAAAACCCCACTCAAGTTATTGTAAATGATTGTGGCTAAAAGCATTTTCATTTGATACACAATCAAAGCAGAAAAGGCATCATAACCAATTACAATATTCCCAATGCCCATAGAATCAAAATGTTCCAGTAGCTCAGAAGAAATTCAGCTTTGGCCTGGAGGCCAAAGAAAAATTATTCTCTTAGACTTGTACAAAGGATACACTGCCTGCTATGGTGAGCAATACCTTCAACAATATTCCTAGAACAAGAGGTACAAAGAGAATGCTTCACGAATCTCTCTATAGTATCTCAATCCAAAATACTAAAGCACAGACAGGTAAACATGATGCTGGGGGATAAGAAGTATGCTGCAGCCAGGCATGGTGATGCACACCTGTAATTCCAGCAACTTGGGAGGCTAAGGCAGGAGTATCAAAAGTTCGAGGCCAGCCTCAGTAATTTAGTGAGGGCCTAAGTAACTTAATGAGACCCTGTCTCAAAATACATAATGAAAAAAGCTAGGGGAGCTGGCTCAGTGGTAAGGCACTCCTGAGTTCAATTCCTGGTACAAAAAAACAAAAAACAAAACAAAACAAAAAGATGTGTGCTGTTGCCGGGGATCTAATTTAAGTCAAGGATGAAATTTAGAGTCTCTTGGTAAAGGGGTATTACAGAAAATAAAAAGATAAAAATTAAGAATCAAATATAAGTATTGAATCATTTATTAGCATGAACTTCTCATAATTTTGTTCCACATTCTTTTCTGACTTCTGATACAAACAGAAACTTCAAACTTATTCATATTTAACCCATTTTTACCAAACAGTGTGTAATAGCACTGCCTTCCTTAACTTCATCATTGAAGTATAAATTAATTTCAAACTCAGCTTGTATTTTATTTTTGCTTGGCATCCCCATTTATTTTCTCCAGACAGCCTTGAAAAAGTGTTTGAAACATGGCTACCTTTTAAAGAAAAGTGGCAGTTACCTTCGAAGGCCTTGGTCTGAACTGCTCATAGAACATCATGGAGGGTAGCCAAGAAATGTTAGGCCGTGAACTGCGGGTGCGTGTGAGGAAAGGTGGTTTCCTTGGTGGCCTGGCAGTCCTTACGAGGCTCGGACTTGACCTGGTCATTGGGTTCACTGAGTAACAAAACCTCGGCCGCTCTCTGCTGATATGGTGTGGATATGATTTACATCAAACCCCCCGTGGGCTGAGTTTCTGGTCTGGCGATTTTCTCCTTCTGAAGGTCACACACTGCACCAAGCACATGGCACATTTCCTTGAGATTCTTTGGATTGGCCACTTTAATTATCCTCCTCTTCAACTCAGATATTTTGTGGATCAATACCCATGGTTTCCTTTGTTGCTACTATCTCAGAGGAAGCATTACTTTGTCTTTATGTAAAATAATTATTGCACTTGTTATCTCGGTGCCTTTCATCCTTACGTCCTCTGGAACTTCTCCCCATCAATCATCCCTGCCCCTTCACCCTCAATCCATCACTTCTCTCTGGTTTCTTCCCTTCTGGTTACAAACATGTTTGTATATTTTCTATCCTAAAACAAATCCCTCCTTTGATCCTGCCTTGGCATTGAACTACTATCTCATCTCTTCTCTTTAATAGGGAGCTTCTAAAAATAAATAGTCCAGGCTCCAAGACTTCACTCCATAACAGCTTCCACTCTCCAGTTTGTTTTCCAGCCCTTTGAAAATCAAGTCTCCGCTTCACACCCGACTGTATCTTGTTCCTTAGAATGACTTCAATAAGCTAATTATCCAAGTCAATTGCTTTTTATATTGTTATCTTCCCTCGGCACCATCTGATATTACTGATCGCTCTCTGCTTTTGAAATGTTCTTCACCCAGGGTGTCAATGACAGCTCTCTGCTTTTCTGGTTCAGACTGTCACTTGTCCTTTCCCAACTAATTTTAACAGTTTTTCTCTCAGAGCAATATTGCTCCCCTGCTGCGTGCACACACACACACACACACACACACACACACGCACACACACACACACAGAAGCAGGTTCATGTGTGTGCCGAAGCCTCCTGTTCAAGAAGGGTACTATATCTACTCAAGCCCTCAGCTGAAAGTGACTGGAGCCACCAACTAGCAGGCTCAGCTAGCAGAGCAAAGGGGCAGGACATGGAGATTTAGCTCCGCTGGAAAGGTAAGCGATGCCACGACTCCATTCCTGGGCCCTTTTCTTTTCACTGTGGCAACTAAAATTAAAATTAATTTTAATTTCTGTGCAATTACATCAGCATTTATTCACATTTAACCTGCTTTCTAACTCAGATTGAGACTAGAATATATCAACTGCTTGTTATCATGACCATCTGACAACCTTGCAAATGCTTTATATCACAAACTAAGCATACCATCTTCATGCACAACATCTGCCATCTGACACATTTGCTTGTTAAATTGTATAAAAATTATATATATAATTCATATATATAAATAATAATGCTATATATAATATATATAAATAATATATAAATATAATATATAAATGATATAAATACATATAACATATATTAATATTAATGTTTAAATAAATATATAAAAATATTTATGATATATAAATATATAAATAATATATATAAATTTTATATAATTATATGTAAATAATTATATATAATACAGAAATAATTATATGTAAATAATATATATTAATTGTATATAAGACATTTGTTGTACTACATACATGTGCACACACACATACATGAATACATTTTGAGCTTAAATAACTACCTACCATTTTAATGAAACTGATTTTTACAGTGTATTTATACAGGAAGAATGTAACCAGTGGCTTGTAATTTTTAAAGTCATGAGGAGGTTTTATCATTGAGCTATACTGAGTGACAAGGGCCTAAGGCTTTTCTGGTTTATTCCATTATTTCTCAAAAATACAATTTTCAGACCCCTTAATGGCACAGTTGTCCATTACTGGTCAAAGTCTATCTTGTTAATCTTCTTTTTAAAAATATGGCTCCCAGATTGTCAAAATCAATTCAGGGCTGTCTCATAGCTATGCGAGTTTTGAGACACAACTAAACCTAATAACTGTTCTAACCTGCCACATAGCCATTTGCTTTGATTATGAGCAGTAACCAGAGAGGAGGTGCTTCTAATTGTGTCTGTGGGAGGAGCGCATGCAGGGGGAGCAAGTGTGTGTGTGTATGTGTGTGTGTGTGTGTGTGTGCGTGTGTGTGCGCGCGCAAGAAAAAGAAAGTAAAGGAAGAACAGGGAAAGAATTTACTTCTTGTAAGTTACTTGTCCCTAAATGCACTCCATCGTCACATACAACCCTTGAAAATGGATCTAATGTTCTGTGAAAACAGATTTGGGAGTAGAAATAGGTCTAAAAGAATAGCTGCCTGGATGCTTTGCTATCATCCAGTGATCTGACAACAGATGGACAGGCACATAAACACTAATTAAGAAATAAGTGCCAAATTCATGTCCCAGGATTTATTCATGAGTCTATGAAAACTTGAAGACTTATGTGCAGATACGCATATTTATGAAGCTGAAACAATGGTATGTTATTATTTCTTAACCTACCGGCCTCTTGGTTTTATAATGTGCATAAAATGATTATACTTTCAAGAGGCAAAATGTTTACCTGCACCTGTCTTCTTATACGATGAGTGAAAAACTAAGGCCCTAGTGTCATCTAAACTCATCTAGAGTCATAAAGTTAAAAATGAATTCAAGACCTAGTTTGGCTATTGGACATAACTCAGTTCTGTGCTGTGTGCTTTATTAGAGGTTAATAACTTCTGGTGGTCTGCTCAGTCCCCACTAAAGGAAACAAAATCTGGTATTACCCATGTAAAGAACAGAAATCAGATCTTTACTCAATGACTCAGGGGATGAGAAAAAAGTAGGACTGATTTCTCATGCTCACACACATGCACATTAATTCCTTTTAATCTCGAATAACGTGTCAAAATAGGTAATACTGAGCTGCAGGTATGGCTCAGTGGTCGTGTGTTTGCCTAGCATACACTAGGCCCTGGGTTCAATTCACAGTAACACACACACACACACACACACACACACACACAATGTTCACGGTTGAAGAAGGAAATAATTTGAATTTATTTCAAACTTCCCATTCCGACCTTTTCAAGGAAAATATCTCAAATGTTCTGATAATTTCCCCCAGCTATCTTAACCCACAGATCTTAAATCAGAGCATTTATTTGGTAGCATGATTCAGGCTGTGTCACACACATTTCCTAGGAGGGGCACCTGACAGACTGAGCCAAATGATCCCTGCTTTGGCGTTGGGGAACTCGGACTGCCCCGGGTTCTACAATTATGCCATGTAAAGTGGAGACCCTTTTTGAAAGTTACACTCCATTACATGGACTTTGGGACAGTAGGAGGGAAGAAAAAAGCATGTATAATCACTAGGAAAAGCCAAAACAAAAGACAGAAAAAAAATATGATTTGAATGTGTCCCCCCAAATCCATCAGGAGTCAGGTGACTTAATCCACAATGTAACAATGTTGAGGGGGTAGACCATTGAAAGGTGACTAGGTCATTAGGACTCAGTCCACATGAATGAATTAATGCTGGAGTGGAAATCTGATTAAAGGGTAAGACAAGTCCCTTTCTCTCCATGCAGGCACATGTCTTCTCCTGCCATATGATGCCTTCACCTTGTTATGACACAGCAACAAGGCCCTTGCCAGATGCAAACCCTTAATTTTGGATTTGCCCTGGTGTTGCCGCCTGCAGCAACAATCCCACGGGAATTTATCGGAGGTGGACTGGGAATGAACTACTTCTATTATCTTTATCTGGGCTACTTCCTTGCTTACTTTCTTATTCACTAGTTTATAGAGGAAGAGAGGCTTTGCTTAGAGGAAGAGAGGCTTTGAGAGGAAGAGAGGCTTTGCTTAATTTTAGAGGCGCTACTCTTTCAGAGAGGCTACGCTTATCAAAGGTCTACTGTTTCTTAAAGGTGGGTCGCTTCTTGGAGGTGCGGCCTGCAACTTGCGACCTGCGACCTAGAGGTGTGTGCTTAGTCCCGCGTTCTGTGACCTGCGATCTGCGATCTCCTCCCAGGTGAAGAGAATGTCTTATATACACTAAGGCAGCCAATCAGCTTAGGATTAAGTAGCACCATTGGAGCATGTGCCATGGTACCAATCAAGAAAGAATGAGGAACAACTGTTGACCACTAGCACAGAGGAGACATTAACTAATTAGGCAAAAGTATATCACTCCGTGTTAACACTGATTATATGCCACCTCTTGGCTCAATGCCAGCCGCCATCTTAGGGCTACTTAAACATGTCTCTGCACCCTGGGACCTCTGGACCTATGAGCCAAATAAATCTGCTCATTGTAAGTTTACCAGTGCCTGGTATTCTGTTATAGTGGCGCAAAATGGACAAAGTTAGGTTCCCCAAGTTTTCCATGAGGGTTCCATTTTGTGGCCCATTTCCAAAGGTCAGTAAGTTGGATGTCCTCTGCTTCCCTTACACACTTTGGTGTTCATTTACACTGTGTGTTATCTATCCGGCATCATTTCTACTTTTGCTCCAGTTGTTTCCAATTGTGTTTTTCTACCTAGAACCATAATAATCCTAACAAGTTTGCAGAAATACATCACTATATCTGGAAAAATATGTATGTTTTATATGTTCATTATGTTTATTAAATATATTTAGAAAACATTTTTTTGTAATCTTTGTAATTTTTTGTCTCAAGTTTTTTCCCAGCTGCATCCTTCTGACAGGGAAAGATGAGAAAGAACAGCTTTACCAGGACATTAATAGAGTTAAGTCATGTACAGTTCTCCTCTGTGGGAATGTGTTTTTTTCATGTTTATTATCTAGGACTGTGAAATAAAGCTTCTACCATGGCAAAAGATTACTGAATGAACCACGTTTCTTTTTGACCTCTTCATTTCCAGCTTCTGGATCCAAATATTACCTGATGTGGGCATGTTTCCAACCAGGATGAGACCTCTTAGCAACCTGAGACTCTAGGACATTGGATATGAAGCTAGGCCTATCTGTGGGCAGAGTAAAGAAACTTAAAGACAAATGAGAGGCTCTCCCCATCTGCAAATCTTTACTCAGATACCTTTCTGAGATGCTTTACTGAGAAAAGGATAAAAGTAATTCTGCCACTGGCCAACTATTCTGGTCAAACAGGAGTAGACAGAGATAAAAAATGCTATCATTCAAATCGTCAGTGAATAACATGGTACATTGCCTGGATGGTTAAAAAAAATTCAGAACCAGCTCTGTGGCTTTAGGACAGGCTGTATTTTATTCAGCTGAGCCAGTCTCAAGATAAGCAGGACTTTATTACCAGGTGGCTGTGATGTAATTCTGGTTTTTCAATTGGTGAGAGTATTCACGCTGTAAGAGCTAGTAAGTGCTCTGTGTTTGAGAAGAAAACACAGAATAGAAAAAAATCATCACAGGTGATCTAAGTTAATGTCCAAAAATTGTTGCAGTTATAATTTGGCTGAACAATAAATGATTTTTTCAAATATTTGAGGAAAAATCATTTGCTACTTAATTTTATACAATACTATTTTCTGTAGACAGTGTCATTTAGAACACTGTTATTTCTATAACTAACCATAGGTAAACATTCAACATGTATCTATTGAGTATTGACCAAGCATGTGTAGGGAAAGGACAATGGAAAAACCTTGGAAATCAGGAGATTTTAATACTAAATCCCAACTTGGCCCCTTACTTGCTTGGGTCATGAACAGATTACAACCTAAAATTGCTTTTCTCATTATTATGACAATTCTAAATTCATTCTTTCATTACAAAGAGCTTGGGTCTAGGTCCCAGAAGAGTGTCCTTGTGTTGAGAAGATTTGCAACTGCACTGTGCTGGGGTTAGGAATTCTCCAGGTTTCTTATGGAGCAGAGGGAAATGCTGGCATAACATCATTGACCTTTTGACAATAGCTGCATAAGAGGCAGAGAAATGAAAGCAGCCAGAACCTACAGGTGAGGGCAGATTCATGGGGTGGAGAAGGAATTCTAAGTGTCTCCAGGGGTGGGTCCAGAGACTACAGGCTCAGTAGGTACATCAGAGAGAAAGAGAAAGTGCTCTCGAAGAATTACTATTGTCAAAATGGCCATGCTACTAAAAGTGCTTACAAATTCAATGCAATTCCAATTAAAATCTCCAATGATGTACCTCATAGAAATAGAGAAAGCGATCATGAAATTCATCTGGAAGAATAAGAGATCCAGAATAGTCAAAGCAATCCTTAGCAGGCAGAGTGAAGCAGGAATATATCACAATACCAGACCTTAAAGTATAGTACAGAGCAATATAACAAAGATGGCATGGTACAGACACCAAAACAGGCAGGTAGACCAATGGTACAGAATAGAGGACACAGAGACAAACCCACATAAACACAGTTATCTCATACTAGACAAAGGTGCCAAAAACATATGATGGAGAAAATTTTTCAGTACAAGAGCTGATTGCTAAAACTTTTCCATTCCTTATCCATACCACTACATTTCATTTTTATTCTCCTTTGGTCTTCTCTCTCTTCTAACAGTTATAAGCTTCACTTAAAAATAGCATTATAATCAGGCTCATCGGCAAATGTCTGTAATAGGTAATGGGGAGGCTGAGGCAGAAGGAGGTCCAATTTGAGGTCACTCTACTTAGTGAGACCCTATCTCAAAACAATTTTTAAAGGACTGAGGATGGGGCCAACTGTTAGAGTGCCTTTCAATTCAATCCCCAGTACAGCACCCCCATTAAAGAACAAAAGAATCACTATATTGAAGCATGGATAAAGAAAGACATTATAAACTTACCTATATACCCTGGATCAAAGATTCTTTTCATTTAAATTATATATATATATATTTTAATTATATATATACAATTATATAATATATATATATATATAAATGTTTTTACAGAGCCTTGTATTTGCTATGCAAATGCTGTACCACTGAGCATTCCCAGCCTCATATTTCAAATAGTTAACTCAATCTTTTGATCCCATTATGAGGGAAAAATTAAGTGTTTCATATTATTATTTTGCTCATTCTGGAAAACTTCTAGAACTTTGGTCTTCCACTGTGGCTGTCGAAGTTTCATAGAAAGCACTAGATCTTGTTCCCACCTCCAGGGATCAGACATATTGTTGAGGTTGAGACTTGATGCTAGGATTTAAAAATCTTCCCAGATTATTTTAAACTGCATCAAAGTTGAGAACCACAATCTAAAGTGTGTAGAACAGACTTTGTTCTGACAGCAACTTTCTCACTTATACCTTCTCTTAAAGATGTAAATGCTTATTTTCAGTAAGGAAGCTAAGACTATAGAGAAAAAGCCATCACACCATGATTTCCTGATCCCAGGGAACTGATCTGAGACTGTGTCAATGACTCATGATGACAATACATTTCTTGCCCAAGTGGCACCTGTACTTGCATAAAGATCTCAGAAGTGTTTCACGTTGGTGTCCTGGTGTTTAGTCGAGTTGACAGCTGTGGGACGGTAGGAGAATAGGACCATCCAGTTTTTCCAGTTGTACTTGGTTGGCATTTACTCCACCTGAACGTAAATAACATTATGTTGTGTGAAGATAATTACAAAATCTATCACCAAAGAGAAAACAGAATGGATTCCCAAGTGGAGATAAGGATGAAGAGTGAACTGCCACCTCAGTTTAGACTCACAAGATAAGGGGAAAAGAAATCTGAATTAATTTATTTAGGAAAAGATTTTGTGGTTGTTATTATTGATGTCCAGTCCAGAATCATGGCTGGTCATTCCCAACCAAATAGACACAGATCTTTCAAAGAGATGGAGTTGATAAGTGTATGTTATATATTTTAATGTTTTCTGATTTTAGGTCGCTACTCTAAAAGATAAATACTGGGGTTACATCAAAAGTCCTATGTAATGCCCCCACCACAGCTTTGTGGGTGAATTTTGTTATGAATATATAAAGGCCAGGTGATGCACTCCTGCAATCCCAGCAACTTGGAAGGCTGAGGCAGAGGGATTGCAAGTTCAAGATCAGCCTGGCCAACTTAATAAGAGAGACCCTGTCTCAAAATAAAAGTCCATAAAGGGCTGGGCACAGGCCGGTGGTAGAAAGCTGTGCCTAGCATGTTTGAGTTCCTGGTTTCAATTCCCAGAACCACACACACACACACACAAAAAAAAAAAAAAAAAGAAAGAAAGAAAGAAGGAAACTATTCTCAGCTTTAGTTCTCACATTGTTTAAACATCTTTAAATATATACTACATCTTACGTGTGTCTATTACTATTTAAATGACAGTGCATTATGTAACTGTTACACAGTTAAGGCATTATCACCCACAAGATAACCTTCAATTTCTAACAGAGAGTCTCATACAGCCTAAAATCTCCCCTGTGACCATGATTACTTCCTGTGTCCATGACCTGTAGCTTACATTCCTGTCACAAGAAAAGCTTACATTCCTGTCATAGCCTGGGCCAGTCAATTCTTACCAGATAAGATTGAAGGAGCCATGCATAAGTGAGTCACTATAAAATCAGATTGTGTGTTCTTCTATGCCCTTGAACCTCAGTTCTCTAAGTCCTGGTTTTATTTCCCATTCTCAAGTCTCTATTTTCATATTTTGAACACTAACCCTCTTCCTTCTAAGTGTCTACACTATCCCGTTTTCTAGTTCTCCTGGATTCTGAAGTTTGACCTCAAAAATATGGCCAGGCTGCTTAGAATTCTGCTTGTTCTTTACTGCAGCATCTCAGGCTTTCCAGCCAAGATCTAACGAATACTTCCTCATCTCCAGGCTGATTTACTAATCGGCTTTCCATTCTTAGTCAGCTTTACCTTACTACAATGTAATACCTGAAATAGCTAACTTATACACAGAAAAGATTTATTTAGTTCATAGTTTGAGGGATTCAGTCAGAGTTCAAGAACAGGTGACCTCCATTTGTTTGGTCTCCAGTAAGCATGGTGGGAGGCATCAATCATGATAGGGACGTATATGGGACCAAGCAGACACATCTTGGAGAGGAGCAGGGAGGAGGAGGATGTGAGAAACCAGGAGTGCTCCGTTAATAACACTCCTCTGACAAGAACTCAAAGAGTTGTACAAGAACAACCTCACACCTTCAGTGACCTGAAGACCTTCCACAAGGCCCTGCCTCAGAGAGCTTGCCCCTCCTCCCAACAGCACCACCCTGCAGACCAAGACTTCAACCTCAGTGAACCCTCAGGAGACACCAACAACATTCGAACCATAGCACCTACCAAGACTTCCCACCTGAGCACGGACAGCCTAAAAACCAATATGGTTTATTGAGATTGTCAGTTGGCTAAAACCTGTGCTGGGCACTTTGTAAATGAAATACTGTCATTGTTATGTCACAGGAAGGTGACTTGGAGATTCATCTCTGCATATGACACTGACTTGTTGGATGTTTAGAACTGAGGAGTCCAAGAGATAAATGGCATTTCTAACCCAATGTAGCCCAAAGCAAAGCAAACCATTACATTATGAAATCCATTATGAAATCCAGAATTTAAGTCCCTTTACAAAAATGAGCTCGGTCTTTTCTACTAATTGCATGTACTTAGGAAGAATTCAAGAAACCTTTGGATTATTTCAGGAGAGTCATCCGAGTTCTTTGGACTTGAATTACTACTGAAGGGCAGTCAAATAAATCTCAAGAATAGTCAAATTGATCTCACCTTTTTAAAGGTGATTTTATAGAGAACTTTAGAGGTACTCATGTATTTTCTATTTGGAAAACATTTCATTTAAGGCTATGATATTTACCTTACCAATGAATTTACCTTACTCATTTCTGTGTTCCCTTGGTCCATTCAAATATTCATTTATTTAGTATATTTTTATGGAGTGCCTATAATTTATCATAAGCATTTTGGGTTGAGATAAATAACAATGAGGGAAGCAAATGTAATTATAAATCTCTTGGTACATAAATCCAGTAGAGACAGAGATGATGTTTTAATTTCTGGTCTTTATTTCCCATTCTCAAGTCTCTATTTTGATATTTTGAACACTAACCCTCTTCCTTCTTGTTGAGGGCCGTCTTGGACAAGATGGTGCCTGGCTGTGAGCCAAAGGGCACTGGCTACCAAAATAAGGAAGTACCCAAAAAGGTTGCTTGCCTACTAGTTCCTTGGAGACTTATGACATGTTAATGCCAGGCTCAAGGATTGGCTATCCAATATCATGCCGCACGTGGACAGCTCATGGTTTATGTAGTGTTATGCTGGAATTCCTCTGCATGCTCTCCTGCGTGAGAGAAAGCTTTGCTATAATTGGCTGATAAGCTAGGAGCCTGGGGGAGGACAGAGAGAGAGAGAAGAAGGAGGAAGATAGTAGCAGAACAAAGGATGCAGAAAAACAGGGAGGATGCAATAAATTTCGTCAACTAAAGATTGGTGGTGTCTCCTTTCTCCGCACTGGTTCCCCTGGACGGAACCCTTCTAAGTGTCTACACTATCTTGCTTTTCAGTTCTCCTGGATTCTGAAGCTTTGACCTCAAAAGTCTGCTTTCCTTTCCTGTAACAAGATACCTGAGATTATTGACTTAAAAAGAGGGAAGGAAGGTTTATTTTAGCTCCTGATTTCAGAGGTTTTTTTCTATGATCAGTTGGCCCCTTGTTTTGGGTCCTGTGGGAAAGCAGCACATCAAGGCAGGAGGCAAGTGAGAGAGCAAGCTGCTTATGTCACAGAGGTCAGAAAGCGGAGGTAGTGGGAAGAAGAAGAGCCAAGGTCCCAATATCTCCTTCAAGGGTGTGTTGCCATATGACCAGAAGAGTCCCAAATAGGCCCCATCATTTAAAGTTTCCACCACCTTTCCAGTAGTGTCCTGTGCTAGGGGTCAAGCCTTTAACACATGGACTTCTGGGGGACACTTATCCAAACCATAGTAGACAATAAAAAGTAAATTTATATGATTAAGAATAGTTATTTGAAAATAAGGTGCTTTGATGAAGGTGATATGTTAGAAGTCTTGCTATTGTAGATAGGATTATCAGGAAGGTATCACCAAGGAGGAAACATTTAAACTGAGACCAGAAAAATGGAAAAGATTCTTTCATACCATGTAAAATGTTGGGAGAGAGTGATCTCAGCCTAGGAGACCAGCTAATAAAACATCATGGCAGCCAAGAGTCTCAGGAACAGGTGGATGGCACTGTGATTAAAGCGCAAGTGAGCAGCATGAGATGAGGCTGAGAGGGTGGAAAGGATCAGGGCAGATGGGTATGTGTGGGTCGTGAGGAGGAGTTTACTTTTTATTTCAAATATGTCAAGGATCTGTGCATGCATTTGGGATGGTTGATTCTGTTCGTCAACTTGATGGGACACAAGGTGCCCAGGTTTTTGGAAAACATTATTCTGAGTATCATTGAATGAGATTAACATAAAATTAGCAGACTGAGTTTAGTAAACTGCTGTCTCCAACGTAGGTGGGCCTCATTCAATAGTTGGAGTCCTAAATAGAATAAAAGGACTGGCTCTTTCCTAAAGTAGAACAGGATTCTTCTTTCCTGCCTGCATTGGAATTGGGACATAGACTTGATCCCTGTCATCAGACTTGAACTGAAGCACGGCTTTTCCTGGGTCCCAATCCTGCAGGACTTCAGACCAAAACTGTACTCTTACCTCTCTGGTTCTTAGGTCTTCAATTCAGATTGAAACTAAAGCATGGGCTCGCCTGTGTCTCCAGTTTTGGGATTCACTCTGATGATCTTGAGACTTGCCAGACTCCATAATCATGAGAGCCAATTCCTTATAACAAATCTTGTATATGTGTGTGTGTGTGTGTGTGTGTGTGTGTGTGTGTGTGTGTGTGAATGTGTGTATGTGTATGTAAGTGAGTGTGTGTGTGCCTTTTTGATTCTGTTTCTCTGGAGAACAATGACTAAAATGGAATTGAATACTTGAAGGTTTTTTTTAAAGCAGAGGATGAATACAATTCCATTTTATTTTAAGATTATCTCTGATTTCATGGCAAAGAGTAGTAGGCAGAGGGAGGTTGTGATAAGTATACTATTGTTCTTAATATTCCTTGGCCTTCATGTAAAAGGATGAACAGCCTGTGAATTGACATCGACCTTGGTCTGTGACTCTCCTTGATGAATAAGCATGAGCAGAACATCTTCCGCCACTCCGGAGTGGAAGTGCAAAACATCATCAGGCAGTCGTGCCTGTATTTTTTTTCTTTGTTAAGAGAAATACATCCCGAAGATGACCTGCTCGTCCAGCCTAGGTCTTTAAATAAAGAAACAGGAAATAGAGCCACAGTCAACATTTAACTTTTGCAAACACCACACTCCTACCAATGTAAGTCACTGACATTTAGGGATTGCTTGTTACTACAGCATAAACTGGAGTATACTGACGGAAGCAGAGTAGTCAGAAGACTACTGCATTTGTCCAGGTGAGAGAAACTGGTTGCTTAAATACATCCAGTAACAGTAAAGATAAGGAGGAGTGGAGAGACCTGAGAGAGTTGCGTATTGTGATGGTTAATGTTCTGACAACTTGGCTAGACTACAGTGCCCAGTCGTTTGAATAGATATTTATCTGGATTTTACTGTGACAGTATTTGTAAATGTAATTAACATCAATAACACACTGGCTTAAACAAAGCATATTACCCTGAATGATATAGGTGTGCCCCATGCAGTCAGTCAAAGGTTTACAGAGGAAATATATGGGGCTTCCCAGAGAAGAAGGGACTCTGCCTCAAGACTGTAACACAGAAATCCTGCCTGGAATTCCAGCCTCCTGATCTCCCCTGTGGATTTTGAACTTGACAGCACCCACCATCATGTGAGTCAAGTCTTTAAACTACATCTCTTCCTCTCTCTCTCTTCTTTCATGTATATGGAAAATGAACAGGGTATAGGTATTAGCTGAATAATCCAGACTGGTACAGACATAGATTTAGAATGACCTTGCTGAATTGTCAGATATGGGGAAGAGAGGGTGGCCTGTCTCTCAGGTTCTTGTCGTGCATCTAGGTGGATGCGTACATAACACATGGCGAATGCCAATGAACTGTGGTTGCATTGGATAGAACGAAACTGAGTCTCCAAATTCAAGACCTATCTCAGACACTTTTGTTGGTTAAAATGTTAACCATTGGTTAAGAAAAGCTCTGACAAGCCATTGAAGTTACATTGATATAATTTTGAAAAGGCAACAAAGTATTATTGGTTTTCCTGAGTTTTATGGAAAATAAAAACCCTAAGAAGGAACTGTGAGCAGCCAGTAAGAAAATCTTACAAATAAAGCACTCCCCTGAAACTGGATATTGATTTTCCACATTATTTAGTAACATACATCAAGAGTTGTTCACTGGCATCCTAGTCATCTAAAATGCTACATTTAAAATTGTAAAGGTAGAAGAAAGCCCCAAAGATGTTCTGAGTTTCAGAAACCACCTGCAAACCAATTATATCCTTCTTCCCTATATGCCTCTTTCCTTCATACCGCAGTCAAGCAGGCCAGAAAGTCAGGGAAGCCAAGGACTGAAAAGATGATTTACAGCCCTCGGTGGCTATGGGAATAAAGCATTAAGAATTCCTCACAGCTCTCCCATGCAGATGAGTCTCACCGCAAACACAAGGAGCAGACAGAGGGTGTAAAGCAGCAGCCCCCAGGTAACCAGGGTACACACCACCATAGGTCTGCCGTGAGGCTAAATTAGCAGAACAGCTGGAAGTCTCAGACAGAAAATAATGGGTCTCAAGAATTGTAGACTACGCATTCACCTCTACCTCTGGTTCTCATTTCTGCTATTCTGAGATAGAAGGGCATGTTCATTACCAACTTGATCACCTCATTACAGTCCAACCATAACAGGCAAAATAATCAACACAGTTTGTCTTAAAAGTCACATTTACAGTTAATGTGTTGCTTAATAATAGGGCTGCATTGTGAGAAGTGGGTTGCTAAGTGATTGCATCGTTCCGCGCACGTCATAGAGCACACTTACACAAACCTGGAAGAGATAGGTCAGACACTCCATGTAGCCTCCTGATGCAATCATGCACCAGGCTGCTGCTGATAACATGGCAGACGATTTTACAGTGAACTTTTTTTTTAAAAATAAAAGGAGTACATTCTAAAGTAACAATGAAAATTATAGTAAATGCATAAGCTAGTAGTGTGGTCATTTATTATCATTATTAAATATCATGTGCTGTACATGATCACATGCACTCCACTTCTTTATGCCTGGCAGCTTCACCACAAATGTGAGTAATGTTTGTACCACTTCACAGCAGCCACCATGTCCCTAGCTGTTAGGAATTTTTCAGCTTTGTTGTAATCTTAAGGGACTACTGTTATCTGCAGTTTGCATATACGAAGTGTGGTCATGCTGTGTGTGACTGTTTTTATGATTACAAATATGTATTGTTATGGGGCACAACTTAAGAACAGACCCATCACCACTGAGAAGTCCAAATCTGAGAGTCTTTATTAAGCCGGCCGGCTGACTGTCTCACACAATGCCCCAAAAAATGGCTATTGGGAGAACAGCTCCGACCACAGGGTTGTAGGGGTTCTTATACCAAAAATCACATCAATCATAAGTGTTTGTTGCTATGATTCAAAATTACAGACTAACATCATGAGATCATCGACAGAGGGGGAAGTGGGTCAAACTGACCCTTACCTAGGTACAAACTAAAGTATGATTGCTAACATCCACACAATCTCTGCTCACATGGTACATCGTTTAGGAGCAATAGGAATCAGAAGAGAGCAATTCTTTACTACACAGGAGTTGCCATTGTATATTATCAAACATGTCACGCTAAGTAACTGATGATGGGTACAGAGGCGGGGTGTTCCCATGGGAGAAGCTTATTTCCTATATAACATGGAGTCTCAGAGCAAAATGGAGTCTGTTTAGTCATTTCCCTTAGAGTCTGGCCTATAACATTCTTATGGAGCCAGATCTGTCAGCCCATCACAGTATAATAACAACAACTAGAGTCTCCCTCTTTCCTTCAGATTCTCCTACTAATTTCTTCATTTTGTGTGTTCCTTAAATCTTTTTAAAAGGAAGGTCCCTATAGCATCCACCTGAACTTTTGTTTTTTAGCTCAACTTCAGTTACAAGGCTCTTGTTTTGACAGTTCAGCTGCTGCCAGGAGCCTTATCAGTAAGAAAGTACTAGGATCCCTTTCTTGGATGTGTACTCACTTCTGCCAGCAGAAAAGGTTATTTATAATTGTGATGGACACAGATTCTCAATCTTGAAACTTTCAAAGGCAATTTCCAAGGATCCTTGGCGACTCGAAGCAGGTCACCTCCTGGATCCCCCAGCTTGCCTTTTTCCTTCCCTATCCCAGTTTTGCTCATTTCACTTAGACCTTCAGAATTGCTCCAATAAGGTGGAAGCTCCACAGCTGACCAGTCTCAGAATGAAAGAACAGAGCATGAATAGAACAACAGTGACAAGGTCAAAAATGGCACCCCAAGTATCTTTTCCTTCCCCACAGCAACGAGTCGATGAAGAACTAAATCTTTAAACCCGCAGTGAAACTCCCCATTCCCACCTGTAGCTGAAAATAGAAAGTTCAAGAGTAGAAATGGATAATCACTAAGGAAAGAACACATCCAGGGTTTTCAATTGTTAGGATGCTGCTTTCTTTCCTCTGTTGGCTTCAACCTTCCAGCAGTGTCTCCTAGATTCCTGGGAGGTAGTATTCCAAAAAAGCCCCAGTCAACAGGACACTTGATGCAGTGCTAGTGATACTTCACAAGAGCCTCACGTATTTTCAATAGACTGATAAAAATTCTGCAAAACTTCAGAATTCTTATCACAGGGCTTCACTCCTTTCCATTTTCCACACTCTCCAATCCCCAACATTCTACTGAGTTGAAAGCCCCACTCCTCTCAGACACGAAATCCCCAGTTGCCACCTAAGTGGAGAAGCAAGAATATACTTGTGGAGAAAGAAAGCTTAATTTTTAAAAATGTTATTGTATTTTTACACCTTTATTTTATTTATTTATTTTTATGTGGTGCTAAGGATCAAACCCAGTGCCTCATATATGCTAGGCAAGTTCTTTACCACTGAGTCACAACCACAACCTGAGAACTTACTTTTTATTTTTCCATGAGAGGCCCCTCCTTAAGGACCTCCTTTTACCCCGTTGAAGAGAGCCTTATCTTTTTCCTGATGCTTCTCTCACTGAAAGGGTTACATATTGGGTGAAACCATTTCAAACAGTTTCTGTGGTTCAGTACCCATCAAGTTACATCCATCTGTCTGCACTCCACCCTGGAAAGGTGTTAGCAAGAATGAGCCCCTTTTTTTACCTTGCCTCTTTATCTTGAGCAGACATGCATTTTGGTGGGTGGGCACCAGGGATTGAGCTCAGTGGCACTCAACCACTGAGCCACATCTCCAGTCCTATTTTGTGTTTTATTTAGAGACAGGGTCTCACTGAGTTGCTTATCACTTCCCCATTGCTGAGGCTGACTTTGAATTCAGGATCCTCCTGTCTCAGCCTCCTGAGCAGCTGGGATTGCAGGTGTGCACTTCAGCACTTGGCAAGTAGGTTAGCATTTTGAGAATAAATTTGAACCTGACAGTAAGTCACCACAAATCTAGAGATTGAAACCTCTATTCTAGAGGAAAAACTAAAAAGAAATGTAAAATACAATTGTGAACAGGATAGGGAAAAGAAAGAATTGTTAAGCACTGATTCTTTTTCAATTCCGCAATTTACCTTGAAGCATATCATCTCATTAATCTAAAAAACAGGTATTAATATTTCCATTTTTAGAGATGAGTAAACTTGGGCTTACTGATTAAGTAACATTCCTAAATTTTTCTCATTTTCATGTGAATTGTGAAGATTGATTCACAGATGTCCATTATTTCTGAGCACAGTATCTTTTAAAAACAAGATAAAGCAAAGAAAGATGGGAATTGTATAAAAGAAAGGGAAATTAATAGTTGTATTGTTGTCAATACAGGCAATTCTTTAAGTGATTTCATGGGCTCTGGCCTGTGCAGATGATGTCCACAGACAAATTTCCTCTACTTTGCTATATGTCCTTTGACTTAAAAATCATTCTGTTAAGGAAACAACACAGAAAAGAGTGCACTTTTATGAACTTTTATCATTCACACTTTTCATGAAAGAGCTCCCAGTACTTATAGGGATTTGAGCTACTTTTCCCCCAAAGCTATGAATATCTGGAACACTTCAAATTCCTTTATCAAAATTGTGTTCAAGGCCCATTTATCAACCTCATAAGGATATCTGTTTCATTGTGCATATTCACATATTTTTTCTTATCCTACTTCTTTATCTACTTTTTATTGGGTTCTAAATAACTTTAGTTATTTCCAAAACTAAAGGATAATGTGTGGATATTGTAGTAGAAATCCAAACCATGTCTATTAGATTTCAAAGATAACTCTAAAGACATTCTGAACAAAGGCAGAAAACTGAGATAAGTCTATGACTTCTAAGGAGTTTATTTTGAAGGGGCTGAAACTTCTTTCAGTACAAAACTTGGAGTATGTTTGTTATCTTTTTCATTTCCTTACAGAAAGTATTTCCTCACTATGGCATAAAAGAAAAAAAAAATCTCTTCTTTCTCAAATTTAGGAGGCTGGACTTAAACCTGTTTTTCAGAGGTACTTGGAACATTGATTTTCCATGTTTTAGTGTTTGTCAGTGACAAAATAACATGTGATTAAGGAATGTATAGTCAGAGATCTTGAAAGAAAAGCGCTGAACAGCACATAATGTGTAAAACCCAAGGATGGAGTAGGCAGATGGTGCTGATTCCCCATCTACTCAGATCTCATCAGAAACACAGGTGAAAGAGAAGTTGATGCAGGTGTGGCAATGAAGAGAAGCTGGAGCTAGAACGTTCAGCCAAACACCACAGACTCGCAGCCTAAGAAAACAAAGAAAGAAGGAAATGGTGCTGATAAGGGCACATGTGTTCGAAACAATGGAGACTGTTAAAGACAGAACACAGAAGCAAGAGACTGATGCCTCTAAAGTAGAACTCACTGGGAAAAAATAAAGAAAGAAAAATAGAGCTCATTGTCTGACAAGACAACTTTGTGGAAACTGACAGGCAGACTCAGTATTTATCTCTTGAGCTGTTAATAAACTGAACACCCAGGAGCTTATGTGCTCAGAGTTACCAAAACAAGTCTCTACTGGGAGACATTCTCAACAGCTCTCCCGGGTTTCTGCTGAAAGGCACTGAGTCTTTTGTTCTGGACTGTCTTTTCAAGGATGTTTATAAAGCAAAGAGTTTTGGAAGATAGAGAGGGTGTCTCTTTCTGCAGAGAAGGACAGACTTTTCCTGCTGTCGGAGATAATAAAAAGTCTCTCTGGGGCAAAGGTTGAACAAGTTTGCTAACAACTTTTGTCTCCTCTGCCCAGGTTCATCAGGATCACAAAGGCACTCTGTAAAGCAGCCTGGGCTGCTCTGCATCAGTTCCCTTGGGAACAGGGGACAAAAGGAACCAATAGGAACACAAAGCTCATGAGGCTTGCTGTGCTGTGAGTAATAAAGTCCTTCGTCTCTGATTCCCGAGTCTCATGTCTTCTGTTGGCATCCATGAACCTGGCAGGCTGCTGCCTTTGTAGCTGGCAAGAAGGGTAAAATGTCAGACCTTTCATGGTTCTTGATAGTCTGCACCTTCTAAAAAGAGAATCGCATAGAGTCTCTTTATAAATTTCTCAAAGCAACAACTTTTTATCCACTAGGAGATAATGATTGCAGACATGTTTGTCTATTAAAAAAAAAAAATAGATACAAGCATAAGAAGAAAAAAAAGCTATCAAGTGCCAAACCAAGATCATATTTTAAATAACTAAATGAAGATAGACAGGCTATAAATACATTACGGGTACAAATAGATTATAGGCTATAAATAGATTACAGAAGATCAAGTTTCTATTTGGGTGTTTGAGTATATACAGGTATGTGTGGGTATTCATGTGTGTTTATGAATAAAGGGTTCTGTATTAATACAGGTTAAGAACATACGTGTATAGGAATAAAAATCCTTTTGTAGTTCAGAATTTGTATTTTAAAATAGTGTCCCACTAGCAAGATATTGAGCCCTCCCCACTCAATGAAATGACTTAGAGATGAAGTAAATTGGTTTTCTCTTTATTTTTTCTCTTTGGCTTCTATCTTTGGTGAACCTTCAGGAGAAATGATGCTGTATGAAAATTAGGTCTAAAATTGGCTCATTCATTTCAATTTTATTGCTTGTTCCCTAAAAGAAAAATGGAAGTGCAATAAATGATCTCTCACCTCAGCATTATCAATTTGTATTCACTGTGCTTTATATCTCCCATTCAGACATGGCTGTGTCCTGACCTTCCTTTTAATTTAGTTCCAATATATTTTTAGCATTTTATCTCATGCCGGGTCTCAAAGACTTCTGGAGCATTTCACAGCTTTCTGAGGTTACATTTCATGGAAATCTCAAACATTGAGCTTAGGCTTTACACTCCATACCTAAACACCGAGTAAAGCTTTTGTTTCATGGACTTCAGACAGTCTCAGCACATTTCCTGGGGGTTTCAGAAAATTTTATATATCAACAATAATCTGTCCGAGGAAGATAAATCGAGGTGAAATGTAGGTTTCCTCTAATTTCTAAGAGCCATCCTAATAGCAAGTGCTAAATGAGAAAGCCCTTATACTGTTGGCTGCATAAGAGACTCATTGACCAAGAGGGGTACTGCATGCTCCGGCCAGAGGCTCAGAGGTGAGCTTCCCAAGGCACAGACCCCCAAACCTCCAAAATCTTCTTTCCAGCTCCCTGGGAACTACAAAGGCTTCCACTTAACTCTGGTTCATTTTCCCTTTTAACTCTAGGTCAAGCAACCAGTAGGAGTACTGAGAACATGTTTATCCTCCAAGTAGCCAGGAGGCTGAGTAAGGGCTCCACATGCCCCATTGCTTCCTTTATCATTCCCCATGTTTGAGGAATGACAAATTGCTTATATTTGTCATTATTAACACCTCTTCTTGCTCTAATATACCTGGATGATATGGCTATAACTTCGACATTTTAAAAAGTTGACCTTGCTCGCATGCCACATGGATGCTTAATGTCATTCCTATCTTAAGACTTCTTCAAAAGTGATTGTTCTCTTCACTGTGAACCTCATTACTTTTCAGGTAGCTTTGGGTCCAGTTCCATTTGCCAGAAAAATATACTTTTCTATGAAAGTAATTGAAAGGAGAAACTATTTTGCTTAATTAACCCCTTAAAAATAAAGGTAAAGCAGAAATTGTGCACAGCAGAATTGTGCCCTGGAGTGCAAGGGTTTACTCACTCTTACTGATCTTCACTTTCTCCCAAGAGTGCATTATTCCTGTAACTCATAGTTGTCAGTTTTGGAAGCAAAAGAAACTGCTGTCTTTTTCAGATTTCGTTGCAGTCCTGGCAAATGCCACCAACATCACGTCTTAGAGTTTCCAGTCCTTTCTGTTCTTTGTCTGCTTTAACTCCATTTCCTCCTACTGTGGAACTTGTGCTTCTTTTCTCAGATTCTCTGGGTCACAATTGTACTTAAAGTTCCCTGGATGTTCTAAATATAAAATCTTTCTTTCACCCATTTGCCAGCTTCACTTCATTCTGAACTTGTTCTTTGATGACGTGTCCCTGAGGTATATGAACCTCCAGGAATCTGTCATCATACTTCTTTGTCAGAGAATGGTTTTAAGCCTCCAGTAAGAACATGCTTTTAATTCCTTCTAACTATTCACCACCAAAGTGTTTCCTCTGATTACTCAACAGATATATGAAGTATCTACTATGTGCTGGATAAGTTGTTAGGCACAGGAATAAGGAGAGAAGTTTCCTACTTTCTTTTCAATTACAACCATACAGAAACATTAGCAGGTTTTTTTGTTTTTTTTTTTTTGATTACACATAATTGATTTCTAATACTTAATCTCTGATGTCAATTCCATTAATCTATTTGAAGCCCTTCACATTTATCTGCATTATATCTTTCAATGGATAATTTATATTAATAAAATAAACTCTCCAAAGCTAAAACTTAAAAAAAAAAAAGTCTACATAGAAAGTCTAGAGCAGTAAGCTATTTTTAAAAAAGAATTATCCTGAAGTGGAAATGAAAGAACTCAAAACATTGAGAGTGTCTGTCTGTCACCAAGAAAGCAAAGCAAAGCAAACAAAACCCATGGATTCAGGGACACCACTTAACCTTTTGAGTTTCATCGCTTTCATCTGTTAAATAATGGGTTGGAGTAAATGTTCTCTTTGGTTCCCCATCTAAAATTCAATGATTCTAAGTGCAAAAGTATTTCAGGTGTGAAATACTGTTCTAAACCCATTTCTCATGGAAGTTCAGTGAAATGTAAATATTCAGCCAGCAGATGCAGAAAAATTAACTGGCTAGAGAGGACAGAATTGTGCTGAATTTCCCCACCAGAAACAGTCCAGGAGGATAGCCAGACCTGACCACAAGTACCAGAAATAGTCAGCTTTCATCTGCTGATACTACCTCCTCCTCCCTTCATGTGGTCAGGCTCAGCGCCATCAAAATACTGTGGGTCTGATATGTCTTTTCTATCTGGTGAACATCTTTCCAAATATATCAGTAAAATTAGGCTGAAAAATATTTGTGATTGGATTTACATAAGTGTCACATTTATTAATCAGATCCAGGCAGAGGAAGAGATATAACATATATAGTATATGTTGTATAGATAGTATATCTAGTGTGTATATAATATACTGTATATATATATATATATATGGTGTGTGTGTGTGTGTGTGTGTGTGTGTGTGTGTGTAGTACATCTGATGAAAATAGATCTTTCCTGTACCCTGTAAGGATCTGCTGTTCCCAGTACTATAGTGTACAGAGAGCCAGAAAATTAAATGTGGATTACAAAATCATGACAATTTTTGCTGTGTTGATAACTATAGTATTACCTTTCCTGAGGACAACAAAATAGGAATATTGGGATGGGGGCCACAGATATTTTCCTCATGCAATTTTAAATATGCATCACTTTGAAGAAAAATGTTGTATACAGTTTATTTTTATGCAAAGTAGAAGAAGTGAATTTTCATTATTCATTTAACGATAAATTGAAGCACATTTTAGATACTGGTTATGAGGGGAAAAGTGTAATTTTCCCCCTTTAAATAATCATTTTTGTTTCTAGAAAGGACATTTCATGACAAGTTCCTATTAGTCTTTGGTATTGTGTCTGTATAACACAAAGCTGGTATCTGGCTTATTCCTTACTTTTTAATAAATAATGTCACGTAACCTTGAAATGAAACTTAGTCTCTTTTGATTTAAAAGACAGTCAATGACAGAACTCTAGTTTTCTGTTTTTATTGACAAAACAGGGTTTTTTAAAATTTTTTTAATCAATAAGTTCACTTTTATTAAACTTGACCAAAGATGAAATTACACAGCCACAGACATATAAATGCTACTACAAAACAATGCCACAGGGCTGGGGTTGTGGCTCAGTGGCAGAGCGCTTGCCTAGCATGTGTGAGGCACTGGGTTCAATTCTCAGCACTACATATAAATAAATAAAAAAATAAAGGTCGATTGACCACTAAAAAAAATATTAAAAAAACAATGTCACAGAACAAGGATCACACTCATTTTATACATTTCTGATGTTGTATTTTAAAACATACACTATTCATCATAAGAGACACATGATTTAACTCATAGCACTGCAAAATCTGTGTTATCAGAAGATTTCTAATAGCTTTATAATAAATGTATATGTAATTATTATTTGTATTGAATGCATGTTTTATTACATTGTTATTATTTCAGCCTTTCAGGGGCAATACTGCAATAGCTAGTGATGCACAGAATTTTTTCATATGGAACAAGCAATTCTCCTGGATGACCAAGTTAAAGAATATATTGTAGCCTGGAACAGTGCCTGTAGTTCCAGTGCCTTGTGAGGCTGAGGTAGGAGGATACCAAGTGCAAAGCCAGCCTCAGTAATTGAGCAAGGCGCTAAGCAACTCAGCACAACCCTGTATCTAAATAAAATATTAAAAAGGGCTGGGAACATGGCTCAGTGTTAAGTGCCCCTGAGTTCAATTCCTGGAAAAAAAAAAAAAAAAAAAGAGAGAGAGAATATATTGACATATTGTATAGAAATAAACATTTTCTTTTTAGTATCTTAATTTAAAATGTAGTATAAAATCATGTTTATTAGGTATCTAGAAATTTCATGTGTCATTGTAAAGTGACCTAAGAGGGTAATAAATATTTATTAGTATCTGAATCAAATAGATGTGTTTGTGTATTTTTAATTTTTGTTATGCAAAATAACCATCATATTACTTTAGAATCACTTAAAGTATCCTAATTTTTTTCTTTCCCTTCTCCATACTATCTTTTGCTGTTTCAGATCTCACCCTCTCATAAATGTCCTACTGGAAATTGCTGGGTTGCTCACATAACTCATCTTGTGGATTGAAGCCATACATATTAACAAATTAACTGCAACAAAATTTGGCACCTAAAAATTGTATCTCTCCTCTACAAAGCTGGATGAGTCAGAGCCTCTCAAGCGATAAAGGTCAGTATAGGAGATATGAACTAAATTGTAATCTGCTGGTTAAGGGAGAAATGCTTATGAATATACAATGTATGCTTGAAGCCAGTGGCTTCTGAAACATAAATTTTTCATTCCCATCTATCTCTCCTGTCCAAAACTGGGGATATAATAGCCAGTATGTATCTCTCTCTTATAAGTCAACTAAAATTGGAAGTCTTTGGGAACTTCTTGATTCATTCAGATAGAAACAGGAGGGTGTCAAACAGAATGCATCTTGTGGTATCAAGAACGCTAATGAATTATCCTGGAACACAGTGTCTCCTCCAGGAGGAGTTTCATTCTCCATTAGAAAGAGAGGCCACTAGGGTGATTCGTGGTGGGCTTTGGCAAGAATCTGACTGTGGTCCTGTTTGAAGGCATCCTGCTCCTAATCATTATTCTCCTGTGACTTTAAAAATGCACTGTGCTTTCCTGCCTTGAAGCAAATATAGTGAACTTTTAAGACTTTGTCAATTATTAGTCAGGGTTCCTCAGGGAGATAGCAGACAGATGAGAGGGAATTTATTATGGGAATTGGCTCATATAATTGTGGAGGCAGAAAAGTACCATGGAGAGCTGTCTAAAGTCACCCTAGAATACTGACAGCATAGCTCAGTCTATGCTCAAAAACCCCAAAATCAGGGAAATCATGGGCCTGACTCTCAGTCTGAGGCACGAGGCCTGAGAACCAGAATAGGGGGCTGCAGGTACGAATCCTTAAGTTCAAAGGTCAGAGAGTCTGGGATTCTGATGTCCAGGGCAGAAGAAGAGTCCCTCCCAGCTCCAGGAGGGAGAGACCGAGTCATTCTCCCTGTGTTTCTGGTGTACCCAGGTCACAGCTGGTTGGATGGGGCCTACCCAATCAAGGGCATGTCTTCTCCACTAAGCCCCTCAGACTCACATACCGGTCTCCTCTGGAAGCATCCTCACAGACACACCCAGAACGCTGGTCTACTTCTCTAGGTGTTCCTGAATGTGGTTGAGGTGACACATAAACACATCACCACACTGATAATGCCAAAACAACAGATTCATTTGATCTATGTGCCAAACAAAACAATTAATTTATTAAAAGATTAAGCAAAAGTGTCACACTAAATTTACAAAATATATGTACACATATGTGTATGTACATGTATATAGCACCAAAATTGAACTTTCCATTGAAAGTTAATCATAATAATTACTGAAATTCATTGAAAGTTAATCATAATAGTAATTACTGAAGTTCACTAGGGATTTCCGTATATAAACTGTATAAAAATATGAACCATATAAATTGAACATAGTGCTGAGATACTTTTCAAATAATTTCAATCATTTTTATCCATTATTTTTATGTCTTAAACATTGACATACACGAATATTACATTTATTTTCTTATTTCTCATTAAGTTTTCTTGAGGTACACATTTTCCAAAAGTAACTTTTTCCACAAAGGTAGCTGAATTTAAGTTATTTTCCACTTGAAGTGATGAACAAAGAAACCAGGTAGTCCAGCAAGATGAACTTCTACTTTACTGTTGAGGGAGATAGCTACATAGAATGGTATACAATATAATCTTTCCCTTTGTTGGGGTGAAGTCTCAGACTCATCTTTGGAACTAATATTTGTTCCAATTATCAGAATGTGAGTGATAGAGAATTCTCAGTCTGGGAAAAATGTTAAGCTTAATTATCAGGTTGATTTATTTTTAAGTAGAACCTGAATTTATTGTCACAATATTTATAGAATGCCTTTCTTTCTAATTAACTGAAAGACCTCCACTCACATCCAGCTTGGGTAAGTTGAACTAGGAACCTTGAATTGATGTAATCAATAAAGTAGAATACAATTTTTTAATGAAGTCATGTACTTCAGAGATTTTCAACCCCATCTTGGTTATGCCTACTCACATGTCTTTAGATGCTCTTTTTCTAAGCAAGAAGTGCAACATTAGGAAAGATAAATACAGAAAAGTGGGTTCCAAAGGAGGACAGACATTTCTCTGATGTAGTGAGATATTCAGGTATTCAGAACCAAGGGAAAGCATTTAAAAGTACAGTAAGGAGGGAACTCCTTGGGTTTTAATTCAACCATTTGATGGATCTGGTCTGTTGGGGACAAAGACAAGCCATTCTTCCTATAGACTGATCACATCCTAAGCCTTTACTCCATGAAATTTTCACTCTACTCTAAAGGAGGGTTTTCTCCCATGTACTCTCACCAAAAAGATAATGAAAGGCAGTGGAAGATAGAATTTTTCTAAAATCACTTTTTGTGTCTGTTTTGCAATTCAAGTTATGTGGAACTTAATACCTGTGCCCAAATTTTCCCCAGACTTGGACTAATGCAGTGCAGTCTCCCTCCCCACACCACTGCATCCTTGCAGTGCTAAGATACATTTGGAATGTTGCATCTGCTTTGCTGTATTTATGCTTGATCTATAAAACTACACGTGGGCTGTGGGAGCTGAGAGTTGGCTGGCCTTGGACTTATGTGACTAGACAGTATAAAAGATATGTGGAAAGCTTGGCTCCTGTCCTCGGCAGCTGCACATGCCTGGGGCAGGAGGGGAGGCAACAAGAGCAGCATACCTGGGACACTGAGGGATGATGCTGTACCTGTTGGAACCCCTGCCCTTCTAGAAAACCAAGGAAATGTAGCAGTAAAGTTGATTTGCACATTGTACCTCCAAATGCCAATTCAGAGCTCTGATTGTAATGACATTGGTGAGGTACCATATTAGACTTTTCTTTCTATCTTCATCACCTCTTCTGCTCTGTTCCCCCAATCCTGCAGATGGAAGGAATGCCAAAAGCTAGCGCAAAATGGAATACAACACAATGAATATTTATTGAATGCCTGTTATTTGGGAGGAGGAATGGAATTTGCAGCAAAATCTCCAGAGCAAGCTATTTCTCTTCATAAAAAATAAAATGCATACACAGCAGTATTCTCACAGACAAACACACAGTCTGTGTGGCTTCCTTCTACACTCAGGCACAGTAACATATGGGAGGAAAAGTCATTTATTACTACAGGCTGTGACAATCACTGGGAAAATTTACTACAGGAAATTAGCCAACAGTATTTCAGCAGGAGGTCCAGAAATTATCTATCAAAGATTCAGAGGCCTAAGGCAATATTTCACCTCATTTATTCAAATGCTCTGAGCAAATAAAATTATGATGAAGCACCTAGCAACCTCTGTCTTGTGCATTTTGACAAGCTTTCTGCTAATTGATGGTTTCAGTCCAGCTCACATTCAAAGAGAAATAGATTGCTATTAGTTTTACTTGACGTTTCATATAAGTGCATATATTTTATTTTTATTTACTTTGATGAAATCAAAATTGGATTCTTTAATACCTCCAGAGCAAATAAAGGTATCATGATTTGGCTCCATCCTGTGGCCTTTAAAAGCAAACAACAAAGAAGCCATCAAATCAACACCATGAATAAAGAACTGGCAACATTTAAAACATAGATATTAATATTATATCACCAGCAAGGCAATCAAACCTGGCTTTGGAGGATGTTGCTCAAAAAGGAACAAAAACAACTTTACAATTCAGGCTCCTCAAGCTGCCCTTAGTTGATCCCCTCAGTGTTGCTTAATCTCTTTTGGTCCTTTTAAAACAAATATATTTGAAGAGCTATCGCATCCACATCAGAGAAGGTTTGTGACGTCTTCTCACTTGCAATCTGCTTCTCATGCACCAATAAAGCTGCAGTCTGAACAACATAATCACATCAACTTAATCAACCACCACGTACACCACATATTTATTCAAGGTTTCCTGTCAGCTCCTATGCTGGGCTGTATGCAAACAGCTCTAAGTAAGAGCCAATCTCATCCTCAGAAGTCCAATTCAACGAGAGGAGGGCAAATGAATAAAGAGCTGACATCAATAAGATGTGGTGAATGAGGGATGCATAGGCCATCTGTGAGCTCTGAGGAGATACGCAAAGTTGGCCTGTCAGGTCAGGTTTCCTCAATGAGGTGATAAGATTGGTGTCACCCAATGGCATTGTTTCAGAACAAAATGCAGACTTGGCATTCATCTACTTCTAGTACCATGAGTCTCTATGTCAGACTAGATATGAATGAGACCTGTGTGCAGAGGCCTGTGTACTTTTAGAGTCTGTCACAGGCTTTTGTGAGCTGGAGAATAGGGGTGGAATTTTCCCAGGAACTAGAAAGAAAATTACTCCAAACCTGAAGGCATGCTATCTGTGAAGTCACTTGTAAGGTGCAGACAAGAAGCTGAGAAATACTAATCTCAACTTGCTTTTAAGAATAAGATGGCTGGAGCCAAAGGAGAACAAATGTCTTATCAGATAGCATTGTCAGAAAATGCATGGACCTCCTACTATGTGCAAGGTGGTATTCTGTAGAGGAATTAAAGTATGTGGTGAAATCTGTTCAAGGACAGTGAGAGGAAAAACTTACCTTCCTTTTGAAAGGAAGTTATTAGTATATGGGAAATTAGACAAAAAGAAAGGAACTTAAGAGAGAAAAAGATGATCAGGTTATTATTATGCATAATGGAGAAAGAAAAAAAAAAAAAAAAAGGAAGGAAGGAACACCCAATGTTGTCCAAACTGTAGGGCAGAGATGTGCTCCCCCAGTGCATCATCATCAAGGCAGGCTCACCCACGATCCCCACAAAACTCAGCACATACAAACCCCAAGACCCAGAGGAGGGAAGCACTGATGTCCTCTATCCTGCCAAGGCCTGCAGCCGACCAAGAGAGTTTCTGTGTCACCTCTGGGCAATTTCACATTTACTTTTCACTGAAGAGTCTCCATGCAATTTAAGCATTTATTCTAATCAGAATTTTTTACTTAGCTCTTTTTTAAAAAGGCAAACACTTTAACGTCATGAAACACATAACATTTTCCCTGTAAATGTTTTGTAATAAATAGGAAAATGTACAGCAATTAGTTTAATATTACCCATGAATGAATCCTCTGAGCGATTACCTTGTTTCCATGGCAACAGCCTATCTGCCCATCCTTTCCTGTGATACTGGGAAGCCACCAAATTGGGTCTGCTCAGTAAAGCTAAGGACAATTTAGTGAGTTGAGGGAGGAGGTATAGGGGTTTGGAAATTGGATGCTGACTGGGTTAACAAACAGATATTTACACTATTTATTAATTGGTTGGTTTGAGCAGCTTTGAACAATCCACAAGGGAAGGAATGCACTATTGGAAAACAGAAACAAGAAGCAAAAATTGTAGCAAAATAGAAGTGGGGGGTGGGGGAAAATGACAACTAGATATTCTTGTGTTCTTGCCCCTTCTAATCCCTTAGAAAGCCTTGAAGAACTCCAGGACCTTGAGGGTAGAATGGAAGTAAATCTCCAGAGGCCACCCCGCAACATTTAATGCCCTGGATCTCATACCCCAGCCAAAATCCATCTGGGCCAGAACCTGAAACTTTGGATTTCAGTAAAATTCTGGAAAAAGTAAAGGAGGCCAGCATGTGTGTCTTTGACACCCATGAGAGACCATCCTGATATTTGGCTGCTACGCTCCAAGGAACTGCAAGAAGAAAGCAATTGAAAAAATCATATCATGCACCCCAAGGCAGACAGCAAATGCAAAAGGATAGGGGAGCTGCTTCAGAGCAAGACTGGCAGATCCACTGCAGCCACTTGTTCAGAGAGGGTTTTAAACAGAGATTTGAAGCTGGAAGTTGAAGATATATTCCTGGGGAAAACGGACATCTTAACAATATTATGCTTCCTGTTATCACATTTGATTACAGGCTCTTATGGGAGCTGATTCCTGGACAGCTTTAGAAGTAGGATGTAATTTAGACACATTTTCTTGGTAGGGATCGTAAGAGAGGGTTGGAAAAGGGAACTGGAAAGAGAATGTGTGAAAGGAGCAGGGAGGACAGTAGCAGAATCGTGACCTGAAATGCCACTGGTTGAATTAATATGACATGTAATTACACTTAATTACAGGCATCTCTTGGGCCTGGACCATGGAGTTGAAGACAAACTTAATGCCTGGGAGAAATACCCTAACTAATAAAATAAAGGTCTTGATTCTGTTTAGAATTATGGACTTATCAATGTAGAATCTCAGAACCAAATTATTATGCATATGAAAAATTTGCTTATTGGAAAATAAAAGACATTAATCTAAGAGACTAAGGGGCTAGCCACCCAAGAAGTGGGAGATAAAAACATTCAAGGGATTATTCAAATTTATTAATTACTCTGCTTTTAAAGTGATTACCTTGAAAAAAGTTGAAAAGGAAATTAAACATAAGATAGAAAAAAAATTCTCTGGATAGTTAAAAGATGATAGGACATGCTTTAAAAATTATCTTAAAAGTAGAATTACAAAATTATGACTATAATGTGATCCACAAATTCTGCTGATCTCTTTTCTACACAGGGACTAGGAAATAAAGTAAATTATGTATTTATATTGCCTATCACAATGTGTCAAAACTCTCAGTAATTGCACCTACAAGAGTAATATTCAAAGAAAAGTTTTGCGGATACTATTTTTCTTATTTATAAACTTATGTGTCTCATGTTCAGAAATTAAAAATTGCAATGCTAAATGTATAGTATAAGAAACATATTCAATAACCTTTATTAATTTAAATCTTACAGAATTTAATGTACCAACATGTTATACCAAACCAATGTCTCAACTCACTACTTTAAACCTCCCACAAATGTAGCTGGATCAAACCATATAACAATATTCCATCTTTCAAAATCAAATTGCTCATTTTGTAAGGCCCCCAAAAAGGAAACCCCAACTCTGTCCCATGGATCGACGGCAACCCCAATCAACCGCAGGAGGCGTCACCTGATGCAAACCGCAAGAGGTGTTTATTCCAGCGCACTGGGACCCGACTCATGACTCACGCAGGAGTCCAGGAGTCGAGTCCCTAGCAGAAAATCTTGTAGGTTTATAAAGGCAGAGACCACACATTGGGAGGGGTCGCACATGAAAGGGGGAAAAGGGGGGGGGAAAAAAGGAAAAATGGGGAACAAAGCTGCCAGGAAATTTCAAAGGGGGTCTGGGTTTGCTGACAACATGTTTCACAATGTTTTACAACAGGGTGTAGATTCTGGTCAACAGTTTCTGGTAATCCTACTGTTTGAGCACTATCTGGCTATCAGGCTCAATTTACTCTTTTACTCTCTATTTGGGGCTGTTTCCTGGAACAGCTTTAAGGGCTTTGTTCCCATTACTGGGAGGGAGACCTTAGGGAGTTGAGATAAAACAGACAGCTTAAAAAAATGTCCATTCTTTCAATTTCACATATTTTACCAATATCTAGGGCAAGGTATAATGCCACAAATGATAAATTTAAATAAATGTTGAATTATTTTAATTAATGGATATTCCAAGTGATTGGTGTAATTCAACTCTGAGATCACCACACGATTTGAGATTTTAGTCCTAACTCCTGGCATTTCTAAATCTTCCATGGATATATGAAGAATCCTCTCCCTTTTCTATAATAACTTTTTTCCTCTTCACTCCATGCTCCCTAAACAGGTTCTTCTTAACTTCCCTGGAATCATAGAATCGATTTTGGCTTCCCATTTTGCTTTCTGCAATATTCCATGGCTTTGCTGGTCAAAATTTCCTTAGTTTTACTAAGTTATAATAATGCAAACACAACAAACTTAATGACAACTTTCTGCCCAATGCTGCCCATCACTATGAGGTTAGGGCACAGTCTGTGCGCTACTCTACTGGGAGAAGTAAAACGTAGGCATGTAAAGAATGACCCTATTGTGAATTATTGAATAAGGACAAAGAGGTGGACCACGACTAAAAATCCTTTCTTGGTTTAGAACACAGCAATGGAAAGGAACGGATTCAATAGGCGGACGGACACAGAGAAACGGACATTTGCTAAGCAGCTGTTTTTCATTAGGCATCATGCTAGGAGATTTCACGTATGGTATTTCCTTTATTTCTTATATCAAAATGCTGAGATATATCTTTTCATAATCGTACAAGATATGAGACCCAGCAGGGTTTCAAAACTTGCCTGGGATTATATTGCTGTGGGTCTCTGAGCAGACATTCTAATTCAAGTCTATACTATTTTCATACCAGGCAGCCGGAATACGAGTGTGCATGAAAGCACCAAGGTATCATTATACACAGGTGTGCTCGACAGATAATGATTACAGCAATCATCTAGAACAGAGAATCTGAGGGAGATGCACAAACCTGCAAATAATAGTTCTGAGGATGCCCAGACACTTTCAAGATGGCCTTCATGGCCCCATACCATCTGCCTTGGCATAGTTGCCTCATCCGGGTCCCTCAGTCCTTTGTTCTCCTCCACCCTCCAGTCACATGGATCTTCTTTCAGTCCCCCAGGGAGCAATCTTTTCCTAGCCACGGAGCCAGAATATTCTTCCACCAGTTTGCTGCCTGGCTAACCCTTATCTTCCACTAGGTCTCAACTGAAATATTGCCTCCTCAAAGACATCATCCTTAATTACTAAAATGAGGTTCCCCCACCCTATTCCTTCCAACCTCATTCTAGTTCAGTGACACATTTTTTTTCAATTGGTTTATCGCAATCCCAAACTTGATATTTATTTGATCATCTCCTTGTTTATTTGTTTATTTATATTTTTCCTGACTACCTGGAGTCCCTGGAAACCATTAATCATGTTGGTTTTATTTATCATGATTTAACCAGAGCTCAGGACAATGCCTAGCACGTTGAAGCCAGGCAATAGATAATTTTTGAAGAAACTACATAATTAATGAATGGATAACTCCATGTTTCTTTCAATTTTAGTCTTAGAATGACTCAGTCAAGTGAAAAGAACATCCACTGCTATTGCTTAATATCTTTTTTTTCAAATAAATAGTGAATTTGTGGCAAGTTTATTTTAAAATGGCAGGTGTTCACTCCCAGAGGGTGAGAGCATATGGATGTTGATAAAGCAATAATCGCAACACGCTGAAAACTCCTAATACTGTAAGGAATACTAATACTAATAAGGAAAAAAGGGTATTTTGGAAGTTCAGCGTCACTACAATCCTCATTAGTTGAGTAATTTGCAAGTTTCCATTGTTATTTGTAGATATCAACCCTAAATCTTGGAGTTTCTGTGCCTGCCAAGATCTGACACAATAGAAGTTCTCATTCTTGTCTTCATTTTGGGCTTATTCAACTCTGGACTCAGGTGAAACCTGTTTCCTTTCCTTGCAGATCCTTTAAATCCACACTTCCTCAATACCTGTGATCTGCATATACAACAGATTTAATATCAGGGTCACTTCCACTAACAACAACTCGCCGACAGTAACGTGCTTAGAAAAAGGATCCTCTGGAGAAATAAATAAATGCTAACAGTGACTGTATTTGGACAGTGGTGTTGTGAGCAGTTTTTAGATGTTCCTTGCATTTTGTTTTCTGATTAAGAAAACAAAGTAAAATAGCTTCGTAATTAAAAAATAATAATAAAGTCAGCATGATCCTTAAGCTCATTTATTGAGAAAATGAACCGTCGTAAGACCAATTTCCTCACTGTTAAAACTAATAATAGTGGTGAGTGAAAAGAACAGACTTCACAAATTATTCTTCTGATGATGTTAAGCCAACAACATTACTAGTAGAAATAGTAGAGCTGATTGTTCATACCATATATCACTTGTAGTGAGCAATTTCTATGTCACGTACTCTAGCAAGTATATACATAATATTATCTCATTTCATCTTACCAAACTGCTGTGAGTTGATTATTGTCTTTATCTAGTCATTTTCAGTAAGGAGAACAAAACTTAGAAAAGTGAAATTATTATATGGGTCTAGTCTTCAGCTCCATTTTGAGACATTCATTCCCTCATCTGAACCATTCCCTCATGTATTTATTCATTGACATTATTAAGAATATACCACGTAACTAGCACTGCCTGATTGTTTAGAAATTCCTGTGTGTAAGGAACAGTTTCATACTATACACTGGTGGAAACGATAAACCAAGTATGTCTCCTGAAGATGTGACACCTGAGTTGAATCTTAAAAAAAAAAAAAAAAAAAAAGCACTTGGCTTTCACCAAGTACCTTGCTAATCAGGAGATGATGGGGGGAGAGCATTTAATGCGGAAATCTGAACCAAGTCCTGGGACGAGGAACTTCATAACAAATAAGGAGAAGGGTGTTGTGAAGAGCGGGTGACGAGAAATGAGGAGGCAGGATATAAAGATGAGTGAAATGCTATGTTTCCATTATAGGAGCGTGGCTTAGTAAATACTGAAGAATATGAGAAAGATGAGAGGCGAGAGGCTAGCAGGTTTATTTAGGAGGCTGCTGAAATACAACAGGTACAGAGAAAATGGGCCATAACCTGGGCAGTGGTAGACAGGTGCAGTGAAAGGGGAAGAGTTGAGAAATATTTAGGAAATACAAGTTGCAAGTTGATCTGCAATGAAGGCAAGGTATGGAAGGAAATTAGAAGTAGCCCTAAGAAAATATTAGCTGAAAATATTGGAAAATTAAATACTCATGCTCCCTGGTCCCTGTGGAGAAAAACAAACCAAAGCAAAAAGGAAAGTCAACCTACCAAGGAAAAGATGAGATAGGTTTCAGATAAGCCCCACAGAATACACCCCAATGACTGCGGGACAGTGGGGTAAAATCCTCACTGTGTTGCTGTCCCTAAAATTTTGGAGATTATTGAGCTATTTTAGCAACACATGGAGATCTGGGGTCTTCTGAAAATTAGTAGTAAGTGAAACCATGAAATTTGGTGAGATCACTCAAGGAAAATGGAAAAGAGAGTACCTTGCCCACAACATACGGGATTTTTGAAGGTTAAGGCAGCAGCAGGATTAAGTGGTATGTCAGAGCCGTTCCTAGGGGAAGGGTCATTTTAAAGGATGTGTTGAGAAAGAGAAGCAGAGAAGAAAAGCAACTCCGGTCAATATAAATCTTGGACGTACACAGAGCACTAGGGAGAGTGGCACAATGCAAGGCCAGGGGAAGAGATTTTTCAGGGACTGAGGAGGAATTCACAGCGACAGAGGCAGCAGAGTATCCCAATCTGATGAAATATTCCATTTCATTTGGAAGCTGGGAAGTGGATCACTGGGGACTTAGTAAAAGCAGTCGATTGGTGGGAACAGAAAGCAAGTCAAAACTGCTAGCTGAGCGAATGGGAAGAGTGGAGGGAAGACATCCCACGGAGGCGCTTACTGGAATGTCCATAGGAGGCAGAAAAGGAAGAATGATGCAGAGATCGAAGGTCAGGAGTTTTAGAGGGAGATGTTTGGCAGTATAAGATTAAGGAGATCTGAGAACGTTGATTTTTTTTTTTTTTTTTTTTGCAGTGCTGGGGATTGAACCCAGGGCCTTGTGCTTGTGATGATGTTTTGAAGTATAGAAACCAGCAGGAAGAAAAGGAAGAGGAACGACCGGGAGAGTAAAGCACCAGGAGGAGTTGCACGTAGTCAGGTGCACACGAAGGGGTTGGTCTTATGAAGACAGAGGAGCATCTCTTCTACGGAGACTTCCAGAAACCAGGGACAGCAGGCAGATGTGGAAGAATTTGTTAATGGGGACAGAAAATGGACTATGAGACATTACGTCTACGACTTCAATTTGTTTTATTTAGTAAGTTTTATAACTATATCAGGGAAGAATAGTCCAGCAGTAAATCTGAGAAAAATAAAAGAGGAGGGGGGTGTTGCTAGTGACAGGATCCCTTTTCCAAAAGACTTGGACCTTTAAAGAAAATTTAAGAGAAGTTGAGGGTTGATCTGCCACACAGAATCATATGGATGTTATATGTCTACAACATGTCAGAAATAGGGCACAAAAAGAAACAAAGAAAAACAGAAATTGGGCGTGAATGACCATAAATGACCTTTCCAACCAAATTGAAGTGAGAAAAAGAAGAGCATTTTCCACCCACTTACCATTAACACCTGATACTTGCCTCAAGAAGCCTTGTGAATTCTTAATCATGAACTGCCAGCATCAAGTGGCTTTCAGCTCATCACCGTAGCACTCCAAGCTACCCCGATGTCCAGTATTGGTAGATGAGATACTTACTCAAGTTAGAGAGACTTCCAGAAATACAGATACAAGGAAATCTGGCTCACCAGAATTCCTCTTAGTAGAAGCCCTGCATTGTTGGGAAGAAATGGTTGTAGATGCCATTTTGTACAAAGGGTAAGACCACAAAGTCATGCAGAATTTGCAGTGTGTGTGTGTGTGTGTGTGTGTGTGTGTGTGTGTGCATGTAGAGGAATTTATTTTATTCATGAGAAAGAAAGGAGAAAGGCAAGAGAGAATATAAGAGAGTTTCCGGGGATGTGAGCTCTCATGTTACTATAACAGCTTTGGTAAACCCAACCAGATTCAAGAAATATTGCCAAGGAGTTGCTTGAGAGAGTGTCGATTTGATGCCTATACCAAGGAGTTGGGTGGAAACAAAGATGTCACATAAAAGAACAGTAGGAGAGACCGAAAATGCATGATGCAGGATTCCTCCCACTCCCAGAGCTCATGGGGACATAAGGCAGATGGGCTTTGGGCTTTCTTAGCTCTTGACTGGGAATCTGAGCTGAATCTTAACCGGCTGTCCTCGGCAACACTACTGTCCACATGCATCTCTTCCAGCTCAAAATATTTCTGATTCGCAAATATCGATGAGGGGAATGTTTAGACAAAATGTTTAGGTAGATTTGTTTGGGAGATAAGCAGAAGGGTGACAGAGACTGTGACATTGTTTAATTGGGAAACATAATGGGGAAGAAATATTAACTAGAACAGCTTTGATTCCAAACATCTGACAATTAGGCAGATTCCAATATGAACAGATTGTTCATAGAAAAAGGAATACAAAGAGCTCATAAACGTATGAAAAGATAGTCGACTTTACTCAAAATCAGAGAAATTTAAATTAAAACGCTAGTGAGATGGCATTTTCCACTTAGTAGATAAATAGGTACCTTCATATGTAATTGTTAGTAGGAGTATAAATTGACACAACTTTTATAGATGGTAATTTGATAATGTTTATCCAAATTTAGGATGCACTTCAAAATTTTAAATGTTTATGTAGAGCAAATTGGCATTTCCATTTTTAGAGATATCTTACAGGCAACAAGTGCTTTGTGAAGAATGACACATAGAGGAAATTTTTTTTTTATGAAAAGGTGGTGATAGCCAGAGTCCCATCAGCTTGGAAGTGATAAAGGATGATAAATAAAGCAGACGAGGAAATATGATATCATCAATATAAAAAAGGGACAGATCCATATGCACTGATGCTGATGGGTCTTCAAATTATTGTGTGAAGTGAAAAATAAGATGCAGGGCAGTGTCTGTAATGTCCTAACATACACATTCACCATTGTGTTTACATACACAAGCACATGTGCCTGTACTTCATCATATATCTCTAGACAGATACATAAGGAGCTGAAAACAGGGATTATCTTCTGAAAGGGAAGCTGGCTACTGAAGTGAGAGGTCCAGCAGAAGACTCCTTTTTGTTTTTTGAATCCTTAGCCGTTTACCTTTTGGATTTTGATGTTATAACCTGTTGACTTGAAAATAACTTACCTTTCTTCGTTAAATTAGCTACGTTAAGCATTAGAGTCTTCCTGTTTTGATTGAAGGCTACACTTGGCAGTTAAAGAGAAAGAACAAACAAGCACTTTTAAAAGGAGAAATAAAAGGCAGTCAATGAGCAGGTTGGATGATCCTCTCATGTAGAAAGACTACAGATTTGAAGGGGAATCCCTCCGCATGGTTAGGTGTGTTTCTTTTTCTGTTTTCTAGCAGCACTAATGAGTCTTGCCCTTCAGCATGAAGAAGGTGGATTTTCAGCATTTGACACAGGACTGGGGTTTTGAAGGGTAGAAGCAGCAGAGAAGTAAATGCTAACAAATTGAGAGTGAAGATAGAAGAACAGCTCAGAGGATCAAGTTTGAGGTCTGACCTGAGTCCACCTAGAAGACACTTCAGAAGGTCAAAGGGAATGGGACAGGATGTCAGCAGCATCAGCCTGAAGGCCTTTAAGGAACCAGAAAAGGCCCAGTGGGGCAGAGGCTGGTAGGATACATACTGCACAGTAAAAAGTGTCTGACAGGACAGTTTAGGCCTAAGTTGAGAGGGGCTGATGGGGGAAGAGAGAAAGTTCCCCTGAGCAAGGAGACCAGGAGATATGCTGCTGCCTCAGCAGATTCCTTGTCTACAGGAATGCTAGAAACATCTAGAACTATTGGAAAAGGTGGAGAAAGAAGAGGACTATGAACTGGGGCACAACCTTTTCTTTGATGGAGAGAAAAGAACTGATTCTGGGGGTGTCCTATGATGGGGGGAGGGCAGAAGGGAAATGTTATAGTCAAACGGTGTGAACCCCACAGGTTCTTTGAGATCCATTCCCATCGCCTCTGACATCTGCTCCTGTCAGACAGCAGACAGCATTGGCCAGATCCTTAAATGCTCCTGGAAAGCTCTATCACATAGCCATTCCCTGTGCCTGGAAATCAATCAATCTCTTTCTCCCTTCCTCTGAAAGAATGAATATTTTTTTAAGCTGTTTTAAAGAATGAACCTTTTTTTAAGCTGTTTTATCTCAACTCCCTAAGGTCACCCTCCCAGTTATCCTAACTCCCTAAGGTCACCCTCCCAGTAATGGGAAAAAAGCCCCTAAAGCTGTTCCAAGAAATAGCCCCAAACAGAGAGTAAAAGAGTAAATTGAGCCAGATAACTAGATAGTGCTCAAACAGTAGGATTACCAGAAACTATTGACCAGAATCTACGCCCTGTTGTTAAACATTGTAAAACATGTTGTATGTTATCAGACAACTCAGATCCCCTTTGGAATTTCCCGGCAGCTTTGCTCCCCCATTTTTTCTTTTTTTTCCCTTTTTCTCCCTTTCATATGCGACCCCTCCCGATGTGTGGTTTTCTGCCTTTATAAACTTGTAAGATTTTCTGCTAGGGACTCGACCCTTGGACTCCTGCGTGAGTCATGAGTCAGGTCCCAGCGCACTGGAATAAACACCTCTTGCGGTTTGCATCAAGTGACGCCTCCTGTGGTTGATTGGGGTGGCTGTCGATCCAAGGGATAGAGTTGGGGTCTCCTTTTTGGAGGTCCTTCACCTCCATCCCCCCTCTCTCTCTCCATAGCTACAAGTTTCCTCTGTGTCTTTGCTCAAGTGCTCAAATATCACCTTCTCAAGAAAGTCTACCCCAACCCCCCAATATTACATGCACCCCTTGATCTATCCATCTTCCTTGCTTTTTTTTTTTTTTAACCTGCGACACATATCTTCTTTATTTACTATCTCCATCCACTGAAATAGAAGCTCTTGGAGGGCAGGAAATGTATCTGTGAGTTATTTTCTCTTTTTTCATTGCTGTGTCCCCAGGGCTCAGCACAATGGAGAAGGCAGATATTCAACAAATATTTACAGGGTAAGTGAAATTAAGGTTTACACAGTGGGACCAGAGTGGTAGTCTTATATCAGAGTCATTTTCCTGGATGTGTTAATTTAAACATAAAGTACTTTGAATGACTTACAGATAAGTTTCTTCTGCTTCACCAGACGTTCCTGAGCATATGTCCAGTGCTAGCACTGTGCTGGCAAAGCAGATGGAAAGACACGTCAGAGAGTCCTGCCCCAGGAATGTCATCTTCTTCAGGGAGATATGAAGACAGGATGACTCCTAGTAGCAATTTAAAGCACAAAAAAACGAGGACAAAGTCCTGTACGAATTCCAAAAAATACTGGGTTGGTTCCAAAGTGGTAAGTACCATGTGGGGTGAGTGTGGTCCCCGTGGTCATTGGAAGTGGATCAGAAACAATAGCATGAATGGTGACAACCTGAATGATGAGCTCTCAGCCCTGATGCAGTAAGCACACTGTATCTCATGTAAGCGCTTGACAATCTCACCAGGGAGTTGTTTGATGGATGAGGAGACCAAGACTCAGAAAACCCAGGTAATCAACTCAAGGACACCAAGTTCATGGCAAAGTAGCTTTTGATACCAATGAACATGAGTCCAGAGCCCCTGCTTAAGACAGCTGTACCTACTGGCCTTCTTGCTTACACTCTGAAGAGGGCACACGAGGAGTTCAGTGGGGCTGGAACAGGTTTTGAGTAAAAGGACGCAGTCAAGATAAGTCTAGACGGAGTCACGAGAACAAAGCTGTAGAGTCCCTGAGCACTTTGCTCTCATTGCAGGACTTCATTCTCTCCGCCATGGAGTGCTATCTGTGGGTTTTAGAAATGTCATCTCATTCTTGTGTTTCAAAGTAATAACCAACAACAACTTGAAAGTGAGGAATTTGGCCAAAGGGAACAGGAAAAAAAAAAAAGGCCAGTTGGTTGGAAGTATGTAAGGTTTAACTGAAAGAGCTGGTGAGGCCTGAGTGGTTTATTCACGGAGATATGGTCTGTAGGAGATAGACACAGAATAATTAGGACCAATTAAGATTTTATAATCAGTAGTGTCAACTAATCCTCATTAACAAGCAGGAAAGATGAGAAATATAAGTTTGAATAGTTTCCTGAGCACAAGGAAATGAGATATTCTTCCTTCCATCTGAACAGAGATTTTACCACATATTGGTGAACTCGATTTATCAAGTCCATTAAAATAACTGCAGTAAAAGGTGTGCATATGTTTCCCTGAAACTGCTTTAATGGGTTTTGTAGTTTTTATGGAGAGCTTTAGCTGGGACTAGAATAATAAATTAAAATTTCTATCAAATTTCCCTGATATTTGTCTCCTCTGTTGGGAATAGGTTACATTACGATCATGTTATTTTGCATTTTAATTTACCATGTTAAAATATTTACTTTTCTGAACTTGGTTCCCTTTCCTTGGACTCCTCAAATCTCAAATACACTTGTCAGTAGGAATCAGTGGAGATCTGGCAGGTATAGTGGGGTAAACACCACCCTGGAAGGCCAAAGAAGGCTTCTCACTTGCTTTCCTAACAAGGAGGCCTGGAAGACATCAACACACCCCCAGAGACTTCTCCTCATCAGAGAGAAAGGGGCTGTTTAGCCCCTGGCCAAGCTATCATGCATGTGTTCAACAAACACATATTGAATGTCCACCATTCGCAAGTCCCAGAGAAATACAAAGCTGAATCAGCAAAATCCAGGTATCAAGGAGTTTTCAATTTAAGTATTGCAAGCTCAACAATTCTGAATTGAAAAATTAATACAATTATTTAAAAACCACAATAATATCTCAGGATGATCTCTACCTTGAAGCTCAAATAACCATTTCACTTAAACACATTTGAAATCATCGGTATTTGTTCCCTAGATAATAATTTAATTTTTAGGCTTTTTAAATATCCACAGACTCAGGAAATCAAAAGAACAATAGCAAGACAAGATTGAGAGTCCCTCTTGTCTTCAGTATCATTTTACCATATTTACCTAAAGAGGTCTGAATCCAAAAAAGCAATGGAGTACTACCAGAAGACTTCCAGTTCCCCTTAGCCCTGGATTTACATTAAGAAATAAATAAAAAGAAGAATTATGTGTCATCAAGTGTAATATGGAGCAGTCTGTATAACTGGGGAAATGCTTGTGTTTTTGACCCCATGGCCTCTATTAACCACTGTCTGTATACACAGAGAAAGGGCAGGAATCCCATGGAGCATACAGGATGTTTTCTATGCAGAAGGCTGTGTTGGTACAGCTTTGACAGCCTGCCTTACATGCATTTCTTGCCTTTATTGAAAAGGTACTTTTTTTTAGAAAAAGTGTGTCTGGGGTCCTGCCGCCAAGGAGAGGCGACCATGGGAAGCCTGGTTTCTTGTAATAGGAAAGTGCTCACCGTCTCCCCGTGGACCCAAAGGACCAAGCTGTCAGCAAGGTTCAGACAGAAGTGACTCCCCCGCCCAGCTTCAGGGATCTGTGCAGAACATCATCTCCCAGGACGACACAAACAATTGGCTCTATTGAGCTCTGTTTGGCTTATACAGAAAGAGTCAAGGTTTTTTCAGGCTCTCTTCCAAATGTGAATGACAAAATGAAACCAAGCATCAGGGCTCCTGATTCATAACAGCTGAGACCTGCCTCTTCAGAGGGACTCGCCCATGTCCTGGTAAATGGGAGATGTTGAGTAAACATTTATTGCATAAATATTTGTTGAAATGATTATGTAGTGATTTAGTAACAAATTAATCTATAGGTCTATGCTTAGCACCATGTTTGGCCCATGGCAAGTGTCAATAAGTACTATGTAAGTGAATGAACTGTTGGCCAAGTCTGCAAAACTATTAAGTGTCAGACTCCATCTCCAGACCCAAGGAGAAATCAAGAAGCAGATAAAGTCATTTGTCCTCTCTTTCAGCTCCTGCATAGCTTACCAGGGCCTCCAGGGCTCACTCTGGACAGCCAGACTGTATCTGGAGCAGTGGTTCTCAAAGTGTAGTCTGAGGACCAGCAACAGCAGCTGTTGTTTAGGAGCATCCTAGAAATGGAAATTTTCAACCTCCCCCACCCCCACCCCCCAGCCCACTGACTTAGAAACGCTGAGTGTGGGGACTAGCAGTTTGTGTTGTGACAAGCTCTCCCGTGATTAAGAGGCACGCTGAATCTGGAGCATCACTGGGTAGGTTTTGGTTTTAGTTGTACCCAGGGTCTCTGGATTTTGAACAAGTGATTCTTTTATAAAGTACAACCATTTCCCTAGAACTTTACTTTCTTTCAATTATCTATTAGTTGATTAGTTTTAGCAGACACTCCTAGTTGATTAGTTTCTTTATTATATCAGGGAGGTGGTAACCAAGGACATTGTAATGAGGGACCTCTAGTTCCCTCTCTTCTAAAAGGAAAGTAACCACCACCGAGGACAACTCAGAGGCAGCAGAGGATGCTTCTAGGCTGAAATTAAACGGCAACAGTGGCCCCCTATCTGACATAAAGAGAGGGGTAAGGGGAAAGTAGATTACATTGACTATTATGTCTCTACAATTCAGCTATTAAAAAAACGAGGCCTCTGGGCAAATTAAGCCTTTGGATGTGTGTTACTTTTTAACCATTAAAACATTATAAGTAGGAAGCTGCCACATAAAAATTTGAATTGCTAATGTTTCCTGAAACATTGAAACCTCAGGTCACACTGGTCATGTGTTCTTTCCTGAGGGTCCTTGACATCCTGACTTCTTCTCTAGAATTTTAATGCATTTTGTCAAGTTATAATATTTTTCCAAAAAATTAAATACCTATTTTATTAGAAACATTTTTCATGTTTTAAAAATTGAATCACAACCTCCCCTTCATTGAGTATTCATTTGATTATGAGAGTGGCCATTTTTAACCAAGCCTATAATAAGACAAAGGAAATTATAACTGGTCCATTTAATAGCATTTCCCCATATACCTATCAGAAATATTATACTGCTTGGGCTATTATTGTAGTGTATATAATACATTAATAACTAACTTCATAAGTTTATTTTATCCATCCCCACTACAAATAATTTCCCCCACCAAATATTTCTAGAAGTCTCTAAGCAAAGAAATTAAACAAATAAATGTAGCATCTGCCATTTTTCAATCTTCTCTTGCTCCAGCACCCTGTTTATTGCTTTAAGTTTATTTCATTAGGAATCTGGCAATGAAGGGATTTAAATTCATAAGTTCCAAGAGACACCCCAAAATAGAGGTTAAGGAATAAGTCTTGCTAGTGATAGAATAGGTAGCATGAAATATACCTCTTCCCCGGGGCTGACTTTTATAACTCTGGGCTAAGGTAGTCATTATCTTCCCAATGCTCCTGCAAGGACCTCCTTTTGATAAAACATAAGAGTGCTGTGTAGAGCAAGAGAGGGTCAAGATGGGAAGCCACTCACACCCATGCTGGTTACCAGCCACCCTTAGCAGGATCTTATTCTTCCACTGTCTTCATCTGCCAGGTGTTATCATTTCCAGAAATTTCTTGCCCATGAAGATAAAAGTTACAGATAACTTCCTTTTTCATTTTTGAAAGTTCTCTGACACTAGGCTGTCCAGCTTTTCAATAGACAGCATCAAATGAGAGTTAACACAGTCACCACAAACCCTTCCCCTGCCGTACCACTAAGTTTATGTTTTTTATATCATGATTCTTACCCAATCTTAATTTAAAAACTAGGCCCCAAAGCCTCAGACCCTGCTGATGCTCCCTACTCCTTCTCCTTGACTTTGTGAACAATATGCTCAGTTTTGCCTTATCTTCAGGTATTTTATGTATTTCTAATGGGGCTCACATTCCACCCTCCAAAATACCAGAACTATCAATTAGCTTTTTACCAATAAGCTGTTTTCCAACTTCACCCTTCACAAAAGTTTCATGCCATATTTCAGTTGATTTGGCTCTGCTCTCCTGAGATTGGAAATTATCTGGTGCCAATTTCTCACTCTGAAGCCCCCTGTGCCTTCCCACCTCTCTGGGCAATGATGGCTCTCCTCTCCATTTGAGACAGACTCTTTATGTTCCTCAGCTTTAACTCCTCCTGGAAGCTGCTTAGTCACACAATAAACCTAATGGTGGCCTCATCACATAAATGCTTTTGCCACACATTACTATCTGCCTTCATTTCCAAGATGAAAATTGCAATTACAAAGGAGAAATCATCCCTGAGTCCTAACAGAATCCAATTCTGTGATGTACTGAACCAGTTTACTCCAAAACCAACCCCTAAATAGGAAGCGACCCAACCCACAGAAATTCTTATGCAAATTTTGAGTGCAATAAATACTTTAAGGATGATTGTGAAAATCAAAACTCTTGAATGGGTATATGTGTATGTGTGTGTTAGACCAATTACAGTATATCTCCCAGAAAGGTCTTGTGTCCACCCCTGAGTAGCAGAGGAGAATGGGACCAAAGCAGCATTTTTGTCAAGGAGCTTAGTCTAATGATGACTGTCTAGAATATAAATATTTCCAACATGATTGCCTACATTGCTTTTGTACAAAGTCCTAGGGAGGGAAACCCCCAGGGCGAAAGAACTAAGAGGAAATCCTAGCCAAGATTGAGAACTTGGAGAAGCTCATCTAGGAATCAGATTTTTGAACTGTGGCTTGAAGTCCTTCAATCCTCTCTGCCTTCACTGGATACATTAGGGTATCTAATAAGAGAAAAACAACTTAAAAAGATAAAAAGGCAAAGTTATTTTTCTGTTTGCTTTGGTTTGATTACAATATATGATATGGTAAAAATTTAGGGATTTATTGATGGAAGAAAGAATAAGTTCCGTGTATTATAAATTCATAGGTGAGACTCCGCATACAAGTTTCTGTAACTGAATGCATGAAGTTCTTCCTGACTACTGTCTTGATTTTTCTTTGCTTATCTACCAGAATAGATATTTGTTTGTACATGTGACATGTTGTCACAATCCTCAAATTCCAGGCCCAAATTTTCTGTTTTGTCTTCTGATGTTATCATAAATTAAGTTTAGGAACTAAAACTCCACTTAGTAATTTCTTCCAGTTTTCATTTATCCAAGAAAGATTCAACTTTATTTGTAATGTACTGTTTTTTTACCTTTTGTATGCGGTTTTCCTCTTACCTATCCGAGAGAGAAAAATGTCACAAAGTGACAGGGCTCCAGAACTTCCTGGAGAGGTTAGACAGACTGTATCATATCTGTTTAGAGAGTGTAAATGAGAACTTCATGAATATAAATTAGTGTTTTATTTTTTCTAGTGTCACATATGATAAATCAGTTGCCTGCCAAGTGACAGTGATATGAGCGGTAAAACATCTCCTCATCACTATGCAAAAATAAAGGACTTAATAAGATAAATAAAGTACTTGAGGATGGAAAGCAACCTTTCATGTTTCTGGGACATGCACTGAGGGCTATGACAGAAGAGAGGGCCGCACACTCACCTGGAATCACACCACGCTCCCACCAAGTCTTGGTTTGGAGACAGAAGGTTCCACAAATATTTTGAGTGCCAAAACATTAAATGACTGTGTTTTCTTAGTCCGTCTTTATCCAGAGAGCTATATGACAGGAAGAAAAGAAGGAAGAGAGGGAAAGAGGGAAGGAGGAAGTGGGGGTGTCCTCGTCACCTTACTGGACACACAGACCCAGTATTTTGTTTAATAAACCAAGTTGCCCACATTTTATGTTTTAGGGGAACTGATTTCTCTCTAATGAAAGTCAGGAAATTACAAGACTTTTAAAGAAATTGGGGAATAACCAGAAAAGCATTATGTAAATTATGTAAATATACATTCAAAATCACAGATGCTAGAAATTACTCGAGTTCTTGAGGGAAAATTTGGAAAGAATGTTGAGTGTTTTGTGCCTGTTTTAGTTTACTTTCAATTGCATTTGAGTATCAGAACTTTGATGTTGTTAAATTATTTCTCAGCTCACTCTTTCCTTTTCCTTGTGTACTCTGTACAGTACCTTTTCTCTAGAATCCCTCCATCAGATAGGGATATAAATGATACTAATCCTAGATTCAGATAACTTTATTTTAAAACTTCTCTGTTTAAATAATTTTGTTAACGACCAATAAGTTTGTGGAAACTTGAGCCCTACCATCTTACAGTTGAATTGGACTAATTAAAATTCTCCACGAAGTCACTCCTCTTTAGGGACCATAGAAAATATTTTCCCTGAGACTTTACAACCAAAATGCTCCCTGGAGTCGATAATAAGGGTCATGGATTAACAGCTCTCGTTCTTTGTTCCTCCAGGTTTCCAGTTTAAAGGTAAGATAATCTCACCATCAAATATATCACCTCAATTTTGACATCTTCTATTTTTAAAGTTTGTATAACACATTGTACATGAATGCTAATGAAGCAATTTATTTGAAGCAAACACTAAATTGGACTCAAAGACATTAAGAGAGACAATTTCAAACTGCCAAAATAATTCCTTAATCTATCTCTTATTGGCATAATAGCTTAAAGTGAGAGCCCAGCAATTTTATCAAGTGACTAAGGCACTCGATAGGAGAGCTTATGCCCCCGGCTTCTACAGGAGGGCACCCAGCTTCTGGAAATATTGACTGAACAACCTTCAAATGTTCTCATCATTGTCATATGCTCCATATTTCTTAAAAGGTGTTTGGAACTAGGTAGATGAAAAAGTTAAAAACGAGTAAATAACGAACGCCTCACTCATCCTGCCCTGGAGCTGCACAGTTACATTCACTTCCATTTCCAAGCTCATCATCTCTTATTTCATTTTCCCTTTAAGATCCACAAAGTTCTTATCAAAACAAATCAATTCAATTTCATCACTTGCTTCTGATCATTTATATGTTGTTCTGTCACAGAACATAAACTTATAGATCTGTTATGTAACCCAGTAGCCACCAGTCACATGTCGTTAATTAAATCTAAATTTAAATTAATATTAAATAAAATTGAAAATCCAGATCCTCAGCCACTCTAGTAACCCTTCAAATACTAAATAACCATAAGTGAGGAGTGGCTATTAAATTGGCCCACATGGAAATAAGACTCTCTCATCTTCAAAGAAAATTATATTAGAAAATGTTGGACTCAAGGATAAAGATTAGTTAGTTCCTTAACTGGGCTAAGATTTTTTTTATTCTTTTAACTTCTCAACTCCTTTGAAATAAAGGCATACCTCCCACCAGCATATGGCTAGTATAGTGTCCATGACAGGTTGATTCAGTGTCTATCAAAGGTGGACATGACAGAGATGACATGAGCAGATCATAAAGAAGTTGTCATGCCAAGAGGAACCCATTGAATTGGGCTATCTGTACAGAAGAGACAGGAAATTCAGTTGTCAACAAGGTCTTTTTTGGTTTGTTTCTGTTTTTTGAAGCTGAAGTCCTCACAAGTCAAAAGACAGAACATAAGAGCTGGATTCAGATCATGAGGGAAGTTAAAATCCAAATGTAGCTACTGGCAAAGGAGCTCAGAAAGATGAAACATTTGCAGGTGGGAGTTGGAGTTCCATGTCAGAGGGTGGTAGGAAGTGAGTAAACAGAAAGACAAGTCAGGTTGTCTGGATCATGGTGGAGGGCTCTGTCTTCCTTTTGGAATAGGTACCAGGGTTTCCATGCCACACCTGTTTCAAAGGGTCAAAGTCAGCTTCAGCAACTTAGAGAGGCCCTAAGGAATTTGGGGAGACCCCATCTCTAAATTAAATTTTTTAAAAAGAGGGGGAGGACTGAGTATGTGGTTCAGTGGTTAAGTGCCCCTAGGTTCAGTCCTTGGTATCCCCCGACCCAGGAAAAAAGGGTCATGGTCATGGTCATGCAGAACTGAGAGTAGCTTGGACTAAGCACATTAAAAAAAAAAAAAAATACCAGTATCTGTGAAGAGAAGACCCTTCTGACCTCCAAACTGTATCCCTCTTCTAGCTTGTTCCCACTCGCCTCACATAATCTTTTCTTTTAGTCACTAGGTTGATGTTCAGTGTTCCAGTTTGTAGCTGGGATAATTTTAGAAACACTCTCTCAATTGTGTCCATGAGAATCTTATACATCTCTATAAAATTGTAAATGCCAGCCTCACATGGTGCTATCACAGGATACCCATATTGACAGAGTACTTAGCAATGGTATTGGTTCAGAAACTCTCGCTTTTATCTTGGCAAGTTTGCATTTTGTCCTTGGGTGCTGAATGAAATAAAAGTAGAGGGCATCTCACACAGTACTTCTCTGGTTCTGTTAAAAGATAAACTTAGTCACATTCCAATTTCAAAGAGTTTATTGGAGCAGACAGTGATTTATAAATTGGACAGTACCAGACTTCAAGTGATTGTCTTATACTAAGAAGGCACAAGGGAAAAGCTTTCATTTGTTCACAAAAGCAAGACAAAGGAAGTATATTTGATCAGTTAAAGGGGAGTTTCTAGCTAGAAGTTACTTCTGCGATTTCTGATTAGTTAAGCTTAAGTTTCATTTTACTGTTTACATTACATGGGTTCTAGTTTGGTTGGGTAGGAACCCAACCAAATAATAAATAAATAAATATATATAATAGTCTATAAATAAATGTATATATACATACATATATATATATACATATACACATATTTCTATGCATATTTCTCCTCAATGAAACAGGAGAGATATAGCCAAGATTAAGAAGAAAAGAAATATAAGCAAATTCAGGTGAGACCATTCTAGACACAAAAGACCTAGCTTGGGAGTGGTACAGTAGATGGACTCCCAAAGTTTTCTTTTCTTCCCATTTTCTGTACTCTTTCCACTTTTTTCTCAATACCTTCCCTTGTAGTTCCAAAGCAAGGGGTTGATTCCTATGGTAAAAGTTGGGGAGTGTGGTGAAGAACTGCAAGGGAGATCTGAGGGTTCTCTCAGTTAATCCAAGTGTAGTTTCAGTACCTACCCTCCTGGCCTCAGGCTCTCAAAAGAGTTCTTCTGTGCTTTCCTTTTTTTTTTTTTTTTTCTCCTTGTAATGACACTTTGGGATTATCTCATTAATATTGGCAGAGTGGATCTTTGTCTCGTTCATCTTGGTATCCGTAATGATGTCGAAACGATTCCTTGCACATCATAAGCACTCAGAAAATAGTCACTAATTAAATCTATTAATAAGAAAATAAGGCACACTAGATAGAAGACACAACATAAATATGTATCACAGGTAGGTAATGTTATGGTGGGGGCAGGATGTCTCCTGAAAACAGACACTCATGGTGAGACCAGAAATAAGAACACACTTGGAAATGAAAGAAATAGACCTCTGTCTTCTTGAGAGACTGATACATAAAGAAAAAAGAGAGGCAGAGAGAGAGAGTCAGTATGTGGGTCCCAATCTCAGCTTACACCAAAAAAAAATGGGGGACAAATTTTCTGTGTGTGTGTGTGTGTGTGTGTGTGTGTGTGTTGTGTGTGTGTGTGTGGTGTACTTAGATTCAAAGTCCCAAATAACAGAAAATGAGCCCAAATCACTAATGAATTAATTTCTTGTGGAGGGAGGGAACCAAATAACCCAGGGCTTTAAGTTTCAAGGATTGTGAAGATGTTGGGGTGGGGGGAATGAGTATTTTGCTAAAGGACTCTAAGTGTTATAAGCAACTACCAGCAGGTAGGAAGAACCAAGGAAGGATCCTTCCCCAGTGCCTGCATGGAGAGCATAGCCTGCCAACACCTTGATTTCAGACTGTGGTCTCTGAGACCACGAATCAGTACATTTCCGTTGATTTAAGCCACCTAATTAGTGGCATTTATGGAATCGCTCGGAAACTAATACACCCCAGTATATATTATACCTTAATCCTCTTTTAGGAAGTGCCTTAGCAGACAGAGCACTTCCAGAGAGACCTGGGGTTGCGCCATTTTACAGGTCCCCAGGCCAGTCTCAAGGTACATGTTCTGTCTGAAGCGTACTGCACTTCAGTGGACAAGGTGAATATTAGGATGTCAAGACCAACTGGCTTTAATGATCATAGGATGCCAGTGATATAGTGAAAAATACAATAGGAAACTTTCAACTAACTTGGGCTAAAAAATCATCCCTGGGCTTATGGCAATTATCATAAGACAGAGGTTGCAGACAGGGAAGGTGCTCTTGCAACAAGGAGAAGGCAAGTTCAACTTCACCTCATCTAAAGACAAAAAGAAAATGTTCTTATTTGACATCCCTGGCTGGCAAAGCAGGATGAATGGACTGTAGTAACCAAGAGTTTTTCCTAAATTGCTGCACACTGGGTCCTTAAAAATTCAATGCAGGCACATGAGAAGAGAGGATGTGTTCTTTACTTCTCTTAAAGATTAAAAGGAGTAAGAAGAAAATTCCTGTATGAAGATGTTACTGTAACCTAGGTTAACACTTACTTTTTCTATATTTGTTTATTTATTTATTTTTTTTAATTTGCAATATAGTCCAGTCATTCCAGTTACACCTGTGTAGGTACCAGCTTTATCAAAGCTGTAGTTCTCTGGTAGCTATGATGCTCTCCTAAGCGCCTGCACTGCCATCTGCCACTCAGGCTCTGGGCCACTAGAATGCAGGCCCTTGTTCTATTAGGGGGTCTCTAAGTGAGTAACATGGGTCTGGAAATGCTCCTCGGGTTTCAGAAAGGAATTTTGTCCTAAGGGCACCTGTCTTAGTCTGTTTTATGTTCCTATAAAAGAAAACCAGAGACTGGGTAACTTATAAAGAACAGAAATTTATTTCTTGCAGTTACTGAGGCTGGAAAATCCAAGGTCAAGGGGCCTTTTGTGCTGTTCTATCCCATGAAGAAAGATAGAGGGCAAGAAAGCACAAGAGAGCAAGGGGTGGGAGCTGAACTAGCTTTTTAAGAAATTATAATTATTAAATGTATATCAATTCTACTAATTAGTAGGTTTGACTCTGACATTTCCATTCATGCGTATATTATGCTTTGATCACATCCACCCTCTTAATTACTCTTTCTTGTCCTCCCCTTCCTCTTTCCTCCTACCCTGGTACCCTTTCCTCTTCTACTTTGAGGTCATCTTTTTATTTGACTTCAGTTTACTTGTTCAGTTTTCGCATATGAGAGAATCCACGTGACACTTGTCCTTCTGCATCTGGTTTACTTCGATGAACACAATGTTCTCCACTGACACACGTGCTCTCATGGTACTAACCCACTCCTGCAGTAATGATACTGATTCATTAATGAGGACAGAGCCTTCATGGACTAACCACCTCTCACTAGGCCCCACCTCCCAACAGTGTTACACTGGGCATTAAGTTTTCAACTTGTGAACTCAGAGGACACCTTCAAGCCATAGCGGCCTCAGACTAGACCTCCCCATCCACCCTACCTTCACAGACAGTCCCAACCTCAGGGATTCTTCCACTAGGATTGCTTTCTGTGATTTTCTAGCTCTCTGTAGGATGAGAGACCAGACCTAAGGTTCAGCTAGGGATCAGGGGACTGAGGCACTTGGACCTTTGGTCTTCCTGCCTCTTTCACAACTCTTCTCACAGTTTTCTGCATCAGCTTGTGTCCTCTTTCCTTATAAAGAACCAGGAGGGTCCCCCCAGCCCTGAGAAGAATTCTTCTCAAAAGGAGATGAGGCTATGAAACTCTAGTTCCCAGGGCAGTGACACCTGGGTAGGCTGCCACACAGAGACTTGGTCTCCTGGTCCCTTCCCACAAGGAAGGAAGGAAGCAAGTAGCTTCACTGTCAGCATCCTGTCCCAACTCACAGTCTCGTCCTCTTGGGTTCATTTCCTTCCTAGAGGAGCTTCCATAATAAAGGGCAGGGACACTACTATTAGAAGAAAGGACAGGAATCTATTTTATACTGAAATTATTGTTTAAACCACATATTTTAAAGCTATTTTATTATTGCTAGTATTTATTTTTTGCAGCAGTTGAAGCATTTCACGTATTGTTAAGCATATTAAGCCACTAAAAATGCCTTGCGATATTTGTATAATGTACGACCATATAATTAACATTTCTAGGGTCTTAACAAAAAAACAGAACTGCGGTGTTTTTGGCTAGTGAACTAGTCATTCAAACTAAAGTGACAACAATCAAGAATTGCTTTTGCCCTGGCAAAATTATGAGGGAAGGCAAGTCATGTGTCACCCACATGCTTGAATAATGCTTATTAGTTTTATATTAATCTTTCCTCTTGTGATGTTACATCAACTTGCTCCATACAAGTCTTCCAACACCAGGGAATACTAATACAAAACTGTACTCAAATTATTTGAGATATTTGGAATCCACAAAATGATCTGTACAAAAAATTCAAAAACCTATAAAATTCTTCAACAAAGCTTCTACAGAATTTCAGACGTGTGCTTAAACTTTGACAATATATCTTATATTTATATAATATACCTTTGTTCTAAGCTATTGACAATTTTATTTTTTCTTTATCTTCTTCATCATGGTATTCTATCTTGATACTAATTCATTTTTAAATATATATGTGTGTATACTTGTGTGTGTGTGTGTGTATGTGTATGGCCACCATCACAGTAGGATAAACTTTTCTGTCACACAATAATAGAATATTTTTGGAAGAGTTTAACCAGAAGTTTTGATTAAACTAATGGCCGTTTTCTATACAAGAGAATGGAAGTGGTATTTCTGAATCTCTGGCAATTGTTCTTCCATTTAGACTTACAGCAACAATTAGCTTAACCAAATTCTACTTACTTGGATACAATGTCAAAAGTTACCCTAGCTCCTCTGTTCTACACTGCCACACTTCCTCTATCATGGTAGCAGACTTTGAACCCAATGCTATTTAATCAGAGCCATGGTTTAATGTCTTGACAGTTCCATACTTCAAGGTGATGGAAACTATAATCTAGGGTTTTCTACATTGGAGACTCCTTTGATATTGTATATTCTGACCATTGGATTGAGGCTCCTGGTAATCCTCAGAGCCTGATTAATACCAACCTACTCCTCTGGAATCCTACATCTTGGATCAATCAGTCATAATTCTGGGCCAGTCTTAGTAGCATAGATTGTTTTCCCAGTCTGTGCTTCTTGCCCTTGAGCTGAATATTCCAGAGTCAAACTAATCTTTTGACATAATATCATCTCCATTTCTCAAAGGAAACTGCAGCTCAAAGCTGTTAAGAAGTTACTCAAGGTCACCTAGCTATTTGAGGTTCTCAGAAGCAGTTTTGTCTAAATGTAGACCATATGTTCTTTCCATATTGCCACCCAGCCTCCTATTATTTATATTCTAAAACATTTCAAAAAGAATTTGAGGTTTTAAAATTAATAACTGAATTCTGATTTATAAATCAGCCTCCTGTGCATTCAGGTAGCATGAATAAATTCCACTGAGATTTATCTCAATGATAAATTGACCTTCACAGTTCTAGATCCAGAGATTGGACCAATAGTGAATTCACCAAGATGCTAATAACCCATAAGGTCACCCTAAATGACCCTGTGATCCTTTCTAGATGTGGGAAGTACAATGGGAATGATTTATTCTCCGTGGGTAACCATGTAATCACAGGCAATGAAGATAATGCTATGTAAGAGACTATTTTGCTCTGGGACTTACGATCTAGTTGCAGTTATTCTGTTTTTGACAAGTCACCTCAACAGCAAGTTGATTTCAACATTAGACCTTTTGAAACGCAGAATAACTGTGCCAAGGCGTTGCCTTAGCTTGTTCTTCCAATGCATTCTCATCTATGTTTTCCTATAGAAGTACTATTCCACAGCTAGTACTGAGATTCCTATATAATTTGCCCCAGTTCCTTCAACAAATCTTGATATTTGGAAGCACCATGGGTATTTTGTATGCTTCCCTGATACATTGGTCCCTGTTTCTTATTCTTAAAGCAATTGTTTCTGCACCCCTTGAAATAGAACTTAGAAATTTTCTTCTTCTTCACTAGGCCCATTTTATTGGTTCTCTACCTGGAGAGTTACCTCCAACAGTCTGACTAATATCAGCAATGCTCTGAACCTTATGCATTTGCTGATTTACCATCCAGGCCTCTCAAGCCAATATTTTAGTTTCACTTAACAAGGAAGGAAACTTTTCCCAAAATGGCAAGTCCCTTCTTTACTTGGACTGTTCTTTATTCTTTGATCCCATGGTGGTTGGTAACACAATTGCTAGATTCATAACTGAAAACAAAAGCCAGCATCAACACTTACCAAACATGTGGTCTTGAGTAGAATCCTTAATCTGTCTAAAACCGTTTCCATTTCTGTCAACCTTGTGATGACTAATGAGGACTTTGGTATAGAAATAAATGCTCAGAAAATATTAACTATTATTCACCAAATGTATCATCATTATCTGAAAAGTGAGTAAGTGCAAATTCCTCTCCTTGGGATGTAGGGTGAGGAAAGCATTTGTATATCTGAGGCATTTTTCATTTAGTTTTAAAAGGTCTCCTGCATTCCACTTTTCTCCTATATGTTTAATATATTTCACAGACAACTGACAGGGTACTCTCTCTAAAACCAGGCTTTAATCTGGTTACATCCTGTTTAAGAGACTTCAAGGAATCTTCATTGTCAGATAAGTCAAACACACACTCTGTCTTGAAACCCACATCCACCTCTATTCAAAGGACCTTAAAATGTGAACTGTGAAGACTCTTGTAGAGTTCGGGACATAATTGGCACATGTTGAGATTTGCTTTGCCTTTCTGTCTTTTAATGTTATTGCCCAGTTGAGTTATAAGTCCCTCTACTCATTGTGTGAAGGACATTCAGGGGTTCCTGAACATCACCAGTCTTTCCCATCTCCCTTTTATTATCTCAACTGTCAAAACCCACCTTTTCCTCCAAGTCCAGCCCAAATGTTAACACATCCATAACATTTTACCTGTTATCACCTTTGAGCAAACTACAAAGTTTTCAGAACAGCTTTGCATTCTTATGTATTTTATCACTCTCCTGAAATTCTCCAAAAATTCCATGCCACTTTGAAAATGCTAGAGAAATCCAAAGCTGCTGGAAGACACAGTGCTGGTGCAATGATCAACGACAACTCTGACACCCAAGCTCAGGATCTGGTTTAGGCCTGGATGTGCAACAGACACCTCTTGGGCTTTGATGTCCAGCAGACCTGGGCTTGAACTTACTCCTTGGGTTAAACAATTATTAGAACATGAATGATCACTTTAACATCTATGAGAATTCATTTGATCTAATAGGATTATTAGTACCCACTTTTGTGATTTTGTTCTTCAGATTCTAAATAGCCTAAGAAAAGTTCAGACCTTAGAAAACAAAGTATGTGCTAAGTAAATAGTAAACATTACTATTATTATTTAATCAGAGGGCAAAAGTATGGGTCCCAGTGTGTCAGTTATTGAAGTCTGGTTCTTTCTTAGGTCTCTTAGCTGCTCCAAGACTTTCACATAGTTTTTTTAGAATCTGTATGGCAAAGAGTTCAGTTGGGCCATGGTTGAGTATCAAACTCAAAGTGACACCTTGCTTTGAGAAGCTCTGTCAGATTCTTCCTGAAGAAAACAGATAAAAGGGGATTATTTTTATTCAGTGTCATGTCCACATTTCCCTCTGTGGAAACGGACTTGCAGAAAAATGAGCTTCTCCCACTTGGTTTAATTGAGGAACCTGCCCTTTTCTATCTTCACTTTGTAACTGGGAAACATGAGGCCAAGGAGCTTGTTAACACCTCAAACCTACGTGAGGATAGAACCAGGTTTAAGAACCAGGTCCTCTGACTCCTCTAACAGCATCCCCACAGGGGACCTGTGAAAGGACCCAGCATGGGCCATGGCACACTCAGCAAGTATCAGTTTAATTCCATTTGTTTTTCTTTCCATCACTTCAGAGTTAAATCTATTAACTATAATGGCTCCAAACTTGTTGTTTCATGGGAAGATGCTTTTTTCTTTTTGAACCAGAGGGTGGGGGATTGAAAATGATGGCGATAAAATGCTTTTTTTATTGTGAAATAGTGAAGTCGTATATTGTTCATGCAATGGAATCAATTTGGCTAAAGAATTCAAACTTTAAAGGAAAATCTCTTCACAGGGGATAAGAAACAGGCATTCCTTTTTTTAGTGTAGAGAAAATTGGAGTACAGATAGATGAAAGCTATGTCTAAAAGATATAAAAAAACCTTTTTAAATTTGCATATGGATGCTTTTTGACATCATGTAGAGTCAATCAAAGTAAAATTCTACAAGTCTTAAAAATCAAAGTGGAGGAATAAAGAGCAGCATGCAGAGCGGCTGGGTTTCTCTTATCACCATTCACTTGGCAGCAATGTTCCTAGATTCCTGATTGTTTCTAAAGATATCTGTATTTTTCCTGAAAAAAAAAAATTACAGTTGCTTTGGAAAATGTTTATCTTCTTCAAAGTAAATGAATTACTTCACAATCCATTGACTGACAAATTAAATTAATTCTCTTTAGAGACAAAATGAGCAATCACGTTAGATTAAAATTCCCTCATTGAAGAACAGTCCGAGGTGCTATTTACCCAGTATCCACATGTTTGTAAAATATTTTTTAAATAATATTGACTAATTTGAGTTTGTGCAGTTTTGATACATTAGCATTTTCAGTAGACATAATTAAGTCTATACTGAAAAGTCTTAGTAAAGGTAACCTAATTCCTGCATTTCTTGAGTGTGGGGGGAACCCTTCTTCTTAAATGTTTTGTGAGTCAAAGTTAGGTGACCTGAAAGAACGCAATCTGAAGCCCCAGGCCACTCTGACATTGAGGGCAATCACTCTTCTTTCAGTTGACACCAAAGACATGCAGAGGTCACTGGAGAAGTAGATGGATTAGTCTCTAGGTCTGAGAAGGTCCCAAACCTAACTAGGTTAACACTTTGTCTACAGCTACAGTGCCTTCAATATGAATAGCCCTCCCTTGGTTGCAGGGAGGAAAGCCTGGAGCAGGCACTGTGTTGCCTGTAGGTTTCCCTTCATCAGAAGCCATCCCAAGTAACTGTGATAACAATGTTTCCTGGTTTTAAAAACTCCCAGCCTCCCTTGCAGGTGGGCGTGGCCAGTGACACCCTTTCAGCTAAAGAAATAAAAGGGGAGGTCATATGTGGCTTCTCAGAAAGCTCTTTAAAAGCAGGTTGACAATGCACCTATGGCTCTTTGCCCTTTCCATTCTTTGTGCATGGACCCTGATGTGATGCTGGAGGTGGAGCAGCCATATTTCAACCTCCAGCATGAAGACACGCATGGAGACTCTGATCTCAGGCTGAGTGGAAAAGTAGAAAAAAGTCAGGGTTTCTGGGGCAGCCCTGAGTCATTTTGCCAGTTCTGGACTTTCTACTTTATATACTTCTTACTCTAGAAGACAAACAAAAGCAAAATCAATTTTTAAAGCTCTGATTGAATACGACATAAGAAATTGCCTTTTCGGTTATGTGCATTAAACTTAATTCTTCTCCTCCTGATTGACAAGTTTATTCACCTTGTATGGAAAAAGACTAAAAATTACATTATCCCTTCCTTCTGAACTCATTTTATGATAGAAATAACCATTTTCATTTATCTGTAACCTAAAGATTCCTATAGTGATTATGGACCTTGTAGAAATGCTTACTGGTCTATAAAAATATCTCAATTAAATATGATCCAGCAATTGAATTTATAAAATCAGACAAGAAAAGCCAGGCATCATAGCTCATGCCTGTAATCCTAGTGGCTTGGGAGGCTGAGGCAGGAGGATTATGAGTTTAAAACCAGCCTCAACAACTTATAGAGGCCCTCAGCAACTCAGTGAGACCCTGTATCTAAATAAAATACCACAAATGGGCTGGGGATGTGGCTCAGTGATTAAGTGCACGTGGGTCCAATTCTTGCTACAAAAAAAAAAAAAAAAAAAAAAAAGCAACAATAAATCAGACAAGAAGTTAGACAGTCTTATTTTACATGTAGCCAAGGCACCCTGTCTTTACTGTAACTATTAACATGAGTAGTAAATATTACATTGTAAGAGTACATAGAAAGACTGGAATGCATTTAAATAATGAGGGTAGAAGTTCTTATTTCAATTATGAATAGCAAGAGCAGCTTTTCCAATATAACATATTAATGATTATAAAGTTTTTTAAAGCCATTTTGAATTGAGGTATAATTTATATGTGATAAAATGCACACATCTCAAATTTGCAGTTCAGTAACTTGTCAACACACCCATTTATTGTCAGTCTTTTTAATATTAGCAATGTTAACAGTATCTCATTATGGTTTGAAATTGACTAAAAACTAATGATGTTGAAAATCTTTTCACTTGCTTCTCTTTAGTGAAAGTGTTTGCTCAAATCTTTCAACTCTTATTATTGTACTAGGGGATCTCCTTTCTGAGTAGTAACTTCTTTATATATTCTGATTCAAGACTTTTGTATGCGTGTGTTTTATAAAGATTCCTCACAGTCTCTGGGTTACCTTCTCATTTTCTGTCTTTTGATGAGTCAAATTTAAATTTGATGATGTTCAGTTTATTAAGATTTTCTTTTATATGTTGTGCTTTAACAGCTTAATAAGATCAAGTCTTCTGATGCATGAACATGGTATAACTCTCCAAGTATTTAATTTCTTTTAAAAATAATTTATAGCTATAGGGTGCAGTTCTTGTACATATTTTGTCTAAATTATTCCTGAGTATTTTGTTTACTATATCTTTCTTTTGTTTGTTTGTGTGTTTGTTTTGTTTATGGTGCTGGGGATTGAGTCCAGGCCTTGTGCGTGCTAAGCAAGCATTTTACCCCTGAGTCATAATCCTGGCCTTCATTTGGATTTTCTTTAAAATACTAATGTGCATGTTTTTTGTGAAACACAAAACCAAATTTATTTTTTCCATATTGATTGTATCCTACAACTTGTCTAAATTCACTTGCTAGTCTTTTAGTAGTTCAATTTTCTGAAAATTTTCTTTACATCTTATCTTGCAGATTGTACATAAGATATTTTTTGTTTCTTTACAATTTAAATGCTTTTTCTAAATTTTTTTTTTTCATTTCTTTAAAAGCACTATCAAGGACCTATACTACAATATTTAAAGTTGTTATATAGACATGTTGACCGTGTTCCGGTCTTAGTGGAGGAAAACATCAAAACTTTTACCATGAAGTTTGATGTTGGCTATAGGCTTATTTTGAAGGTAGGCTTTGTCCATTGAAGAAACATCCTCTATTCCTAGATTTGCTGAGAGCTTCCTTCCTTCCTTCTTTCCCTCCTATTTTTTTTTTAATTTTTCCTGAATGGATGCTGAATTTTAAGTGGTTTCTCTTATCATTGGGATATTCTATTTTTTAGTGTGATGATTTGGTAAATTACATTGACTTTGCTGTGTTAAACCAACCCTATTTGGCTGGACTAAATCTCACATGGTCATGATTTATCCTCTTTTTTATATATTTCTACATTTGATTTGTTAACATTTTGTAAAGGATATTTTGCATCTACTGCTATGAAAGATATTTTAAGTATTTTCCTATTTATATATTTATTGTCTTTGGTTTTGGCATCCGGGTACTTCTGGCCTCATGGAGTGGTTTGGGAGGAGGCTTCTTTTTTTCAGGAAAAGTTAGTAAAAGGCTGATGCTATTTCTACTTTAAATGCTTGTTAAAGTTGACTACCAAAACTGAGTTTGGAGTGAGCTTTTGTGATTTTTGCCTCATAAGAAATGTGTATCATATGAATAGCAAATAAATTTCCATAAAGTTATTCATTTCATACCCTTATTTTCCTAGTTTACATAATCTGTAATAATGTGCTTCCCTCTTTATTGTTATTGGTAAAATATATATTCTTTTCTCTTCATCAGCTTAGCCATAGCTATTTCAATTTTATTGATCTTTCAAATATCAGTTTTGGGTTTTGTTGATGTGCTATATTGTCTTATGTTTTCTATTTCACTGATTATTCCTGATAGTTATTATTTCCTTCTTCTTTTTTTTTTTTTTTTTTACTTTGAGTTTGAATTGTTCTTTTTTCTTAAGGTAGAAACATGTCACTGATTTAATAATTTATGAATGAAACTATTGCTATCCATTTTCCTCTAGCCACTATTGTGGCTACATTTCACAAATTACATTATGTAGTATTTTCATTTTCATTTGGCTTAAAATATTGTTCATTTCCTGTATAAATATTTGATCTATTTTAATAAAAATTAAGAAACGTATTTAATAAAGAAATATATGAGGATTTTCCAGGTATATTTCTTATGTTAATTTTCCATTTAATCCCATTAGGATTAAAGAAGATACTCTTTAAAACCTCAATCTCTTTAAATTTCTTGAGACATGTTCTAGGTTTCAGAATATAGTCTATCTTGATAAATATTCCATGTGCACTTGAAAAGAATGTTTATATTGTTGTTTGGGTGAAGTCTCCTCTAAATGTTCATTCCATTAAGTAGTTTGAGAGTATTGTTCAATTTTAGTACATTGTTACAGAATTTGTCTTCCTCTTCTATTAATGATTAAAAGTAGAGTATTTTCAAATGTAATTGAGGATTTGTCTCTCTTTTCTGTTCTGCCAGTTCTTGTTTCACGTACTTTGAAGCTATTGCTAAGCACATGCAAATTAAAGTTTGTTTTATCTGGGTAATTTTGATATTTTTATCAGTGAGAAATGGCCCTCTTAATCCCTGACAATATTTCTTGCTTTGAAATATACTTTATTTGGTATTAGTATAAGCACTAGACTTTTCTTTTGATTAGTATTTTATTGTATATAATTTTCTTTTTTTTCCACTAAAATACCCATTCCTTTATATTTAAGACAGAGTTGTTTAGATAGCATATAAGTGGATTTTGATTTTATATCAATCTGACAATCTTTGCACTTTAATCATACTACTAATATTAACTCTTTACATTTAATGCAATTAATGATCGAGTAGGCCCTTACCTCTCTCCATTTTTTCCATTTGTTTTATCTAATTTCTGTTACTTTCTTCCTCTTTTGCCTTTTCAGTATTGAATCTCCTTTAAATGTGAATTCCATTAAATAGTTTTGAGGGTATTGTTCAAGTCTAGTGCATTCTTACAGATTTCTTCCTCTTCTATTAATTATTAAAGACAGAGTATTTACAAATATAATTGTGGATTTATCTCCCTTTTCTGCTCTGTGAGCTGTTGTTTCATGTACTTTGAAGGTGTTAGCAAGCACATCCATGTTGAGTTTGTTTTTTGAGTTTATATTAAGTATTCTTTATTATTTTACTTCAGATTCATTCTTGACTTATTAGCTAAGTTTCTTTTTAGAATTTTTTTTTCAGGGGGTACCAGGGATTGAACTCAGGGGCACTCAACCACTGAGCCACGTCCCTAGCCCTATATTGTATTTTATTTAGAGGGTCTCACTGAGTTCTTTAACACCTCACCATAGCCGAGGCTGGCTTTGAACTCATGATCCTCCTGTCTCAGCCTCCCAAGCTGCTGGGATTACAGGTGTGTGTCACCAAGCCCAGACTTTTTTTTTTTTTTTTTTTTTTTGAGGTTTTTTGATGTAGCTCTATTGTTTGTAATCCAAATCTTAAGCTTATACATGCAATTAATATTGATAATATCATTATTATATAATTTCATGTATGGTATGAGAACTTTACAATAGTATTCTTCCATTACCCTTCTTCTGATCTTTGTGCTATTTTTCACAATTTTACTTTGACTTATGTTAGAGACCCCAAAACTCATTGTTTTTTTTTTTTTTTTTGTCTTTTAGAATCTATTTTCAAAATTTTTAAATATTCTTAAAGTTTTAAAATTTTTTCCTATACTTAACTGTTTCTAATACTCTTCATTCCTTTGTATAAGAGACACAAAATTCTGGTAATATATTCCTTCTTCCTGGATGATTTACTTTACTTTTTTTTTTTTTTTTTTTTTTTTTTTTGGTAGTAGAGGTCTCATGACGATATATTCTCTCAACTTGTTTATATCTGAAGAAGTCTTATTTTGATTGTATTTTTGAAATATATTGCCTGGATATAGAATTCAAGGCAGAGTTTTCACTTCAGTACTTTCTTCATTTCAGTGCTCTAAAGATGCTCCATCATTTTCTTCTGACTTGAGTGATTCCTGGTGACAAGCTCTGATGACTCTGTATTTGTCTTTTATCCTCTTCCTGGTTTTAAGATTTTTATCTTCATCACTGATTTTAGCAATTTTACTACGATGTGCTTTATGATAGTTTTTTTCTGTTTCTTTTACTTGGGATAGCTTGGGACTCATTTACCTCTACTACTAAGAAAATAACTTCCTAATAACTCCACCTAGCTCCCTGTGTGTGTGAAGATGTTTTATTCTCTGGTTATTGAATTGTTCCTGACCCTAAACTGAGGATGCTTCTTTTGCTCCTTCCATGATTATGTGCTTCTGTCTCCCGACTCAGATAGTTTCCTTACAAGCAAACCTAGATTATTATTCCATCAAAGACTAAAAGGACCCCTTTAGAAGGATTGATGGATGGATAGACAGACAGGCAGGCAGGCAGATAGTTACTGTGTATGGAGAGAGAAAGAGAAACAAAAAGTGTCTTTTTTCTCTGATCCTCTACTTCTCAATTCCAGCTTCCCTGAATTTACAAATACCAAGTTCTTCTTTCTTCCTTCACTCAGACTACTGGGCTCTAGACACTTTATAAAATAGGTTACATTTATCTTTGTCACTTTGCTAATTCATTTTCTCATCTCTCTTATATCTTCAGTCTCTTCTTTTTAGACCTCTGGGCCAACAGAGTCCCCATATCCTCTCCTTAGTGAATTAATTTTTTGATACAACTATAATCACATTCAGAAATGAAGTGCTCTATATTCCATAATTTCCCATTCTCTCTCCTTCCAATCAAAATTCTTTTTCCTTCTATCAGAGATGGAAACAATTTTTCTGGATGAAATACATGATGGCAAAGAAGAGGTTAACAAATTAGACTCTGGAGCCAAACTTTCTGTTTTTGCATTCTGTTTTGTTATCTATTTATTTTATTTTTCAGTGCTGGTGATTGGACCCAGGGTCCTGCACAGGAAGGCAAGTGCTCTACTGATGAGCTGTATTGCTGAGCTCGTGCTCACATCTGACTCTGCTGCTCACTGGCTGCGTGACAGGGGCAAGTCTCTTCATCACTCGGAGCCTTGGTGTTTCTATTTGTAAAGTAGGAATCATCATAGGGACTGCTGGAAGGCAGTGAAGACTTGAATAACTTTATCCATTTAAAGAATTTGGGCTCATGCCTAGGATAAGAAGTGTTTTAATGATATTAGATAGTAATATCATTGCTCACATAGTATGTAACCAGTGAACCTCTTGGCATTTTTAGAAGACCGTTTTACAATTTTAACTCTTGTTCAGATAAACCTCAAATGTAAGCCTCGTCCTTTTTCGTATTCCACTTTCAGGCAGCATGAACATGGAACATTGTATGACAGGTCAGTCTTTCCTGTGTATCACAGTGTTGAGGGTCCCCAGACCACATTAAGGTTGCATGACTTGCTACCAGGACTAAGTGGAGACAGCATACAGTCACTCTCATGGTTTTGACTTATTATGGTGAAAGGATACAGAGTAAAATCAATAATCAAGGGGAAAGGCGCCTGGGCTTCCATGTCCCAAGGCCTATGGGACCCACTTAATTCTTCCACATTTGAATTGTGACAACATGTATGAAATGTTCTCTACCAGGGAGCTCACTGGAGACTCAGTGCCCTATCTGGCACATACAAGATGACAGACTCCCTTAAGGAAAGCAGGTGTTCAAAATAAAGCACACTGTATTGCTCATATAGACATCTTACAGTTTCAGCAAGGTGAGTCACTCATTTTGTTTAAGGGAAATTTTGTATCAGGGTCAAGAGCTACTTGCCAGTAGTTTCCAAATACAAGCCAAGGTTCAGCCTTGCAGCAGACCCTGCTAAGAAAAGCAGTGTCAGACCTGCTATACTCCTTCTTTTCTGTATAGTCATCTCTAAGCTTTTAAGGCAGCTTTTTAAGGCTTCCTGTCTCATTCAAAGTTCTCCAAACCTCCCTCCCATCAGTGCCAACGATAGATAATGAAGAGAAAGGGAAAGATAAAGTGTCCAGGATTATCAACACCTTTTTTTGCATTATAATTCCAGCCAATATAACTTTTAAGAATCTTAGACTGCTGCAGATATTTTTCTAAATTTGTCACTACATTAGGGGTAAGATTTTGAGAAAGATGAAACTTATTGCAATAGAATCAGTGTTGGTATTCAAGGATATTTGGGTTAGGCAGCCTCTATCTCGATTATATTATCAGAACATGTTTGTTTTTTTATAATAGCTATCAGGTAAAAAATGGCATTGTGCTTACCATCTAAGGTTGATGATTTAGACAAAATAAAACTTCGATTCATTTATCTATAAATATCAACTACTTTTAAGTGCGTTTTTGCTTTTCTTTTTGTTTTTGCCTTATTGACATACAATGAAGGAAGATACTATGTGATCAGGATTAGGTCTCTGTCCATAGCCCTGATAGTCATATATTCTCTCTCTGATCACTAGGTAGGAAAACGTCAAGGAATCATCTCACGCATCACACTGAGATCACAGCTTAGCTAATGATGTGCTCACCTGTCTGTTACCTTATCCCATGAACATTTATTTCAAAGAAGAATGTGTATATTCTTGGATGCAGCTGGGATCACATTGTGGTAAATTACGGTAGGGTACCAACCTAGACCTTGACTTAAAAATTAATAACTACAAACATTTTTAAAAACTTTGCATATCTCAAAATTTAAAACTTACATGTTTAAATAATCTATAGGTTTGATTCAAAGCTCAAATAATTAAAAATTTATGTTTAAATAATTCACAGATAAAAATACATACACACATATGAATATATGAGATTTAATTACTGAAGACATTGTAAATCTATATCATAATCGTATTTTTGTTCTGCCATATTTGTATTCTACTTCTAATTACTTATATTTTAATTTATTTTATTCCTTCTACTTTCTTTAGTTTTCAATGTTTCTACCTTTGTAATTTTTTTTTTAAATCTTAATTTTCCTCTAAATACTCTTTCAGTTTTCCCCCACTAGTTACAATGTGTAGCTTTTGCATTAGAGTTAAATTTTGTCATTTTAAGTTTTATGATTTCTTCTTTGACCTATGAATTATTTAAACATGGGTTTTCATTTTCATTCATATGGAGTAGTAAAGCTACTAATTTCTAACTAATCATGTTGTGATCAGAGGATTTGTCCAAATGATACCAGTTCTCTGAACTTGACTGACACTTGCTTTTCATCTGAACATATACTCAACTTCACCTTCAAGCTGGACCATTCATAAATACTGGACTACTTGTTATAATCTGAAAGTGTCTTGCTCTTCCACCTGGACTTTTCCTCCCTTTGCTTGGAACCTTAGACTTCATTGTGCATTCATTCCATCTCACAGTTTATCACTAGTCACCTTCCCTGAATCTTCCTGAGTTAAAAACTGCTTCTATATGTCACATTATGGCTGTGTCCCATTTTTATAGCTCCCATTTCCCACATGACGTTTCCTTCTCATGTGATATGCCCCACCACTGACATCAGGATCACCTAACGCACTTTTGAAAAATACAGATTATTGTGTTACCTCAAACCTATTAGAATCTCAGACCTATTGAATTAGAATTAATCAAGCCCAAGAATCCACAATTTAATCACATATCAGAGGTGAATTTTATGGAAATTCAAGTTGATGAACGGCTGAGGCTTGTCAGAATCATTTGTTTATATTCCTAATGTCATTTGCTTGTTTATGACTATGTCCCCAGGACATAATGCTGAAACAATGGATGTAAATAAATAAAAGAAACAATAAACGTAGCATGAACTTTGAATAATAAACCCAACATTTGGTGTGATTTCAGGGATGCCTACTTGTCCAGTCTACAGTTTAGTCTGGATGGTGCTACCTGCTTTTAGTGGCCTGAGTAAAATAACACTTCTATAGGGTTTAACTGATGGAGCCTGTTCAAATTAATGTATTTTTGACTTCAGATTCTCAGAATCGTGAAAAACGATTTAATACAAACAATCCTTGTCGTCATACAGATATGTAATCTGAGTATGCAAAGTAAATCGTTTATCAAAATGTTTAGCAGAGAGATGACAAAATTGAGACCAGTTTTTTTTTTTTTTTTTTTTTTAATGTGTTCCTGAATGTAGGACAGTCACAGTGAAATCTACCTGGAAAGAAGGGGAGGCTGGGGCAAAGAAGCACCAAGATAAATTTTCCTTAGTGTATCTTGGTTTGTTAGGATGTTAAATAGACCCAACTCTAAAATGCAGAATTCGGGGGGCGGGGGGGAGTGAAAATCAGGCTTATTCACTAATACACTTGGACAATATTAATACATAGAATTAAAAATTAAGAAAGCTGAAGTTTAAGTTTCAGCCTAGCCTAGTTTCCATTTCCCTATTTTGCCTCCATATCTAAGCAAAGAAATTTGAATTATAATCAGACAAGTACTGCCACCTAAGTTGGGAAAACAATTACTATCCAGTAGAGGGGACTATGATTGACGACCACTTTTTTCTTTGGTTTAAACTAGTTTAAGCTTCCCATGGGCCCAGATTAATTTTTTACATGGCTCTAGTTAAGCTAGTATACTGATATGGTGAAGAAATTTTACCGTGTTACGTATTTTATAATGTCATTTAAAACTGATTCTAGTTATTTCTCCTTCCTCCAAAATCTACCACCAGATGGCAGTAAACGTATCAGCTATTCTTTGTAAAATGGCAACAACCCACTAAATTTATCTCCAAGTATTCTGTAGGGTTAAATTTTCATCGCCTGGAGAAAAAAGTTAAAGAAGGAAAAAAAAAAAGTGGTTGAATATTTTGTATGTTAAATTAAAGATATAGTCACAGGACCAATGACAAATAAAAATTCAAATGCACCAAAATAGAAAATACAAAATACCGACCTTTGTAAAAAATCCATAAATTGAGCCAATAAAAAGTGAAAAGGCCAAAGCAGGCCCATGTTGAATACATTTCAGCAAAGTTTTACCTTTCTGTACTTGGAAAATTATGATGTATTTGAATTAATATCACATGTGGGTATTTTTATTTCTTTATAATCCAATCAAAACCTTTTACATAAATAACAGAAACCACCGAGTCCTCCAAAAATTCGTATATATCTTCTGTCTCCTTAAACTGACTGAAACCAATCAATAAAATTGTTTCAATTCTACCTTCCACGTACAGAAGCACATAGAAGAACTTCTTCTGAACTTCAGCTGGGCAAACAGATTCCAAGGCTGTCAAGTAGACCAGGGCGTTAACAGAATTCAGGTCCAGGCTGCGTGAACAGATAGGTCTCAGCACAAAGAATGGGAGGCAGTCCAGTCCATCTCTGTTGGTTGAACATCACTAAGAATATTAGTCCTGGGTCTATAACTTTGAGGTAGATTGAGAAACAGAAGAGCAGAAACCACAGTCATTCAGAACTGAGCAAGAGAGAAAGTTAAATCTATAGAAAGGAAACAGAATGAAGTGACTCTCTGCATATATGTGAAGTACTCTTGTGTGAAAAAGGAGTAACACATTTTTAGTGATGTCAGAAAAAGCCAGCAGGTAGAGGCTGCAGAGAGGCTGTAGTGAAAAATTCAAACGAAGTAGACTTTCACTCTCGGTTCTCAGAACACCAAGGACTGAGATGGCATGACCCTGCTCCTGCTATAAAAAGCTTGAAATAAGACACAAAACAATTTGTTTAAAAAAAGTTGAACGTGTAACTGAGTCTATAAGAAAGAGAGGAAAATTCCCAGAGGCCAGAAATGAAAAGGAAGAGAATGCAAACTGAGGCGAGTTGGAGAAGTGGTTCTGGATCTAGACATCGGCCCTGAGAGCCAACGGCTTTAACACTAAGGCAATCGAAATTTAAGATCTTCCTGGATCCCAAAGCCAGGGGATTGGAAGAGAAACCCTTGCATAAAGCAGGAACCTGCAAGGGTTTTATCCTCAAGGAAAAGCTGACTAGAGAAAACACTGTTCATCAATCCAGAGGTAACTTTGTCTCTGCAAGGAAACTTCCAGGGCCCAAGATACCCAACCTTCCCAGTGTAGAAGAGACTTCTCCTCACTGATGTTTCCCAGAAAGTGTTTACCACCTTGTATACCATGGAACAGATGAGCTGGTGAGCTCGTCGCCATCATACCATGGAAATAATCAAGCACAGGCTGAGTTTGTCAGAGTCCTGAAACTCAAGTCAGGATGTGGCGAAGCGTCCTTAAGACATATTCATAAATACGCTTATGAACAACCAAGAGGAAATGACACATCCCATAATGTCCAGAGACTTTTCAAATGGCATTAAATCTGTACCACTGCCAGAGTCAAAGCCTGACTTCTGAAGAAGAGGAAACAAAGCCTCGAGTCTGGAACTTCTTACAGTTTTCCATTTTGCGCTGCAGATGTAAAGGAAGGAAAAAGAGACCTGGCTTTTGGGAAGACTACCCTGGTTTTAATCGAAAGCACCTTAGAAATGTTAAACAATTTATCATTTTCGCCTCTACTTCGTTTGTTTTCCAGTAGTAGTAAAAATACTAACAATAGTTTGTAGGTATGATGTGAGAACTTAGTATGAGCCATGAGGGTTTTACAAGTTTTTTTTGTTTGTTTGTTTTTTCATTTTATCCTCAGATAAACACTATGAGGTTGATAGTATTAAACTGATCATCAGGGGCTGTGGTTGTGGTTCCGTGGCAGAGCGCTTGCCTAGCACACGTAAGGCACTGGGTTTGATCCTCAGCACCACATTAAAAATAAATAAATAAAATAAAGTCATTGTGTCCATCTATAACTAAACATTTTTTTTGAAAACTGATCGTTATACAGATGGTGAGATCAAACTGTAGGGCAGTTTAGAAAGTTGATCCAAGACAACAACACAGGTAACAGGCAAAGTGGGACTTGGGTCTGCTGCAGCTCCCCAGCTCCCAGCTCTATTACATGGCTCACTGTAAACTTAAAAATAGGTCACATGACCTACCAAGGGTCTTGTCAACTTGTACTGTGATAGCATGATTGAATAAAGTCACCTGGAAGTTTGATAAACACACTGATTCTGGCTCTTCATGTTGGAAATTCTGATTCTGGAATGGGGCCCAGAGGTTTTATTGAACAGTTTCCCTGGCAATTCTGATGTACAACTAGTTTGATAACAATCACTGTAGATAATGCAAATTTATGCTTCCCATAATTTTGAGTAGAATGACTCTAATTCCCCCTTTCAATTTGAGATTATTTTAATTATTTGAGAAATTAACAAGAGAAAGCTGGTCATCCAAAATAAGAATAAGTCAATAGACCCAGGAGCTTGTGAAAAAGGATTTCTGGTTTAAAGATCTTTTGAAACACTGTGAATTATACCCCTGTGTGGTTCTGTTGAAGAATGACAAAAATAAAGAAATTCACAATAAAAAAAAAAATGTTTAATTGTATTTAACCCAAAATTTCTTTAGCTATCTTAGCCTATGTGGGCTACTTTATCAAAACTCCATGGACTATGTGGCTTATAAAGAGCAGAGAGTTATTTCCCACAGTTCTGGGGGCTGGGAAACTCAAGACCAAGGTTCTAGCTGATGTGGTGTATATTGTAGTTCTGTTTTTTATAGATAATCACTCTCTCACTCTAACCTCACATGTAGAAGGGAAAGGGGCGTCTTTGAAGGTATTTTTTTTTTTTATAAAGGCAGTAGTATCATTCATGACAGTTAATCACCTCCCCAAGACCTTCATCTCCTGACACCATTACTAGTGACATACAAATATGTCACCTACAAATTGGAGTGGGGCGGAGGCAGAATACAAACATTCAGACCATAAACACCAACAGAGTTGACCAGTAATGTCTCTTATAGCAGCTACGAATTCCTCAATGGTTCTTCAAGGCCCTGGCACAGATGTTCTGGAGTCATCAGCAGCTCTTGTCAGAGCCTCCTGATTCAGCTGTGTTAATCCTTTGCTCCTCAGACCCTCTGTTCTGCGAGACTGTATCTTTCTACCCTTGACCATCTTCCTGCTTTCATAATGACCAACCAGTCTGCTACAACACTCTCTTCCCTTCCGCTGAGCCCTTAACTCATTGTAAACTAGACTGAAAACTGTTAGGTATTTAACTCATTTTGTCTGATTGTCCCTGATGTGAAACACCTATAAAAACTTGAATTGACCTACATAATGTCACTTGTGCTAACTTTGAAATAGTTATTATCATTTTAGAGGTCTGCTCTTTTGAGAATGATGAAAGATACATGATTAGAACATTTCATATACATGTCAATATGTGAATATATATATATATATATATATGATTATGATTTGCAACCTATTTTAATTGTGTTAATTTCACCAAAATATTCACAGGGTAGACTTGGACTGAATGGGTTAAGCTTTCTCAGCCAGTATTTACAAATAGTTGGTCCCAATATTAGAAAGTTCTGGATGGAAACTGTAATAGGCCAGAAGCTGTCTTCACATATTGAAGAACCACCATGAGAAAGAGGAAGCAGATTTGTAAGGGACTTTGCATTATCCAACATTAGAACTAAAACTCCATGAACTAGTCTACATACCACATTCCTTGACACACTCAAGCAATGACTGGATGACCATATATTGAAGATATCTTTAAAAAGGACTTTTGCAGAAGGCAAAACCAGAAAATATAATTTGAGAAATCTAGTACTTTTACACAGATATATATATGTGAGATATTTATATATACATATATATATATGACATATAGGTATGATTATATATATATTGGGGATTGAGTCCAGGGGCATTTAAAAACTGAGCTACATCCCTGTCCCCTTTTATTTATTTCTTTATATTTTTGACACAGGGTCCCACTAAGTTGCTGAGGCTGGCTTTGAACTTGTGAACCCCTGTTTCAGCCTCCAGAGACAGCTGGGAGTACAGGTGAGTGCCACCATGCCTCACTCAAGAAATTGCACATTTCTTTATAGTACATTTACTGAAGACAAATTGATTAAATCATGTCTCTGGCTTTGACACAATTAGTGCAGTCTAGTCAATAACTGAAGCAATGGCATGACCAGAATGACTACTCAAATGTTCAAAGTCAGAGCCAATGAGGACTCTTGTCAACAGAGGAATGCTGGATTTCATTTAAACAAATGCTTCTTGCTTAATGAGATTGCAAATTTCATTTCAATAGCTTAGCCATTTGACTACTTACCATAAAAGGCATTGTAGAACTACATGAACACAGTTTGTACTTGAAAAAAATGGCAAAACATTTAAATTGTCTGTATCACAAATAAGCAAAGTTAAATTCATGTTGATAGATTATATATCATGTGTTTGAGAGCAGAACATTGTCATTTTTAGTCTTTCCTTTAAAAATGCATGACTGTATGGACAATGGAAACAAGTTATTTGATAGGAGAAATATATTTTATTACAGAAAATTCTGGATACCTCCTAATGTAAAAATGAAGGTGTCTTAATGCACATTATTTGTTATTAAGTGATTGATTAGTTTGTTACAAAATGGAGTTTTTGTATCAGGCAATTTGAAGGAAATTTAAATCACTGTACTGGAATAAACCCAGTAGCACTACTTTGTTCAAAAGCTGAAAATTTTATAGTTGATTTTAGTTTTGGCAAATCATCAAAGAGCTCTCAGCAGACTTATTAATAGAATTTTTCAGTGGAAGAAATTGATGAGGTTATACAAAGAGTTAGAAGAAGAATAAAAGAGAGAGAGAGAGAGAAAACTTGGATTCCAGAACCTAATCACTGGGGAAGTAGTGCTTATCACATCCTTGGCAACTAGTATCTCACCTTTGTTAAGACACGATAATATTTCTGGCTAATTCAGTAGCTAATCTTCAGTTGAGTAAATAGAAACAAGGTACCAAACTGCCAACAGCAAAACTTGAAGGTCACAATGGCAAAGACAAAGGAAAATTGACACAGCCTGACATGGCTATTGGGACACTCTGGGTGTGCTGGAAAGTGTCCCTGGAATGACGTGTACTAGCACAAATGACCCAAAGTACGTGGAAAATTTTTCAGTCATAAAGAAGAATAAAATCATGGCATTTGCCTGTAAATGGATGGAGCTGGAGAATATCATGCTAAGTGAAATAAGCCGATCCCAAAGAACCAAAGGCCCAGTGATTGCCCTGATAAGTGGATGGGGAAGGGGAGGCAAGAGTGGAAGAAGGAAGGATTGTACAGAGGAAAATGAGGGGTGGAGAGGGGGCAGGGGGATGGGAAAAAAATAGAATGAGACAAGCATACCCTGTGTACACATATGATTACGCAAATGGTGTAACTCTACTTCCTGTACAAGCAGAGAAACGAAAGTGGTACCACATTTGTGTACAAGGAATCAAAATTAAAAAACAAACAAAGGTACCTTAGTTCCTGGGCTGTGAGGACAGGCCTCACTCCATCCACCTCTTCATAAGAGGGACTGAAGCCCTCCATTAACGCCGGTGGAGGAAAGAGATGGTTGGTTTATTATGCTTTGAAATGTGTGATTCAAATGAAGACATAAAAGACTTGGACGAGATGACACCAACAGGCAAGTTCAATGGTTCATTAATAGAGCAGAAACTGAAGGGAAATATTTTAAAACCAAAAAAGGGCATTTGTCAGCCTCAAAAGATTTTGCAAGAGAGAAAGACAAAGTGTGGTATGGGAAGAGGAGGAGGAAAGAGGGTGTGTTTTCAGGTTGTTCACAAAAAGTCACCACGGCTCTTCCGTCTCTCACACTAGAACCATCCTAACGCAGTCATCTTTTTGAGGACTATCATTCTATACCTCATTACACGAAAATTCACTAAACTAAAAATACATTTTCATCTCCATATTACTTTCAGAAAATTATGAATTCAGATTCTTTAATGAAGAAGTCTTTTTTTTTAATAAAAGTAATGATGCCTACTAATTTAAAATGAGTCAGATAAAACGGATGTGAATGAAATAATGGTTAGAAAAGGCAGTTTATGAAAATTTAATAAACAATGAAAATATTCGTCTCTAGCTTGTTTCTTTCTAAATGGTCACTCTCAATGATCAGTTTAGCTGTATATAGTAATATGGCTTATGTGTGAAAATTTAAATAGTATTGAACACATGGTAATAAGTGGAGTCTTTTTACAGAATATCTATTTTTTTCACTTTTCCGTTTTATGTTGCTATAACAGAATACTCCAGATTGAGTAATTTGTAATGTATATATATGTAATTATACCTATTTATTTATTTATTACAACTTTAGAGACTGACAAGTGCAATGTCAAGGTGCTGACCTCTGGGGAGGGCCTTCTTACAGCAATATCCCATGGCAGAAGGCAGAAGTGAGAAGGGGAACAGAGTAGAGAGCAACAGATCAAATCTGCCGTTTCACGCCCTTTTACAATCAGCTTTAATCCACTCCCCAGGGCAGAGTCCTCCTGACCTAAGCACCTCCCACTAGGCTCCCCGCCAGCACTGTAGCATTGGGGATTGAGTTTCCAACACGTTTTGTAGGGCCACAGTTACACCATAGAACAATTTCCCAATGCTAATTCCACATTGAGCTAGATCACCCCAGAAATCACAGTGGTAATTCATAAATTAGAATCCTGGCTACCCCAGACACAGTAAGTGGAGGCATTTGGATTCATCCTGTGTTACCTAAACCTAAATATTAGTTTAAACAGTCCTTTTTCTAGCTGAAAATTGAACGTGTGAAGAATGTTTTTAATATTCGTTACATATGAAATGTGATCTAAATGACTAACAGCCAGCTTGCTTCTCATTTTAACAATAGTTCACCTGTCTAGAGCTGACACCCTGTGGAATCCTAGATGGAGAGTGAACTGTCTAGACCCTGGCTTACTCTCTATTTTCTGTGATCAAAATAGTTAAAACAGCTCAAGTTCATGCCTGAACCCTATCAAACACAACCTTCAAATATTGACCCTCTTGATTTTTCTTTCAAAATGAGATTTTTTTTTCTTTCTTCAAATACTGTTAGTTCTGAAAAATAAATGATCGTCCCCCCTTTTTTATATTTACAACAGAGTTCCCAGCATTGTGCTAAGCACATTGCATTCATTACCCCATTGGCTTTTTCCTTAAGTGCTGCTAAAAGCTTATTGTCCCTTTTTTCCAGAGAAGCTAAGACCCCAAAAGATCATTATTGATCAGAGTATTTGCCAGCACCTGTATTTACTGCAAAACAAATTTGGGGGATTGGTTTTAATCTTGGGAAATGTTTCATTTCTTTAAAGGAGATTTGGTTACAATCAGATGGACTCTATTTTTGTTATTAAGTAGGTAAACCCTCTAACTTCATTCAAGAAGATTATCTGACTATCTGATTATCTGACTACCTGATTATCTGATTATCCACATGGACTGTCCAGTCAAATGCAGACGCATTATAAAAACCAGGGATCAAGAGCTTTCAGATGGATATCAGAAATCTGATTCTGGGTGTCTGGCAGTTTCCACCAGACAGGGGAAAGAAGAAAAGAACCTGTGGTATTTACTTCCATTTTACAGAGTGAAGAATGTATCTGAGAAGATCTCAGAAAGGTACAAAAGTTAGCCACACATCATGGATTAAGCCCCTCCCTCTTTTTTGGGAAGAGGTGGGGACAGGACAAAAGTGATGGGCACTGTACAAGTCCATTGACATATTTTGTTGATATGGCAAAAATATCCCAGATTCTAGTTATCCTTCTCTTCTGATAGATGACTTTTATATCTGCCCAACGTGCTTGCATGCAGAGCTTTAGAAGAGCATGTTATGACAGTATGCGGGACAGGGCATGAAGGTTGAGGGATGAGGCCAGGACCCTTGGGCCTCGGCTCAAGTCTGTGACTGGTTAACCTGGTGAACCTCAAGCAACTCCCAGAACATCTATGGACTTCACTTTTCCCTGAGTTGATAAACATTACATCATCTTTTAGGGTCCTTTCCTGCTCTGTGATTCCAGAACTCTACAGCACTTTTGCTGTTTAGGTTTCTTTTTCTGTTATTAGGTCATCCACTCGCTGCTCAGATGGCATGTATTAAACTGGTATCTGCACCTGTCACTCTTTAGTATTAGAACAGGTCACATATACTGTCCTCTCAGACGCTTTGAGATCTATGTCAGTATAACATACCAAATTCTGTGGCAAAACTAGACTCCATGAACATACAAAACTGGTAACAGGATGGCAATTATTAACTTCAGAATATTTGTTGGTTTGTAAACCATACCTGATTATTCACATAATCCTTTGGAGTACATATTATTGTTCCATTATCTGAATGAAAAAAACGAGACTCGAAGAGATTAAATAAACATGCCCAGATTACTTAATGAGTGGTTGGTTGTTCTATTTATTGAACATATTCTTCTAATTTAACAAATCAACCTGCTCTCACCACATCATGGTGGTACCAACACACCATACTCTTGGTAATCATTGCAATTGGGATTCAAGAGTAAAAGGAAGAAAGAGTTATGGAAGGCACATTTCCAGGTTACAGAAAGCCAGAAATTATGTCTGCAGCCAGTGATCAGTAGAAGAAGCCAATGGGTCATCAAAGGGGTTACCAAAACATTTTTTTCTGAAATAACATATAACTACTACTGGGAAAATTGGGGCTTATTTCCAGCAGAGTCTAAATGATAGATGCTTCTGCTTTCTCCTGCTAAGATCCTTAAGTGGGTGATGAAAGCTGGAAAATCTAAAGCATACGATGTTGATGATACATTGATGAGGACCTCTTGGACTTCACAAAGCCTCACGAGGGAGTGACAGGCAAGATGCCCAGGAAGTAGAAGCTCAATTTAGAGTCAACCAGATGAAGGAGGTGCCAGCTGTTCGAGAACAGAAAAACAGTGCACAGGAAAGGCTCACACTGGGAGGTAAGAAATTCTAATTGCCACAGAAAGTGCCCTCCCTTCCATTAAAGGCAGAACCCGCCTGGCGACTTAACTCATTTAATAGAGTTGCATTTGCTTTTTCCTATTAATGGCTATAAAGAAAAGTGCATTCCTAATCTTCCTTTAGTACTTCCTTTAAGAGCGGCAAAATTTAAAGAGAAGGAGTGCACTCCGAAATGTCTTTTCTAATCTTGGAGGATGGGTTGAAGTTGCCCTGGAAAACCTTGTAAAATAATCCCCAAAAGAGACACGCAAAGTGAATGCATCCTGGTCACCACAGGTGCCGATGGGTACAGGCTCAGCACAACCACTCTGTTTTTCTCACCACTTCAGATAGAATCTTGGCCAGAAGACTTATTTTCTCGAAGAAGAGGCAGAAAGACAACAAACTAAGCCTGGATGATGCAAGAAAAGCCTTTAAGACCTTCATTTATACTAAATTGGTCACGAGGAAGAAAATGTTGCTTTAAAAGCTTTGCACAGAGCTTCTTATCCTGAGGCTAGCTCGTACATAGATGCAGATAATCACCTCCAGCTGACCCCTGATTACCTAGTTTGGACTGGATCCATGCCGATTATGTACTGCCAAATGGATTTCACTGAAATTCAGATTTTCTAAAAATAAAACCGCCAACCACCCAGAGCAAGTAACAGTCTCTAGATGATTCATCCTAAAGACTAAACTTAGCAGGATTATGGTGCCCGCTTGCCAAAGCACTTGCTGTCTTGTTTTCTTAGATATGAAATATCTTCTTCCTCTAAAATCCTTGAAAATCAGCACTGCTGTTGAAAGCCACATGTGTCTGGGAGACTGAAAGATGGCTTTCTGAACAAAAACGACCCTCCAGCCAGGCCAAGTGTCATGATGGCCACAAGCAGCGCAGAAAGCAGATGAGATTGCTTGGCGACACTGCATGGAGACGAGAAAACACCATTTCACTAATTCACAAAAGGCTATGACCCACCAGAAAGGTGACAGCGCTCACAGACTTACTGCTGCCTGCAAAGACTGTCAAACAGGCTGGGAGGAGAGGTCACAATATTGAGGACATAGCCCTTGCCTAATGCCCTGCCTTCAAGGATAAAGGGACAACGAAGTGGAGGCTCTTCAATTTGCATGCGACGTGAATTAGGACGATTCACCTAACATCTCTTAGAAGGTCTTGTGTGAACTGAAGTGCACTATACAAATATTAGTTTCTGCTTAGAAGCAGAGACAAATGCCTTGCAGGGTTTGAAGTCTCATATGTTTGGACCCTTCTTTGGACCTTACTTTTCTCCCGCCCGATTCCCTTTGCTTGTTCTGTCTGCACAAGGTAGGAGCATTAAAAAAAAAGGTAGGAGCATTGATCAGGTTGCTCATGGAGCATAGTTTCTAAAATAATGTTCCCTCTACAGCAGAGTGATAGATACCTTAAGGCAAGTGACATTTTTAAACATTGTCACTAGCAGTACTGTTCTTCAAAACATACTGCCATTCTTTAGTTACTGGCCCCTCATGTTATCTCCCAAGAGTGGGGGGGGGAAATGAACAGATTTGATGAACAGGTGCATGCATCGGAGATGAGAGGAGGAATCGGCTCTCGGTTTGGTACCCTGCCACTCTGTTAATTGAACACAGTACACCCTACCTGCACTCACTGACCCAGATACGGCTCTCAAAGGATGGCCGTCCTCCTTGAATAAATTCTGCCTAGCTTCTAAACCAAAGTTGAGATCAGCCAGTCACTCGATTCCCTCTGTCACAAGAGCTAATATTTACAAAGCTCAGGGAAAAATAGGAGAGAAAAGTCTAGAATCAGTCCCTGGCATGATTCCATCCTGCGTGTCTCTTCTCTAGGGCAGCAACCTATTTTCCATTGGCCTTCCCTCCCACCTAAGTGGGTGCTACCACCCCATGGAAGTTTCCATGGATATGGACAAGAACCACCTGAGCCCCAGAACTACCTTTTTGGTTGTGAACTAAAGATGGACAAAGATTATCACTTTAAGGTGGATAATGATGAAAATAAGCACGAGTTATCCTTAAGAACAGTCAGTTTAGGGACTGGCGCAAAGAATGGATCGCACATTGTTGGAGCAGAGGCAGTGAATTATGAAGGCAGTCTCCAGTTAAAGTCACACTGGCAACATTGAAAACGTCTGCAGAGCCAACAGTTTGCCTTGGGGGCTTTGAAATCACACCACCTGTAGTCTGAAGGTTGAAGTGTGGTTCAGGGCCTGTGCATATTTGTGGACAGCACTTAGTAGCTGTGGAGGAAGAGGCAAAGTCAGAAGATAAAGAGGAGGAGGATGTAAAACTCTTAAGTGTATCTAGAAAGCCATCTGCCCCTGGAGGTGGTAGCAAGATTCCCCAGAAAAATGTAAAACTTGCTGCTGACGAAGATGATGATGATGATGATGACTTTGATGATGAGGAGAAATCTGTATGAGATACTCCAGCCAAAAGTGCACCAAAAATCAAACCAGAATGGAAAAGACTCAAAGCCATCAACACCAAGATCAAAAATCCTTCAAAAACCAGGAAAAAAACCTCCTAAAACACCAAAAGGACCTAGTTCTGTAGAAGACATTAGAGCAAAAATGCAAGCAAGTATAGAGAAAGGTGGTTCTCTTCCCAAAGTGGAAGCCAAGTTGGCCAATTATGGAAAGAATTGCTTCCAGATGACTGACCAGGAGGCTATTCAAGATCTCTGGCAGTGGAGGAAGTCTCTAAGACAGTAGTTTAAACAGTTTGTTAAAAATTTCGTCTTATTTCATTTCTGTAATGGTTGATATCTGGCTGTTCTTTTTATAATGCAAAGTGAGAACTTTCCTCACCATGTTTGATAAATGTTGTCCAGGTTCCATCATCAAGAACATGTTGTCCAAAATGCCTGTTTAGTTTTTAAAGATGGAGCTGCACCCTTTGCTTGGTGTTCAAGTGTGTATGGAATGTTATGATAGGACGTAGGAGTAGTGGTGGTCAGACATGCAAATGGTGGGGAGGCAAAAATATAGGTGTGAAATAAACTCAGTGTTTCAATAAGGTAAAAAAGTAGTCTAGAATCAGAGAAGGAACAAAATAAATATTTTCTGAGGCTGCTCATAAATGAGTCACAAATATTCACCTATGTCATTGTCAATGTCCGTGTGTGAGAAGTAATAGATATTTCAAAAATTTATTAGTAGTAGAACACTTGCCTAGTATGTGCAAGGTCCTGAACTGGATCTCCAGCACTACAAAAAAAAAAAAAAATATATATATATATATATATATGGATAGATAGATAAATAAATAAAATAATATCAACATGGATTTCCAAAGGAAGAGCTGACTTATACTTAGCTTAGGTTTTCAAATGTCTAAGAATATCTTCTACTTCAGACATTCTTGTGCATGATTCCCTAAGCAATAGAGTTTTAATAGATTAACATTTTTCAATCTGATTATGTTTAACATAAAGGAAACCTACTTTGGTGGGAAAACTTAGTAATGGAAAATAAAAATTATATTTACTCCATGACTAACAAGTAGTTATTGGGCTAACACACTCTTGAATGACCCTTCTAAGCGTCAGTTGCCACATCTGTATGAAAGGTAAAGTAATACTTGCTCCATATTCTTAACTGCAAAGCCTGTGGTGAAAAAAAATGAAATATTGAGAACATGGTGCCCTTTGGAGAAAGCATTCCAACTAACCAAGTTTTGCAAGATTTTCAGTGCTGTAAAACGTGTGACCTATCAGAGATAGCGGAAGCACCTCAGTCCATCCTAGACTAATTTTTCCAATCTGACATGCTCCTAATGCTGTGCGGAGGATGCTGCTAAAAAATACTGAGTTTTTGTCTGAGAACTCTGAGTAATATGCCCAAGGCAATATGACCTTTCAGCCCTTATAATAGTGTGAAGAAGGGCCATTTTATAAGGCAGAGCAAACAGTGTCACAAGTATGTGAGTAATCCGAAGTCAAGGACATTTTATTTTCCACAACACTTTGTGCTCGCTCTGCTTTAGCAAAGTTTACAACCTGTCACTCTAGCAGACTAAGTGAAGTCTTCCCCTAGATGAAACTTCACAGTGACATTTTCAGGTGGCAACAAAATGCACAAGGCAGAAAGCAAGTAAGAAAGGTCCTACTGCCTGCAATGCTGTGTCAACCCAGTGTACTTACCATGCTTTTGACAATAACCAAGACAGCAAAGCTAGCATCAACTGCCTCTAGCTACCATGTTCCCTATTCTGTAGGAAAATGCCCAGCAGTGCTGAGATGTAGTATGTTTAATAAAACTCACTAGTACTGAACCTGGTGTCTTCTGCCTCCTTCAAATAATATTCTTAAGATAAATGTCAATTCTGAACAATGAAATTTCATTACTCATTCAAAGAAATTTACACATAGTAGAAATGTTCTAATACTTTAATATGAAGAAAGGGTATTAGATATGATTTAAGTATTTCCTCCAAAGGTTCATATACTAGAAGCTTGGTCCCCAATGTAACAGTATTGAGGTGGTTGGTTGCTAAGAGGTGAGGCCTCTGGAAGTTTATTAGATCAGGGGGCACAACACCCAGAAGCTATTAATGTAGTTTTGGCAGGACTGAGTTAGTATTTATGAGAGTGTATTATTATAAAGTGAGTCCACTCCGGAGGCTTGGTCTCTTCTGCATGTAGCTGCTCCCCTTTCTGCTTCTCCACCATAGCACAACTGAGAGGCTCTCACCAGACGCTGTCACCATGCCGTTTGGACTTTGTAGCCACTGGGATCATGAGCCAAGTAAAACTCTTTTCTTTATACTTAACCCAGTATCTGGAATTGTGTTAGAGCCACACAGAACAAAGACAGCATGAAATCAACAGACATGAGCATAAGAGACCCTCAAACCAGACCACTTCTTCACACCTAGGCTTTAACTCCTCATGGAAGAACTCCTCCCAAGGGTCTAAAGGAATGACCAGGAAGCAATGCAGCCCCCATCATTTCCCTTAAGCTGAGGTCACAGTCCCTGAATATCCAGGCTCAGTGGCGACCGAGGACCTGCTGGGACGACAGATCCTATGAAGAGAGGCAAATGCAAGTTTCTAGTCCCTCTTTACTACTCTCTCCCCAGCGATGCCCAGGTAACATGGATGCCTTGATTTGGAGTCTTTTGTTGTTGTTTCACTTAGTTCTATGTTAATTAGAGGTCATTCTCTAGTGATTTATGGAATATCCATCCACATTTTTACTATTATCTTCTTTTTCTTATTTTCATGTATGATTCTATTATTTTGAGCTGTGAGGCACCAAAAAACATCAAAAGTTGATAAGTAGATCTTCGTAGAAAATTCCATGAAGACATCAAGTTCTTGATTTTGATGTAAATAGAGGAGAGTGATCCTCAAACATCCCCATGACATTTTGCACGGTGTTGGGTAAAGCAGGAGAGTTCCATCCAAAACTTTTAAGAAAAGCAAAGCACCAAACTATTGCTAACTGTTGGTCAGGGTTCAGGGTTCATTTGCAATCTGCCTTTATTGGAGCTGACATTAGATGACCTTTCTGCACTGCCCATCTACAACTCCTGAGCAATTGCTCACAGTGTCAAATGCAGATTAATAAAAACCACTGAGAAAACAAGAAATAAGCCTCACCACTACTTCTCAGTGCTTGCTAACCTAAATAAGCAATGAAACACTGGACAATTTTAGTTGCTGTTTCCTAAAGATCAAGGTGATTATTGGCAAAAAATCTGCAATTCTCATAGATCCATAGGTTGAAATGGAAATATTTGAACAAATTATCATCAGTGCTTAAAGGGTGGAGAAGTGGGGTGTGTCTTACAAATTCCTTTTAAAAGAAACCTTATCCCTGTATGCTATCTCTGCACACTTTTATCCTGTGTTTCCAATTTAGATTCTGGGAGTTTCGGAAAAAGACAACAAGAAAGCCTTTACCCTAGAGATGGAAGAAGGGAGACACTGGATCCAGGGTATGTCACAGTTTTAACCTGGACCTCAACCAACCCTCCATGCTTCAGCTGACTTTTTTGTTCTTTCCATTTTTCTTTTTCCTAGCTTACCTTTATGACCTGCTTTTTAAAAATATCCCACCAAGTTCCTTGCTTTTCTTTCCTTTTGACTAGATGTCTACTGAGCTCTTACTATGTACCAGGCACTGTATTAGATTCTGAGCATAAGATACAAAAGATAAGACCCCTGACAGCAAGAAGACAGGGCCTTAGGTGACTGCTACCCCCTTGTGTCCCTGCAATAACCATAGAGGTCTGTATCACTGCCCACGCACCCATGAAGGACCTGGGAGTCAGAAAGTTTGCAGAATGTGCTCAAGGGAGCCCAGTCGGAGGAGGCCCTGATGAAGCCAGAACAGGGCAAGACTCGTAGCTCCTCCTGAGCACTCAGCCTCCTGGATGCTCCTCTTTGTTTATTTACTTCCCCCATCTTTCATCTCCTTTCTAACTCCTAACAATTTCCTTTCACTTTCCCCTTAGGGGAAGGCAACTATTTTTTAACGGGTGAAAGGTCCATCAGTTTCCAAACAACATGTTGATAGCCTTGTGAAAAGATAAGGCTTGTTTGCCCACCTTTCCACAGTCAATCATGAAAACCAGAACTTCAAGGAAAATAGAGAAATTCAGATCTACTTTATAAAGGAATATTGCCTGGTTTTCTTTAGGCCTTTCTGATCTTTTTGAGCTTGGTGGGTGTAGGGATTGGACCCTGATTCCTAACCCGATGCTCTCCTACCTTCTATCACCATTTCTAGCCCCATTATAAAGAACTGAAACAAAATTAGGACATAACAGACCAGAAGAAGGGAGGGAAGGAGAGAGGGAGGCTGGCGGGCTGCTTTGCCTATAGGAAAGAGAATGGAATGCATTTAGTCATGCCTTCTGCAAGTCGACTACTAAAGTTATTATCATTTGTCAACCTAAAAGGCAAGTTGAGGCACACTGAGAACGAGAAAAAATGGTTCACTCATGCCAAAGTGAGGATGGCCACCCAGGAAAACTCATATCCCAGTTGCAGAGGAAGAGTGCTCCAAAATAACATCAAAGGGGTCTAGTTCTATAGATAAGAAAACAATCTGGTTGGAATCCGGTAGCTACAGTTCTGTTGGTCCATGGGAACAGTATAGGTTACTGATTGATGTTCAGTCACTCAGATCATTCAGGTAAGAACTGCGATAAGCAGGAAACCAGTGTGGCCTTGTCTACAAACAACTAAGTTAGATTGGTTAAAAGTTAAGATTAACCCGTTCAGGAGACTCTCGAGTTAAGGAGGTTACAATTCTGCCTCTCAACCCAGGCACCACAGGAGTCTGCAGACCCCTTTTCTTTTATGTCTTCACATCACAACAACTGTCTACAGGAAAGAAAGGGGAAAACACAGAAGAATGTGAATTCTTTGTCACCAAATTACTTAAGTGAATAAATAAATATAAAATAATGAAGTAAAAGAAGATCAAGGTATCATTTCAGAGCAAGGATGGGAGAATAAGTCAATCTCTTTGAATCAAACAATATTGAAAAGCAATCCAGTTGGAAAGAAATAGGCTTAGAACAGAAATTGATCACATGGAAAACAGGACAGGAGAAAAGAAGGGAAACTAGCAAAGCTTACAAAGTAATGAAACTACAGTGTAGGGTTAACATTCACATAATCAATACCTAGCAACTCAGATTAATGATGCCCCTGGAAACAGAGACTAACTTTTCCATATCACCAAAGCACAAATACGAAGGATGCCAGTATCAATCAAAACAAGATAACAATCCTGGCATGGTGGTGCACACCTGTAATACCCAAGACTCAAGAGATGAGGTAGGAGAATCAAGTTCAAGGTCGGTGTAGGCCAACCTGAACTCTGTCTCAAAATAAAATTAATAAATTGATAAAGCAAGGTAAAAATAGAAAGGAATGAAAATTGACCTACTCCCATTATTAAATAAAAAGAGTATATAGAGAAAACTGGTATCCGCTCAGTCCTTTCTTCAGAAAGAAAATAATAATAATGGTTACTCTGTCAACTCAAAACCACACTCTAAACAAGATTCTGTACCTAGGAGGACAAAAATCTAGAGGGAGAGGTGGATTGTAAGATGAACAAAACAAACAAACAAAAAAACTTTATAAATGATTCAATTTGCAACAAAAAAAAAAAACTATATAAATAGAATACTTTCAATAGCAGATTGCAAAGTTTTCCCCATGAAACACAGCTTAAAAAAAAAAAAATCATGACTTTTCTGGCAAGTACCCTAATCTGATTACATATTCTTTAACATGCTTCTACTTGGATTTATTCTACTTACTTATATAAACAAATGTGAATCAATCCATTTCATAGCAACAATTAATTAGACCATTTAAGACTTATTCAGAATTTTTAATAATTTTAGAACTGAAATAAATATTTGGTTAATAAATTTGTGGCAAATTATATTTGGAGAGGAAGAAGCACTTTATCTCTATCAAATAATAGAGGCACATCCATTTGTTATTTTTTTAAGTGGTGACAGTAAAATCAATTCTAAGGGGGGAAAAGGAAAATGAGATTCTGAATTTCTCACCAGACTTTCTAGTTCCCCTGACACACTAATTAGTCTCCCACCCTCTTCGTTATGCGTAGAGGATGTTTGCCTGGAGGAAAAATGGAACTGGCAAAACCCAAGAGTGACAGTGACTAATGAAAAGGACAATAGAGAACTGACAATTCCTTTGAATGGAGCCATTAGCTACATGCTGTTATGCTGTTTCCTGGCTGGGCCTCAATATTCTAGCATTTTCAATTGTTTACAAAAATTCCTGTGGAGAACTATAGACTGTACACCTCCCATCTTTGAGGGTTTGGATTTGCACAGATAAAGAGGGCATGTCTTTTCTGTCTTGTATTTCAGGACCTGAGGCTCAAGGGAAGGTATAAGAGATGGTGCCTCCTTGGTCCTCTCACTTTGCAGAGTTTAGAAAAAAAGTCTTTTAAAAAGTTGTGAATATCAAGTACAAATGACAGCAAAATTCCCAGAAAACTTTGAAAATGGATTATTTGCACAGTTTGTGCCAAAATTTGATATTTTAAAAATAATATAAGGTATGATTTCAAAATAAGGATGATAATCTTAAAACTTGTTGCTGGTCCTTGACACCCCACAGACTTCAGCTTGGGATTTTACCACAAATTATCAAGAAAGCATGAATGAATCCTAAGTTATCAAGAACTAGTAAAGCACAATACGTAAGAAATGCCTCCATTATTGTAGTGTCAGTTGCCTTTCAATCCTGTATTTTTTATTCAGGGCACTGTTATATTCCTAAAAAAAATGAAGTAGGTTTAAGAGGAAAAATAATAAAATGTCTTTATTTGTCTCTTCAGATAGGTCTTCCAAAATTGATTAAAGAATTAATCATTTGTTTCTTTCATTACATTAGGGCCTAGGGATATTTATGTCTTAACAAATTCTAAAATTCATAAATGATATAAATATGAACTAAGATATGGTTCTAAAATTTAGGAATAAATCAGAAAATTGACATTTAGGTGTAAGCTTAAGGGACGAAATCTTGATGCTTTGTAAACCGTGTGGATATGGCCTCCATATACCTAAACTTCTCTATATCAAAGGAAATTTTCAACAGGTACACAAATACAGGCAAACCCTATCATGCACATCCACATCCCATTTAACTAGCAGGCACAAAACACCAGGCTTGACTAAGTGGAAGTAACTACACAGCAGAAATCTCTCACATGATATATCCAAGAAATGTCAGGGAAGGAGTTTAGAACACACATAATTAAATTAATCTATGAGGCAAAAGACAATGTAAGGAGTGATATCAGAAAGAAAATACAGGAGGTGAAAGATCATTCCAAAAAAGAGAGAGATTCAGGAAAAAAAAAAAGCAGAAATCTTTGAATTGAAGGAATCAATACACAAAATTAAAAATTCACCAACAGTCTAGACCACTTGGAAGACAGAGTTTCAGGCAATGAAGACAAAATATATAATCTTACAAATAAAGTTAACTATGGAGAATAGATGTTAAGAGACCACAAAGTAGGGAGAACCCTGGAATCCATCTTATTTCCTGAGGAAACCCTGACTCTGAACAATTCCAGCTATTTTATGGGTTTCTCCTGGGCCCTACTTTCCATTCCTATAAAATTCTAGTACTTAGGTGAATTCCAGCCAGGCAGAAGAAACAAGATTAGGGGGGATTTCAAAATGGCAGAATAGAGCAGGTGGATTTCCTG